>NC_089507.1:125525016-126140925 GCF_036850995.1 Saccopteryx leptura
CCGGATATTGAATACAGGACGTCCACATGCTGGGCCAACGCTCTATTCACTGAGCCAACTGGCCAGTGCTAGAATGTTATTTTTAAAAGGACAGCTTGTTTTATTAACTAGGTTGATATATTTCTTTCCTTGAAATAAACATTGTCATCCCCCTCCAGCTTCCTGTGCCAGTTAAGATAGTACTGCCCTTGTCTTAGAGTAATTGTAGGTCTAGGGAGTTCCTTACACATTCACATATTTGAAGAATGCAAGCATGTAAACATTTAACCTCATGTAAATAGAATATTAAGTAAAACGTGCTTATAATTGCTGGTTTCTTTTTTTTTCCCTACCACTTTTAGGCTTCCAATAGTGTTTGTTAGAGATGAAGAGTTTAAAGGTGTTATGTATTGAAATTGAATACATCGTTAAGCATATTGACCTAAGTCTCTGACAAATGATCAGTTCTTTTTGGCCATCAGTGAATCATATGGGGGTGAGAGAGGACCTTGTTTATTGTTTTTGTTTTAGTACACAGAAT
This sequence comes from Saccopteryx leptura, assembly GCF_036850995.1. NCBI lineage: Eukaryota > Metazoa > Chordata > Mammalia > Chiroptera > Emballonuridae > Saccopteryx > Saccopteryx leptura. The sequence continues at coordinate 125,525,537 of NC_089507.1, forward strand.
AACTTTAAAGCATTTAGGATACCATATTTTTCTTGTGATTTCTGGGCCTTTGGATGATGATGGAGGTTAATATATATTATTAAGATGATTTCAAAAGCTGATAGGAACATTCTTGTAAATTTAAAATGCTATGCAGATGTACAAAAACAAGCTTTATCTTCCTCAGCAATGCTTCAGCTGGTAGGTAGAACTGGATAGTGTTTGGAAAATATTTTATTTGATTGATTTTATGCCAGTAAAATAACCTTTCAGTGAGTCTTCTTGCATTCTATCAGTTCAAACTTTGATAACTTAGTAAATAAGAATTTAATAACTGCCATTGCAGCCTTTGGTTTTCGGAGAGATGGATATGAGTCTTAAGGATTTGTCTTTGCTAGATGTAATAGTAAAGTGACTTTTAACATTTACACGTGAAGGACTTAATTTAAAATTTGTTCAATAACTATAGCTTGTAGTTGACCCCTGGGTGGTCAGGAATGTACAAAGATGAGTAAAAGCTAGTTCCCATTTCCTTAAAGTGATTATAATCTAGTAGGAAAAAAGATGGCAATAGGCCAACTTTTCTCTCCTGAAAAATTTTGTGTCATCCTGCGATTACAGCAAATGCTTATGTTTGCAAATTCTCCTGTTTAGATAAGGAAGTGGTAGGATCCTCAAATCATTGCTATCACTGAGCTTCATGGAGATTTTTTAATTCAGCAATAAAGGCTTCACACCCAGGCCAGGCCCCTGAGTGGGTAAACCGCAGCAATGAAATGTAATTTGCCGGGTGTCACAGCAAGGTTTAAAGCGGCTTTCCTTACCTTTCTTTACATACTAGATTTTGGTTTAACAAATGCAGGTTTGTTTCAAATACTTCTTAGATTTCACATCTTGATGTGAGGAGAAAGGCAAGGCAAGTAGCTTTTGGCTGCCTTTCAGTTTATGTCCCTATACAGAGAGTTTTGTTTTCATTTGGAATTGGAACCAGTGAGCATTGGTAAACTCATACTCTTTACTTTCAAAGGTATAAGTGGTTTCTGCTTGTCATCAGCAAACATCTCTATCAGACAACAGTGACTCGGCATGACTGACGGAGCCCTTTCCTGTTGCTGAGGGACATAGATAAGTCCAAGTCCTTTGGCCTTCGGTGTGGTACATTTGATGACCTGTAACAAGGGAGAAAAACAGAGCATGAGAAAAATGTATAATTAACAATTGTTAAATAACAAAAATTCAACTGAGTAAATGTTAAAGACCTTTTTGGCTTTATTGATTCTTGAACTGGGCAGCATGCCATCTAGCAGGTAGGAAGGAGTTGGGAGGGGCTGAGCGCGGCAGCTGGCGGAGGAGGCGGGGCAAGGAAGGGCCGGACTACCTCCTCTTCCTCTGCGGAGGGGAGGGGCCTGTGTGGCAGGTGACCGTATTGGTGCTGACCAGAAACTTCCAGACCGACCAGTTAAGACTGAATTCCTAGGAAAGTCTGAAACTGCAATAATGTTAGCTTATAAGTCTTGGTTTGCTAACGTGAATTTAGCGAAAGTGATTCCATTGGGGGCCTGTTGTTTCTTTTTAATGCAATGAAACAGTTTTGATTTTCTTCCATGAGGATTAAAAAAATTTAATGATTCCCATGGAATTTTGTACAGCAACTCCTTGGTATTTACTGTAAACAGATTTAGAGGTAGAAAAAATAAATTACCAGGAATTTATTTATTCAGAGTTGACAAAACATGAAGTTGTAATGATCAAAATCACATTTTTTACGGAATGTTGACTGATAAAGTTTGTTAGGTTCTTTAAATCTTGTTTTCCAAAGGCAAGCATACTTAAGACTCTGAACCTTTTTAGCTTTTATGATCACAGAGGAAAATGCATCTGAATTCAAAATTGATTCTTAAAGTAAAAAATACATTCATGAGAAAATGTTAAAGAAATTATGCACTGTTTAAGGTCTGTACCGTAATACCTCAGACCTGACCTTGGGGAGACCATTTAGAGTAGCCCTGTGTTGTCTGTGGGTGTATAATATTTGTAGTGCTGGGGACTTGGGGGGCAGGCTCACCTTCAATCTGCTCCTTATGTTAGTGAAAACTGTTAGCCTCCAATGATTCAGAAATAAGATCACTGAAATATAAGGATAAAAAAATGACTCTTTTATAAGAGCTAAGAGTACAGTTCCCTCTCCAACCTTCTAGAAGCTTTCAGATTTAAAATCCAGTGAGAAATATCTGAATTAAATCTGGTGTATGGAGAATAAGGAATGTCTTGTTTTCATTAGGAATGAAGATTCACTTATCTAATTTTCTTTGAGTTTTTGCTTATCTGTTTTTATAGTTGGTAGAATACATAGAATGTAGTGGGAGGAGGTGGGGAAAGGAGAGAATTATTTATGGAAAACACATAATTACAAGTGTTATTTTTCTAAATTAATGAAAACAAACATTGGAATTTTTGTTCTTTTGCTAGTTTCTAAATGAGCATTTATGGATAGGATCTATGTATTACAGTTTGACATGCTTTTTAAAGTTCATGAAACATGAAAGGGTGACAGGTGTTTTTTTTTTTTACCAAATTTTTAAAAAGTGCTCATTATTTTTATCATTTGTAAAATACTTCAATATATTTATTTTTGAGTATGTGTGCATCTAAGGAAAGGGTTAAAATATCTTGTTTTCAGCCATGGAAAAGATACTAGCTTAGCTAATGATTATTTTTTAAACCACATCCCTGTGCTTTACATTAAAATATAAGTACGTAAATTTAAATCTGTATGAAAAAATGATTTTCTGCCTTTCAATGTGATGGGAGTGTTGGTATCCTAAAACCTACACTGAAGTCTAAATTGAGCTTATCTCAACTTTTGGAAAGGTTTTCAGTGACAAAATAAAATTGTGTTAGAAATGTAGTCTGGTATGCCTTGGAAACAGTCTCCTCTTGTTCTGAATAAAATAGCTTTGCACTATTGTTTGCTCAACAATTATTTCTTTTTTAGGCAAAACTTGAGTAGCCTGTTGATTTTCACTTATTAGAAAAATGCACTTACACATGCAGAAATAGTCTTTTAGGCTTAAGAAAGTAACTCACCAGGAAAACATGACTAACTCAGCATATCCAACAGAGAGGCACTGAGCTCAGAAGCAAGTTATTCTGAAGTTTTTGAACAAAATATATTTTAGAAATGGGGATGAGTAGAAATTAACTTAGAAGATTGCAATTTAAATACCAAGCGCTGTTAATCCCTTACAATCATTTAATATCAATCTGCATCCCAGACTTTCAGAGTTTTTAGCAAACTGCTTGCATGCTTCACCTGTGATTATCAGCAGCATTATCCCACAAACCCACAGAAAGGACTCAGCTGGACCCCTGCTTCCTTGTAAGATAGAGGGCCACAGTGTTGCTGCAATGTCCTTTCTTTCTGTAGGGCACGTTCAGGGCTTCAGGGGCCAGTGTCAGAAACGTGCATTGAGGCTGACACAGCCGAGGGCTTGGCATAGTGGAATCTAATTCCACCGTCTCATGACCTGAAAGAGGTCGTTTACGCTCTCTGCTGAGTCATGTCACTTTATTTTTCATCTGTTCAGTGAGAATAATCCTGCATTGTCATTCCGAGGGAAAAAGCAGGTAATGCACATGAAAGGTTTTTTTGGACCATTGTAAGATGAGATCCTGTGGCTCTGTGAATGCTGCACTTGTGCCTGCCACCGGCCAGCATGATGTACCAGGGCTGAGTTTCTTCCTCAGAGGTGCTTTACTAGTGCTCGGAGCATGCGAAGGATTCTGCCGAAAATATCTGAGGACTTTTTATTCTCCAGAACACATAGCCAAACATCCTGTTCTCCATGCAGGGCTAGTAGATGGGTAAAGATAATGTGTATTTTGAAAAATATATTCCAAATATTTTTGATTACACATCATATATGTGAAATCTAAGCATGTTAACATGTATACTTATTTATGTTATATTCATATGCAAATATTAAGGTTATATACACTTTACAGCATATCCAAAACAAAATTATAAGATTAGAATTCTGGTCAAAATGGCAGCATAAGTAAACATGATACTCAAATCTTGCAACAACCAAATCAAAATTATAACTAAACCACAGAACAATCATCATTCAGAACTGCCTGAAATTTAGGTGAATGGAAGTCCTAGGGATTTAAAGAAGAAGCCACATTGAGACTCACAGGAGGTGCAGAGACACAGAACAGGCTGGTCCCACACCCACATGTAGTGGTTCAAAATCAGGAGGGATATCTCAGCTGCAGAGCTCCCTCTGCGGAGCGAAGGGCCCCAGCCCCACACCAGGGGGTCCGCCCAGAGTCCCAGTGCCAGGAAGAGAAGTCCTCATAACTTCTGGCTGTAAAACCAGTGGGGATTGAGGCTGAGTGAGACAGAAGGCCACTGGAGTCCCAGGCAGCTCTTAAAGGGCCCATGCATGGACTTACTTGGACTCACTCCTCCTGAGCTCCAACACTGGGGGTAGTAGCAACATGAAAGGAACCAGGGATTTACACATAGAGGCTGAGTGGTCGAGCATCAAGGCAAGAGCTGGGGGGAAGCTCTGCCAGATACAAGTGCTGGTAGAGGCCATTATACCTTTTCTGAGACCTCTCCCAACCACAGAGCCAGTAGCTAGGCTCCGTATCTGAAGTCTCCATCAACCTGGCTCACACTGCTTGCCTGCCCAGGTGATTTCCTGAGATTCTGCCCCACCTAGCTTGTGGGTCCACCCAAGCTGTTTCCAGTGGCTTTTCTAGACAAACAGCCTGGCTTGGCTCATGCTTCAGACTTTCCTAAAATCTCTCAAGCAAGCAGCATCTGGTCTCTGCATACCCCCAAACCTTCTATGTGGCCCCAGGCTTGGCACTAGTAGCAGCCAGCCTTGGTCCACAGTTTGGCTTATCCTTGGCAATCACATGTAGCAGCCATCTGCATATCACTCTGTAGATCATGCCAGGCAGCCCAGGCAGGGCACAGGCAGTGGCTGGCCCTGCATCTCCCCGGAGGTTCCAGAGTCAGTGTACCCAGTGCACCCAGCTTCAGACCATGCTGGAGCACAACCCTACCAGCTCCTCAAGTGACACACTTGAAAGCCCCACTGGAGCAAGTCCTCCTCTGTAGGGTCAACTCCTGCACAGCAGCTCCTACGCTGTAGTCACAGCCACCCTTAAAGCTCATGAGGTCCCTCCCAGTGACAACAACAGCAATCAAGGTTCAGCTACAACAGGATAGGGCACACAGCCCACACAGGGACACACCTGTAGTGCCCAGCTCAGGTGACAGGAGTAGCTGTGCCTATTATATATATATAAGGCCATTCTACCAAGTCTGGTAGATGCAGCATCTCTACTTAATACATAGAAAAAAACAAAGGGAACCTAGTGCATAAAACAAACAGGAAGCAGCAGAACAGAATGTGGAGACAAAGAAATGTATCCCAAATGAAAGAACAGGAGAAATCTCCAGGAAAATGACTAAACAAAATGGAGGCAAGCAAACTACAAAATGCAGAGTTCAAAACACTGGTCTTAAGAATGCCCAAGGAACTTAGTGAGAACTTCAACAAAGAAATAAGCATAAAGCCTGACCTGTGGTGGTGCAGTGGATAAAGCGTCGACCTGGAAATGCTGAGGTCACCGGTTCGAAACCCTGGGCTTGCCTGGTCAAGGCACATATGGGAGTTGATGCTTCTAGCTCCTCTCCTCTCTCTCTCCCTCTCTTTCTCCCTTTCTCTCTCCTCTCTAAAATGAATAAATAAAATAAAATAAAAATAAATTAAAAAAAAAGAAATAAGCATAAAAAAGGACACAGAAACCATAAAAATGTCAGAAATGAAGGATACACTAACTGAAATGAAGTATAATTACAGAGAATCAACAGTAGAGTAGAGCAAGCCAAGAATCAGTCAAACCAGTGATTTGAAATATAAGGACATACATACCACCCAATCAGAACAGGAAAAAGAGAAAAGAAGATAGTGTAAGGAGCCTGTGGAACAACTTCAAGCGTACCAACATTCACATCGTGAGGATGCCAGGGGAAGAGAGCAAGCAAGAAATTGAAAAACAAAACTTCCTAATCTGGTGAAGGAACTAGATCAGGGGTCCCCAAACTTTTTACACAGGGGGTCAGTTCACTGTCCCTCAGACCGTTGGAGGGCCGGACTATAAAAGAAACTATGAACAAATCCCTATCACACTGCACATATCTTATTTTAAAGTAAAAAAAAAACAAAACAAAACGGGAACAAATACAATATTTAAAATAAAGAACAAGTAAATTTAAATCAACAAACTGACCAGTATTTCAATGGGAACTATGGACCTGCTTTTGGCTAATGAGATGGTCAATGTGCTCCTCTCACTGACCACCAATGAAAGAGGTGCCCCTTCCGGAAGTGCAGCGGGCCTGATAAATAGCCTCGGGGCCGCATGCACTGGCCGTAGTTTGGGGACCCCTGAATTAGACATTCAAGTCCAGGAAGCACAGAGAGTTCCAAGTAAGGTAAACCCAAAGAGGCCCACACTAAGACACATCATAATTAAAATGCAAAAGTTTAAAGACAAAGAAAATCTTAAAAGCGGCAAGAGAAAAGCAGGTTAGTTCACTACTAAGGAACGCCCATAAGATTGTTAGTTGATTTCTCAACAGAAATTTGCAAACTAAAAGGGAGTGGCAAGAAATATTCAAAGTGATGGAAAGCAAGGAACTACAAAATAATATTACTCTACCCAGCAAAGCTATCATTTAGAATAAAAAAACAGATAAAGAGCTTCTCAGAGAAGAAAAAGCTAAAAGAGTTCATCACCACCAAACCAGTATTACATGAAATGTTAGAGGGTCTTCTTTAAGAAGAAGAGGAAAGAACAAGGATTAAACACCATGAACTCCCTGGCCAGATAGCTTAGTTGGTTAACACATCATCCTGATGCACTGAGTTCGATCCCCGGTCAGGGCATATACAGGAACAGATCGATGTTCCTGTCTCTTTCTCTTACCTTCCTCTCCCTCTAAAATCAATTAAACATGAACAATAAAATGGCAATAAATACATATCTATCAATAATTGCATCTAAGAAAATAAATAAGTAAATAAACAAACAAGCAGAACAGAACTAGAGATACGGGGAACATTTTCATGGCTCCCAGATGGGAGGGGGTTTGGAGAGATGGTGAGAAAGGTGAAGGGACTAAGAAGTACAAACAGATAATAGCAGAACAGTCATGGGCTGTCAAGTACAGCACAGGGAATAGTCAGTAATATTCTAATAACTGCATGGTGTCTGATGGATGTGAAACTTACCAGGATGATCACTTAGTAACTTATATAATGTCTAATCATTTGGTTGTACACCTGAAACTAATATAATATTGTATGGCAACTATAATTGAAAAATAAAAAATTATTTAAAAAAAATTATAAGATTAAATATTTTAAAATCATTTTAATACTATAAAAATAGTTTTTCCTCATTAAAATCCTTATTTTTTAAGTGATAACAATATAATTAATTTGTGGGGTTTTTTAAATTTTGTTTTAATTTTGATTTTTTTAAGCCTACCTCTAAAGTTCTGTATATTTTGATTCATGGTTTTAATGGCTTTGTTGCTGAAAAAAAGACAAAGATTTATAAATAACAAATGAAAGAACTGTATTACTGGCCAAAGTATCTTACTTCTAGGCTCAGCCCATCCTGCCAATTTTAGTTTACCTGACAAAGCTTTTCAGTTGCTAAATTTCATTTTCCCTGAAAACTTATAAACTCATTGGAATGTTTTCAGAGTTTTAACAAATGGGGCCAAAGTTCATTGACAAATTGGCTCAAAACTCTCTGCCAAGATTTCTAATAAGGTAGAATATTCTATTTCCAAGTGTTCAAGTGTGCTGATAGAAGAGTTTTCATAGGTGAGAGGGTTGCATTGTTTTTGGCCACAGATCATAAAACAGTGGAAACATTTTAGCATCCTCTCTTTTCAAACCTTTAGTTTCTCTTGATGAAACGCAGTTATTTACTTAGTTGATGCTGAATCTCACCTTTACTTTGAAAGAAAGCTTAAAATGTGTTTATTTCTTTGCTGCTAAAGAGCTCACTACTGACAGCACCTCGGACCCCTGTAGAGGGGCACAGATTGGGAACACTTGTCCTTTTGCAAAGGAAAAGCGCATGACTCATTTTAAATTCCACAACTTTTTAAAGTACTAGGACTCTGCTTCCCTCTCAACCATATAGAGTAGTTCTTTGTTTTTTAAATTTATTTTTAATTCTAGTTGACACACAACATATAATATTATATTAGTTTCATGTGTACAACATAGCGATTCAATATTTACATACCCTACAAACTGATCACCACAAAAGTCTAGTAACCATCTGTCACTGTTCATAGTTAATGATACTATTAACTCCATTCTCTATGCAATACATTACATCCATGACTTATTTTGTAACAGGAAGTTTGTACTTAATTCCCTTCTTCTTTTCTGTCCAGCCTCCCACCCTAGTTCTTTGAACATATGGAATAATTTAACAATTACCAGAGGCAGGGAAAATTGACACTTAGATGCAACTATAAAGCTAATTTCCCAGGCTATACTGTTTGTTCTGAACTCCTAGTCTTCAAATATTGACCTGTATATTCTGTGTGTCTGCCAGTAGTATTTGCTGACAGAGGAATTTATTTGAATTTGGTGCCATGTTAGTTTTCATATACTTTGGTCATTTTACCTTGGATAATACCTTGGAATAACAGGTGGTGTGTGGTTTTAGTGTTTTTGCTATTAAAGGAACATAGAAAGACACCAATCATTAAATTAGTAAGATTTTGTCCCTGGCTGGTTGGCTCAGCAGTAAAGCATTGGCCTAGCATGTGGAAGTCTGGGTTCGATTCCCGGCCAAGGCACACAGGAGAAGCGCCCATCTGCTTCTCCACTCATCCCCCTCTCCTTTCTCTCTATCTCTCTCTTCCCCTCCTGCAGCTAAGGCTCCATTGGAGCAAAGTTGGCCCGGGCACTGAGGATGGCTCCATGGCCTCTGCCTCAGGCGCTAGAATGACTCCAGTTGCAGCAGAGTAATGCCCCAGATGGGCAGAGCATTGCCCCCTGGTGTGCATGCCAGGTGGATCCCGGTCTGGCACATGCGGGAGTCTGTCTGTCCCTCCTCCTCCCCTCTTCTTGCTTCGGAAAAATACAAAAGTGGAGTACTAACTTTGGTAGTTTAGTATTACATGATGTTAAAACATCATTGGAAAAGTTATAGATGTTTGTCTTCTAGCTGAGTGCTTATTTTTTAAATGACCTGCCCATTTTGATAGCTCCATACTCGCATCAATTAACATCTCACAGCACAACATACACTTAGGGGAGTACATTTATATCCATCAGCCAAAGTGGAAGGGAGACCACATTTTAGATAATCTCAATAATTTCTGTTGTTTTGAACTGTTCTTGTCATTTTTTATTAAATCATCAATTCTTTGACCTCATCACGTGGTCAATAGAGAGAACACAGCAGGAGTTCAGCTCTCTGTTAGTTCTGCCATAGCCTTGTTAACTGGTGCTTGTGTTTTTAGTTATTAGCTTCAGTCTGTGGTTTCTGTTTAGGCATCCTTTTAAACACGTGTCTGTTTTGTGAGGGTTAATTAAAACCAGATGTTAAAACCAGATGGTGTGCTCTGTAAATCTACTCAGCTGGGCACACGTAACCTGCAATCCATTGCAATACACTGGATGTGGAAAAGGCACGGTTCTACCACCAGCGCCTCCAGGTCGTGGAGTTCCTACTGTGTCTCCAGATCATCTCCTTTACAATATATGACTGACATATGGGCTGATTAGGCCATATGTCAAACTGTATAGGAAATTTAGCAAAGGTTGATTTTCTTAGATATAAAATAAATAGAAATTCTATCTTCTTGTTGGAGAGCATGCACTACATGTTAGGGACCATTGCTCAGAGGTCTGTGACATGCCCCTGAGTTAGTTGCTTCATGAGTACTTTAATTTTCCCTCCGTTATTATTACAGTAATAACATGTGAGGAACTTCAGTTCTGCCCCACACCCCCAAACCTATTCCTTCAGCTTTTATGTACTTTATGTAAGTTTCATATACAAATATATGAATGTATCATTTTCTCTGAAACATAAATGGGAGTATATTGGACACATCTTGCTTTCTTTCACATCATACTATTTCTTGGAAAACTTTCGATATTAGCACACAAATATATTTAACAGTAATTTCGCCAGGTACTTACCCCTATATTTCTAGGTAACAGGCTTAGACTATTGTTTATGAATGTCTATTGTAGGTATGATCTGTGGACTTTCTGCTATGATAGGTGATGCAATAGCTCTCCTGTTCCTTTTTATTTCTCTTCTTATTCCTTCTTTTGGTTGAATAATACACAGCTTTTGCTTAAAATAATAGCATTGACCTTACTATGTTTCAGTGATTTTGAGTACTTTTTGAAGTCCTGAATTTGGTAATGTAGTATTGTGTGATGGTAAATATCACTGGAAAGAATGATGTCTGTTTCAGTTCTTCTCCTTTGTATTGGGGCTCTCCTTACTTGTCTAGCAGTTCATTGCTGTCCACTCAGACTTCAAGTTTCAGAATGAGATGCCTGGAAACAGGTCACAAGCTCTGGGAACGTGGAGTGACGATGCTTGTTGACCCAGTGGGCTGGGACATGGGGGCAGTTGGGAGCAGTCCAGCCTCTCTGGTGTTGCCCACTGGTGGAGTTTTTTCTAGTGCCCTTTCTTCTGAGGAGAATATTCATGTATCCCTTCCAGGAGTGTCCACAGCTGTGACTGCAACAGAGCAGAGGGTAGGTGCTGAGTCCACGAGGTGAGAGAGATTTCTATACCTCCTGTGCCTCGACCGGGCCCTGCTCTGTGCCTGCTGTCCCCAACTCTGAAGCATCTTGGGCTCAGTTCTTAAAAAAATCAATTCTCTGTCTCCCATGGGCACAGTGGTCAGCCACAGGCGACACACATTCTCCTGCCAAACTCCAGGTACACATTCTGCATCCGCAAGAACAGACCGGCCACGGGCCTTGGGGGCCACTTTCTCTCCTCTTATATCAGTTAACAATCCTTTATTTTTTTCTATTTTAAAAATCCTTTGAAATTTCTCCTCTTCTGTGTCTGCTCACCAATTTTCTTTGCCAGGTTTGTTTTTTTTCCAACTCTAACTTCCTTTGTTGTCATTTTAGGAGGGTTTCTGGAAGGGAAGGAGATAGAAATGAAATGCATGGTCCATTCATCACCTAGAACAAGTCTGCAGGAGAGCTGTGTAAACCTTCCTCATGCTGTTCTTTCTTGTGCCGGATAGCAAACTGCCCCTCTGCCCTGTTCATGGAAAGAAAAACAGAAGTCCAATCTAAACCAAGTCAGGAACTCAGTGCTTCTCTTCTGGAATCTTAATCTAGATCTCAACTATGAAGTATGCTGAAGAAATCTTTTTTTTTTTTTTTTTTGATGCTGAACTATACATGCCCAACCCTTTTCCATCATGTTGTAGGGTTTACTGGTCATGTGTGAGTGGTTGTTTTTTTGTTTTTGTTTTTGTTTTTTTTTGTATATTTCTGAAGTTGGAAATGGGGAGTCAGTCAGACAGACTCCCGCATGCGCCCAATTGGGATCCACCCGGCACGCCCACCAGGGGCGATGCTCTGCCCATCTAGGGTGTCGCTCTGTTGCAACCAGAACCATTCTAGCGCCTGAGGCAGAGGCCACAGAGCCATCCTCAGCGCCCGGGCCAACTTTGTTCCAATGGAACGTTGGCTGCGAGAGGGGAAGAGAGAGACAGAGAGAAAGGAAGGGAGGGTGGAGAAGCAAATGGGTGCTTCTCCTGTGTGCCCTGGCCGGGAATCAACCCGGGACTTCTGCATGCCAGGCCGACGCTCTACCACTGAGCCAACTGGCCAGGGCTGGTTGGTTTTTTAAATGCAGGGCTGACCCATTGATTTTTCAGCAGATACTACCCCTGTCTGGGAGTGTCGATGAGGCAGCCATTTCGCCTCCGAGTTCCTCCTCTTCTTCTCCATAGCCAGCTGGGCCCACTCCCAGAGGGCACTGGGAGTTTGTACCTTCTGCCAGAATTGCTGTCAGCCTGACTTCTCCCAGTGCCTTCTGGGCATTTCTCTCTCCTAGTCCACTTGGGGCACTGTATGTTCTTTTAGGGGGTCCTTACTGGATGAATGTACAGAAAGACACCATGAAGTCTTAAATTATTTTGGTGTGTTAGGTATCTGAACATAAAAAGTAAATAATGTTCATTTGAAACTCTCAAAATTAGTTTCTTGGAGTGTTGTGTCATTGCTAGATCATGGTTCATGCATCCCATGCCCCACCTCAACCCCATGGATAAAGTCTGTATTCAGCCTTTACTAAGTATTTGAGTGTTGTATTTGGAAGTCTTCAACTGGAGATATCAGAAGCCTAACTTCCACTAGCCTAAAGGGTTGATTGCTTTGTGTATCTGGGAAAGATGGCAGGAGACAGGTTGGCTTCAGGATGCTCTGGGTCCAGAGACGCAAATGATGTCACCTTCAGCACAGTTTGTCTCTCATCCTGACTTCCTGCGCATCAGCCTGATGCCCTCTAAAGACAGATTGAATTCCTAGTGACAGGCAGCTGCGGGCCTGTCATCTCAGTTCAGCGTCCCTTCAGTGTCGACAAGGGACCAAGATCATACAGTGTCTTTGATTAGAATATTGGAACTGGGGCTTTTTATCCCCTAAAAAGCCTTTCTGCACCCATAAAAAAACATTTCATGAGATTATCTCTTTCTTCTAAAATTAAGACAACTCTGTGGACAGTTGTTTTGTGATTTATTGGTATTTGTGAGACCACCTCCCATGTGCCAGGCACTGGAGCCCAGTGGTGGTGAAGCCCTGGAATGAGCAGAGTCATCCTGGCCAAAGGCCACAGGGAACCGGAGGGTGCATTCCCGCTGCTGCTCCGCGCCAGATGGGTGCTTCCAGGCTGGGTGCCAGATTGTCCCGTTTTTCAAAGAAGCCAGAAATCCGAATCTGTATGTAAATTTTTTCAAGGCTGAAAAAAAAAATTGGTAATTAATTCAGGCATTTTCTCAATCACTGTCTGGGCCAAACAGTACATCACTTGCAATCTCGTATCTTCATGAACTCATTTGAAAAATTATAAAGCAGGATCAAGCCAGCTGGAACAATGAGTTCAAGGGTAAGCAGTGATGAATTGGCCGGACCAGCTTCAGTAACAGGTGTCCTGACTCCGAGCCCTGGGGCCTTATGAATGGACCACATTCACATGGTAAGATCTTGTTTTCATCAAAATTTTTCTTGAATTTTTTTTAAAAAGCCAGTATTACTTCTGATCTAGCCTGTGAATTTTTGGCCTTATTTCAAGTTTCATATCAGCTTCTTTGGTTCATGAAAGATAAAATTTTAACATGAGTTCACTCTTTTGGATAAGGCTGGCAGAGAGCCAGCCAGGGAGGAACACCCACCAGAAGTCTGACTGAGTTTGCAGATTCCACCTTGACAGATGGTCTATAGTAGGGTGTGTGCCTGTGTCATAAATGAAAGATTCTAAGCAAGAGTTTAAATATTTCTGATGTCATTTTAATTTTAGTCAAGTAGCCATTAATCAAAAGATTGACTTATTGATCTTTGTTCAACAGAAAAAACCCCTTAAGTGTAATAATTTGGGCCTTTTAGTTTAATAGGTACTGAAATGACAGGCCTTTGTGCTTTGCCTTGTTAAAATAAAACATTATTTTTCCAGACATTTGAAGGTGGCTCACATTTCAAAAAGAAGGTTTTAATTAAAATATACTTGTATCTCTGATTTGGCTTATCTGCAGATGCAAAGGTATTAACTTTTAAAAAATAGTCTTAGAAAATGAATAGTGATGGAGCAGCTGTAGAAAATTGAGCTCTTGCTTGAAGACAAATAAAAATACATTTCGCAAACATTTTCAACTGCCTATTTTTCCTACCTCTATAATTGACTCTAATTTGCTCCTCCGCCCCCTCGGAAACCTCAGAATTTTCAATTTGCTATTCAGTTGGCAGTCTTAAGTTGTAATGAGAGCCACTCCATTCCAAGTGTGGGCTTCATCCTTGAGTCACAGTGAGACTTAAATTTTAAAAATTATTTCAACCTGTATTCATTATAAGGTTATAAATATCAAATATGAAGTCAATTTTTAAAAAAATGTGGAATAAGACATTTCAAATGGTTATCAAATACATGGTAAAAATCAGATAAAACAGTTTAGGTAATCTTTTTCTCTACACCCACTGCTTCAAACTTGTTAAGGAAATTAGTAGAATAATAAGAGAAAATGGTGCCTTTATGATATTTTTTGTTCTAAGGACATTATGGTTGATATAGCAATGTAAAATATGGACTTTGGTATAGAAGTCAATGGTGCTATCCCCATTTTCCAGACAGTAGTATTACAAGAGTTTTTTAGAAGTCTGCTCCCCAGTTTTTGGACGGGGTGGTTATAGTTATTGCCCCCAATTAGGACAGTTCTGTGTACCTAATTTGTTGAAGTTTCTTATTATAACCCTTAAAGTGACTGTGTCTCTGTTTCCCTGTGCCCCTCGGACTCCCAACTCTCGACCCTCTCCCGAAATAGTGCAGCTGTCTGGAGAGGACCGTGGGGAAAGACGTGGACATCTTGAGTGTTGGTCACACTACATAAAATATCTGATTAGGAAGACACCTGAGGCCATTTTGTGACTCTGGGGAGAATCATTTAAAGTTGAATTCACACATAAATGGCCCCTGCTCTTTGTGCAGCAGGGACAGAGGTGCCAGAATTTCCAGCCATGATTCCTTTCAGCAGCTCTGGAATACCCTCAACTTTTAGCTCTTAGTAGTAATTTTAGTGTTCTACTCAGTCACTTCCTAGAGCCAATGAACCCTACAGCATAAATGTTCAAAATAAATTATTTGGTGGGAGGAATCCGATGCTTATCAACCATAGAATTCACAAGGGAATTTTCCGTTTTAGGGGGAGTCCAGTAAGTGCCATTTTCAGACACTGATATACAAGGGGAAGGAGAGAGAATTTTAACATTAATGGTGAATTTATATCACTTTTGTAAATCGTAAAGTCAGGATCCTTTTGTAGAAGCCATAAGCAATTGAAAAACTTGTAAAGTCTGGGGAATCTGGTATGGCATATTTATTGTTTGATTTCCCTAAGAAATTAATTAAAGTTAAAATGGTACCCAAAATAATAGTCTTGTTGAGTGATGCATTATAGTTTCCCTCACTGGGTCCTTATTGGTCTTGAATCCTTTGTGCTTGTCTTTCCTAGGTTTATCTTTCTACTACCTACCTTTTTTTATTACCGAATTCTGTTTTAGTAGATGCACTCATATTTAAGTGGTAGGAATGTTGTTTGGGAGATAAAGTAAGCCCTCCTTAATGTGCATCTTGAGATTTTGAGGCAGGTTAAATGGGCCTTTTCAGATAATTCCCATTCTGGCCATCTCCTGTCTTGCCTCAACCCCAGATGGTCAAACTGCCAGGAAAAGTTCCTCCACCGTCTTCCCTTCAAACCTCTGTACCCAGCTGCGCCCCCTGCTGGACGCCTCCGATTTCATCTCAGTATGGCATAATTTGTGGTGAATTGTTTGTTCTAATTAGATTAAATATCCCAGTGTCTACTATATTTGAGAGTTTTCTTTTTTTGTTTTGTTTTGGGTTTTTTGCTCCTTTTTTGTGTATGGTTGGCTGAATGAAAACTAATTACTAATTGTGCATTAGGCTGGGACTGTAGTATTTAGGATAAATATATCTGAATAAATCAAGCACCAATAATGTCTCACAATTTATGGACATATTATTTACTTGACTTAAAATTATATAAATTAGTGAATTAATTTTTTAAATGTCTCAGTGTGAAATGGCTTTGTGGGTACACCTCGTCTTAATTTCAGAACCATTACCAGCTGGGTCTCATTTATTCTTTGTCTGGTAGCTATTTATTATGCCCAGTTTTGCAGCTTAATTGCATACTTTGTTTTCTTGCCAGTGTGAATTTAGTGTTACATCTGCAGGAATGACAACATTCATTGCAATCAGAAGATCTGAAGGAGAAAAAAACTATGTTTTACATTGTCCGAAGTAACCTGATTGGGATAAAATTTGAATGTTTTGCTGAAGAGAGAAATCAAGACATCTTTTCTGAGTTGGGCCATTTAGTATTTTAAAAGGAAAAGCCCACATGAATTTTTCTGTACTGTATGTGAATCATGTTTTTCATAAAGAAAAACTTAGATAATTTGCTTTAGTAAATAATTGCTTCGGAAATCAATTTTGTATCCTGCAAGCACAATGTTTGTGATTCATTAAGATTTAATGAACCTTTGAGGAATATTTATTCTTCCTTTTTTGAAATGACAAATAATGTCAGAAAAATAACTTTCCAGTGATAAAGGTTTTCACAGTTGATATAATTGCAGTAGACCATGGTACATATTCAATTCAGCATGTATTTAATAATTTATTCTAAACTTCCAGTTTATTTCTCTTTTAAAATAGGAATTCTTTAGAATTTTTAACACAATGAAGCCTTAAAGTTCAGGTGGATGTATTAGGCAGGTGCCCACACATCTTCCTCACAGGCTTTCAGAAGCTCCAAATGATGTTAGGGTCAACCAGTCCCACCTGAACTTTATATTTGAGGAAACACAAGTGAGTTGCCTGACTGATGAAGACTTAGGCTGGATGAGTTTATCTAATCTAACCAAGCCTCAATTCCCTTATCTGGAAATTGGGGACAATGGTCTCCATTTGGTTATAAACATCAGGTAGACACTGTGTCTAGACTGTTTAATGTGTGCTGAGCAGGGGCTCACCAAGGATCAGCAGTAAGACTAGTGGCAAGCATTAATGTGAGTTGAGCCAAGCTGAACCAATATATCAGTGGCTCTCCTCATCCCTCTCCCTTTATCATCCACTGGGTCAACAAATATTTCCCCTTCTTCCCACACTCTTCCCCTCTCTCTTTTCTCCCAATGCTTTTTTATTTTTTTTTAATTTTTATTTTTAGAGGGAGAGGAAAGGAGAGAGACAGAGTGAGAGAGAACATCAGTTTTTGCTCCACTCACTCATGATGTCATTGGTTGATTCTTATATGGGCTCTCAGCAGGGATGCAACCACAACCTCGGCTGGAAGGGATGATGCTCTAACCAACTGAGTTACTTGTCCAGAGCCCCCAACAAGTGAATTACAGTACAATCAGGAACATTTGGGCACTTTGTAGTTAACGTTTTAGCCACCCTCCCCTCCTATGCCATTTTGTCTATTGATGTTTACAACAAAGCTTTTTTATTGTTATTTTTTAAAATTTTTATTAATTTTAATTTGTGTGTTAACATGGATTCAAGTGTCCCACTGAATATAACACCCTCACCCCAGTGTCCCTTTTTATACCTCCTTTGCCCCCTTCTCCTAACTCCCTCCCCCCTTCCCTGTAGGATTTGCTGTCCTGTTATCTGTATCTATATGTTATGTATATGTAATTTCACTAATCCCTTCACCTTCTCTGATTCCATCCCCTTATCCCCCTTCCCTTTGACAGCTGTCCCTCTTGTCCCTGGACCCTGCCTCTGCCTCTATTCCGTTCCTCAGTTCACTTTGTTCATTAGATTCCACATATATTTGAGATCATATGATATTTGTCTTTCTCTGCCTGGCTTATTTCACTCAGCATAATAATCTTCAGGTCCATCCGCGCCATCGCAGAAGGTAAGATTTCCTTCTTTTTCTAGGCCACATAATATTCCATAGTATATATGTACCACAGCTTTTTAATCCACTTGTCCACTGACGGACATTGAACTGTTTTCAGATCTTGGCTATTGTAAACAATGCTGCAGTAAACATGGGGGTGCATATCTTCTTTTGAATCAGTGATTTGGTATTCTTAGGATATATATTTTTAAAAGTGGGATGGCTGGGTCAAAGAGCAGTTCCATTTTTAATTATTTGAGGAATCTCCATACTATTTTCCACAGTGGCTGCACCATTCTGCATTCCCACCAGCAGTGCAGGAGGGCTCCCTTTTCTCCACACCCTCACCAGCACTTATTGTGTATTGATTTGTTAATGAGCACCATTCTGACTGGTGTGAGATGATACCTCATTGTGGTTTTAATTTGCATTTCTCTGACTATTAGTGACATTGAACATTTTTTCATCTGGCTATTGGCCATCTGTATGTCCTCTTTGGAGAAGTGTCTGTTCATTTCTTTTGCACATTTTTTAATTGGATTGTTTACCTTCCTGGTATTGAGTTTTACAAGTTCTTTATAAATTTTAGTTATTAATCCCTTATCAGACATATTGGTGAATATGCTCTCCCATTGTGTGGGTTGTCTTTTTATTTTGTTAATGGTGTCTTTTGCTGTGCAAAGCTTTTTAGTTTGATATAGACCCATTTATTTATTTTGTCTTTTATTTCTTGCCCGTGGAGATAAATTGGCAAAAATATTGCTCCGAGAGATATCAGAGAGTTTACTGCCTATGTTTTCTTCCAACATGTTTATGGTTTCATGACTTAAATTTAAGTCTTTTATCACATTTGAGTTTATTTTTGTGAGTGGTATAAAGTGGTAAAAGGGGGCACCCCTGCCTTGTTACTGATCTTAAGGGAATTGCCTTTTATTTTTGCCCGTTAAGTATGTTGTTGGCTGTGGGTTTGTCATAGATGGCCTTTATGATGTTGAGGTATGTTCCCTGTATTCCCACTTTGCTGAGAGTTTGATCATAAATGGGTGCTGGATATTATCAAATGCTTTTTCTGCATCTATTGATATTATCATGTGATTTTCTCCTCCCTTTTGTTTATGTGATGAATCACATTGATTGATTTGTGAATATTGTACTAGCCTTGCCTCCTCAGAATAAATCCCACTTGATCATGATGTATGATTTTTTGCATGTATTGCTGGATCTGGTTTTGCTAATATTTTGTTGAGAATTTTAGCATCTAAGTTCATCAGGGATATTGATCTATAGTTTTCTTTCTTTGTAGTGTCTTCACTTGGTTTTGGAATGAGGATTATGTTCGCCTCATAAAAGGAGCTTGGAAGTCTTCCTTCCTCTTTATTTTTTTTTTATTTTATTTTTTTTACAGGGACAGAGAGAGAGAGAGGGATAGATAGGGACAGACAGACAGGGACAGAGAGAGAGATGGGAAGCATGAATCATCAGTTTTTCATTGCAACACCTTAGTTATTCATTGGTTGCTTTCTCATATGTGCCTTGACCGCGGGCCTTCAGCAGAACAAGTAACACCTTGCTTGAGCCAGGGTCCTTGGGTGCAAGCTGGTGAGCTTTTTTTTTTTTTTGCTCAAGCCAGATGAGCCCGTGCTCAAGCTGGCGACCTCGGGGTCTTGAACCTGGGTCCTTCCACATCCCAGTCCAATGCTCTATCCACTGCGTCACCGCCTGGTCAAGCCTTTCCTCTTTAATTTTTGAAATAGCTTGAGAAAGATAGGTGTTAGTTCTTCTTTGAAAATTTGGTAGAATTTGCCTGTGAAGTCATCCGGTCCAGGACTTTTGTTTCTTGGGGTTTTTTGTTTTGTTTTGTTTTGTTTTATTGATAACTGTTTCAATCTCATTTGTTGTAATTGGTCTGTTTAGGTTTCCTGATTCTTCCAGATTGAGTTTGGAAGGTTATATATTTCTAGGAATTAATGCATTTTGCTTAGGTTGTCCAATATTTTGCCATACAGTTCTTCATAGTATTTTCTTACAATCCTTTGTATTTCTGTGGTGTCAGTGGTTACTTCTCCACTTTCATTTCTAATTTTATTTATTTGAGTCCTCTCTCTTTTTTCTTGATGAGTCTGGTTAAAGGTTCATCAATCTTGCTTACCTTTTCAAAAAAACAGCTTTTGGTTTCGTTTATCTTCTGTGTTGTTTTTTTTTATCTTCTATGTCATTTATTTCTGCTCTGATCTTTATTATTTTCCTTCCTTCTACTTTCTCTGGGCTTTATATGTTCTTTTTCTAGTTATTCTAGATGTAGCATTAAGTTGTTTATTTGAACTTTT
Organism: Saccopteryx leptura; assembly: GCF_036850995.1. Taxonomy (NCBI): domain Eukaryota; kingdom Metazoa; phylum Chordata; class Mammalia; order Chiroptera; family Emballonuridae; genus Saccopteryx; species Saccopteryx leptura. Next base: position 125,545,598 of record NC_089507.1, read on the forward strand.
TCTTGCTTCTTAAGGTATGCCTGTAATGCTAGGAACCTTCCTCTCAGGACTGCTTTTGCTGTGTCCCATAAATTTTGAGTTGTTGTATGTTCATTTTCATTTGTTTTAAGGACATTTTTTATTTCTTCCTTAATCTCATTGTTAACCCATTTGTTATTTAATAACATGCTCTTTAGTCTCCAAGTGTTTGAATGTTTGTCAGTTTTTCAAATGTAGTTGATTTCTAGTTTCATTCCATTGTGATCAGAGAAGCTGTTTGATATGATTTCAATCTTAAATATATTGAAACTTGTTTTGTGTCCTAACATGTGGTCTATCCTAGAGAATGTACCATGAGCACTTGAAAAGAATGTATATTTTGCTGCTTTGGGGTGAAAAGTTCTGAAGATATTTATTAAATTCAGTTGATCTAATGTGTCAATTAAGACTGCTGTTTCTTTGTTAATTTTCTGTCTGGAGGATCTATCTATTGATATTAGTGGGGTATTGCTATTGATCTCACCCTTTATGTCCATCAAAATTTGCTTTATGTATTTAGGTGCTCCTATATTAGGCACATAGATATTTACATTGGTTATATCCTCCTGTTGAATTGCTCCCTTTATCATTGTGTAGTTCTCTTCTTTATCCCTTACTATATAGCCTTTGTTTTAAAGTCTATTTTGTTAGATATAAGTATTACTACCCCAGCTTCTGTTTTTCATTTTCATTTCCATGAAATACTTTTTTTATCCCTTCACTTTCAGTCCATGTGTATCTTTTGTTCTTAGGTGGGTTTCTTGTAGACAGCATATGTATGGGTCCTGTTTTCTTATCCATGCAGCTACCCTATGTCTTTTGATTAGAGCATTTAATCTATTTACATTTAAGGTTATTATTGACATGTACGTATTTGTTGCCATTTTATTCTTTCAATCTATATTCCTCTTTTTCTCTTTTTATGGCAGGCCCATTAACATTTCTTGCAGTACTGGTTTGGTTGTAATGAATTTCTTGAATGTTTTTTTTCTTTTTTTGTCCTGGAAGCCTTTTATTTCTCCTTCAATTTTAAACAATAGCCTTGCTGAATAAAGTAGTCTTGGTTGTAGGTTCTTGTTTTGCATCACTTTGTATATTTCTTGCCAATCCCTTTCTGGCCTCAGGTGTTTCTGTTGAGAAGTCCGATGTCATCCTTATGGGGGCTCCTATGTAGGTAATTAACTGTTTTTCTCTTGCAGCTTTTAGTATTTTTACTTTGTCTCTTAACTTTGACATTTTAATTATGATGTGTCTTGGTGTAGGCCTTCTAGGATTCATCTTTAATTGGATTCTCTGTGCTTCTTAAACTTGTGACTTTTTCCTTCATCAATTTAGGAAAATTTTCAGCTACAATTTCATCAAACACGTTCTCTATCCCTTGTTCTTTCTCTTCTCCTTCTGGAGCTGCTATGATGCGGATGTTGTTTCTCTTCATGTTGTCACAGAAATCTCTTATAGAGTTTTCTCAGTCTTTTTGAGCCTATTTTCTCTTTGCTGCTGTGCTTTTGTTTATCTTATCCTCTAAATCACTGGTTGGATCCTCTGCTTCATCCAGCCTACTGTTGATTGCTCTAGTGCCACCTTCATTTCTGGTACTGTATTTGCCATTTCTGACTGTGGAGAGATCATATGATATTTGTCTTTCTCTGACTGGCTTATTTCACTCAGCATAATAATCTCCAGGTCCATCCACGCCATCGCAGAAGGTAAGATTTCCTTCTTTTTTATAGAAAATGAAATCATAACATTTTTGTTATGATTTCAATGTCCTTTTTGATGCTAGCTGTCTCTTTAAGTGCTAATTATATCCACCCATTGTTGCTCTAAGATCTTTGAGCATCCTAAAAATCATTATTTTAAACTCTGCATCTAGTATTTTGGTTACTTCTGTTTCATTTCATTCTTTTTCTGGGGATTTCTCTTGTTGATTCATTTGGGTCACATTTCTCTGTTGCCCATTTTGTCTGTGTATTAGGTAGTGCTGTCGAACTGAACTTTTTGTAGTTTCTTTATGAGGAAGATGGGCTCGGTGGTACTGACCACCAGGCCACCTGTTTTCCTTGTTCTAGGAATACTTCTTGAGCGTACTATTTTTCCTCCTATTGTTTGTGAATATTGAATGCATTTGGATCTTTTGTGGGTACAGTTATTCCTTTAGGCGGGCTAGCTCTAAGGATCTACCTTGATCATGTGTAATTCACACTGTGCAATGTCTGTCTTGTTGGGTGTATTTATTCTCCACAGTGTCTGGTGCCTGCTAGAGCTCTCCTTTGGGCATGTTGCTTGTGTAGCTAGCTGAGTCTAGGGTTGGTGCTGTCTACCGCCCACTACCAGTTGTGTAGGCTCTAGATCTTTTTGGGTTGGCATCAGCTGTTGTTTATAACCCCCTGTGGGGTACTTTTCTGCAAATACTTCTCTTTTCACTGTTTGTGTCTTTGTTTTCTGTGCCTGAGTAGTGTGGGAGGGGCCAACCTATGTATAAGGATCAGCTTTCTCCTGCTTAGAACTGACAGCAACTCTGTAAAAACCCCAAGCTCCATAAGATTTGCCTCCACTTCTCAGGCGCTCTACTTCCTCTTGCAGCTGCCTGGTCTTCCCATAGAGTCTTCTGTAGAAAGACTGTAGTGTGGGCCCAGACTGACCTTACCCAACCACCTCCTCTTCAAATTGCAAGATTGTTGGGTTAGGGCAGTGGTCTGAAATCTCATTAGTTAACAGAGCCAAATATCAACAGTATATTCATTGAAATTTCTTTTGAGAGCCAGATTTTTTAAACTTAAGCTATATAGATAGGTACATTGTTATTAACTTAATTAGGGTATTCCTAAGCTGGCCTTGGCGCCTGCACTCAAGGGGCCAAAGAGCCGCATGTGGCTTGCCAGCCGCGGTTTGCTGACCACTGGGTTAGGGCAGCTAAGGTTGGCACTAAAACGTTAGTGGGATCCCCTATTTCAGGGGGCCCTTGGTCAGTAGCTCAGTGTGGGGAATGTGGCCACTATTCCCAAGCCTAATCCTTCAGCACCTGATGAATACTCAAGTTTTATTTCTCCCCAACAAGGTGAGCAGCAGGTTCAGGTCGAAGTGTCGCACCGGCAGTTCCCTCAGCAGGAGTTCTTACAGCTGGTGAGACCCCGTCTCAGGGAGGAAGACTGAGAGTCCTCTGCTGGTGCTGACTGTGCCCCCCAGAAAGTGGCTAGGGCCCTCCACCAGATCCAACAATAGGCTCACAGGGCCCACACTTTAAATGTCTATGCTCCAAGCCTCTCTTCCTTCTCCCAGTGGAATCTAGACGAGCAGGGCAGGGTATCCAGCACCCAAGCCAGCTGACTGTGAAGCTCCACCCTATCCAGTGCACATAAGGTGCTGTGCTGGTGCTGATCAAAGAGAGCAGAACTCACCTCAACTGGGCTAGATGTGATGAGACAGCCCTTCCTTAGGATACCACTCTAGCAAGGTTTGTTAGGTCCTGGCTCAATGCTCTCCGCAGCTGGCCACTGGATGTGCCATCCCTGGGCCTCTCTGGCAGGAACCCGGCACAGACCAGTGGGAGACACTGCCCGTGACTGGCCCTCTGCAATCTTTTTGGAGCTACAAGCAATCCAGAGTTTGTGGCTGCCTCTGCTGGGCCCAAGTGCACATGGAAATACCTAACTGCACACCTAGGCTGACTTTTACCCACTCTGGTCCCGAAGGAAAGTTCCCTGAGTCCCGCCTCCTGCAGCCTCTGTCTGCTTGCTGGCTGCCTGTTGGGCTCTGTCACTGAAAAAAGCTCTGCTGGAGTCTGGAGCCTGCAGCAATTCAGGGATTAGAATGGATAGTGGGTGTGGCTCCGCCTCTGCTGCAGGTGTCAGTCTTTCCAGACTTTTTCCACAGACCTCAGTAGGGTGTGGCCTCTGAGACCCAGAGGGGTGGTCTGCCCACACTCGGAACAGTTTCCCCTGAGCCTCCCCCGAGGTGGAATGATCAGTCTTAGACTGTGGAGCATTGCTGCGAGGGGAAGCTCCGGCCTCCACACCAGAAAACTGAGTCACTGCTGCTCCCTTGTCTCCTGGCTTCTCAGCATGACCCAATCACCATGACTGGAGCAGGAGAGACTCCTGAGGGCAGAGCAGTTGCTTCTCCCCAGGCTGGTGCCACTCAGAGGGAACTACTCCGCCCAAGAAAGGTGGCAACTGCATTATTGGAGAATGACTCACAGGGGTTCCGGTGGCCGTCCCCCACAGTGTCTCTCCCTGGGCCTCCAACTGTACACTCTCCTCACACAACTCTAGTCCTCTCAGCTCTCCCCCGCTGGAGCCCCGGGTAAGTGGCTGTGAACGAGATTTTCTTCACGGGCCCTTAAAGATGGAGCCTGGTTCTCTGAGAGCTCTGTCTCTTTCTCACAGACAGAAACCCGGCTCTTTTCACCACTAAATGCTGTGTGAACTCCCCTTCTAGGCTCTGAGTATTTAGGCTGTGGCTCTGGGCCTGGGGCTGAGCACCCACAACTCTCAGATGACCCTCCCCACAGTGAGAGTCCCTCTGGACCCTCAGCCGCTGTTCCCTCCTGGGAGCGGGCAACCCTTTCGGCATCTCCGCCCTTTCTGCCAGTCTCTGTGTGGCTTCTTCTTTGATCCTTGGTTATAGACTCCTCTTCCTTTAGTCCAAAGTTGGTTTTTCAAGATGCTGTTCTTAAATTAAGTTCTAATTCCAATTTGGTCCTGGGAAGTGGCAGTTAGAACGTCTACCTACTCCATTGCCATCTTTGAATCCCTCTGTTCATCACAGAAGAGAACAACAAAGCTTCTTTACTTTAGCCCAAACATTAGACAATGTTGGGCCCATTAGCCCAACAAAGCCCAAACATTAGACAATGTTGGGCCCAGTGCTGTCCACATTGATGCCCAATGATAGCAGAGAGGCAGAGCTGGTTCACATGTCTGTTTTGGGAGTGACTAGTGCCATATAAATAGAAATAAAAGACCCCTTGCAGGGCACCAGGAGACCTAGCCTACAGCCTCTCTCTGTGGGGATGTTTACAATGTATTTTTATGATTATGAGCTCTATAGGACTGTCAGTGCATATAGAAAATTAAAACATATTTGCCAAAGTGGTTTGTTTGACAACTAGTAAGCACTTCACAAGCATAAAGTGGTACCACACTTTTGTTGTCAGAGTTTATTAAATACTTGTAACTTGAAAGAAGCTTAAATGTACCCTTAATAATAGAACTAGTGCTTTTAGTTTATTAACTAACCTAATAAAATTTTAATAAACTCCAAATGCACTTTTACCTTTGTAAATTATAAACGACTTGTATTTCATAATGCATGCTTGTTTCTATAAGATGTGTATTATTTCTCCCTCAAAATAGTAATAGTTAACACAAATTGTTTATTTTCCTTTTGTGTGTTATTATATAGCATATATAAATATAAGTATATATGTATGTTTTCCATGTAAGTATCTATAAAGAAAGAAAACTAAATGCTTTGTTAATATGGTGATAAACCATTATTAGCTTAGTTGCCAATTTTGAGGTGGGCCATGTAAAATGATTGGGGTAGGCAGAATGCCGGCCTAATCCATTAAAAGTTTCTTAAACTGAAGACTTTGAAACCCAAGAAATTTGTCCTGAAGTTTGAAAGTTCATAGCCCATAGCCCTATGTGGAATATAGAAATTAACAAATAAGATTAACTCAACCTTATTCAAGATGGTAGGCCATTGTCATTATCTGTGTCACTCATCAATGTGAATTACAGACAAGGATTTATTTCAGTTGGTGTGATGTCAAAGTAGCAGGCTAAAGGAGAGAGTTATCGTGGAAGTCACATGGCCTTTCAATTATTGGGCAATGGTATATAATTAATGCATTCTGATAAAACTGATTAGTGACTGGTAAGCCTTTTTTACCAGTCAAAATAAAGCGTGTTTATAGAGAAAATAATATAAATGTTCATGGGTACATTATCGAAAACTTCTTTACTAACTAAAAGCTTCCTTGAAGTGGTAAATCCTCTGGTTGGTGAAGTGTACATTCATAGGCCATTCAGTCTATTTACTCACCTAACCAAGAGGTTTGGAGGGAGAATTTTTTGGGAAAAGGAATACCCAAAGGAAATGTGAAGCCATAGAGGGATGAAAGGCAATGGAAGAAAGGTCAAATACCTGTGAAGTAGCTACTCCACCTCAGTGCCAAGCTATTGCTCCGTGGTAGCAGTATAGATAGACCAGGATACGTTAAATCTGCAAAATGAGAGAGTAGACGGTAGGCTCACTTAATTTTATCATTTTATAATTCTCTGCAAACCAAGGTGGAAGCGTAACCATCTTTGACTTCTTATCTCCTTTCTCCTGTAGTATTGAGGGCCAAACATACTCTTACTTTCTGGAGTACTCTGGTTTGTGACTATGGGACTTGTGGACATCACTAAATGTTTAAATGAAACACGGTCACGTCTCCCAATCTGTCAAAAGGCGTATCAGCTTCACCCCTCCCAGATGCTCTTGCCCACCCCGGCTACATGAGCTTACTGAGTCTCTGTGGCTCTTACTGTCTAGATGCCAGCATTTCTTTCCTGCAGCTTTGCACTTCATTCGGTGCGTGTGTCTCTGTGTGTGCTCCTCCAGCTGCAGAGGAGCTCTTTACAGTCAGGGACAGTGTTTTATATTGACTTTCCATTTCTCCCTGATGATCCTAGAACCCATTCCATTGCTCTTTATAGCACAGTTTGTGTCCCCTTCCCGGCACACTCAACTAGCAGAAACCTCAAACCTGACCCCAGCCACCCTGGCCTCGCACCTGCCCCTGCACCCTGAGGCCAGTTCTGCTGGAATGTCACTCTGCGAGAGTTCTCTTGTCTCCCTTTAAATTAACCATCCCAGCTCTGCCCCAAAGCCCAGCCCGACTTGTTCTCCCACATTCTGTGGTCACTTTTCCTGTGTTCCTGCTAAGCCTCTGCACCCCGTAGCCTGCCTCCTACTCTCAGCACATGGCCACAACTCCTATTTCTGAGAGAAAATTGGTGCCAGTGGATGGGAGCTGCTGTCTCCCTCAGCCAGCCTCTGCCCCTTGTGCACAGTGCCTGTTCCTGTCCTCTTGTTAATAGAGGACTAGCCTCCCTAGAGCAGTTTCCATCCTGTGTGCTTGGATCTCCTTCCCTTCGCCTTCTGAGGAAGGGCCACGGAAGGTAGTCTCTCACAGGCCCTTCGTCCAGCCCCCATCCTCTTCATTTCCCTTCTCTCTCCTGTCTAGACTCCTTACAAATTAGCCAGAGTCAGTGTCTGCCTTCCCTCATCCCACCTGCTCTCCTCAAATGACTCAGCCTGGTCCCATGGCTCTGCCCCACCAGTCCCCCACGCCAGGGCCACCAGAGACCTCCATGTTGTTCAATCTGGCAGACATTTCCAGTCATCACATTTGACTTCTGAGAAGCATTCCATGCCGTTTGCCCATCTTGTTCTTGACTCACTCTTTTCTTCATGCCTGTGAGGTGGCTCCGTGCCTTCGTTTCCACCTCGCAGTTCTTCCCCATCTCCTTTGCAAGGTCATCCTCCTCTTCTACCTATTTAAGCATTGATGGTTTTCAAGGTGGCTTCGAAGCCTTCCTGTCCTTTTGTTCTGTCCACTATCCAGGTGACCTCATTTGCTCCTGAGGAAGAACCAGTGTCTTATAAACATATACACATATTTTTATCTCCTGCTCCTGTTTCCCCTTGGAAATTAAGATCCACACGTCCACCTGCCTACTTGTCATTAGCACTTACAATGTCTCAGGCGCACATCAAATTTAACAAGTTCAAAAGTGCACTCTTCTTCTAAGATGTTCTCTCTCCAATGGAATCACAGTCTTCCCTGTCACATAGCCTGGGTCTTACCCCCTCAGTTGCGCTGGAACCCACTTCCTCCTTCTCAGCTGTCTCCAGGCTCCAGGCTACCTCATGGAGTTCCGAGGAGCCCCTTGCAGTCCTCTTAGGCATGCTGTGAGGTCCATCCTGTCACATGCCCTCTCGATTTCTGTATTCCTAGCACATTAACTTTTCATTTCTTCAGGGCCTTCGCGCCTGCAACCCAACTTCCTGGCACCCCCTCTACCTGCCTTCTGGTCCAGTCCAGCCAGCCCTTCCCTCAGTCATCACCGCCCTGGTCCATGCCTGTCATGCATGCTTGTAGCCTGAAGTCCTTCGACCTCCTGACACTCATCATTGTTGAAATGTCACATTTGTCCACTTCTTCAATTAATGTGTGTGCCCCTCTAGGCTGAAAGCACCGTGAGGGTGCACACTGGTGTTGGGCAGTGCGCAGCCCGGCATAGATGCTCACACGTTGTACTCATGAAAGGAATTGATGTGGGAAACACTCACATTATACGTCTGTCTTCGCTGAAAGAGTTCCATAATTTTTTTCCATGAAACATTTTTCAGTGGAGGAACTGTAAAGCAACAAGGATTCAAAGTATCTCTTTTCCTCCTTCCAAATTGGGTTTTGTTTTTTCAATAATCACTTAAAGCATAGATTTGATAGAAGAAATAATTCTTGTGTTCTCTCCAACTTTTTTTCTGTACAATTTAGCAAAAGCAATATGAAGTTGATTATGGCACCCTATAAACTTCCTTTGTTTTTATTTACACTTTTATTCCCACAAAATATTGAAAAATTGGTTGTGATCTGCTTCCTTCTAGTTGTGCTTATTGTCACATGACTTGGCTTTTAGTTCTGATTCTCTTTTTTTAACTTTGATAGTCTAGTGTTAATATTATATAAAGATATTTAAATTTTCCACAACATACTCTGAGTATTATTTATATTGTAAGATACTTGAATTAACTGAATGGGAGAGAATATATATTGTTTAATTAGTCTAGAGTTTTGTTAAGTAGCAGCTTCATACATTCTTACCGTAACAAGATTTCAATTACCGTATTTCCTCATGTATAAATCTCTTCCATGTATAAGACACACCTTAATTTTGGGGCCCGAAATTTGAAAACAAAAGTATTACATAAAGTTATTGAACTCAAGTTTTATTCATCATAAAATTCATACAACTCTCATCACCGTCGAAACTCCCATTCATTAGCTTGTCCTCATCTATGTCTGATGACGAACCACTGTCTTCAACAATGAGCACAAAAGCAAGCGCGAAAAAGCGGGAAATGCAAGTAAAAAAATCCTACAACCACTGTATAAAACCCCAAATATTTTGAAAAAAGGTGCATCTTATACATGGGGAAATACGGTAATACAGAACAGGCTAAATCTGATGTCTGGTTAAATTATCACAGTAATTTGGCGGGAAGAGAACTGCTATTTGGCCTTGCACAAATGCAGCTGCTCCAGAGTTATCCCAAGAAAACCACAGCATGGAAAGCTAATATAGATCATTAGTTTCTACAAGTTAAGGATTAACTGGTGGTTGTAATTAAGGTTGTTTGGGATATTGTAAAGTGGTTATAAATTTTAATTCATTACAATGCATTTTGAGGTGTTATTCTGATTATTTTATTCCATAATTAGATTACATCATTTGCTCTTTTAAGCATCTACCACTGTTTATACCGTTGCTTCCCAAACTGTGCCAAGGTGCCCTAGGGCATTGCAGCAAATTCAGCAGGAGTGCCACAGGATATTTTTAATGTTCAAGGGCAACATGGCCATAGATACACAATATCTGTAAGACACCATGCAAATAACTAGCTTGAGGGAGTTCATGATTTCAACATAGATTGTGCTACTTTCCTTTAAATGACGTGATGTCTTTGGGAAGCTGGATTCTCAGCAGTTATGTAAAAATAGGAAGTCCCTGTGACAGTCTCTCTATCTCTCCTTCCCCCCTCTCTAAAATCAATAAATAAGTTAAAAGATACTTAAAGAGCATAGTTTTGATTACTATACCTATCATATTCCCCTATGTATAAGATGCATTCTTTTTCAAAACAATCTAAAAACTGGGTGCATCTTATACAGTGGTTGTAGTGTTTTTACTTGCATTTCCTGCTTTTTTGACAGTGAAGAGAGTTGTATGAATTTTATGATGAATAAAACTTGTGTTCAGTAACTTTATGTAATACTTTTTTTTTCAAATTTCAGGCCCCAAAATTAAGGTGTGTCTTATGCATGGGAGCACCTTATACATGGGGAAATGCGGTACTCTGTCTGTCTATATATCTATCTACCTTTGATGTGTATTTATACAACATGAGGAAGCAATGAACTCAATTCTGATGTTATCTACCTGAAATGTCATCAGATCCCACAGGTTAAGGGCTCAAACCCATGAGACTGCTCCCCTTCAGAGGTCAATTGCAACTCCAGGTTGCCCCTTGTGCTTCTTACTGACCATCTATAAATTGGATGATCCCAAGGCTGTCTCTTGTCTGGTTCAAGTAATTTGCTAGAGCAGCTCATGGAGAATGTTTAGTTATATTTGCCAGTTTATCATAAAGAATCCAGATAAAGAGGTGCATAGGGCAGGGCTCAGAAGGGTCCAGGGTGTGGGAGCTTCTGTCCCCTTGGCACCAGAGTGCACCATTCTCCTGGCAGGCAAATGCCTTCACCAGCCAGGAAGCTCATCGACTCTTATTGTTCAAGAGTGTTTATATAGTGCTTCATCTGCTCCCGTGCCCCCCTTCCCCATCCTGAGGTCGGTGGGTGGGGCTGGAAGTTCCAAACACTTCCCACTGACATAGTAATAACCTACGTCATTTATTTTGTTTTCTAGATCAATGAACTGAGCCATGTTCAAATCCCTGTTATGTTGATGCCAGATGACTTCAAAGCCTATTCAAAAATAAAGGTGGACAATCACCTTTTTAACAAGTAAGTACACGTATGACCTTTTCTAAAAACTGACGTGACTGCCAAGAGTATGTTTTTTGTGAATTTCTATAATCACATTTTTTTCAATGGGTGGGTATAAAGTTCTGCTAAGGAAGTTAATCCTGTGATAAACATAACCATCTGTCAATTTCAGAAAAACAACAGCAGGCCGTCCTGGTTAATATCCTTTAACCATATATCATATTGTTCTCTATGAATATCTTACATGTTAAAAATGATATTCTAATTATAATTTAGAAGTTTCAAGCTGTAAATTGCTTGGATTTTTTTTTTTTTAGTAGCTATGGACCTCAGCTATTGTACACAAAACTCGCATAATGATTACTTGATGAACAGAAATGATGACTTCCTGTGAAGAACTAAGGCCCGTTTTTATAAAACAATCAAATGCCATGTTGGGCATTGAGGCCATTTCTCCTTCATTGGAATGTCATTTTAGGCGTCACTCTGGATCCCCTTAGATGGTGGGCAGTCTGTTGACGGCTGGACATACAAGGGTGTGTAAGAAATGGCCCTGCCCTCAAGGGCTCACAGTCAGGTGGGTGATTGAAAACTGACACAAATACAAATTAATTTGGTGTTCCAAGTACCACAACAGAGGGATGTGTGTGTGTGTGTGTGTGTGTGTGCGCGCAGACACACACAAAGAAGGAAGCGATTCTGAATGAGTAGGAAGAATCTCAGAGAAATCCTACTTAATGGATTAGTTCTGAAATTTCTTAATGGAGCCATTGTTCTAACGTGAAGCTCATGTGTTAGTTCTTTTCATAATACTGTTTTGAGGCTGACCGTTTGAGGGGCTCTTTCCTATGTGAAGTTAGGTTGTGGTATTTATATGAAATATAAAATGGGTCACTCAGAGAGTGAGAGCAGTCTTGTTCTGTAAGCTCATATTCCATAGTAACTGAGGACGAGTATGGGGTAAGCCATTGTGACTTGCTCTGATGACTGTCCCTAGCGTCCACATTCTTGCTTTTCCTTCCCTGCGTGCCCCACTATGGCCCTTCCTTCTGCATGTCCTCTTCCTCGCAGAAGCAGCTGTAGCATGTGGTCAGGATTAAAAGCTCATACAGGCCTCATGCTCCTAGTGGTGACAGGATGCACATGTTACCAGCCTGGCCCTGCTGTCCCAGGATCTTACTGTGGCTTCACATTTCACCCTTGAGCAACATGGGTTTTAATTGCACGGTTCCACTTATACAGGCTTTTAAAAATAAATGTGTACAGTACTGCAAATGTATTTTCTCTTCCTTATCTTTAATAACATTTTCTTTTCTCTAGTTTACTCTATTGTAAAAATATCATACATAATGGACATAACACATAAGATATGTGTGAATTGACTGATTATGTTATCTGTAAGGGTCTCAGTCAACAGCAGGCTATTAGCTAAGTTTTAGGGAAGTCAGAAGTTACACATGGATTTTCAACTGCAGGGGGCTTGGCACCTCTGAACCCCATGTTGCTCAGGGGCCCACTGCAGTTGTTCTATGACGTGCCTCTGTGCCTCTGTAGGAAACTCCAAGCCCTGCTATGGCGACTCATAGAACTAGGTGGTGGGAGATTTGAGTCTGGTTAACTTTGTGTGTTTGAGCTCTATTCCACAACATTGTGTTTCAGGGAAAACATGCCGAGCCATTTCAAGTTCAAGGAGTACTGCCCAATGGTTTTCCGAAATCTGCGGGAGAGATTTGGAATCGATGATCAGGATTTCCAGGTGAGTTGCTTTGGAAACATTTGCTTCAAATGGACTTCTTTGTTCCATGCCTTGTCAACTAGGGCTTGCACTTTTGTTATTACAAGTAATTATAGAATAATAGAATAGTAATTGTTATTTCATATATTAACTTTCATTGTTTTTTCCCTGGAATACGGGGTTCTTTCAGTTAGGGGGGACCCCTATGCAATATTGTTTCAGTAGTCAGTAGGAAAAAAGCTTAATCTTTGGGAAGAGGGCAAGCATGTAAGAGTTTCATATGATGCTCTCCTTTCCAGATGAAGGTGTTCCGCCAGCAAAGAGAAACTCCTTTTGATTTCTGCCACCCAGTGCGTCACCAGCCTGTGCAAGCATGTGTGTGTTGAATTTGTGTTTCCTACATTTGTAGAGGCCACTTAGGAACTGTCAAAATTTATTCTTCGTTTTTTTTGGGGGGGGGTTTCATTAATTTTAATGGGGTGACATTGATAAATCAGGGTACATATGTTCAGAGAAAACATCTCTAGGTTATTTTGACATTTGATTATGCTGCATTCCTATCACCCAAAGTCCAAATGTCTTTGTCACCTTCTAACTGGTTTTCATTGTGCCCCTCCCCCCATCCCCTCCCTCTCCCCCCCCCCACCCTGTAACCCCCACACTCTTGTCCATGTCTCTGAGTCTCATATTTATGTCCCACCTACATATGGAATCATATAGTTCTTAGTTTTTCCTGATATACTTATTTCGCTCAGTATGATGTTATCAAGGTCCATCCATGTTGTTGTAAATGATCAGATGTCATCATTTCTTATGGCTGAGTAGTATTCCATAGTATATATGTACCAAAGCTTTTTAATCCACTCGTCCACTGACGGACACTTAGGCTGTTTACAGATCTTCACTATTGTGAACAATGCTGCCATACACATGGGGGTGCATTTCTTCTTTTCAAACAGTGCTACGGTGATCTTGGGGTATATTCCTAACAGTGGTATAGCTGGGTCAAAAGGCAGTTTGATTTTTAATTTCTTGAGGAATATCCATACTGTTTTCCACAGTGGCTGCACCAGTCTGCATTCCCACCAGCAGTGCAGGAGGGTTCCCTTTTCTCCACATCCTCGCCAGCACTTATTCTGTGTTGTTTTGTTGATGAGCGCCATTCTGACTGGTGTGAGGTGATATCTCATTGTGGTTTTAATTTGCATTTCTCTAATGATTAGTGATGTTGAGCATTTTTTCATATGCCTATTGGCCATCTGTTTGTCCTCTTTGGAGAAGTGTCTATTCATTTCTTTGCCCATTTTTGGATCGGATTGTTTGTCTTCCTGGTATTAAGTTTCACAAATACTTTATAAATTTTGGTTATTAACCCCTTATCAGACGCATTGTCAAATATATTCTCCCATTGTATAGTTTGTCTTTTTATTCTGTTCTTACTGTCTTTAGCTGTGCAGAAGCTTTTTATTTTGATAAAGTCCCATTTGTTTATCCTGTCTTTTATTGCACTTCCTGTGGAGACAAATCAGCAAATGTATTGCTGTGAGAAATGTCAGAGAGCTTACTGCCTATTTTTTCTTCTAAGATGCTTATGGTTTCACGGCTACATTTAAGTCTTTTATCCATTTTGAGTTTATTTTTGTGAATGGTGTAAGTTGGTGATCTAGTTTCATTTTCTTGCAGGTTGCTGTCCAATTTTCCCAACACCATTTGTTGAAGAGGCTGTCTTTACTCCAATGTATGCTCTTACCTCCTTTGTCAAGTATCAGTTGTCCATAAAAGTGTGGGTTTATTTCTGGGTTCTCTGTTCTGTTCCATTGATCTATATGCCTGTTCTTATGCCAGTACCAGGCTATTTTGCATACAATGGCCTTGTAGTATAACTTGATATCAGGAAGTGTGATACCTCCCACTTTATTCTTCCTTTTCAAGATTGCTGAGGCTATTCGTGTTCTCTTTTGGTTCCATATAAATTTTTGGAATATGTGTTCTATATCTTTGAAGTAAGTCATTGGTATTTGAATCGGTATTGCATTGAATTTATAAATTGCTTTGGGTAATATAGACATTTTAATGATGTTTATTCTTCCTAACCATGAGCACGGTATATGCTTCCACTTGTTTGTATCTTCCCGAATTTCTTTTATCAATGTTTATCATTTTCCGAGTACAAGTCTTTAATCTCCCTGGTTAAATTTATTCCTAGGTACTTTATTTTTTTGGTTGCAATGGTAAAGGGGATTGCTTCCTTAATTTCTCTTTCTGACAGTTCATTGTTAGTGTATAAAAATGCCTCTCATTTTTGAGTATTAATTTTATATCCTGCCACCTTGCTGAATTCATTTATCAGGTCTAGTAGTTTTTTGACTGAGACTTTAGGGTTTTCTATATACAATATCATATCATCTGCAAATAATGATAGTTTTACTTCTTCTTTTCCAATTTGGATGCCTTTTATTTCTTTTTCTTGTCTGATTGCTGTGGCTAGGACTTCCAGAACTATGTTGAATAAGAGTGGTGAAAGGGGGCACCCCTGCATTGTTCCTGATCTTAAGGGTATTGCTTTTAATTTTTTCCCATTGAGTATGATGTTGGCTGTGGGTTTGTCATAGATGGCCTTTATCATGTTCAGGTATGTTCCCTGTTTTCCCACTTTGCTGAGAGTTTTGATCATGAATGGGTGCTGGATTTTATCAAATGCTTTTTCTGCATCTATTGAAATTATCATGTGGTTTTTCTCCTAACTTTTGTTTATGTTTTGAATCACATTGATTGATTTGCGAATATTGTACCAGCCTTGCCTCCCAAGAATAAATTCCACTTCATCATGGTGTATGATTTTTTTTCATATATTGCTGGATCCGGTTTGCTAATATTTTGTTGAGGATTTTAGCATCTAAATTCAGGGATATTGGCCTATAGTTTTCTTTCTTTGTGTTGTCTTTGCTTGGTTTTGGAATCAGAATTATGCTCGCCTCATAAAAGGAGCTTGGAAGTCTTCCTTCCTCTTGAATTTTTTGAAATATCTTGAGAAGGATAGGAGTTAGTTCTTCTTTGAATATTTGGTAGAATTCACTTGTGAAGCCATCAGGCCCAGGACTTTTCTTTTTTGGGAGTTTTTTGATAACTGTTTCAATCTCATTTGTTGTAATTGGTCTGTTTAGGTTTTCTGATTCTTTCAGATTAATTTTTGGAAGATTATTTGTTTCAAGGAATTTGTCCATTTCATCTAGGTTGTCCAGATTTTTGGCATACAGTTCTTCATAGTATTTTCTTACAATATTTTTATTTCTGTTGTGTCAGTTGTTATTTCTCCACTCTTGTTTCTAATTTTATTTATTTGAGTCCTCTCTCTTTTTTTCTTGGTGAGTCTGGTTAAAGGTTCATCGATCTTATTTACCTTTTCAAAGAACTAGCTCCTGATTTCATTGATCCTCTGTATTGTTTCTTTAGTCTCTATGTCATTTATTTCTGCTCTGATCTTTATTATTTCCTTCCTTCTACTAGCTCTGGGCTTTACTTGCTGTTCTTTTTCTAGTTTTTTTGGATGTAGGGTCAAGTTGTTTATTTGAGCTTTGTCTAGCTTCTTGAGGTATGCCTGTAATGCTCTAAACTTCCCTCGCAGGACTGCTTTTGCTGTGTCCCATAAATTTTGAGTTATGTATGCTCATAATGTTTGTTTCTAGAAATTTTTAAATTTCTTCTTTGATCTCATTGTTTACCCATTCGTTATTTAATAACATGCTATTTAGTTTCCAACTGTTTGAGTATTTTTCAGTTTTTCTGTTGTGATTGATTTCTAGTTTAATGCCATTGTGATCAGAGAAAGTGCTCGATATGATTTCAATCTTCTTAAATTTGTTGAGATCGCTTTTGTGCCCTAACATGTGGTCTATTCTAGAGAATGTACAATGAGCGCTTGAAAAGAATATATTATATATTTTAGGATAAAAGGTTCTGAAGATATCTATTAAATCGAGTTGATCTAATATGTCCTTTAAGTCTGCTGTTTCTTTGTTCATTTTCTTTCTTGAGGATCTATCTAATGATGTTAATGGGGTATTGAAATCCCCTACTATTATAGTATTTTTCTTGATCTCGCCCTTTAAATCCATCAAAGTCTGCTTTATATATTTAGATGCTCCTGTATTAGGTGCGTAGATATTCATAACGGTTATATCTTCCTGTTGGATTGTTCCCTTTATCATTATGTAGTGACCTTCTTTATCTCTAACTATAGTCTTTGTTTTAAAGTCCATTTTGTCTGATATAAGTATTGCTACCCCAGCT
Organism: Saccopteryx leptura; assembly: GCF_036850995.1. Lineage (NCBI taxonomy): Eukaryota > Metazoa > Chordata > Mammalia > Chiroptera > Emballonuridae > Saccopteryx > Saccopteryx leptura. The sequence goes on from NC_089507.1 coordinate 125,562,424, forward strand.
TTTTTTTTCATTTCTATTTGCGTGAAACATTTTTTTCCATCCCTTTATCTTCAGTCTATGTGCATCTTTTGATTTAAGGTGTGTCTCTTGTAGTCAGCATATGTATGGGTCCTGTTTTCTTATCCATGCAGCTACCCTATATCTTTTGATTGGATCATTTAATCCATTTACATTTAAGGTTTTTATTGATATGTAATTGTTTATTGCCATTTTATTCTTTAAAACTGTATTCCTCTTTTGCTATATACTTTTTCTCCTTCGATCTGTTTACAACAGGCCCCTTAGCATTTCTTGCAGCCTTTGTTTGGTTGTAGTGAATTCCTTGAGTTTTTTTTTCTGGAAAGCTTTTTATTTCTCCTTCAATTTTAAATGATACCCTTGTTGGATAAAGTAGTCTTGGTTGTAGGCTCTTGTTCTGCATTACTTTGAATATTTCTTTCCATTCCCTTCTGGCCTCAAGTGTTTCTGTTGAGAAATCAGAAGTCATCCTTATGGGGGCTCCTTGTTAAGTGATAGTCTTTTTTTCTTTAGCAGCTTTTAATATTTTCTCTTTATCACTTAGCTTTGGTATTTTAATTATGATGTGTCTTGGTGGTGATTTCTTTGGGTTTCTCGTTAATGGAGTTCTCTGTGCTTCTTGAACATGTGAGATGTTTTCGTACCTTAACTGAGGGAAGTTTTCAGCTATGATATGCTTGAACAAAGTCTCTATCCCTTGCTCTTTCTCTTCTTCTTCAGGAACCCCTATGATGTGGATGTTATTCTCTTCATGTTGTCACAGAGCTCTCTTAGAGTTTCCTCAGACTTTTTGAGTCTCTTTTTTTTTTCTGCTCTGCTTCCGTGCCTTTATTTATCATGTCCTCTAACTCGCTGATTCGATTCTCAGTTTCATCCATCCTGCTTTTAATTCCTTCCATTGTGTTCTTCATTTCTGATACTGTATTTGTCATTTCTGACTATTTTTTTTTAATTTAATTTAATTTTTTTTACGGAGACAGAGAGAGAGAGACAGAGAGAGGGATAGATAGGGACAGACAGACAGGAACGGAGAGATGAGAAGCATCAATCATCAGTTTTTCATTGTGCATTGCGACACCTTAGTTGTTCACTGATTGCTTTCTCATATGTGCCTTGACTGTGGGCCTTCAGCAGACGGAGTAACCCCTTGCTCGAGCCAGTGACCTTGGGTCCAAGCTGGTGAGCTTTTGCTCAAACCAGATGAGCCCGCGCTCAAACTGGCGACCTCGACGTCTCAAACCTGGGTCCTCGGCATCCCAGTCTGATGCTATATCCATTGCGCCACCACCTGGTCAGGCCTGACTGACATTTTTTTATTATTTCAATGTCCTATTTTATATTTGCTATCTCTTTATTTATGTATTCGTAATGACTGTCTATTGTTGTTCTAATACCTTTGAACATCCTAACAATCGTTATTTTAAACTCTGCATCTGGCAATTTGGTTATATCTGATTCATTCAAGTCCTTTTCTGGGGATTTCTCTTGATTCATTTGTGTTGCATTTCTCTGCCTTCTCATTTTCTCTGTGTAAAGGAAGATTTGCGCCACTGGAGTCCACTGGGTATGGCCTCTTTTCCCTAGGTATGATCTGTCTGCAGGCCTGCCACCCCCTCTCCTGTTGCTGCCTAGGGCATTTGGGTAAGGGCGTTGTCTGTGCCTGCCCACTGGGACTGTTCCTGTGGTTTCTGCCTTTCCTTCATGGGAGTGGCTGTGGTCACGTGCTCGGGTGTACAAGCCTTGGTGGCCTTGGCCTTTGCACTGCCCCCATGGGTGGCATTATGCTTGGCCCTGAGGGCAGTGGCGAGCATCTTTGCTCAGCTGCGGGTCTCTGCCTGTTTCTGGGCTTTCGCCTCACCCTTGCAGGAGGAGCCCGCTCATGGGACGGCTGCAAGCCTTGGCTCCACAGGCCAGGCTGGACTGCGTGCCCACGCTCAGTAGCGGGATTCTGCCTGTTCTGGGCTTTTGGCTCCACCCCTGCAAGAGGAGCCGGCTCCCAAGTCAGGCCACAAGCCTTGGTTCTGCGGGTGGGGCAAGGCTGTGCTCCTGTGCCCTTGCTCAAGGGCCTGTCTCCACCCCTTCCAGGGTTCCCGCCCTTCTCCCTCAGGCTGGATTGCAGGCTGCCCACAGCTGGGCTTGACTGCTTTTGCACGCCCCCTCCTCCCCAGCCGGGCAAGACTGATCTCACACCTGGGCCCAGTGGTGGCCACCCGGCTTCCACCCTTGCTGACAGAACCGCACTTCTTTGTCCCACTGCCGCCCGCCCTCGGGCGAGCCCTTAGCCGTGTGGGTGGGGCGCTGCAGCTCAGACCGTAAGACTCACTGCTGTAGTCCCAAAAGCTCCCTCCTTCTAAGCAACTCTGCTCTGAGTGCCGGGGGAGAGTTTGTTTGGCTGGTGTCCTGCTTCCCTTTGCTGGTATTGCTGTTTCCAGGGGGAAATATTCACTTCAGATTTGGTGAGTGACTCATCCCAGGGGTTAGGGTGGCTGTCTCCCAAAATGTTTCTCCTTGTGCCTCCTAGATTACACTCTTCTTGCTACTCTGGTCCTCTCCTCTCTCCCATTTCCTGGAGCCCCCGGTGAGTGGTTGTGAGAGAGGTGTTCTGCGCGGTCCCTTTAAGAAGAATCCTGGGTCTGAGAAATTAGTCTCTTTCTCACAAACAGTATCCTGACTTGTTTCCAGCTAAATACTGTCCTTATACCTCTTCTGGGCTCTGGGGCTGTAGGCTGGGGCTTTGTTTCTGGGACTCAGGACCCTCCCCTGTCTGCTAAACTCACTTCCTGCCATGCGAGTTTCTCCCTGCTGCCGTTCGCTCAGGGGAGCTGGGCAGCCCTCTCTGCGTTTCCGCTTTTCCTACCAGTCTCGGTGTGGCTTCTTCAGTGTTCCTTGGTTGAAGAGTTCTCTTAGTTTAGTCCAAAGTTGGTTTTTCCAGATGATAGTTTTTAAAATTAGTTTGTAATACACTTTGGTTCTGGGAGGTGGATGTTGGTACATCTCCCTACTCTATTGCCATCTTGTCTTCCTTTATTCTTGTTTTTGCTGATTTGCTGCTTTTCAAATTAGCCAGTGCTGACTATTGCCCACAGCATTTCTGCCAGAGGCCACACTTGGTGCTCTGCAGTGTGGCCTGGCAGAAACCACAGCACTGTTGTCCTGGGACGGCCCTGTGGAGCCCCACCCTCTGCCCTTGGTACCCTCCACAGACAAGTGTGCCCTGTTGCTTTTCTCCCCCAATTTGACTGATTCTTGGTTTTGACTTTTAAAATTGAGATCACGCTGCTGTCATATCTGCTGACCCGTTATCCTTTCTCCTAAGACGGGACATGACACTGGTTACCTCATTCTTATATAGCCAGCCAGACTGGGAAAAGCCAAGAATTTTTTTTTTAAGCCAAAATCTGTGTTAGGAGATGCAAGGGCTACTTTCTGGTCTTTTACGATGATCTGTTCCTTTTACTGTGAGAACACTGACTAAGTTTAAACCTTTTAAATCTAGTACGCACTTTCTCTCATTCGCCCTAAATGGAAAAGCCTAGTTTATCCCGCATTAAGTGCTGTATTGCCACCCTGGATGACCTTACAAGTTGTGTATTAGCACAGCTTACCCCGTACTTTCCCTTAAAGAGTAGCGTCTCTAAAGCAATTTGAGCTTAGTCTGCTTTCCTAAAGATTAATTGGCCTCCCACCCTGTCCTGCCCTGTGTTGAAAGTTTTCAAGAATTTCTCTCATGCTCACTCAGGTATGAGAAGTCTCCCCACTGCCATGTTTTGAAAAAGCCATGCTGCCCAAGCTGCAGGTGGCATTCCCTCCCCTGTGTACCTGGCCTCAGTGTCCCCGGAGGTCCTGGTCCTGAGCAGAGGCTCAGTGAGCCCAGGGAGGAGTGAGGGCAAGTATGACAGGGAGGGTGTGGGCACCTGGCTCGCTTTTAAAAAGTGCTGTGGAGCCAACATGCTCAGATCTGACCTGCATATGTTAAGAGAAAGTACTTTGATCAAACTTAGGCTTGAAATTCACTGCTGGAAAAATAAGTCACTTTTAAAGAATAAATTTGGAATAGTAAAAAGGAATAATCTTCCACATTATTTAAGAATGGTAACTACATTTAAAGAGGTCATATGAAAATAAACTGAGCACTTTAAAAAGGAGTAAATAGGGCATGGACTGTGGTGGTGCAGTGGATAAAGCATGGACCTGGAACACTGAGGTTGCCGGTTCAAGGCCCTGCTCTTGCCTGGTCAAGGCACATATAGGAGTTGATGCTTCCTGCTCTTTCCCCCTTCTCTCCCCCCCCCCCTCTGTCTCTCTCCTCTCTGAAATGAATAAATAAAATCTTTAAAAATAAATAAATAAATAAAAAGGAGTGAACAGCTGAGAACTAAGATCTTCTGTGGCTGAGTCTCAGGAAACTTGCTTGTCCCCCTCCCTTTTTTTTTTTTTTTAATAAAAGGTTGCACTGGCATTCCACAGAAACTGGCTTTTGAGGGCCCAAGTAACAGGACTTGTTAGATTCCTCAATTCATTACCAAACTGAAGTCCATCTATTCTCCTAATCAGCCCTCTTTAATGAGATCTAAAATGAGCCCATTACATCTTCGGTTCTGCACTGCAGCAGATCAAAGTCATTTTTAAAATTTCCTAAAAATGACCTGTTTAGTTGATGAAATACTAAGGCTTGAATGATTTTCCTTCCCTTCTCCCTACCTCAACTCCCACCCCCAATCAAAACCATGTAAGTTGCTACTTAAGTATGTGCAAATTGCTGAGTACAGACTTAGAAGGCAAATGAGGCCAGTGGAGAGTGATTCACACTCTGTCAGCGGCAAGTCTGCGTGGCTTCGCAGGCAGGCTCGGTGGGGCTCCTCGCCTGTGTGCGTGGAATTCATCATGGCAGCACCACTCCTTCCTAGCTGTGCCCCTTGCTCTTGCCATTTAAATTGCTGCTTTCTCTTTGGTATATTTATTAAGAAAATAAAGAAGGTGGCTGTTCAAAGTAACTGTATATAACCAGAGATACACTGGTTACCCTCCCAGTCCTGTGTCCCTTTACCAGTTATCTGTTCCTCTTAGAAAAACTGTCAGCAGGGGTGGGACCCCTGAGTTTAAACCAAAGACAAGATTGTAAATGTGAGGTGCAACACACACTCTGTTGTCTACTTGATTTGGAAAAAAGAAGGAATTCTCAACGCCAACCGTGACTTCCTGCCTCGAGGGCCCTGCATGCTGCAGGGCTGAAGGTGGAAGTGTGGTGGTTCTGTGAAGGCCACCATGGCACTAGGCTGGCACCAGAGGGACCTGTTATCTCAGCTGCATGGCACTTCAATTCACTACTGGCCAGACATTTCATTTATCATGGCCAGAACCAGTAGCAAGTGTCAGTGGACCCACTTAGTACCAGATTCCCAATCTGATTTGAAAAGTGGGATTGGTGACCTGGAGTCTGGTCACCTGTTGGAGGCACTGCGTGGATTGCTCCTGCGGACCTGGGTTTTTGCTGCTTTTGCCTTGCTGGGTTTATGTTTCTGAAGTGCCGGCATAGAGCAGCTTTGAATCAGTGTGGCCATAAGGAGCTCTGTTTTCTGGATCATTTATTATTCGAAGCTTCATATTAAAGCCAAGGAACAAATGGTCTTGACCTGCTTTATATGTGTCCTATAGGTAAAAAAAAAAAAAAGTCATTTTTATCACTCTGATGGAAGCAGAACATAGAAATTAGCCTACCTCATTGACCTCTGTCAGTGAACTTGATGGAATTAAAAAGCATTCTTCTGTCCCCATAAACATTTCTATCGTTCCTTGGGTTTTGTTTTCTTGGATGTCATTAAAAAGAAAGCTTCTTTTTCTTGCTGTTAAGGACAAATCCAAGCAACAGTTCTAGAATATTCATCATTAATAATAGTATCACCTAACATATGTATGTCTGTGTGTACTCTGTGTGTGTGTGGGGGGGGGAGTGTGCCCAGTGCTTCCATATTCAGACCTTTGTTCACTTTATTAGTGCTTCTTAAAATTCCTTCACTGGTTTGTGATGTGCTCACATTTGCATCATGTTCTTTGATCATTGTTGGGTCCATGTGATTTCCCCTTACCATACTGTTAAGATGTCCCTCTCAATGACTGCTCCCATAGACACTCTACTGTGACAGTTGCCACAGTTAGGTTTCTGCCATCACCACTGCCACCTTACGCTCTGGTCCCCCTTAGGTTGGTGATTTCATGCACAGTTATCAACTCGCTATGTGTTTATTTGCACCTGCTACATATCAGGCTCTGCTAGACATAGGAAATGCAGACAAGAAGAAAAGGTGAAGGAATTCTTTTTTGTTGTTGTTGTTAACTATTCTATGCCAGATTTCATATTAAATACTAATAAGATTTATAGAAACCCAGACCTTCTGGTTTTTAATGTTCTGAAGAACATCTGCTTTCCTATGAGAATCAGACTTTCCTATTACTGGCCCAAGGACGTTAAGTGGAGGCTTCAGTTCCAGTTTCTGAGCTGCAGGAGAGAACTGCCCACCAGAAACCAAACAGCTACTCTGGGTGGTGATGATGCAGTTAAACCCAAATACCCCAGAAACCGAGCTTTCTTGTTCTTTGTGGAGGATAATATCAGGTTTACTTTTCCCTGTCGTGTCTCTAAATTAGACTCCATCATTAGTCGTATTTGATGCATTTTTCATCTTTGTATTCATAATAGAATTCTAATTTTAAAATAATTAATTTTAAGAGCTGATTTCTAAACTTTTGATGCTCTTGTTTTGGGTTTAAAAATAAAATCCTAAAATGTTAAAACCTTCAGAATATATTAAACTTTGAAAAAAGTTCCACCAGTTTCTCTAGAATAAAGAGCGTTACCACCGTGTTTTCAAATCCAGATTTCCTACATGTAATTTAAATCATCTGAGGACGGGAACTGAGTTGGGGTGGTGTACCCGGCCCGTAGGCCCGGAATATGTGGGCGTGGCCCTGAGAAATGCTCAGGGAAGAAGGGAGTGAGGGCTGCAGTGTGCCTGGGGAGGAAGGGAGCCTTCTGGCCCAAGACATAGAGGCCAGGTGCTCAGGAAAATAAAGCAACTGGACAGTGGTGACCTTGTGGGAGATAAACTAAAACAGTGGTGAATATGGAAACTGGGCTAAAGACCTCCACCAGATTCTTCAACATTCTGGCCCTGTAGGCTTTGCGCAGGGGAGCGACATGATGACATCTGGATTTTCTTAAGATAATTGGGGTGGTTATGCATAGAATACATAAAAGGGAGATATAGAAATTAGGATCCCAACAAGTGAAGAAGAGGCATGAGGCAGGGCACTTGGTGCTCACAGGGTCAAGCAGAGAGCATCTTCCTGAGACAAGGAGACCAGTAACGTGGCAGGGCTGGTGGCTGATGGGCTGCAGACACCAAGCGCGGGAGCCAGAGGGGTTGGAGCCTGAGACACTCGGAGACCACGGTGCCAGCACTGTGGGGATGGGGGTGAGAGGGGCCTGGAGGGGCCTGGGTGAGGCTGGTCATCATGCAGAGCGGTGTCTAGCTGGAGCTCTGCAGTCCGGAGCAGAGGCCCATTGGGGGGTGATTAGCACAGGGGTGCTTGCCCCTAGACAATCCTACTTGCAATGTCACCACCTCAGTTTGCTCACTCATTGAACTACGTAAGTTCTTTTATTCCTTTATAGTTGTGTGTTGTCTCTTGGGTTTGCTCAGCCCAGTCTTAAAAAGCTTCCCTCACACCTATTGGCCTCGCTGATTAGTGGCTGTGAGCCTCAGCATGAACATTGGTTGGAAACCCCAGCTGGCTGAAAACCAAAGGCACTGCACTCAGATTGGACAAGTTTCTTGACAGACCTTTGGGAAAACACCTTCACAACCCATCAGCATCATTTTAGTTGCACTTTTCCTGCTCCTTCTGATGAGTTGAACTGATGACTCTCCCTACCATGGACTGTCCCCCAATCACCACCACCTCCCACACCCACATGACACTCAGGCTTCCTGTTTGCCTGTGTTTCCTGCCCTTGAACCCCCTTTGGGTTGTGACTTGTGATTGTGAACCAAGAACTGGCAGAGAGGGAGCTCCTGTCCAGATTAGATGCCACTTGCTCATTGTGAGCCTGAGGCCAGGCTGCAGCCTCAGTCAGGTCCCAGCTGAAATTTTAAAGATCTCATGGTACCCTGTGAAGTTCCTATGATTCTGCTTCTTTCTCAGCTGGTCATTACCTTACACTCTTGTGTTCTCTTTTTCTGATAAATTGTTTTATTATTGATAAGTGTTAAATTGCTGTGTCTGTCTTGCTCCCCTTGATAACAAAAGCTATTCTATGCCTGGGATCACAACTCAGGCTTTCTTTGAAATTCCCCAGGAGCTTACTTACCACAAGTCTTTGAACACAGTGGGCATTTAATAAATTCTTGATGATGATGTTCAAGTTAACATGTTGGTCTTTATCTCTCCGATGGGATCAGAGGACCATCTGTGCTCACTCAGATATGTCCCACGTAAGTCCAGAAAGCAGCCTGGTGTGAGCGGTGGCTCTGGCTCCTTGGCCGTGTGATTTGAGGCATGTAATCATAATCCTGAGGTGACAACAGAGCAGTGATTGGCATTCAGACTGCAAGTCCTTGAAATAGGTAGCCTGGGTTAGTAAGAAGAATGATATCCTGGGAGTTGAGAGCCTGGTTTGAGTCCTAGATCTTCAGTGACTGGTGCTATGACTTAACTTAGTCACTCAGCCCGGGTGGGCGTCTGTTTTCTCACCTATGAAATGAGGGAGGAGGATGGGGTTCTCCCTGAAGCCTGCCAGTTGTCAGATCTCTGAATCTATTATTAAGTCACCACGAGTAGATACCTGTCACTTAGATTCTTGCACACAATATTGGCATGTTCCTTTGTAAGGTGGTGGCTTTTATGCATTTGAAAATGGTAACATTGATTTTATTTGGCCTCTCTGTTGACTAAAAACCTTTTTTATTCATGATTTTTTACATAAGTACAAATTCATATCAAAGTGAAAAAAGAAAAAAATATATAAGATTATATGAGTAGTTCAAGAGAATTAAGCATTCAGATACTTGGGTATTTAAAAAATGTCCAGGGGTCCATTACTGTTCTTAAATCATGCCATTTTTTTTGACCCTGGCCAGTTGGCTCAGCGGTAGAGCGTCGGCCTGGCGTGCGGGGGAGCTGGGTTCGATTCCCGGCCAGGGCACATAGGAGAAGCGCCCATTTGCTTCTCCACCCCCCCCCTCCTTCCTCTCTGTCTCTCTCTTCCCCTCCTGCAGCCAAGGCTCCATTGGAGCAAAGATGGCCCGGGCGCTGGGGATGGCTCCTTGGCTTCTGCCCCAGGCGCTAGAGTGGCTCTGGTCGAGGCAGTGCGAGGCCCCAGAGGGGCAGAGCATCGCCCCCTGGTGGGCAGAGCGTCGCCCTTGGTGGGCGTGCCGGGTGGATCCCGGTCGGGCGCATGCGGGAGTCTGTCTGACTGTCTCTCCCCGTTTCCAGCTTCAGGAAAAAAAAAAAAAATCATGCCATTTTTATGAGAGGTATAGAAGAGTGGACGTAAGAATGTGCTAATTAAAGCAACCCTTACATTTCCTCCACCTTTCTGGAGGCGTCACTAGTCTTGGATGCCCCACTGCAAAAAGAAACATCTTCAAGGCAGACTTTAGAGCAGTGGGGAAGAAGGATAGCACCATTAATCCTCTTCTTCAGGGAAAGGACAATCAGTTTCCAATTATGAGCATAAGGCCACTGAGGAGCAAGCCTCGTCTCTCATTATCTCCTTCATTTCCTGTTGAGGGCTGACTTGGCACCAGAGTGCAAACCCCGCTGTTGAGACTTGAGAGAGGGTATATTGTGAGACCAGCTATAGAAAATGGAAGTGTTGAAAAGAAGTTTCCTTACCAAGTGGCAAGATGGGCAGAATAGACTAAATTGCTATGTTCTTACTGCCCTTCATCAAATGGTTTTGCCCTAAACTTTAATTTTTTTCTCAGTTTATCCCCAACTTCCCAGCAAGCCTAGTAGCATCTTAGGAAGCCACATTTGGGGTTGCAACGTGTCCACTGTCCTTGATTGATTGGAGAGCACCCACAATGTCACCACACTCACCCAGAAACAGTACAGGGTCTACAACTGGTACAGTAGGTTCAGGAATGTGCAAGAAGAATGTTTGGTCCAGTCACAAATACCTGTGTGCTATATGATTGCATTTATGTGAAATGTCCAGAATAGGCATATATATGTAAGGCAGCAAGTTGATTAGTGGTTACTAGTTAGGGGGCTGAGGGGAAGAATGGGGGTGACTGCTAATAGGTACAGGTTTTCTTTTTATTCTTTCTTTTTTATTAAAGTATAGTTAACATAAAATATTAGTTTCAAGTGTATAACATAGTGACTTGACATTTATATACCTTAGTAAGGCCCCTTTCAGCCCTGTGTTATGCCTCTTAAATTGTCCAACTGAGCACATGGTTTTCTGTCCTAACGCCTTTCCCCTCAGACACATCTGTCTCAGCTCTTGCCTGGAGAGAAGATGGCTCTTATTCCTACTCGTCTCGGGTTAAATCAGGGAATGAGCAGCCCTAGGATGAATCAAAACAGATTTATACACATGCTAATAAAAGCATAAATTAAGGACTCTGGACTTTTTAACACTGAGGCTGTTCTTGACATTTTTATACATTTTACTTGGCAAAGTTGAAAACATAAAGACAGGTTTGGGATTTTTTTTGTCAGCTGGCTCAGGCAGTAAATTATGATTAGAAGGTATTTATCACTCAGAAAAATCTATATATCAACAGTCCCATCGTAATGCCCACCACACACTCAGGCCCAGGCTGGACGGCAGCCATGGTGGGAGGGACAGAGGCCCACTGCTCCGGGCGAGGCCCCTGGGGGCCCTCCACTATACCGCCCCACTCACACAGTAATGAAATCAGATAGGCAGGTCATTTCTCTCTGGTCTCTATTTTCTGATTGTACATTGAGTGCTTTGGAATAATCTCCAAGGTTGCTTCCACCTGTCATGCTCTTTGATTATGAGATTTATTTACACATAGAGGGGCCCCATGGGCCTTCCGAGGAGCAGCTCAAGCTCTGTTTCTTCCTGGGTTTTCTCCTCTCGGCCTCCCATCTTGTCAAAAGCATACCTGTGGTGCTGTGGTTTGCCCTTCCTTTGTGATAGCACCAAGCACACTGAAGAGTCTCAGTGTTCAGTTTTGCTCGATGGTAACTGTTTTTCAGCTGCTCAGTGACTGTTTCAATGCATGCTCGTGGCCTCCTTTCCTTAGCTCATTTTGTCATTCTTGTCCTGAGTACATCTGGAATCTATGAAGGGTTATTTTCATGCTGCTCTGAGAACTATTGTCATCTTCTCTTTAATCTTGGCCCAGAGGTCTTAAACCATCATTATGCCCCCACTGAGATGACAGTTGTACCCTTTTCTCACTGGACTCCTGTTGGGAATCATCGGATTACCTTCTGAAGCCTATGCTGTCCGGCAGTCCCCAGAGCAGCATGCTATGTCTTACAGTAAATACATTTTTAGAGTTATCAAGGGTTTGAATTAGAGATCTCACTTAGCCCATCCTCTCCCCTGGGCTTACTCTCATCACTCTCCCAACCCAGAAACTGAGACTTAAGGAGGCTGTGGCCTATCCAGGGAAAAGGAGGGCAGGATCCGTTCCAGCGCCAACCACGCCTGCTGCTGAGCCCTGCCTGTCCACATAGGCGAGCGCTCCTATTGTGACTGACGTTCAGACCCTGGCAAATGTTCAGTCTTGTCTTTGTAAGTTGCCCTCTTTGGTTACCTCCGAGGGAGCTTTAGGTGGAGGCCACAGTCACACTATCTGACTCCTCTGTGCTCGTTTCATTAGCTTCAAGCAGGAAAATGCACTTGGCTTTTCCTATCTCATGGGAATGTTGTGAAGATAAATAGGAAATAATGACTTGGATTCTGCCAGGCCTTAGAATCATTCCAAGGATTATGCACTTTTTGTACAATCAGTTGTGCTTACTCTTCTGATGTCTTGCTTGTCTAAGGCTTTTAATAAATTTGATTATCATGTTCATAGTGATTTTAAAAGGTACATTCTAAATTTTCACAAAGTATCTATTTCTGACTTTGCCAATTATTTCACAACTAAAAGCCTTAAAGAAACAAACAAAAAACCTTTTTCACAGCTCCACCAAGAACACAATAAAACCAAATTTAAACTGTGACAACAAAAGCAAAAAAAATGGGAGAGGACAGAGATTAACAGTAGCAAAGGATGATGAAGTGCAGAAACCCTCATAAGATAGGATACTACAATGAATATGGTAGGTACCCTTTTCATTACTTAATGGTAACCACCCTTGAAAAAACCACCAAAGAAGCACATGACTTACAAAATATAGCAACAGAAGAAAGAAGTATGGAATACAAACAAACAAAAACAAAGGATAGAAAAACAAAAGAGAAGAATCAAACAAGATACAAAACTAACAGAAAGCAATTTATAAAATGGCAATAGGGAACTCACAAGTGTCAATAATTACACTAAATGTAAATCGATGAAACTCACCAATAAAAAGACACAGAGTAGCAGAATGGATTAAAAAAGAAAATCCAACTGTATGCTGCCTACAACAAACACATCTAAGCAACAAGGATAAAAACAAATTCAAAGTGAAAGGCTGGAAAACAATACTCCAAGCAAATAACATAAAAAAAGGCAGGTGTAGCAATACTCATATCTAATAATGCTGACTACAAGACAGCAAAAGTACTCAGAGACAAAAATGGTCATTTCATAATGATTAAGGGGACACTGAATCAAGAAGACATAACAATTCTTAATATATATGCACCAAACCAAGGAGCACCAAAATATATAAGACAGCTACTTATTGATCTAAAAACAAAAACTGACAAAAATACAATCATACTTGGAGACTTCAATACACCGCTGATGGCTCTAGATCGGTCATCCAAACAGAGAATCAATAAAGATATATTGGCCTTAAACAAAACACTAGAGCACCTGGATATGATAGACATCTACAGGACACTTTGTCCCAAAGTGACAGAGTACATTTTTCGCTAGTGTACATGGAACATTCTCAAGAATTGACCATATGTTGGGCCACAAAAACAACATCAGCAAATTCAGAAAAATCAAAATTGTACCAAGCATATTTTCTGATCATAAAGTCTTGAAACTAGAATTCAACTGCAAAAAAGAGGGAAAAAACCCCACAAAAATGTGGAAACTAAACAACATACTTTTAAAAAATGAATGGGTCAAAGAAGAAATAAGCACAGAGATCAAAAGATATATACAGACAAATTAAAATGACAATACAACATATCAGAATCTCTGGGATGCAGCAAAAGCAGTAATAAGAGGGAAGTTCATATCACTTCAGGCCTATATGAACAAACAAGAGAGAGCCCAAGTGAACCACTTAACTTCACACCTTAAGAAACTAGAAAACGAAGAACAAAGACAACCCAAAACCAGCCAAAGAAAGGAAATAATAAAAATCAGAGCAGAAATAAATGAAATAGAGAACAGAAAAACTATAGAAAAAAATTAATAAAACAAGGAGCTGGTTCTTTGAAAAGATCAACAAAATTGACAAACCCTTGGCAAGACTCACCAAGGAAAAAAGAGAAAGAACTCATATAAACAAAATACAAAATGAAAGGGGAGAAATCACCACAGACATCATAGATATACAAAGAATTATTGTAGAATACTATGAAAAACTATATGCCACCAAATTCAACAATCTAGAAGAAATGGATAAATTCCTAGAGCAATACAACCTTCCTAGTCTGAGTCATGAAGAAGCAGAAAGCCTAAACAGACCAATTAGCAGGGAGGAAATAGAAACAACTATTAAAATCCTCCCCCAAAATAAAAGTCCCAGGGCCAGACGGTTATACTAGTGAATTCTATCAAACATTCAAAGAAGACTTGGTTCCTATCCTACTCAAAGTCTTCCAAAAAATTGAAGAAGAAGCAATACTTCCAAACACATTTTTATGAGGCCAACATAACCCTCATACCGAAACCTGGCAAGGACGGCACAAAAAAAGAAAGCTACAGACCAATATCTCTAATGAATACAGATGCTAAAATACTAAACAAAATACTGGAAAATCTAATACAACAACATATTAAAAAAATAATACATCATGATCAAGTGGGATTCATCCCAGAATCTCAAGGATGGTTCAACATACGTAAAACGGTTAATGTAATACACCATATCAACAAAACAAAGAACAAAAACCACATGATCTTATCAATAGATGCAGAAAAGGCATTTGATAAAATACAACACAACTTTATGTTTCAGACACTCAACAAAATGGGTATAGAAGGAAAATATCTCAACATGATAAAGGCCACATATGATAAACCATCAGCCAACATCATATTAAATGGCATAAAACTGAGGACTTTCCACCTTAAATCAGGAACAAGACAGGGTTGTCCACTCTCTCCACTCTTATTTAACGTGGTGCTAGAAGTTCTGGCCAGAGCAATCAGACAAGAGAAAGAAATAAAAGGCATCCATGTCGAAAAGAAGAAGTAAAGGTATCACTTTTTGCAGATGATATGATCCTACACATCGAAAACCCCAAAGACTCCACAAAAAGATTACTAGAAACAATAAATCAATATAGTAAGGTCGCAGGATACAAAATTAACATACAAAAGTCCATAGCCTTTCTATATGCCAACAATGAAATATTAGAAAACGAACTTAAAAAAAAATCTCCTTCACGATTGCAACAAAAATAATAAAATACCTAGGAATAAACATAACAAAGAATGTAAAGGACCTATATAACGAAAACTACAAAGCATTGTTAAAGGAAATTGAAAAAGATACAATGAGATGGAAAAATATTCCTTGTTCTTAGATAGGAAGAATAAATATAATCAAAATGGCCATATTACCCAAAGCAATATACAAATTTAATTCAATTCCCATCAAAATTCCAATGACATTTTTTAAAGAAATGGAACAAAAAAATCATCAGATTTATATGGAACTATAAAAAAACCCGAATAGCCAAAGGAATCCTAAGGAAAAAGAATGAAGCTGGAGGCATTACAATACCTGACTTCAAACTATATTATAGGGCCACGACAATCAAAACAGCATGGTATTGGCAGAAAAATAGACACTCAGACCAATGGAGCAGAATAGAAAGTCCCGAAATAAAACCACATATATATGGTCAAATAATTTTGGATAAAGGGACCAACAACACACAGTGGAGAAAAGAACGCCTCTTCAACAAATGGTGCTGCGAAAACTGGAAAGCCACATGCAAAAGAATGAAACTGGACTACAGCTTGTCCCTTTGTACTAAAATTAATTCAAAATGCATCAAAGACCTAAATATAAGATCTGAAACAATAAAGTACATAGAAGAAGACATAGGTACTAAACTCATGGACCTGGGTTTTAAAGAGCATTTTATGAATTTGACTCCAAAGGCAAGAGAAGTGAAGGCAAAGATAAATGAATGGGACTACATCAGACTAAGAAGTTTTTGCTCAGCAAGAGAAACTGACAACAAAATAGACAGCCAATTAAATGGAAAATGATATTTTCAAACAACAGCTCAGATAAGGGTCTAATATCCAAAATATACAAAGAACTCATAAAAACTCAACAAACAAACAAACAATCCAATAAAAAAAATGGGAAGAGGACATGAACAGACACTTCTCCCAGGAAGAAATACAAATGGCCAATAGATATATGAAAAGATGCTCATCTTCATTAGTTATTAGAGAAATGCAAATCAAAACTACAATGAGATACTACCTCACACCTGTTAGATTAGCTATTATCAACAAGACAGGTAATAGCAAATGTTGGAGAGGCTGTGGAGAAAAAGGAACCCTCATACACTGTTGGTAATGTAAAGTAGTACAACCATTATGGAAGAAAGTATGGTGGTTCCTCAAAAAACTGAAAATAGAACTACCTTATGACCCAGCAATCCCTCTACTGGGAATATACCCCAAAAACTCAGAAACATTGATACGTAAAGACACATGTAGCCCCATGTTCATTGCAGCATTGTTCACAGTGGCCAAGACATGGAAACAACCAAAAAGCCCTTCAATAGAAGACTAGATAAAGAAGATGTGGCACATATACACTATGGAATACTACTCAGCCATAAGAAATGATGACATCGGATCATTTACAACAAAATGGTTGGATCTTAATAACATTATACGGAGTGAAATAAGTAAATCAGAGAAAACCAAGAACTACATGATTCCATACATTGGTGGGACATAAAAACGAGACTAAGAGACATGGACAAGAGTGTAGTGGTTACCGGGGGTGATGGGTATGCAACATAACTGCCTGACAAGATAACCTGGACATGTTTTCTTTGAATATATGTACCCTGATTTATTGATGTCACCCCATTAACATTAATATAAATTTATTTATTAAAAAAAATGAAAAAAGAAACAAAAAACCTCTTTCATGCCCTTGACATGGGTATTATGGGATAGGACTACTCATGTGATTATTGAAAGATTGAGTTGAAAAAGAATCAAGGTTAGAATTTGTGAGTTGTTATATCTCAGAGTTAAGATATGGCCAATAGCCTTCCTAATGGAAAATCTGTTATAAATTATTATTGTCTTTAAAACTGAAAGGAAAGAGGAAGAATTTAGAAGGAAGAAGCTTGTGAGCTGAGGATTTATGATATAATGTTATTACATTTTCTAGCCCTTTATAAATCCATGCATTGCCTTGAACATAGTATGTTTAGACATTTCTTTAATGAATGAATACAATGCATGCAAGGAATTATTTACCTTCTCTGTAAAGTGTCCCATTTTAATGAAACCAGCGTTGGACTGGAATAGGAAAGGCATTTATGCAGGTAAGTCTGTAGTTGTCATACACTTAACTCAGAGACTGCACCCTGCACCAGACACAGTGCATTGTAGCTGCAACTCAATGACTCTGGGTTCTTCTGCACATGGTCCGCAGACACACTTTGTTAGCATCATCAAGCGCTGCTTCCGACCCATCACTGCTGTTTCAGAGCTGCAATTTAACATAAGCCCCAGGTGATTTGGTTGCTCATGAAAGTTTGAGAAGCACTGACGACGCAGTTTTCAATTTTTTTCTATGCCACTGGTCCATGATACAAATTAGACTTTCAGATCTAATATGCCTGAGAAAACCATCTATGGAACTGCTATCCTCTGCTGAACACAATTATTTTCTACTATTCCTTATTCTCCCCAAAAGTTATATGTCTTTTCAGTTGTACAAAATTTATAACCTTTTTGCCTGACTGTCATCAAGTGGTTCCTGCTTTGCTTTTACACCTGAATGTAATCTGTAATCCTGCTGTTCCTGTTTTGTTGGGAATATCTTTTGCAAATTAATATTTGGGCAGAAAAAGTAACACTGTTAGCTAAAAGTAATGATTGCTTTTTCTGCTAGTGTTTAAAACCCCAAAAGGGAGCATTCACTTTGATTCTAAGTAAAAGACATTAGTATAAAGGAGATTAAAAAAAAAAAGACAAAAGCAGCGTAATTAAGAATTAACCTCTGTTAATATAGCCATTTTCATCCTGAAAATCATATTCATCCTTCTTAGTCTATCTAATGAATTTTGGCTGTCTTAAGAATAATTTATTATTGCCAAATCCTACTATTTTAAGTCGTTGCGAGTTACACTGATTGCCCCCCCCCCCTTCTCTCTTATTTTTTAATAAGCTAAGGAAAGCAAATTCAAGTAATGTGCAGTATTGGCTCTGCACTCAACAGGAGTGCCTGCTTGCATTGAGATTACGATGTACTGTCTTGGGTTGCAGTGACAGGCAGAGCCGGCCCATCCTCAGAAACGAGAATGAGCTCGTGGGCTGCTTCACTCAGCCCACAGAGGGCCTCCGTGCACGACTGTGCCACCGCAGTGTAATTACATGTCTGGCGGCTGATTCCGTTGGATTGCATCTAGAAAAGAGGGAAAGGTTATAAAGCAGCGGTTCTCAACCTGGGGGTCGAACGACCAAAACACAGGGGTCGCCTATAGGTTGCTGTTATAGAGGCATGGCTATGCTAGACAGAAAAAGAACACTTCTTTTGAAAATCTATGATGCAGTGGTATTGCTGCCTCTCTAAAGGCATCTGTATCCCCTTAACCAGACAGCGTTTGGTTTATTGAGGCCTTGGAATACCCACTTCTAGATAGGAATTTGGAGAGAGAAAATGTCTTTGCTTTAGAACCCTGCATATGCAACCCAGTGGGGCCAGACACTGAAGAGCACAGTCAGAGGGGAGAAGACCAGGCTTTTCAGAATCTAGGGCTTTGCTAAGCCCAGGAGTCTGGGTGACCAGTGTACAAAGGTTGGGCGGGTCTCCTAGAAAGCTCCATGAAAACAGGAGATTCAACCAGAGGAGTCACTTGGGAGGAAAGGGTAGACATACTGAGCTAAAGTGTCGCTCCCATTAGCCAGGTACTGGAATGGCATAGTGCTGAAAGAGCCCTTGCTCAGAGTCCTTCCTTGTCTACTGTCCAGAAGAGAGTCATTCTCAGAAATGTCCAGGGCAGTGTGTGTGTGTGTGTGTGGAGGGGGGGGGATGGACCAAATTAGAACCTTCTGATGAGCTACTCTAGAATACCACTGCCCAGCCCCTGCCCAGGGCACACCAAAGGCAGCAGAGTTTACTAATTGAGTTGTTCACTAGAGGAGAATGAGCGCTCTGAGCCAGCCACACTGGAGGTGGAATTCTAGCTCTTCCCCCTTGTTAGCTGAACTTTGCCAAATTATTAAACCTTTCTGATTCTCATTTCTTCATCTGTAAAATGATGATGATATTAATAGAAACCATTTCATGGGGATGCTGTCAGCATTGGGAGAAATACTTTGTGCTTAATGTTTGGCAGAAAACCTGTCACTAAGGAAACTCTCAGTGATGTAAAATTTTCTTTCATGACTGGAACCTAATTTTATTCAGAAGAAAATTTGGGCTTTTGTCCAATTCAGAAAATTGCAAGGTGAACAATACGACTTTGATTATAATTCTAGACATTAGCCTACTTTAAGGACATTAGAATTATAGTACAGACCCAAGCTTTTCTCTTTCCGTTTGAAAGACTAGCAGTTTAAGTTATGATGGACATAAAATGGTTTCATCCTGCTTACCAATTTCTTCTGAACACAAATGTTTTTGAAAACTTGTGATAACAACAGATTATCTAGAAATCAGAAAGCTACATGTTTAACTGGTTCTCTTCCCTCTTCCTCACTATCCCAACGGGAAGAACTCTCTGACTAGGAGCACACCCACTCCCAGCGACTCCCAGGCACGCAGCGGGGCTCGATTCCACATGTCCTATGACAAAAGATACGTCATCAAGACCATTACAAGTGAAGATGTGGCCGAAATGCACAACATCCTGAAGAAGTACCACCAGGTAACTTCTCTTTATCTGTATTTGAAACTCTGCAAAAGTTCACTCATGACTTCTTATCATCAAGACCCAAGATTAAAATGCATAGCCAAGAAATGATGAGAACACATTTGACATACAGATCATCTCTAGCTAGGCTTTTTAAAAACTACTGTAATCAGGTTACTGATAGTTACCATTTAGGAATGCTCGTCCTATAAAAATGATTTGTTATTCACATAATACTTTTAATCTGAATGCTTTTCTGTATAATCAGTGTTCACAATTAAAATCAGTTCAAGATTTGGCAACATTTCGGAAGTTTTTTGCACATGCCAGAAGAATGGTGTTGACCTGTGAATGTTTATCCATTTACATCTCCAAATCCTATCCTGCTTTCACTAGTCTTTTTCTGCCCGGCCTAGAAAAGGCCCACCCTCTCTCCCTCACACACACACTCTACTGCTAGAAAATTCTTCCATTTTTACCCTCAGATTATTCCTTTATAATCACCTGTGGAAAGAATGAAACTACCATTGGGAGCAATGATCTCTCTTTCCCTCTCTCCTCTATCTCCCTCTCAGGGTCCTGGAGCCCCTTGGGAGCTGAGGCAGCCCAGAGATTAAAGAATGCAGGAGGAGACAACATGAGGGAGAGGAGGTTACAGAAGCTGTTGCGCACTTGATTTTCCGAGGCCAGTTATATACAGTGCAGGAGGATCTGTGCATGCACTTCCTCTTCTTGCTGAAGTGAACTACAGACCCGGCAGCAGGTTCTGTAACTGTGGGAGCAACTGCGCATGTGCTCCCACTTCCGGGTCTAGTTCTCCGGCATACGACTGCACAGGTGCTCTGGGCTCCGGCTCACAGCTGGGCCCTCACACTCCCTTCCTTCCTCCCTTCCCCTCCCTCGCCCTCCCTGCCCTCCCTGCCCTCCCACTCTTTGAATAAATTCCAGCACCAGTTTGCCTGGTGGAGCACAAGTTCCCAGGTCCCAGTGGAGCTGCTAGAGGCTTTACTGGCCGTGTGGTAAGAGCAAGAAGTCCAGTGTCAGACAAACCCTGGTTCAGATTCCTGCCGGGCCACATACTAAGCATGTGACTTCCAGTCTTGGAAGCCTCAGTGTTTTCATGTATGCAGTGGAGCTACTAACAGCTGACTATGGAGTTCCTAAAGATTAAATGGGGGATGTACCTCAGGTACTCAGCGCAGTGTCTGCCTACACTAGGAACTCAATATATGGTGGTGGTAGTTGTTACCAGGTTGTACAACAATAACCAGTAATGACTATGTCATCTTGAGAAGTCACAGTCTTACAGTGTGAGTATGACCATTGCTTGCCACGTGGCAGCAGTCATCTTCAGGACTGGTGTTTGAACCACATGCTAATGCATGCGCACGCACACACATACACACACATGTGCTTTAAAGAGTCCTGTTTTGTTTTCTTTTATTTTTTACTTAACTTCAAATCCCCCTCAAAGGTAAAGACTGGCTATTACAGAAGTTCAAAATACAGTGCTGTGGGCCCTGACTGTGTAACCACTGAGTTTCACCCTTTTTCATTTCATGGTTCCCATAAACTAATAACTAAAATTCTGGAGCACACCAAAAAATATTTTTTCCCGATCATACAAAAAATCAGTATAGTTTTGTTTCATTCATACCAGATGGCTATTGTTGTATTGGCTATTGTCATTTTTTAAGTTTGACAATCTGAGGGAACAGAGGTCAGTGGCCCTGACTAAATAGTCAGGTGTTGCATCTCTTAAAAAATTCTTGCAGCACACTGGTTGAAAATCGCTGCTCTAACATCATGAAGTATTTCTTGGCAGTTGCTTATCCTTCTAATCTTTGCAAATGTGATCAATTACATTTTGCTTGCAGCCAAGTCTATAAAAATTGTGAGCTATATTCTTTTTCCAGAAACTGGGGCCTGCCCCTAATTTGTCTTCTAAAAACAGTAGTCAGACTCTAAATTCATTTAACGTATAATAAGTCATTTATAACATTTATTCCTTTTTATATTTGTTCTGTATTGCTTATGCTATAGCCTATTATGAAGTAGGGTTTTTTTTTTTTTGTTCTGTTTTAATTTGTATTGATATTTTAGAGAGAGTAGAAATGGGAGAGAGAGAGAAAACATAAGCTTGTTGTTCCACTTATTCATGCATTCATTGTTTGAGCCTTGTTTGTGCCCTGACTGGGGATCAAACCTGCAACCTTGGCTTATTGGGACAATGCTCTAACCAACTGAGCTAACCAGCCAATGCCTGTGAAGGGAATTTTAAAGCACCAAGGTAGTTCCTGTGAGGATGAAAATACTGAGGCACTGGCTTCTGGATAAGTTGAATTATGGGATGCAGCCTTTAACTAGTGACCTTTTAAGCTATTGACTATTTCATTTCTCCTCCTCTGGAACTTCATGTCATCCTTAAGCATTATTTTTTATACTTTTAAAAAATTGTCTCAGAACTTTCAAAGCAAAGAAATACCTCTATGGCTGATGAAAACATATTCTGATGAATGTCTATGATGCCATTCTAACAAAATGATACGCAATTCAAATAGCAACTTGAGTTCAGAGGTTTTTGACTTTACAGACACCACAAGTTGAAATGTTTTCTCTGGGGCAGGTACTGGAAGCTGGTGTGAGGGTCTGATATGGCGTCAGTGTTACATGAGACCCACTGGGGAGCAGATAAGCTTACTGACTTGCACCAGGGCCTTTCAACTGCTGAAGGTGTTCTTTCGTTCTACTATTACGAAATAGGTATTTCCGTGGTATGTTCTTCATCCAGAAAAGTCTCATTTATCTAACATTGATATGTTTCCTTCTTCTTATAAATAGTATCTTAAATATAATTTAAAGACTCTTAGTGATTGAAGACTTACCATTGTGAATACAATTTATTTAAAGGACCCTGAGTTGAAAGTCAGGAGACATAGATTCTAAATTGTTGTGAGCTGGTTACTTAGGCCATTCCTGAACCTCAGTTTTCCCATCTACGTTTCATTCATTCATTCATTCATTCATTGTTTGTGTATTTATTGCTGACCTTATTCCAGAAAGGCTATAAGGAGGCCTTCATGGAAGTTTGAAGTATAAGATAGAATAAATAGGAAAAAAAGAAAAGAAAGATAGAAAAGAGAAGGAAAGTGAAAGCACAAAATGGAACCTGTAATGAACCTAAAACTTACGTCATAACCAGCACGCTTCTCATATTGAGGGCTACAGATTGCACCCCAGCTTCCTACCAGCCCAAGGGAAAGTGGATCCTTAGTAAATCAGTTATACAGCTACTGTGCCTGAACATGCAAAATGATCAGTTATTAAGGACAAATATAATTGTCCTTGGTACTAAGATCAGACAGGCTTATTTTAAGGCATATCTCACAGAGAGGATGTACAACGTGCTAAACATCATCCTTGTAGTCAGCCTTGTGATGCAGGAATTTCATAGAAATTTGAAAAAGGATCATCAGTGTGTGATGCTGAACCCATACACCACGTGATTTGTGTTTAGTGGAAACACTTGTGCAGGGGAGGGTAGGTCCTCTGGCTGCTGGCACTGCCAGTCGGACTCCCACCAGGCGGGCCCTGAATGCTCTCTGTGCTGCCCTGCTCAGGGGCCACTTTCAGACAAGGTGTTGACAGATGTGACAAGGGTTGAGCTCAGCTTTGCTCAGTCTCAGGTGTTCCATGTGATCACAGGCTTCACCATCCTCTGTTCTGCTCAGTGATGCCCAGAGGCATCTGACATGGATAGTAGACTTTTTCTTGCTGCTGTAGGTAGGCCTGGACTACTTTTAGGATTTATGTCTAGTCTTAGAAATTTTCTGTCTCCTGCTTTGGTAGTGACTGTCAGTTCTTCTATTCTTGTTTTGTTGTTGTTGCTTTTACCTTCTAATTTGCTGTGCTTCTGAACTGCTCAGTGTGGGTAGGTCATTAGGCTCGTTCAAAGTGCACATAGTTACCCAGGGACCTGCTCCCAGGAAGGTGTATCCTGTGGGCACACTGACAGCTCTGGTTACTTGATGGCCTTGGCTTCTCTTTTTTCATCTCTTTTTTGTTGTTGTTGTTTTGTTTTAATGAAATATACCCAGAGTTGCAGCTCTGTTGTAGAAGGTTAAAATTACCATTAGGCCTGCCTCTGGAAAAGTGAAACATACTAGATATTTGAATAAATCCTTTTTGGGATTAATTTTCTGACAAGCCGAGCTCACCAGCAAGGAAGTGTGGCAGGTGGCTGAGCACAGATCCCGGAGCTGACTGCTGCCTTCAGACCCGGCTTTTCCTGACCAGCTGAGCACCCACTCTACACCTGCTTCTCTGTCTGTAAAGTTGGATGATAGTCCCGCCTTCATCTGGTGTTGTGCTACCTAGATGAATTGATACCTATAACCTGCTCAGAGCAGTGCATGATGTCTGATAAGAGCTGTATAAATAAATTAGAGAATTAAATACCTACTTGGTTTTCTACAGCGTTGAAATCATTAACTCTCTCAGACCACTAGGGGCCTGCTTTCTGTTAAAGTGTGGCACTGAGGCACAGTTATGAAGATGAGAACCCTAAAGGGTTAGATTTTTTTGCCCCAAGCTCCAGCACCTTGCCTTAATCTTTAACTGCTGCTGTATCGTATCTTAATTTCTACTCTGTGCTGAGAAAGGACGGTATCCTCTCTCACACCAATCAGAAATTTCTATCAAGCGGTGTCTTCAGCGGGAATGTGAATGAGTGATGTTTTGGCACTAGCCCTCACCCTCCACCACTTTGTACTTTATTTATGAATATTTTCAGTTTCTTAAACAGGAAAATAAGTGGTAAAATTACATTTTGGAAACTGAGCCTTAAATACTTTTAAAAGAGAAAGTGTTTTCTGATTTACTTAGCATAAGCCGTGTTAGATAGCAACATAATGCTGTCTTAAACCCTGAGAGTAAAACCATGTACAGAATGTGAGACTATCTTCCAGTGAATATCAGAAAATTCTATATTTCTAAAGAGAAGTCTCTTTTTCTTTATTTGGTTTTCTGTTTTTTATAGTTGGGTAAATAACTTGATGTTCTCATGTAAATACCCTTTAAAAATTTCTGTCAGGCTAGAACCAAACTCGGATCTTATAAACAGTGATTTTTCAACTGATTAGTTAAGCAGTGTCAGAAGAGCATTCAAAAGGAAAAAAATAGTAAAAAACCTACTTGCATGTCTTATTTCTCATAAATTGACTGATTTCATTTTTTCTCTTTTTTTTGGTAACAGAGACAGAGACAGATAGGCAGGAAGGGAGAGAGATTAGAAGCATCAGTTCTTCATTGCAGCACCTTAGTTGTTCATTGTTTGCTTCCTCATATGTGCCTTGAGGGGGGGATATAGCAGACCAAGTAACCCCTTGCTCAAGCCAGTGACATTGAGCTTCAAGCCAGCGACCATGGGGTCATGTCTGTGAGCCCGTACTCAAGCTGGCGAGCTCTGGGTTTCGAACTTGGGTCCTCTACGTCCCAGTCCAACACTCTATCCACTGCACCAAGGCCTGGTCAGGCATCTGATTTCTCTTTTCGCTGACCTGAACTCATTGGGAGTTTTAAATTTAATTAAAATTAAGAGAAAAATTTTAGAAATTTTATGGGAGGAAGCAAGTTACAATGTAGATGATGAAAATATCATTAATAATAACTTAAGTTTTGACATGCAGGAATTAAATTTATTTGGTTTCTATTTTAAAGTGGCCAAATTGATAAAGTAACCTAAAAATTCTTTATATATATATGTATGTATATGTAATAAATATAAATAAAATATATATATATTTTGAGAGAGAGGACAGGAAGGGAGGGAGAGTGAGGGAGGAGAGATGAGAAGCACCAACTTGTAGTTGCGTCACTTTTAGTTGTCCACTGACTGCTTCTCATAGGCGCCTTGACCAGGGCGCTCCATCTGAGCCAGTGACCCCTTGCTCGAGCCTTTGGGATCACGTTGATGATCTAGGCTCAATCTGGCAATCTCAGGGTTTCGAACCAGGGCTCTCATTGTCCCAGGTTGACACTCTATCCACTGTGCCACCACTGACCTCATTAAATAAGCTAGCCAGCCATCAAATTTCAGTAGTGGATTTTAGGGTGAATGCTTCACTTTTTTAGACCCTCCTTGGGGTACATCTTTTTATCCTCCCATGAAGGACTGTAATGTGGTGTTCTCTTTTGAAGATTTAGCCACGAATGGAGGAAAACTGAGGGAGGGGAACCATAAAAGCCAAAAATTAAAATAAGAAATTTGGAGGCGTGGCACTGAAATAGAAAAAGTTACACACTACACTTGAGCTCCGTAAGCTCTAATTATAGACAGAGTACTGAGCAGCCTGTGAAAATCAGGTTCTGTGTCTCTCGCACTCGGGTTGCTAATGAAGCCCCAGCATGTAGCAAGGCCAAGGCAATACCTGTCTTCTAGAGTCTGCCCTTAGCATTTTAGTTCCCTACCTAGGGGAGAGGTCAATTGAAATGTCAAAAGTACATTAACATTTTGAGTCCTGTACCTATCTAGAAGTATGTGACCAAAGGTGGGCTCCCCTCAGAGCCTCTCTGCCATCAGGAGCTGCTGGCACATTTCTTGGTTCACTCTTGGGAAAGTCAAGGTGTCTGCCATCTCCCAGGTTTCTGTGGCATAGGGAGAGTCCCTTCAAACTTCACTCTGCAGACCAGGAATCGCTGCTGGCTAATAGAAGCGTTTGGAGTCCTCTGCCACAGGGCCCAGCCGTCACTCCCAGGGGCCCAGGGTGCTGCCAGCACAGTCCTCAGTGCCCTTCCTGCAGCCGATTCTCTCCAGCCGTCACTCCCAGGGGCCCAGGGTGCTGCCGGCACAGTCCTCAGTGCCCTGCCCGCAGCCGGTTCTCTCCAGTTTCTGGAGACTCCTTGTTCTGTGTCTCCATCTATCACTGGTCTCCCTTATTCTCTCCTTTTTTTTTTTCTTAAATTTTATTTATTTATTCATTTTAGAGGAGAGAGAGAGAGAGAGAGAAAGAAAGAGAAGGGAGGAGCAAGACACATGTGCCTTGACCAGGCAAGCCCAGGGTTTTGAACTGGTGACCTCAGAGTTCCAGGCCGACGCTTTATCCGCTACGCCACCGCAGGCCAGGCCTGTTCTCTCCTTCTGTCTCTTCATCAGCTGTGTATTTGACATTCTCATTCCGGCCTCCAGGTCCTTTAATTTTTCTTCCCCGTGTTCCATCTCCAAACAGCTCTGCCTGGTCTTGGGTGAATTTCTCAGTTAAATTGTTACCCAATCCTACTTCTCTCTTCTGTTGTCTTGCCTGTCCAGTGATTTCCTTTTTTTTTTTTTTTTTTTTTTTTTTTTTTTTTGCATTTTTCTGAAGCTGGAAACGGGGAGAGACAGTCAGACAGACTCCCGCATGCGCCCGACCGGGATCCACCCGGCACGCCCACCAGGGGCGAAGCTCTGCCCATCCGGGGCGTTGCTCTGTTGCAACCAGAGCCACTCTAGCGCCTGGGGCAGAGGCCAAGGAGCCATCCCCAGCGCCCGGGCCATCTTTGCGCCAATGGAGCTGCGGGAGGGGAAGAGAGAGACAGAGAGGAAGGAGAGTGGGAGGGGTGGAGAAGCAGATGGGCGCTTCTCCTGTGTGCCCTGGCCGGAATTGAACCCGGGACCTCTGCACGCCAGGCCGACGCTCTACCATGATTTTCTTTTTTAATAATCATATTTTTCCATTAATGATCCAGTTTTGAAAATCTGCCAGTTTGTTCCTGACAGTTTCTTCTTCTATGCTCCTCTCTGAAATTGTATCCTTTATTTTTTTAAAAAAAGTTTTATGCATAACTGTTCCAATTATATTCCTGATGGCCCTAACCTGTGCAATTCGTGGGCCTAAGTCTGTCCATTTCTGTGAACTCGCACTCAGCGTGGCTTGCCCAAGCAGGTGGCTTGCCCAAGCAGAAGTGCTCACAGAGTTGGGGTCAAGAAAGTGATTAGAGACCAAAGCCTATGCGGGAGGATGTTGGACTAGACAGAGGAAGAAGTCACTGCCAAGCAGGCCAGCCAGGCGGCCGCCAGCCCCTGGGGACACTCTGGAGTGATCCATGAAGAAGCCAGAGTGACAAGAATGCAGATTCAGAGGGGCTGCCAGCTGCTGGCCACTGACCACTCCTCAGCTGGCCACAGGGCCTCTCAGAGCTTCTCCCTGTGATGCGTGGAGTGGCCATTCTGCATTTTAACTGTAGTCAGTGAGTAAGCGCCATCTATACGATAGACTAGAGTATTTTTTATAATGTTCTTTCATCTTTAATGGTGATGTTATTTAATATTATAGTGTATGTAACAAAAGAAATTAGGGACATTAGTGTTTATATTTTGGGTATATTCTGCTTTATCAAAGGACTAAGAATGTAAACACTACAAAGGAATGTTTGTTTCTTTTAAGCCTAATTTTATTAAATTTAAGAAATGCAGTAAAGTTTAATATATATATTAGTTTAAGTTTAATCATCTTTACTTTTTTTTTACTTCAAAACTATTTGAAACCAAAAATAATTTTATTAACTGACACAGACCATTACCCCAAAATATCAATTCCAGAAAAATTTGGGTTATTTATTTGGTCATTCTAAAACAAACCAATCCTTAATTTTAGGCTGGCTGACTTTCTTTCTCTCTCTTTCCCTCCCTCTCTCCCTCCCTTTCTCCTTCCCTCTCCCTCCCTCCCTTCCTCCTACCCTCCTCCCTACCTCCCTTATGTAAAGAATGTTGGAGTGATTTATAAATATAGCCAGAGACTCAATAAGGATTACAGATAATTTAATCTTTCAAAAACATTTAACTGAAACAAGATTTTACATTGACGTATTGATTTAATGCTGTATTAAATTGTCACTTCAAACCACTAAAAATATGAGTGAAACATTTTAATAACAGCAATTTCCAAAAGCCAAAGCCCAGGTTCACACCGTCCTGCAGAGATATAAATATGTATCTGTTGCCCTGCACCACTCAGCAGCCTCTCTGGGCAGACCTTCAGTCAGCTGTGAATCTTTTAATGGCGTTTCATTTTGCATGATAAGAGCAACAAATTGGGATTCATAATATTTGTTGTTCTTGTTCAGTGCCTAAGAGCAAAGGAAACTGGGATCTTGTGCTTGTTGCATTTTATATGTTTTTTAAATTCTATTTCACCACATACTTTATCACTGCCCTACAGTTCTAGCAAGCCTGTGGTCACACAGGAAGAAGTACTAAGGAAGCCGATGGAAAGATTAAATTTGCCTTTACTAAGGATACTGTTCAATCATTTACTCGTAGATTATATTTTTAAAGGACAAAAAGAATAAACACTGTGTTGTAACACAGGTTACAGACAAAACATTGCCAACATTGAGAGCACTTTGAAAAAAACAGAAGCCACTGCATGATAAGTAACAGAGCAAGGTGACACGAGGTGTGCAGCTATGAAAATGCAAAAGCCAAAAATAATGAAAACAATGTTTTATAGTGCAGACACAGGTGATGTGGTGAGTTTAACACTCAGAAGATGGACACTGACCTCAAGGATAATTGTTATTGATTTAACTCCATATAGTAAGCATAAGTATTGATGATCAAATTCACTTTTTAAAAATTTGGGAGTAAATACAGTGGTGCCTTGAGATACGAGTTTCATTTGTTCTGTATCTGAGCTTGTAAGTCAGTCAACTTATATATCAAACAAATTTCTCCCATTTAAAATAACTGAAATAGATTGAATCCATTCCAGCCCTGTGAAACATCCCCAGACCATCCTAAATTATGAAAAAAAAGACATGTTTTTTTTGTTGTTTTTTTTCCTTTGGAAAATTAACTTTAACAAGGTGACATTGATCAATGAGAGTACATGTATTTCAGTTGAACATTTCTATAGCATTTGAACTGTTGATTATGTTATATACCCATCACCCAAAGTCAAATCATTTTCCATCACCTTATATTTGTCCCTCTTTGCACCTTCCCCCACCCCGCCATTTCCCCCATGTCCCCTTCCCCCACCCCATTTCCCCCATGTCCCCTTCCCCTCTCCCATGTCCCCTTCCCCCACCCTGCCATTTCCCCCGTGTCCCCTTCTCCTCTCCCATGTCCCCTTCCCCCACCCCGCCATTTCCCCCGTGTCCCCTTCCCCTCTCCCATGTCCCCTTCCCCCACCCCGCCATTTCCCCCGTGTCCCCTTCCCCCACCCCGCCATTTCCCCCATGTCCCCTTCCCCTCTCCCCTGTTCCCTTCCCCCTGGTAATCACTTTTATCTATGTCCATAAGTCTTAATTTTATATCCCATCAATGTGTGAAATCATAGAGTTCTTAGCTTTTTCTGATTTACTTATTTCACTCAGTATAATGTTTTTAAGGTCCATCCATGTTGTCATAAATGTCACCATGTCATCATTTCTTATGGCTGAGTAGTATTCCATTGTATATATGTACCACAGCTTCTTTATCCAATCCTCTATTGAGAGACACTGTGGTTGTTTCCATGTCTTGGCCACTGTGGATAATGCTGCGATGAACATGGGGGTGCATGTGTCTTTACGTACCAATGTTTTTGAGTTTTGGGGGTAGATACTCAGTAGAGGGATTGCTGGGTCATATGGTAATTCTATTCTTAATTTCTTGAGGACCCACCATACTTTCTTCCATAATGGTTGTACTAATTTGTATTCCCACCAGCAGTGAATGAGGGTTCCTTTTTCTCAAGAGCATTTCCAGCACTTGTTATTACCTGTCTTGTTGATAAAAGCCAATCTAACAGGTGTGAGGTGATATCTCATTGTGGTTTTGATTTGCATTTCTTGAATAGCTAGTGAAGATGATCATCTTTTCATATATCTGCTGGCCATTTGTATGTCCTCTTGGGAGAAGTGTTCAGGTCCTCTCCCCATTTTAAATTGGATTATTTGCTCATTTGTTGCTGAGCTTTGTGAGTTCTTTATATATGCAACTATCATCTCCTATATACTTGGTTGCTTATTTGTTTTGTTGTCAGTTTCTCTTGCTGTGCAGAAGCTTCTTAGTTTGATATAGTCCCATTCGTTTATTTTTGCCTTTACTTCCCTTGCTTTTGGAGTCAAATTCATAAATTGTTCTCTATGGCCAAGGTACATGAGCTTAGTACCTATGTTTTTTCTATGTAATTTATAGTTTCAGGTCTTTTGTGTGTGTGTGTGTGTGTGTGTGTTTATTTATTTATTTTATTATTCAAATTTATTGTGTTTATATAGATTTCAGTGTTGCCCCAAATGCATCCCTCCCTCCCCCATATTCCCCTCAACATCCGCATTGCCCCCCTCCCCATAGTGCCCTCCTCTGTTCCCTTCAGGTTTATCCCATCCTATCATCCCCTTTCCCTCTGTCCTCATTTACTCTGTTCCCTTTGATCCCTCCTCTGAAAAAGACATGTTTTTAATTAAGAAACACACATGTATACTTTACCAATGCATAACAAAATATATGAAATTAAAAAAAATGTTATTTAGTACTGTATTCTTACCTTGGAGACAGACAAGTGTGGCTAACGGAGGTGAATGGCAGAGGAGGAGGGAGGGAGGAAGGGACTATAGACACGCAAACCAAAACTGCACTTTCTTAACACTAAATGTAAACTAAAACTGCATTTTCTTTACTTTAAACAAAACTAAAACTGCACTTTCTTTACTTAAAGTGAAACCACAAAAACTTAATTGTAAAACAAATGCACTTTCTTAACCTAAGCTTAATATTACGTACTTTTCATTTAATCATCACCTGTTTTTGCCTTTTTGGCTGCACTTTCAGCACTTTCACTTGCAGGACTTTTGAATAAAAATCTATCCAAAGAGGTTTGCTTTTGCCTGCCTTTTAAAATGTTACGGAAATGTGACAAGTGTCATTAAAAAGTGCTGAGGCACAACCAGTTGAAACTTTTTCTGGGTGTTTCTTTTCAATGAAACTTGAAAGCTTCTCCCACATTGCCAGCATGTCTTTAATATTACTTGTAGAAATCACTTCCTCCGACTCTACCTCCTCCTTACTACTAATCTCTTGCAGAAGCTCCGTATGTTGCATGATCTGTAGCTCCTTCAACTCCTCAGTTGAGTGTTCTTCCTCATGTTCCTCTACGAGCTCGTTTACATCACCCTCATCTACCTGCAGACCCATCGACTTTCCGAGGGACACAATCTCCTCCAACGCTTCTACTCCGGTCTCGGTCTCTGGTTCGAATCCTTCGAAGTCCCTGTCTGCAACAACATCAGGCCATAACTTTTTCCATGCTAAGTTCAAGGTTCTTCTTGTAACCTCTTGCCATGCCAAGTCAATAATGTGTAAACATATCACGATGTTGTACTGATCTTTCCAAAACTCTCGAAGGGTTAGATTTGTATTCTCAGTCACCTAAACGCAGCAGCAGAACAAATGCTTTGTGTAAAGATTTTTAAAGTCGCAAATGACCTGTTGATCCATAGGTTGCAAGATTGAAGTCGTGTTGGGTGGGAAGTAGAGGCCTTTCACGAATTTAAACTCATCGAGAATGTCATCTTCAAGACCAGGTGGGTGGGCTGGAGTATTTTCAAGGATTAGTAATGCTTTCCTCGGGAGTTTATTTTCTTGAAGATATTTCTTCACTGCAGGACCAAATTTAATGAGATTTACCCATTCAATAAAAAACTGTCGCATAACCCATCCCCTAGCATTGGTGCCACATAACCTGCAGTTTTTCTTTAAGACTCTTGTGAGTCTTAAAGGCTCGAGGATTTTCGGAATGATACACTAGCAGTGGCTTTACTTTACAGTCACCACTAGCATTTGCACACAATGCAAGGGACAGATGGTCCTTCATGGGTTTATGGCCTGGCAGCTTCTTCTCCTCTGCAGTGATGAAAGTCCTCCGGGACATTTTTTTCCAAAACAGTCCTTTTTTGTCACAGTTAAATACTTGTTGGCAGATGTAGCCTTCCATTGCGATAAGTGCAGCAAAACGTGCGATGTACTTCTCAGCTGCCTTAACGTCAGCACTCGCAGCTTCACCATGCCTCACCACCGAGTGGATGCCAGATCTCTTCTTGAAATCTTCAAACCAGCCATGACTTTCCTTAAAATTTTCTTCTGCTGCCTCTTTTGAGGTTGATGGTTCTTTCTTCTTCAAGTCGCTGTACATAACAAGTGCCTTTTCGCATATTACAGTCTCTATCACTGTATCTCCTGCCAGCTCTTTCTCTTTCACCCACACCAGCAGAAGCTTCTCCATTTCTTCATGGATATTTGTCCTTAATTGGGATAGAATTATAGTTCCTTTCACTGGATTTGCACTTTTGATGGCATCCTTTTGTTTAAGGATGGTACAAATTATAGATGTATTGCGGTCGTACAGCCTTGCCTGTTCAATCACTCATACACCACGCTCATGTTTTTCTATTATTTCTTGCTTTAATTCTATCAACATCATTCTCTTCTTCTTCTCACCACTGTCCTTTACACTCACTTTCTTCGGCCCCATGATAGCACACAAAAAAAGTTAGTAAAAAATGCAAAAATGATGCAAGAACAAGTACAGCGCACAAAATTTGACTTGATTCTACAGGTAACATGAGAAAGAATGAGATGCTGGTGTTGTGCTGCTGATACTGGACCTGTGCGCCAATGTGCCAACTAGCAGCAGCTTCCCAAATCATGACTGGTATCTCAGAATTTTGCCAGATCTCGAACAAAAATATGGACCGAGTCGCAGCTTGTATCTTAAAAAAAAAAGTATGTTGGTCTGCTCATATCTCAAGGTATTCAGTGCTATTCCAATGAAAACTCAATGCTGCTGAACTACAGGCGTCTGCCACCAGCCACACCTAGGTACCGGACAGAGCTGCTCAGTTTGAGGTGAGAGAAGAGCTCAGAAGGGTGGAAATAACAGCCGCCTTGTGCCACAGACAGGAACGCCTTGGAGAAAATGTCATATTGAGGAGTCACTGGAAGGAACGCTCTAGCAGGGTTCTCAAACTCAACTCAGCATGTGGGCCGCAGAGCAAGATCACAGCTGTTCGGCGGGCCGCACTAGGTCTATAAAAGGCAACTGTTACGCAACACTTTTCTCACTGCAGTTGAAAACAAAAAAAAATCAGTACAACAAGCACAATCTAGGCCGCATGCGGCCCGCGGGCCGCAAGTTTGAGACCCCTGCCAGGGTATACACGCGCGGCCCGTGCCCTCGCAAGTGAGCGGTCTTTCTTGTCGGATGTGTGCTCTTCATTTCTGAGCCACACATGGATGACCAGTGTCAAGTTTGTGCACTTGTGGCCATATCTCCCTTGAGACCACACAATGGCAGCAGGCAGAAGTCCACAGACTCATCTGACTTCTGGGAAGGAGTCTTCCAGGCTATACTAGAGCACCACACCTGTTGCATTCGTAAACAGACATTAATACTGGCAGGTAGGGGAAATCACTTACGCTAATTGTGTTCCTTGCCAGTGAGGAAGGACTACCTTGTAGCCATTGTGGCCACATCAAGGCAGTAGTTGGAAGTGACAGAACTATTTTTACGTTTCTTAAAGAGTGACCCTCAGGATGAAATTGTTAGTTCCCCATTCTCCTAGTCTGGAAATTAAGCATTTAGAAGGGAGGAAGCAAAGATTTCATAAATTGTTTTGTGATAGAATCAAGAATGTAAAAGAAATTAACAGATGCTGAGGATGTTTGTAACTATTCAAAACAGATGTTATTGCCAAATAATTATTTTAAAAAGGCATGATATTTTACAACTCCCAATTACCCCTTTTTCTTATTATTTTTGAAGCATTTATTTGTTTAGAAGTTATTTAATTTGTTAACAATATATCAGTGCTTGAAGGGAAAGTGCTCAGAGTTCTGATCCTAAAAGCAACAGGATTGAGAAATAACTTTTTAGTTTCCTTTTTTGTATTTACAAAAAGATTGCCTCACTTTATAAACAAATACATACTATGCAACATTACTCATTTTTGGAAAGTGTTGGGCAAATAAGTATGTAAAATGTGATTTTCATGTTTGCTCTCTCTGTTAAAAATGGCGCTGCCCTGGTGGAACTGCTAATTACCTTCCTGCTTGGGAAGGGCCATTGTTATGCTAATGTGTCCTGGAGGAGAGGTCTCTGTGGGCCCAGGTCGGTTTTTCAGAAGAAGAAGGAGGAGAAGTCAAGATGGCAGGGTGCTGAAGGAGAAGCCAGTGTGTGCAGAGAGGAGAAGGGAGAAGGTGTGCAAATGGGGAACCAGAGGTGACTGGGATGAGTGGGGGCCTTTGATTCTAGGAAAACCCAGATGAGTTGTGGCTTTGGGAACCCTGAATGGAAAGGGAAGTGTTTTCCCACTGGTGTGTTTGTTTTTACTCGTGGCGAGTGCGAGGCTGGAATGAAGGAATGGCCCACCAGTTTTTGGCTCCGCAGTTTCTTTACGGTCTGCCCAAATCTAATGTGAACCTGCATGTGAATAGCCACGATGACAGCAGCCCCTGGCCATACAGAAAGTCTTTGTTTTATGAGAGCCCTTATAACTGGGAGTTTCTATTATGCATTTAAAATAGAATGCATTTCTCGGAGCATTTTAAGAACACACTGATGCTCCTGGAAGTCATCTTCCCTTGCCCCTTCCTTTCTTCCTTGCTCACTGCTCGCCCCTGGCTCTTGGTTTCCTCCTGCTCCTGCTGGAGTCATTGGCAGTTCCCCTGTCTCATTTCCTTGCTCTTCATATTCTTTATGAAAACTCTAGGCACCAGGTATAATACTATTATTACTGCTCTTCTCCAAGTATGCAGACAGAGAGAGGTTAACTAACTCACCCAAGGTCACACAGAATTGGAGCTGGACCAAGAGGGCTCTCCACAGCACAGTGTAGCTGAGTCATGCCAAGACCCCAGCTCGAGCTGTGGCTCTGAATTTCCAATTTCCAGTCTCCCCACTTGTAGATGTGCCCAGTGGGGTTAGAGTTTGTGTGGGGGAGGGGCGTTTCCTGTGTCAGCTGGTGAAGAATCTGAGGATTCACATTCGTAGCTCTTTGTGTCAACAACCACATATAGGGACATAAGTCAGTTATCCCTCAACCCTGGTGTTCACAGACCCAGTGAAGTATTTGTAAGAAAAAGTGAAATTGTGTGTTCTTTCCAACTGTATCCACCCAGACATTCGGTTCCTGGGTAGAATTTTCTTCTGCAAAACATTGACTGTAAGTGCCTTCTAAACCTTGGGTACCAGTTGCATCTTGGCACTACTGGAATGACAGGCTTTAATATGGTGTGCGGCTTTGTACATATTTATATACTCAGGAATCTCAAGTTTATTAAATCTCTTTTTTCAAGGTGGTCATCAACAAGTCTCATAGTAGCACCATACTTTTGAGAACAAGTACACAGAAATTTGCTGATGTAGTAGATCAAATTTGTTCTATTTTTTTTATCTGTGGTAATTTATCTAATCTTAAAGGTTAAAGGAGTTATAACATGTGATCTATGTGTATTTTTTCTTCAACAACAACAACAAAAAGCTTGTCAGTGATTTTCAGTATAGCACTCAGAGGTTTCTTTAACATAGAATGACGGTTAGTGTCCACTCTGATACACAGCAGTCTTGGTTGTACAGAGATTTTGATCAGAGACTCCTTCTCCTGGCAGGCCTTTTAAAAGATTGGCCATAATGAGAATAATTTAATTATAACAGCACAAAGCAGTGCTCAGCGGCCACACTGAGCCTGGTGTGGGCCCCCTCAGAGGAAGACACAGGTACCTGTCTGTGGGGTGGGGTGGAGCAGCAAGCAGCAGATATGTAGGAAACTAAAGTTTCTTATCAGAGGTTTGAATAAAAATAATAGTTATTGTCATCTGTAGTAGGGGGCAGAGTGTGGTAGAGTACACAGGCATTGTGGGAACTATTTTGACACACTATCATCTGTAATCCTCACAATAACCTCGAGGTAAAAATCAGTGTGTCCACTTTCCAGAAAATGGAGCTAATATGATGAGTGATAGAATAACTTGCCCAAGATCCCACAGCTGATGGATGGAGGCTCCTCAGGCACACACAGCTGCGTTCTGTCTGCTGTGCTGTCACACAGTGTAGTGACGGAGCCGCCCTCAGTCTCCATTGCTGTCACACAGTGTAGTGACGGAGCCGCCCTCAGTCTCCATTGCTGTCACACAGTGTAGTGACGGAGCCGCCCTCAGTCTCCATTGCTGTCACACAGTGTAGTGACGGAGCCGCCCTCAGTCTCCATTGCTTCAAGGCCGTCCAGCCATCTTCCTTCAGAGGTGAGAAACTACAACCCCTGTTCGTTCTTTAGAGCAGATCTGAGACATTTTCTCTTCAACCAGGGACTCTTTACTACCCGTTTCACATTAGCAAAACTCAAGTTAATTTACTGTTTCTTGAAAGGAGAGAAGTAGAAAATGTTCCACTGATCTGACTTCAAATTAAGAACAAGTTGAAGTAAAACTCTACTCAGAAAATATATCAAATTAAAATATGTAGCTCAATTGTTGTTAGTAAGATTAAAAAAACAAACAAAAAAAAAAACCTGACCGGGCCGTGGAGCAGTGGATAGAGCATCGGATTGGGACGCAGAGGACACAGAGGGTCGCCAACTTGAGCCCAAGGTCGCTGGCTTGAGCACAGGGTCACTCGGTCTGCTGTAGCCCATCAGTCAAGGCAATATGAGAAAGCAATCAATGAACAACTAAGGTGCCGCAACAAAGAATTGATGCTTCTCATCTCTCTCCATTCCTGTCTGTCTGTCCCTATCTGTCCCTCTCTCTGATTCTCCCTGTCTCTGTCACACACACACAAAAACAGTAAAAAAAAAAAAAAAAAAAAAAGAAAGGTGGGGTATTGGCAGGAGCATTGTTAAAATATACCAAACTCTAGGTGGCAGAAACCTAACTCTTACTGATGCTGTTCATCTTTTAATAATAAAAATTAAGGCTTAAAAAAAAAAACCTTAAGAGGTTAATATCATCAAGAGTTGATGATTGACAGTGTTTGCCACTAAAAAGTTTGAAAGGACTTTTCAATTTTTACTTTTATAAAATGCTCATCATAAACAAATAATTTCAAGCAATATAATTTTTTTAGAGGAATAAAACAAAGTTACCCCACCTGATGACCATCCTTCCAGACATCTCTCTATAAATATACATAATTTTTACAGTTTTAGAATCATAACAGTCATGCTGTTCCTTAGCCTAGAAATTTCACACACATGTCATGGATATAAAAGAGTTGGGTTTTTTCCTTTAATATTATTTCTCCCTCATTTTAAAGAAAGGAATACCTAATTTTCCTTTGGAAAATATAGTGGGACCCATTGGGTAAAGATTGACTTTCAAGAGGTATCTCCATCTTGTGGCCTTTGAGAGGATGGTCATTAAAGACTTCTAAACTCATGCTGTGTTTCTGCAACTGTAGTGGAAAATGGTGTCAAAGCTGAGACTC
This sequence comes from Saccopteryx leptura, assembly GCF_036850995.1. Classification (NCBI taxonomy): domain Eukaryota; kingdom Metazoa; phylum Chordata; class Mammalia; order Chiroptera; family Emballonuridae; genus Saccopteryx; species Saccopteryx leptura. Next base: position 125,600,332 of record NC_089507.1, read on the forward strand.
ATCTAACGAACTTGATGGAATCCAACATGGGGCCAGAGCAGCTCGTCTGTCTGCAGAGCAGGAGCACATGCGTGGGAACGCAGTGCCCACCCCTCACGCTGCTGCTCTGGCCCAGACAGGGGTCTCGGAGAAACAAAAACTAGGACTGGCGGCTCACCTTCTCTCAGCTCTGAGGCTGGGCTTTCTCCACAATTTCCTCTTGACTCCAACACTGTTAAAAGAGCTGATCGTAGTGACTGAGTGACTCTGCCTCAACCTTACAAAGTCATTATCAGGGCTTTGGGAAGCAAGAAGTGGGTCCTCCGTAGAGTAATTTCACTTTGAAGGTTTCATGGAAAGGAGCAATCACTGTTACATCCAAGTTTTGACTTTACACAAAAAAACATTAGTTTGGAATATTGGGAAAATATATATCTTTGGGCATAAAGTTGAATTTTTCTATCTGTATATAGTTAGTGAACACAGATCCTATATTAAAGCAGTATAAACGTGGTTAGTTTCTATAAATAGGACCTTAATGATTGGAGGGCATCACTTTGTGTAAACACCATAGGCAGAAGAGTTATATTTTACATCTCAAGAAGCACCTTGTGACTGGATAATTGTTTCCCTCTCTCTCTCTCTCTCTCTCTCTCCTGTGCAGTATATAGTGGAATGTCACGGGATCACCCTTCTTCCCCAGTTCCTGGGCATGTACCGGCTTAATGTCGATGGAGTTGAAATATATGTGATTGTTACAAGAAATGTGTTCAGCCACCGATTATCTGTATATAGGAAATATGACTTAAAGGTGAGATTGATTTTATTAATTTTTCTTAAGTATTAAGCTTACTCATCCTCCTTACAACTGTTGTAATTGATCATGCTAAACTCTCACCCACATTATACATGTTGTAATTGATCATGCCATATGTTCAGGAGGTGCTCAGAGCTCAGAGCTACCAGGCAACTTGCAGTGCACTCCTTCATGTTAACCAAGGAGCACTCGCTGGGTTTAGTGGCAGACACTTGTACCTATTAGTGATACCATGTCTAGTTTAGTCAACAAATATTTCTTCAACACCAGCTACATGCCAGTCACTGTTTTAGGTGCTAAGAATAGTGTGATGAACAAAACAAAACAAACCTCACCCAAGGACCTGACTTTCTCATGGGTAAAGACAGAAAGAAGTGAAAGTAGTAAGTAAATCATATTGTATACTAGGAATTGCTAAGTACCGTAAGGACCAGGAAGCATGGGGAAGGGATGCAGTTTAAACAAGGTGTCAGGTAAGGTTTCACTGAGAGCTGACGTGGAACAGACCTGAAGGAGGTGAGGGAATAAGCTGAGGGAAGACACTCCTGGCCCTGAGATAGGCTATTTCAAAGACATCGCGTGAGAGGTAAACTACTAGAAATTTTGACTTCTAGGATCACTCACTGGCTTAGAGGCAGAATGTCCATGTTGGCAAACAATGACCTACATGCATGGCAAATCCAACTTGGCCATTTATGTAAATAAAGTTTTATTGGAATAGCACCATGCCCATTTTTTCTGCATTGCATGTGGTTGTTTGTGCACTCACTCTAATGGTAGAGTTGAGTAGATATTACAGCGATCGTTTTGGACCACAAAGCCTAAGACAGAAAACATTTGCCAAGATTTGGTCTTAGTTCTCAGATCACATTTTTTGATCTTAGACTCCTCCACACTCCTAAAAGAGGACCCCAGAAAACTTTTGCTCGTGTAGGTTATGTCTGCTGATATTTACAATGTTAGAAATTAATGTAAGAAATTTTAAATACTTAAATTTATTTAAAATGATAGAATAATTACACGTTAGGATATTTTTATGAAAAATAACTCTTATCTTTCAAATCAAGCAAATTATTGAGACACATAGCATTGTTTTACATTTTTGCAAATCGCACTTAATATCTGACTTATATTAGATATGAGGCAGTGGCAGTGTCTTATCTGGTTCTGTTGTCAGTCTATTATGATGTTGTTTGATTGAAGTACTGTATAGGTATATGAAGAAAGTCAGACCTTACACAAATACATAGTTGGAAAAGGGGAGGAGTATGTTTTAATAGCTTTTTCAGAAATTTGTGGATATTCTTTTCTGATATCCAAAACCTGACAATCAGTAATTTCTTAAAGATTATGTGGAATGTGGAATCTGCAGTCACATAAGTGAATTTTTGTACTGTTTTCATTAAAAACCATTGGTCTGTTTGCATGCATTGGCCTGAATAATACATCAGGATTTGGTCATTTGGAATGGACGGGTTCACTGAGTTACATGGTCTTCCAAATATTGACACATTTCATTATACAATATGAGAAAGTCACATTAATATTACCACCACTCTCATCAGAGAAGTCTTTAAGTATTGAGAAACTACCAAGCTTAGGGTAATAGATTAAGTTTTTAAAAGTTATAATTTTCACTTTTACTCAAATTTATCAAGACAGGTTAAAAGTCCTATTTGTTGTTTTCCGTATCTCACCCAGCAGCTCCATTTATCTTTGACTAGATATCAGTGCCCAGATATGAATGAAGATAGATTGTCAGTTTTTTCTAGTAAAAAATGCCTTTTCATGGAAAAACTGGCTAGTTCAACTCATAACGCAAAAAATCACAAAAATTACTGTTCTGAAACCATTTCTTTTTTATAAACAAAAGTGCATTACACATCCTTCCCAGGGTCAAGGCTGGATAAAAACAAATATTGCTTCCTCAAGGATGTTTGTGTATTTAGATATATATACAGATATATTATGACAAATTCTCCTAGGACTGTTTGGTACACTGCTGGATTTGTGCTAAGCTGCCATTGTTTCTGCAATATCTATGTAAATATCAAGACAGGGAACAGGCACAAGTAATGTCACCATATTATTATACAGACGATTTTGACCTTGCAGACCCCTGCAGGGGTGTTGGGACCCCAGGGTGCTGAAAAATGCTAGTTGAAGGGAGGGAAAGTGGGCTAGGCTTATCTCCTACCCTCTGGAGTTCAAATGAGCTGTACCGGGCTTTCTAGACACATTCTCGGTCTATCCTGCCTTTAAGTCATAACCATTTTGTTCACTGGAATTGCCTCCAGTGGAAACTCCAACCACTGTACAGGGCTCCTTAGCACCATCTCTCTCACAAAGACTCTGATGAGTATTACAGGACTCTGTACACTGGTCTGAAGCCATGTGAGAAGCCAGAGTCACCTCTGAAGCCACATGTCCTGGTTTTATCACTTGTCAGCTGTGTGCAAGCTGTTGAAGTTTATAAGCCTCAGTTTCTTCATCTGAAAAATGGGGATAATTTACCCACTTTGCTAGGTTCTTGTGAGAATTAAATGAGATATGTGCATGTCATGTCCAGCATAACACATAGCGTATGGAAGTTGGTCTATAAAGATCGGTCATCTCATCTATATTACTAGTGAATAAGTGTCTTAAAGGCAAATTTTTTGTCCTGCTTACTTTTTTATCCCCCTGAAATGCCTACAATAGGGCATCCAGTAGGTATTTCTTGATACATCTACACCTGTAGACTGGATATTATAGTTTTAATCTGCCCTGACTGTATCATTCGCTTCCCTCTGTAGCTTGTGGATGAGTGGGTTCTGTTCTGCCAGTACTGGCAGTCGTGATGGAGCCGAGACATCTGGTGTCATTTCATGGCTCAAATTCCTGGCCTTAACTTGCCAACCTTACTTTTATATTTTCATTTTAGTCTTTTATTATGCATTAATTTAAACTTAGATGAGTGTTTTTCCAGGTTAATGAGCTGCACTTACATAGAGTTTAAGCTTCACTGAGAACCCTAAACAGGGTTATGTTGTAGGAAGGAAAAAACTCATAGACCAAACACTTGGTTAAAGCTATCAAAAGGAAGAATCATTTCTTCCTTTGCCCAGTATTACAGATGTTCCCCCCACACACTTTTTTTTTCATTTAGGACATTTGTTAGAAATCAGTGCATAAAGGAAGATAGTTGTGGACCTATCAAGAATGCCTACAGGAGCGAGTTTAGACCGTTGCAGGTGATGACGGCTGGTGCAGCTGTGCAGAAGGCGCATATGCAGGTGGGGCAGGGCCACAGGTGTTCCTCCTGAGCGACTCACATTATCCGTCTGCATTTGGTGGCTCAGCTTTGTTCTCCTCTGACATATCCCCAAGAAACTTCAAGCATTCTTCTTGTGCTGGCAGCAGGGCCTCTGCCCCCAGGGGATTTCAGCCTGGTCTCAGCCCCCCTTCTCTAAGACAGGGAGTCTCCTTGTCTGGAAATACAAGTCACACATGTCCTAACCAGTGCCCGAGCTAGTTAAATGGAAGGTAGTCATGGAATAAAAATTTTGATATTCTTAAAAATAGCCAATCTAGAAGCTACTTTAATTTTTCCCCAGTCACATATAAGTTCCATTAATGATTAGCTAATGCAAGTATTCGAGGGCAATCAATGTCTGCTTAAGAGGTACCGGTAAACGAATTGCTCCCTGGCCTTGTTGTGGTTTGGGCATCCGGTGCCGGAGGGAAGGGAGAGAGTAAATTGGTTGGTGATCTCTATCCAGCCATCTATTTGGCAAATGCTGAGCACTGCCGTGTGGGACTCCAGGGTGTGCAGGAGAGTAAATAGGCCTGGTGTTGATATGGCTCAGAGTTTGCTGGCCATTTGTTTTCCATCTTTTCTTTTGCTTTAAAATCTTTCACAGGCCCTGGCCGGTTGGCTCAGTGGTAGAGCGTTGGCCTGGCTTGTGGATGTCCCGGGTTCAACACCCAGTCAGGCACACAGGAGAAGCACCCATCTGCTTCTCTACCCCTGCCCCTCTCCCTTCTTTTTCTCTGTCTCTCTCTCTTCCTCCTGCAGCCATAGCTTGGTTAGAGCAAGTTAGCCTTGGGCTCTGAGAATGGCTCCATGGCCTCGCCTCAGGCAGTAAGATAGCTTGTTTGCCAAGCAGCAGAGCAGTGGCCCCAGATGGGCAGAGCATTGCCCCATACAGGGCTTTCTGGGTGAATCCCGGTTGGGGTGCATGCACGAGTCTCTTTCTCTGCCTCCCCGCTTCTCACTTAAGAAAAAAATTGTTTTAAAAATCACAAACAAAGGAAAATTTCCCACTGGAGCTCTTCCCCAGCGTCCCTTGCCGGCCTCTGAACTGGGCTCAGGTCGTCTGGGACAACCCCAGAGTCCTGAGGCATGGGTTTGAAAGCCACTGCAGTAGAGGGGAGATTGCTGAGGTCAAGAACTGTGCTTTCTTCCACTTTCTAGCTCAGTGCGCATCCTACCTAGGGTCTGGCCCAGAGGGGTGTGAATGCATGTGTGTGTGAAGGGGTGTCCAGAGTGAAGGGGGACAGAAAGTGTTTATAGGGGTTTTACTGACAGAGACCGTGTTCATTATAACTCTAAGCTGGTAGTGGGGCAGTCAGAGGGCAGCCACATCTGAAGACATAATGTGGAGAAGAGACACTTAATGCCCTTGTGGTCACTGCAGCCAGCTGTCTGCCCAGCTTCACCTTCAAAGATCATAATACCAACCATTTCTGATAATTGATGCAAAAAGAAAAGTGTGGTTTTGATCCAGTACTTAGTGAGTTACTATCCAGTGGCCATTAGATGTTCTGGTTTCCAGCAGGAGGACAAGACCAGGGTAAAGGCGGCGCAGGTGATGTGAGAGGGAAGGGGGCAAGAATGCCTGCAGAGGGAGCAGCACGCCAGGCAGAGAGGGACCAGCGGGACCCGAGCTCACTCAGGAGGAGGCTCAAAGCAGAGCAGGTGCTCTGCCCTGGAACGTTGGCAGATTTTAAACATGAAGTCCAGTGCCTCTCACATGCAGGTTTTTATTATCTCTTTGTGTTTCAGGGCTCTACAGTGGCTAGAGAAGCTAGTGACAAGGAAAAGGTGAGTACCCGACACACTCCTCAGCATGGCCCTGCGGGCGTGCCCAAACAATGCCTCCTATTTCATTCTCTCTGACTTCCACTGCTGTGAGTCTTCCCACGTGCCCTCCTCCATAGCAGAGAGAAGCACAGTATTGGACTGGAGTGTTTCACTTCAGCTGTCCCGTACTTCCTGGTTGAATAATGAAGTGGGTATTAGTTTTAAGTGTGGTTGGAAGAAACAGTTTATGTGCAATGTGATCTTAACAGTGCAGCCACGGGTACAGCTCAGCAGCAGGCCCCTGCCCTACACTGACCACCACCTGACCAGGTGCGACCTGAGCAAGTCTCCTTGCTGTCGGGAACCCCAGAGTTTTCACCTATGGCCAGTTGGCTTGCGTGAGCTTTAAATGCCTTTCTAACAATGAAATGTTAAGATATGATTGATTTGAGTGCTTTTTACTTATAGAACTGGGGAAGAGACTGTCTTTATGTTTTCCTGAGTCACTGGACAGTAGGAAATATTTGAACTACATTTACTTTATTATACAAAATTATAAGCAGATTCAAGTTCAGTCAATTTGATTAAGAATTTGGGAAGCATTTTCTGTGTGTAAACCTAAACTGACCGAAATTGACGTTGCTTGAACAAAAGGCACCTCTCTACCCTTAGTTATTATTCCTCTTACTTGCCTTGAAAGTACCCTTTTTGAGTGTGTGTGTGTGTGTGTGTGTGTGTGTGTGTGTGTTTGGGTTTTGTGGGGTTTTTTGTTTGTTTTTTGACCAAACCTTATCAAAGTTGGGGCTTGGGTTTTTTGTTTATGTTTTTGAAAATAAATTCTTTCAGAATTATATCATTCAGTTTTGGTTTGAATTTTATGGGTTTGGAAATTACTTATTTATTCAAAAGAGTTTGTGAGCCTTTATGGTTACTATCCTAGCTTCAGGGGCTAAAAAAATGAACCACACAGACACATCTAGCAGGAGGGAGATACAGGCATCAATAGGAAATAAGAGTGTCATGTACTACTTTGATGGGGCTGAGGAAAGGCTTCCTGGAGGAGGTGACATGTTGGAAACTTGAAAGATAAGCAGGAATGAGCCAGGGGGAGGCAGGAGCGAGCAGCATGTGGACGGGGACAGAGGGAGCTTGCTTGGGCTTCAGCTGCAGGGTGAGGTGAGGCTAGAACGCCGGACCAGCTGCAGAGGCTGTTGAAATAACTCAGGTGAGATGGGGACCGGAGCTGGCTCAGTGGAAGATGATAGATTATAGAGCAATTTAGGAAGAAGAATCCATAGAACCCAGAGATTGAATGTGGACAGTGCCAGGGACAGTGTGGGGGGGAGGGGACGGGGTTAAGGATGACTCCCAAGTTTCTGTTTTGGATAATTGGATAGCTGTTGATTTCACCCTCTGGGAGGGGAGCAGAGTGGAAGGAGTAGTTTGAGATGTCAGAACAGAGATGTGCAATAGGCGTGAGAGGCTGCAGAGAGAGTTTCAACTGGAAGAACCGGCTTGGGAGACCTCATAGGAAGGATGATCAGCAAAGACAGGGAAGTAGATGAGGTTTCCCAGGATAAGTGTATGGAGTAGGAGGAGAAACATGTCTGGAGCCAGTTCAGAACATCATCACTTAAGGTTTGTGGGCAAAGAAAGAGTCTTGGAAAACATCAGCCAAAGAGACAGGAGATGAGCCAGGAAAATCTGGGTCATTTTTCTGAATGTTTATTGAGCATCTATTGTGAGCAATCATTTGCCAAGCATTATGAGAAATGCCTCAGTGAATAATACCCCTACTGCCATGAAATTTGCACTCTAATATTGTCCCAGAAACCAGAGGAGGAAAACTTTCCCAGTATCGAATGCTTCTGCAAGGTCGGATAGTATGAGGACTGAGTAATTTCTCACCCACTGATTAGACTTCCCTTCATTAGTAATCTCATCAGGAACAGTGGGTGCGTGGAGTAGAAGCCAAATAGCAGTGGGTTAAGAAGAAGAGAAAATGAAGCAGTAGGTCCTTCTTTGACCGTTTGTATTTTTACTGTGCACGAGTGAATATATTTTTACACTTCTGACCTTCATGTAAATGACCTTGAAGTCACCAGCTTTGGCCAAAAAAGCGGAAACAGTGGACTGTCTCTTCAGAGAAAATAGCTGGGCTGTTTACAGAGCCACCCAGACCTTTCAGCATCATAACCAGAATCCAGCCCCTAATTAAGAACTGTGGGTGTGATGGCATCCACCAGTCCAAGCTGGCTGCTCTGTTTTTACTTCATTCCCAAGTCCCTGAGACTACTGCAGCAGCCTTCTTCTCTGCTCATTTGATGCCTTCAAGATCCAGCACCAAGGGCTTGGTCTGCTTTGACAGTGACTGATGCCAAGAAAGGCAGCACAGCGACGGAGTGGTTGCTGCTGAAGTCTAAGTCATGACACAGTGATGTGTGTGAAGGAGAGCCGCAGGGTTTGCTGCCCTCATCCCTGTACTGTGTCATCAGAACCAGAACCTTCAGTTGCCTGTCTTTCCCTCCACTGCCCGGCCTGTAGGACCCCATACCTTCCAGAAACCCATGGCATTCAACACAGTTCTACTGCCGTTCTACTGCCCTTTATTGGCATAGGTTTCTGTGAAAAAACATGAGAATATAAAATTTCTTTCAAAAAACCCTTTTCTGAGGGTTATGCTAGGGTGTTTCTATCCTTTTTGAACTATGTGCCAATTATTCCTCAAAACACCTTTGGAGGTGGGCTTCGAAAGGCAGAGATGGGGGGAACTTGAGAGGTCAGAGTCCAGTTCCCCCTCACATGTGACTGATTTGAGACCAGGAAATTGAGTTCCCATGCTGCGTCACAAAATTTGGCAGATTTACCTTGACCTGGGGGTTATTTATTTAATGTTAATCTCAATGTATTGGACATTACAAAAGTAAGTAATAATAAATGACAGCTGTTGAGTGCATACTATACGCTAGACACACTTAAATTTTACATGAATTGGATAGGTAATCCTTACAACCACCTTAATGAGGTAGGTGCTATTAGTGCTTCCTTTGAGTAAATGAAGTTACTTACCAGGTGCAGCGACTTTTCCAGAGTTCCAGCCCAGAGCTCACCTTCCTGACCCCTATGCTAAATACGCTGTTCTAAATGGGAGTTCTCTCTCTCTCCTTCGTTTAAAGGACAGATGATCAAAAATACAGATAAATCCCATGCGTCATGAAGATGAAAAAGGAAACATTTACTACACTGACAAAAATATTATTTTGAAGTTAAGTATGGTACTAAAGGAGTTCATTCTGAGTCTTGATTTAAAAATAAAATGTAGAGAAATAAATCGTTGGTTTCATACTATGTTGGCAAAACAATCCATTCATATTTCTTTTTTTTTTTTTTTATGAAAACTTGTCAAGACAAATTTTTTTTCAAGTTACAAAAATATGTGCATGACAAAAATACAGTCTGGTCTGTATAAGAGTAGCCATTTAAAAGTTATACAGAATTTGGAAAAGGCAGTTCATACACAACTTTTAAAACATTCAGTTAATCAACAGTTTACAACCGTTCTATTTAATTATTGCTAGTTATATGCAGCTTTTTCTTTAGACTGCTCTCCACAAGGGAACGGGCAGTGTGTGGGCACCCTGACTGTTGCTGATAAAAAGCTGTGGTCTTTCAAAAGCTAATCCAAAATCAGAATATGTTCATTCTGAAGAAAGTTTAAGTTTTGATGAATACTATAAGGAGTGCTCTAAACTTCAATCCTACCCCCTTCTCCTATTTAATTCCACTTTGTTAATATATAGTAAATACAACATGGTGTTTGGGGGAAGAGTAAATGAATTGCTGGTTTTCAAAGGAAGTGATAAGAAACATTAACTTTGAGTTACAGTGTAGAAACAAAGCTGGCATCTCAAGCTTAAAAACATTAAAACAATACATTTAAGAATAGAAAAACATTTAAAATTTAACCAAAAATCAAAGATACATTTCTCTCTTTAGATGCTAAGACATAAAATGAATCAATTTGTTCTTTTGGGGTTTATGGCCCAATGAAGAGCTGCTGCTCTCTATTTTGTTAAAAGGAGTTAACCACATAACTGCAACGTGCTTTCAAACAAAGCTCTTTGTTCAAATGCCATGTGGAAGAACAAGTCATAAAATTACATACTTTTTCAACTTTAATGAGTAAAGGAAAGCTAATACAGTTACCAGTGTAAAACACAGGAAAGAAATGACTCACTTTGGGGGTGGATAGTGCATGTGAGACTTTGGCCTGAAATGAAGTTCACGTGGAAGACTTAGAAGTTAAGGGTGTCCCCGAGATAGCAATGGCTTTGTTTCCAACTTTGTTGTCAGACCCTGCTGCAGGGTTAGGGTTATTGCTGACATTTTACCCCCATAAGTTCTTAAATAAATTGAGACATATATTGGTGATAAGTACGAGGTGAACTGGGTAAAGCTTTAAAAATAAGTTTTAAAGCAAAAGTGACACTCATGACCATTTGGCAGTTATACTTATTAGTTTCATGATGTAAACCATAAAGACAGGCTACATTTTTAGGAGGTAGAAACAAGTACGAAAATTTAGCGTGTGGCCACCCCTCCTAACTTCCGGCCAACCTTGGATCTCTGTATTCTCACTCCATATGCTCCCGTTAAAGCTGTTAATTCCTCTACCATTCCTTATCTACAGTTATAAACCTGCAGCTGCCAAGAAAAATCTTTTTAAGAGGTTTTGCTTTTAAGTCACTGCATATATCCAATAGTCAGATATCAACTCAGAACATGTTATACCTCTGTAATAGATTAATTCACTTCATAGAACACATCAAAATAAAATAAAACATTAGATAACACAAAAAAGACCACTAAATGTTCCTATGTTTGATTCTAAAATATCAGAGTAGTTATGCAAACCAAAATCAGTAATATTTTCATTGAAATGATCTGAAAGATTCTTATACCAAAACTATATTACCAGGGTTTACTGGAAATAGGTATGTATTCTATTACAGAATTAACCTCACAACAACAATAAAAAACAAAATACTCCATTTCCTCCCAGAGAGTTATGTTGTACTGATATCCTGTAGATAGTATTATAAAAGGATTTAATTTTTGTGACAGGCTGGGCTCACAGTATGTTAGTACAGAGATCATATGTTTATAATGATAAGAATTTCATCAGTGAAATATATGTAAGGCATGTAAAAAACTATTATTAAAGCTCTTAAGGGCAATAAACCAAACTGGCAGCAGCTAGAAAAGGTGCTGCTAGGAATAGAAAAAATATATATATTAAAGAAATTTAGTTACAGCACATACTAGTTTATAGTGCTTCTACAATGAAATTAATTTATTCATAGAAATTGTGTTGCTGAAACTACTGGACCAAAGGAGAATGAATGGACTTTTGCTCCTTTTAGCTATCAGCCCAATCCTGAAAACGGAAGCAGTCGCTTGCAGTCTTCCACAGGGTTGTTAGTAGTAGTCTGAGCAGTCAGCTGGAAGTTCTGATTGGAGAAGTGCTGTTTGTTTCCATCAAACTTCACAGTTCCACTGGTCACAACAAGAACTGTAGTCTGGGCCTGAGTAGCTTGCTCATGAACTGGTTGGCAATCTAACATATTAACCTGGAATTCACTAGAAGGCAACACATCAAAAAAATTAGCTAGGGCTTCCAGCCCTGTAATAAGATTTCCATTCCATATTAAAATGGCCTTTTCCAGATACAGCCTGGTCAGTGGCCATCTTCTTTTGTCCATCGTCTCATAGTAAATACTGACAAATTCCTCAACAGCTTTACATGCCTGATCTACGTAAGTTTTAAAGTCCACAGCCATGGCCACTGGGGACCCCGAAGCAGCCGCTCCAGGCAGCGCGGGCGTCACCGTGTCCACACGCGTCCGCCTCGCCTCTCTTGTGGCTTCTCAGAGTGGTCCCTCCTTCCTTGATATTCTCCTTTGCACCCTGGTTTCCAGTCTCTTCCATATCTTTTCATACTTTTAACCTCCCCTCAACCTCCCTAGGCTTTCTTTTTTACTGAGTTCTAACTGCCGCTTTTCTCTGCGTATGGTACCTTCGTTTCTGTCAGACTCCCATTCATATTTCTTTAATTTGTGGAATATAGGCATTACACTGTGTAAACATTAAAATTGTCTACACAGTTGCCCTGAGGAAGAATTCAATGAGCTGTACTTTCTGGGCTTGGACTTCATGATAGCTCTTTTTCCAGAAGAAGAGAGGCCAAAAAGCCACCCACCTCTCCTAGATTATAAATGCTCCCTGGGAAGGAGTAAGAGGTAATCTCTTTATTTTTTTAAGTGAGAAGAGGGAAGACAAAGAGACAAACTCCCACATGGGCCCAAACTGGGACCCATGCAGCAACCCCCCTATAGGGCAATGTTCTGCCCATCTGGGGCCCATGTTTGCAACTGAGTTATTCCCAGCACCCAGGCAAAGGCTCCAGGGAGCCGTCCTCAGCACCTGGGCCAGCTCACTGGAACCAGTCAAGCCATGGCTGTGGGGAGGGGGGGAGAAGCAGTTGGTCATTTCTCCTCTGTGCTCTGACCAGAAATCGAACCCAGGACATCTACACGCCAGGCTGGCAGTCTACCACTGAGCCAACAGTCCGGGGTCGAGAGATAATCTCTTGAAGATACGGCATGTAAAAGTAGTTCAAGTCAGTAATTGATGAAGGAGTGTGTGCCAGCAATAGGACATGATGTTTTGTTTATAGTTTAGCCACAATGAGGTCACATGGAATAAACTGTGACACACAGAAATAAATGAAATGTATTAATGGAGCTGAACTCATAAAAACATTGGGTTTTTAAGTTCTAAAAAAATTTTTGGATTCCTTTTTATGCCAACTTTCAGGTTTTCTATCTCCATAATTAATATTTTTTGACTTGTCAAAAAAGCAAGCTATTCTTTGTCATCACAAATGAAACTATGAATGTCTATCATTGTTACCTCTGGTTTGAAATATTTGGAGAAAGCTAAAAATACTTGTTTTCTACATGCTAGCCTTATATAAGTGAAACCAGAGGATTTGCAAGACTGTTCTCTCCATTGCTCTTTTTGTGTAACCACAGTCTCTACAAAGCAATTGTCCTGGTGCAAAGAACAGTTTGCATAGAGAATCTCCATCAACATGGCTTAATTAGTCATCTGAATTCTTTGTTTTTCTTTCATTTGAGTCATTATAACTCTTTTAATTTTTCATACTTTTAACTTGTTGATGTCAAGTCTTAAAACTGTCATTTCAAATATTTTAGTGTCATAGCTGCAGACAAGGCCCATTCCTTCGATTTCAGCTTGACATGTAATTAGTGTGATTTGCATTAGCATAATAATGAAGATGGAACCGAAGGAAATAGAGAAGTTATATTCCAACAATAATGGGATTGCTTTCATGGCAACAAGTATCAGAACACACATGTAAAAATGTCTTGAATTTTTTTAATAAAGAGCAGAACAGTGCTTTTATTTTTTTTAAAAACTTGTCAGATTCTGACAGCTGCTATGACTTGTTTTATTCCTTAATTCTTTCCTTTCTAATGGAAGGGCATCTTCCATTCATGGCTTCAGCAGTTTAGCCTCCTCTAAATGAGACAGAGAAATGTGAATCTCCCTGGTGGTCGATCTTTTCACAGCTGCGCTGCAATTCCAGTGTGACATCAAATTTGTAATTATAGCTGAGCGGACTGCTTTTCACCAAATGATGGTCTTAGCATGCTGCCAGCAGCAAGCTGCTCCACAGGGAGTCCGGGGAAGCAAAGGAAACACAACTGGGCTCCCTGGATTTCCGGGGGATTTGACCTGACTCTGTAAAAAGCCCGTGCTTGAGAGAGAGAGAGAGAGTGTCCTGGGGACTTACACAAATATACATTTTGCTCCTCATTCTGCACAGTTCTTCTCAAAATTCATGTCTGATTTTATTAGGTAAGGGAAAGCCTCTCTAATGGAGTCACTGGGACACAATAAGAAGATTCCTTTTAATATATAACTTTCTTCCTGGAACCCATTTGAAGAAAAACAGCTGCCCTGCAATTGGCATTTGTATAACTATATTGGCAATAATCACTGTTGACACTTTGATAATGGGCTACAACAGGATGCCTTGTCGATGCTTCGGCATTGTGAATTGGACTAGCAATTAAGTGACTGTCAGCCTCTCTGACATTTTACCTATTACTGGCTGACGGTGCAGGAGAATTAATCATTAATACCCCCACGTTGAAAAATGCTTTCTGAAAGCAGTTCTCAGCATTTCTTTTGTGATCTTTAAATTATAACACATGATAATTAATTACTGCCTCTGTCTTGTTCTTCAGGCTGCAGTTAAAAGTAACGTAACAAAGATGGCAGGCTCAGAGTGTGGGGTACAAAAGCACAGCGGTGTGTCCCTCTGGGAATCTTGGGCTCTCTTTTAAAAAAGGGCTTCCTTTTCTCCTGCTAGTGGATGGTCAGTGAAAGCGAGAGTGCTAAGGTTTCTAGGCTCTAAATCAGCTGATGCTTTAATCTTTTGTAGAATTTCTTTCCTTCCAAGATGGAAGTGAATCATTTCTGTTTGCCAGCCAGTTAGGGACACCTATCCAAACACTCAAAATGCAGGGAAAAGTTTTCCTTTCGGAGCAGAAGCAGGGCCTGTTTCTCGGACCTCAAATTAAAGGCAGCACAGGTAACATCTGCCTTGTGGCCCACAGATATCTTATAAAAGGGGGCTTTGGGAGAAGGGCACCAAACATCATGTCAGGAACAGAGTCCCAGCCCCTGCTTTGACATTAATGGAAGTTTGGGTATAAATCATTTGACCCTGTCCTCATACGTAACATTAAGGGATTTGATTGTATCATTGGCTGTCATGCTTTAGGGTTTATAGTAATCTCTTGTTTCAATGAAACGTTCCCTGCCTCCAGAGGCACACTTCAGTGGCCAACTTGACTTGGAGAAGTCCTGGGCCCGGTCATCACTAAAATCCTACCTGTTTAGCTAGAGGCTAAAGTGGTTGCTGTGAATGATGGGAAACTGTTCTGACCCTTCCTGTTGTGTCCACAGATGGCTAAGCAAGCCTTAAGGACCCTGTGATGTAAACCACTGGGATTGTTCTGGGAGTTCTTAAGATTCAGTTTATTTGGCATTTTCCCCACCTGTTAAGTGCAGAATGTGAAAAAAAAAGATAACTTGCAGTGACTTGTGAGCCTCTTCTGGGTGACAGTGTTAAACTCCCCAACCGAGACTGGCTCACGGAGCTGTAGAAAATCTCAGTTGCCTTAGATTCATTTTTTTCACTGGAATGCTCAACTTAGGGCAGCCCAGGCACACATGGAGCTGTGATGTTACGTTTGAGAATTTTCTTTTTAAAGCTGACAACTCTTATTCAGTTGGTTCCAGAAAGATGTGGAATGGAGAGAAGACTTCCAAAAATTAGCATGTGGCCTGAATTTAAGCCAACTTGCTGCAGCTGTATAATTGTTAAAACAATAAAATTATGATATTCACTAGGTTTGTATTAAGCCAGAAACTCTAGGACTTAGCAAATTGCTTAAGTTTTCAGTCTTTGACATTTTTTAGATTGTCACCATCGATATTTGTGCAACAGAAACTTCTAATCAGATTGTCACAAGCCTATTTTGTAGATTTTGTATGCAACTTAACTGTTTTATCAACCTGTGGAGGAAAAACAAATTGTCCTCTTTGACATCACCACTTAAAGGGCCATTACATGCTGAAAAGTATGACAATATTAGGAAAGGAATAAATATCAGTTTTAAAATGTTAGTTTGAAAATTTTAGTGAAAATAAATAATCCAGCAGCTGGTTTCTGCCTACCTCAACAGTCCCAAATTGCAAAATTATGCTGGGGCTTACCCAGCTTTGCGCTTAATTGTAGTGCTGTTTCACGGGGGTGTGGAGGTATTTTCACAAGTGTGTGAAGATATATTCTCTTTCTACATTACACATAAACATTCAAAATAAAAACTTCCACATTCAAATGCTGGTCACAAATGTATACATTCTCCTTGGGGAAGATATAAGTTATTAATGATTTGTTGGATCCATTCCCAAGCCATCAACTTGTATAGACATTCTGTTTATATTGTTAAAGAAGGTTGCTATATGTACTTTTGTGAGAAAACACCTGTTATCTTTGCTGTTTCTGTATGAACTTTACCTATGGTCCTAATTTGCCTTTCCATGTATCAAATTTGTGGCTTGGATGTTTATAAGATGCAGAACTGATTTTATTATAAATCTCTAACATCTCTTATTACCCCAAAATTAATACCACAGATATTCAATCAAATTGTCTTTATCCTAGCTCCAATGTCAGGATTACCTAAAATTCTCTCCCTTACAGAAATATTTCTGGAGTATATTTTCAGCCCCACAGACTGACTTTCATGATGTCTTTTGGCAAGCTTAATGAAAGGGGGTTTGGCCTTTTTTGCAAGTTTATTTTCATTGATGTGAGCTTGTAATAACAAGTACATCAGTAACAGAAGCAGTTGCTAGCATGAGACAATAATTAGCACGTATTTTATTTATGTTGTATATTCAGCTCTGAGTGCCACAATACAGCCCATCAAAGGGACACCAAGGCTTAAAATTAGATTTCTTTTAAATGGATTGCCAAATGAGCACATCAAACAAAAATTTATTTTTTTTCTGAAATACAAGCCCTTTAACACAGAGTACTATGCTATGTATTATCCTTTGCATTGAAACCTCTGGTACCAAAATCCTGTTTCCATTGGACACTTAAGTGTGACAAGAGACCAGTTTATCTTCCTACTGAAGCTTCATCCAGGCTTAAAAACCCTTGGTTCTGTATTCTATAGGTTTGGGCTCTGTGCACTTCAGATGCACGTATTCTTTTCCTGCTGTTAATGGCAGTTGAAAATACAGTAGACTGTTCTTTTTTTTTTTTTTTTTTTTTTTTTTTGTATTTTTCTGAAGCCAGAAATGGGGAGGCAGTCAGACAGACTCCCACATGCGCCCGACCGGGATCCATCCGGGGTGTCGCTCTGTTGCTACCAGAGCCACTCTAGCACCCAAGGCAGAGGCAACAGAGCCATCCTCAGCGCCTGGGCCATCTTTTTGCTCCAATGGAGCCTTGGCTGCAGGAGGGGAAGAGAGAGACAGAGAGGAAGGAGAGGGGGAGGTGTGGAGAAGCAGATGGGCTCTTCTCCTGTGTGCCCTGGCTGGGAATTGAACCCGGGACTTCTGCATGCCAGGCCGACGCTCTACCACTGAGCCAACCGGCCAGGGCCAGTAGACTATTCTTGTAAAATTTAATATAATTGTGGAATAATGATAAAATCCAATAACATTTTAGTTTGAATTTTGTGTATTTCAGGCTATGTTTTTAACTTAAGTACAGACTTCATATATTTCTAATGCTTAAAAAGTTTTAAGTCATCTAGAAGATTATTAACATTTTAAATCTCAGTAAAATAAAATTTCTGTATAATTTCTGGCTTTATTAACCTTTAAAATATCCAATATTACTGAACTTTTTGAATGTGACAGGAATCATACATCAACTCACAGAACCTAATGAGTAAAGAGACTGACTTCCATGTGTAACAAAGAAAAAAAATTTAAACCCTTTTGATAAACATTTATCTCTCTGGTTTTGATTTCAGAAACTCTGCAAAATTTTCAATGATTTGGAATTTTAAGGTTTTTATTGAAAGTGCTAAGTATTACCTGACCAGGCGGTGGTGTAATGGATAGAGCGTTGGACTGGGACGCAAAAGACCCCAGGTTTGACACCCCAAGGTCACCGGCTTGAGCACAGGCTCACTAGCTTGAGCAAGGGGTTACTCGGTCTGCTGTAGCCTCTGGTCAAGGCACGTATGAGAAAGCAATCAATGAACAACTAAGGTGCTGCAACGAAGAATTGATGTGCTTCTCATCTCTCTCCCTTCCTGTCAGTGTGTCCCTATCTGTCTCTCTCTCTGACTCTCCATCTCTGTAAACAAACAAAACAAAAAAAAAAAAAGAAAGAAAGAAAAAGAAAGTGCTAAATATTTTCATATTAGAAGGAAAGTTCTATGCCGTGTCTCACTTCCCTTCTACTCTGTTGAGAAGAGCAGAACCCTGCCCCTGAGCCTGCAGGTGCCCTCTGGCCACCGCCTTCCTTCCCAGGTCTTTGGCCACCAGAGCGCATGTTCTTTTTTTTTTTTTTTTCCTTGTATTTTTCTGAAGTGAGAAGCGGAGGGAGGCAGGCAGACAGACTCCCGCATGTGCCCGACCGGGATCCACCCGGCACACCCACCGGGGGCGATGCTCTGCCCATCTGGGGCATTGCTCTGTTGCAACCAGGGCCATTCTAGCACCTGAGGGCAGAGGCCATGGAGCCATTCTCAGCGCTCGGACCAACTTTGCTTCAGTGGAGCCTCGGCTGCAGGAAGGGAAGAGAGACAGAGAGGAAGGAGAAGGGGAAAGTTGGAGAAGCAGATGGGCGCTTCTCCTGTGTGCCCTGGCCGGAAATCGAACCTGGGACTTTCACACGGCAGGCCGACGCTCTACCACTGAGCCAGCCGGCCAGGGCCACATGTTCATTTCTAACAGTGAGAGCTCTAAACTTTGTAGCTATTCTGCTTTTTTTTTTTTAATCTCGAACCCTGGCCAAATCTGTCCTTCAACATCATTTAGATCTTTTATTGAACCCTGGGGAGTAATGAGTGATTATTTACATTCAGAAGCATTTATTCATTTAAAAGATAGTCTTCAGGCTCTAATGCAGTTGTATCTGGACTCTCAGGTCCATGTTTATTCTTGTCATTTTGAACACAACTAATACTGTTACATAGTCTTACTTACTATGGGAAAATATGGACTTGCTGAGGGACAACCTATAATATTGTGCTTTAAAGAAACCATAAACTTTTCACTCAGAAGTAGTTACAAAAAGGGAGGAAAATGTTATGAAACAATCTTCTTTTTATACCTCATAGCAAGTTAAATGTTCCTAATGAACTTATTACTCTGTGGTATTTTGGGTAGTGTTTTCTGGCTATAAGATTTCAGTTAGTGAATTTTTGCAAAACAGCACTCACTAAATTACATACTCACTGAGGAAAACTAACCCATGGAAAAATTAAGACAGGAGTCAGCGAACTTCTGTCTTTGGCCATGTATTTAAAATTACTAAATTGTATTTCATGTTAAAATTACTAAATTGTATTTCATATTAAAATTACTAGATTGTATTTTATATTAATAAATAGGAATTTGGATACTTTATTATTTATTTACCTAATTTTTATAATCATGTAGCAACCTTTTCTCCTTTGGGTTTCACAAGGACATTCTCGGTGAGCTTCCATTAGGGATGGCTTTGCAGCGGCCCGCTGGGGTTTCTCCAGCCAGGACAGTTCAAGGTGAGGTTTGGAGAGCCAGGCATGGAGCTGGAGCAGACAGGGCAGGGGTATTCCCAAGAGCCTCTGGCCAGTGCCACCTTCAGTGCACCTACTGTACCCTCTGTGTTCCTGTGTCTGATGCAGTGAAATGAATTTAATAACCTTGCACCTGTGTATGCGGGTTTGTCTGCAGCAAGTAAAGAAAGTGTCTTCAAAGAATAACCCTCCATGTGCCATGGGCTACCCTAAGCTTTTTACATATATGAATTTGTGTAATCATCACATCAGTGTTGTTTGCTAATCCCTAATTAAAGATGAGGCAACTGAGAGCTTAAGTAACTTGCTCACAGTTGCACAGCTAATAATTAGAGGAGCCAAGATATAACCCAGGTGGCTAGGTTCTTTCTGTGTTCATGACCTCAGGCTTCAATCTGTGTTCTCAGGAGGAAGCTGGCCCATGCTGGGCCCACTAGGGCCCACCAGGGCTGTGGCATCCCCCAGTAGGAAAGTGTGAGGGAACTCATCTGCTAATTTTCCAAACAACAGAAGAATAGCTAATTTGCAGGGGGATGGTATCTCTACTTATGCTTTTAGTTGTGTTTGTGCATTTCTAGGTCACATTAGTAGGGATGAATGCCATTTAGGGGCTAACCCAGCCACCTCATGCAAAAGGGACATAACTTCGTTAAAAGCGGGCAGTGCTGAACTAACTACACAGCTTCACGTTGCCAGCCAGGGCCCGGGACAGCCCAGAGGCCCCCAAGCAGGGTTGGGCCCAGGACGGGGCAGACTGCAGAGAGAGGGTGGCAGCGCCAGGCCCTCCCGTGCTTCGTCCTTGGCGTCACCTACCAGCTAGCACCTTGTGTGGCATTGCAAGTCCCCGTCACACTTGCAGGCTCCCAATCTGCACGGAACAGAAAGGAGAACTTAACAAAGCGAATCAATAAAGACTTAACCTGCTACCACTTTAGAAAGGTTGCTGACTGGGCGAACCAGACCCAGTGACTTGGTGGTTTTCAAGACTCTCCTAAGTGCAAATAATCCAGTGTTGCAAAGCAAAGGGTGGAAGCCATTGCGGCCTTCAGTGACTTCTGGGCTACTCTGCAGACATCAGCTTTGTGGACAGTGTGACACCGAGGATCTAAGTTCATTAATTAATAGCATGATAGTTTTTTCATCTCTTGTTTATTTTTAACTTTCTCATTGATTGGAGAGAGAGGGAAACAGAGAGAGAAGCATCAACTCATTGTTTCACTCAGTTCCATTTAGTTCTGTCCTCCCTAATTGCTTCTCATACATGCCCTGACTGGGGATTGAACCCCTGACCTCTGACTCACTGGGACAATACTATTCACTGAACCACCTGGCCAGGGCCTCATCTCTTTTCTTTTTTAACTGGTGTGTTCTTAATATAAATGTTGCTCATTATCAGAGAGATAACTTGAAATTTTTTAAAAAAGGTAAGCAGTAAGATTTTCTTGAGGGTAAATCATCATCAGGTGACTTAATATCTGTCATCTAGTTCTTAATAGAAAAGAACAGCTGCTTTAAAGTTTTATTTTAAAGAAAATATGTTGTATGCACTATCAATCTTTAATACCAGTTTTAAATCCAAACAATTTATTGAATGCTTACAGAGATGATGATGGCGGTGATGTGACAAGTGCCCCTCATTGTTTTACATTGGTCACAAAGGTTTTGGTTAAATTTTCAGAACAACTTGACCTCACCCAAGTGACTAAGAGTCAGGCCACCCGGGTTCCCATGTCAGCACAGGAACAGGCTTAGCAGGCTCACCTCGGGCTGCGGGACCTTCAGCTGCATAATCTGTCTAAGCCCAGTTTCCTTGTCTGTAAAGTGAGTTTAAGAATAATCGCTGAAGCCCTGGCCGGTTGGCTCAGCAGTAGAGCGTCGGCCTAGCGTGCGGAGGACCCGGGTTCGATTCCCGGCCAGGGCACACAGGAGAAGCGCCCATTTGCTTCTCCACCCCTCCGCCGCGCTTTCCTCTCTGTCTCTCTCTTCCCCTCCTGCAGCCAAGGCTCCATTGGAGCAAAGATGGCCCGGGCGCTGGGGATGGCTCTGTGGCCTCTGCCTCAGGCGCTAGAGTGGCTCTGGTCGCAACATGGCGACGCCCAGGATGGGCAGAGCATCGCCCCCTGGTGGGCAGAGCGTCGCCCCTGGTGGGCGTGCCGGGTGGATCCCAGTCGGGTGCATGCGGGAGTCTGTCTGACTGTCTCTCCCTGTTTCCAGCTTCAGAAAAATGAAAAAAAAAAAGAATAATCGTTGAGGCCAATGCGAAGCGTCAGGGAGATGAAGCACTTAAACTGATGCACACGGGCGTACGGGCGTGATGGCTAAGGCCGCTGTGGGACGTTTTCCCTGTCCTGCACAGAAGGCGGCAGCCTGGAGAGACCCAGAGACCCAGCCCTGGTCCTGGCATGGAAGGGCTGGAACCAGGATTGGAACCTCAGGATTTGGGTCTCTAAAACCCTGGTGCTGCTAAGCGCTCTGCTACCCACAGACATTTGGGGGTGGGTGTCTTGAGACCAGAGCTAGATTCCTCAAGCTGCTGACCTGCAAAGGGTCTGCCTTTGCCTCCTGAGTCCTTCAGTGATAGAAGCCCTGGAGTCTTTTAACCAGCCTGGTTGCCCTTTTTAAACTTGATCCAACTAAACATGTCCCTAGTGCTTGTGAAATTCACAAGTAAGCTTAGTAATAAGGTACAGGATGTCCAGAGTTTTATGAAATAGGATGATGTTTTGCCTGTCACGTGAGGTCCTTCTGGGGTGAACTTGAAGTGGCATTCTTCCCCATTAATGTGACTGCATAACAAACACTTATCTAAGGTGTCATTTACTGCCTTGTTTTTGGTCTGTCATTCCAGCCTTCAGGTTCTCATTCACACGCAGAAAGGGTCCTCTCCCCTTCTTTTTTTACACATATAAAATGAACTGTGGAGTTATGGCAGAAATCTTAATCATTAACACCCCCCCACACACCCAAAACAGAAATGCCCAAGTTGTCTACTTGGAGCATCACAGCCCTTTTCCATCTCTGTTTTTGTGTGTAAGTGTGGCTTCAACTCCTTTGAAGGCGCTTCCAATTTCACATTTTGGACAGGGCTCACTGCCCCTTGCGTTAAACTTCAGATCCTTGTGTTTTCTTCAGGGTGAAACTATTGTGTGTGTAGTTCTAATGAAAGAAGCATTGAGGGCCCAGTGCGATTGACTCAAACATTTAACGCTAATGTGCTATCTTTACATTCAGGGTTTTCTTTTACATTTCTTACTGTATTTTTAAACTTAATGACCAGTTTAGGAAGTTAGTTTACTGTGCCCCTCTCTTGTTTTTGTGGAGAATGGCATTGCGTTTTTATTTCCTCAAGGCTCTGTGACTTGGTATAAAAGTATTTGCCCCCCGCAAAGAGTTGTGTTCGTCTGTGCATTTCCTGTACTCACATCGCCCTGTTGTCAGCCTACTTGCTTCTGTGTCTTTCCTACTAGATCACAAACTCCTTCAACTGGAACTGTTGACCTGTTCATGTTTGCATTCTTGGACATCACGGAATCGAACCTCTGGATTTCTGAGCTTTGCTCTACCTGCTTTGCAAGGATAATTATTTTGGCAGCAGCTACATCAAATCACAAATCTGTTCGAATGTTCTCAATGTTGAAATGAATAGCAAAACTACCTATTTGGATTTACACACTTTCTGTGCACATATGGGCATGTAGAAATAGGTGTGAATAGTTTACATACAGTGTATACCAGTACCTTTTTAAAAGGGGGGGGAGTGAGCAGTTCAGGCCTTTGAAATATGGTAGTTATGCCCAGTGAGTTTTCTTTTATTGCTCCAAATAAGGAGCCGGGATGTTCTTTCCTTGGATTTTTTTTTTTCATTTAGTTTACACTTAAAAAAATGAGAACCATTCACACATTCCTTAGTTACTAAGAAAGAATTTATTATGGATTATTTTCAACTGAAAGGAATACACTAGGTTAGTTGAAAGGAGAAGGAAGAAGTTTTGAGTGGTCTTGAAATCTCTCAGCATGCAGGATGCACAAAGTTAAAAAGAATTAGTCACACTTTTAAAATTATACGGCTCTATTATCCTATAGCACAGGCCACTAGAGGGTTTTTTCTGCATGTGACCCATAGTTTGATAGTCACTTGTTAGTTTGTGTTGGTTAACCTAAGTACAGTTTAGTTGCCAGCTCACTACTCTTGTTTTTTTGGGGGGAAAGGGTAGAATGTCTCATCTGAATATGTTTTAGACTAGAAGAAGACATTTTCCTTTGACACTGTAGAAATGAAAACAGCTTCCTTCTTGGCAGGGTAGAGAGCATCAGGCTTGGAAGGGCAGAGGGCTAGACCTCTGGCTGCATGTTCTCCCCAACTCGGAAATTAGATATGATTATGTAGGGTGCTTTTTTGAGACAAGATAACATGTTGTTTGTAACATGAGCCCAGCAAAGGCTACCCCGAAAGTGTGGGGGATGTGGAGTTGGGTTGTACCAGTAAGAAAATTGAGGGTTCCTGACACTTCCAAGAATACAAATTCTATACTTAAAGGACTCTTTGTAAGAAAATGAATCTAAGAAAGCAGTCAGGGTCATTCCTAAAAAAACCATGAACTCTGTTACAAGAGCCTTAGAATATGGTGTATGTCTCACCGTCCATTCCTAGTGGGAATGCTTCCAGCGGTTGTAGCTCACTGGTGCCCCCTTGCGGTACTCAAGCCACCTCACATTTTTGCCTTGGGTAAGACCCCTAGAGTGAGTGGGGCAAACTCGGTCTCCAAGGGTAGCAGTTTATTCTCCAGAATTAGAAGGCATAGGTGTGCTCTACGTTCCACTCAAGCTTCTTTCTCATTCTTTTGTACATTTGTTTTAGGCCAAAGAACTGCCAACTTTAAAGGATAATGATTTCATTAATGAGGGCCAAAAGATTTATATTGATGACAACAACAAAAAGATGTTCTTGGAAAAACTGAAGAAAGATGTTGAGGTAAGAAAAATCAGTGTAACAGACAGCCCTGCTGTATATATACCAACATTGTTGATTTTTAGGAGCGCTTTAAACCATCTGTCAAAATCCACAACCAAGGCAAAACTATATGTTGCACATGATCAAAATCAGATATAAACAAGTGTGTCTTATATGTGATGTGGTTGGAAAGAGATACATGCTGGGAAGTGCCTGCTGTCTTCTGCTGGTGCCTCCAGCCTCCGGCTCCCACGTTCTGTGCTGGTGGGGCTAGCCTGTGCTGGGGAAATAGCCTGTGCTGGGGACTAGCCTGTGCTGGGGGGCTAGCCTGTGCTGGGGGGGCTAGCCTGTGCTGGGGGGGACTAGCCTGTGCTGGGGGGGACAGCCTGTGCTGGGGGATAGCCTGTGCTGGGGGCTAGCCTGTGCTGGTGGGGGCTAGCCTGTGCTGGTGGGGGCTAGCCTGTGCTGGGGGGGCTAGCCTGTGCTGGTGGGGGCTAGCCTGTGCTGGTGGGGGCTAGCCTGTGCTGGGGACTAGCCTGTGCTGGTGGGGGCTAGCCTGTGCTGGGGGGGCTAGCCTGTGCTGGGGGGGACTAGCCTGTGCTGGGGGGGACAGCCTGTGCTGGGGGCTAGCCTGTGCTGGTGGGGGCTAGCCTGTGCTGGTGGGGGCTAGCCTGTGCTGGGGGCTAGCCTGTGCTGGGGGGGCTAGCCTGTGCTGGTGGGGGCTAGCCTGTGCTGGGGGCTAGCCTGTGCTGGGGGCTAGCCTGTGCTGGTGGGGGCTAGCCTGTGCTGGGGGCTAGCCTGTGCTGGTGGTGGCTAGCCTGTGCTGGTGGGGGCTAGCCTGTGCTGGGGGGGCTAGCCTGTGCTGGTGGGGGCTAGCCTGTGCTGGGGGCTAGCCTGTGCTGGTGGGGGCTAGCCTGTGCTGGTGGGGGCTAGCCTGTGCTGGTGGGGGCTAGCCTGTGCTGGGGGCTAGCCTGTGCTGGTGGGGGCTAGCCTGTGCTGGGGGCTAGCCTGTGCTGGTGGGGGCTAGCCTGTGCTGGGGGGGCTAGCCTGTGCTGGGGGGGACTAGCCTGTGCTGGGGGGGACTAGCCTGTGCTGGGGGGGACAGCCTGTGCTGGGGGCTAGCCTGTGCTGGTGGGGGCTAGCCTGTGCTGGTGGGGGCTAGCCTGTGCTGGGGGCTAGCCTGTGCTGGGGGGGCTAGCCTGTGCTGGTGGGGGCTAGCCTGTGCTGGGGGCTAGCCTGTGCTGGTGGGGGCTAGCCTGTGCTGGTGGGGGCTAGCCTGTGCTGGGGGCTAGCCTGTGCTGGTGGGGGCTAGCCTGTGCTGGGGGCTAGCCTGTGCTGGGGGGGCTAGCCTGTGCTGGTGGGGGCTAGCCTGTGCTGGGGGCTAGCCTGTGCTGGTGGGGGCTAGCCTGTGCTGGGGGGGCTAGCCTGTGCTGGGGGGGCTAGCCTGAGTGTAGGTGAAGCCCATTCAGACCGACTGCCCATGGCCATCAGAGTTGGGGTGGAGGGGAATGGCTACATTCTATGAAGCAGCAGAGCATTTCAAAAACAAATGTTTAGTAACCATTTGAATTTGGGGTTTTCTTCATCAAAAACACATCTCAGTGTTAGTAAACATAGCCTCAATCACTTCATGCTTTAATATTGTCACCAGCCTCTATGAAGCTAGTGTCATTAGGCCCAGTCAGCCAGCCGTACACAATTCAGGAACAGCAAAAAGGCCGTTTGGACAGGAGGGTCATGAGAGATGGTTATGAAAAATAAAACACTGTGTAGAAATGGGCTTGAAGTCTATAATGAAAGAGTTTTCTTTTTAAATATTGTTTTAAGAATTAAAAATATACCTTTTCTTCCCTTTTGTTTACTCTAAAAGCATTGCAGTTCTCCCACTGGACTTCCTTGTGTGTCATTCTTTTAGAAATGAATTCGGGAAAAAAGTTACTTCCTTGAAATGAGTTATGTTACAGGACACTTACTAAGTTTTGCTGAGCAGTTACTTTTGTTCGTATTATGTATATATGCTCATGTCCTTTTTTTTTGTAATTTGAAATACAGTTCCCTTCCCACCAGTACAGAATGCTACTCAGAGGCTTTGTGGAAACATTTTTTTCTTTTTCATATCATTAAACAAAGCCAGTTGAAATGAGTTTGGCCCCAGGATGAATGTCATGCATTAGACGGTGTTCATGAGGACAGAAGATTTTTCTTTTTAATTTTCCAACATCTCTTTCATTGCAAGACACTATGACCAAGTTAGTTTATAATTATTTTTAAGTCATAACTATTTTAATTTTTTTTAAATTTACATACTTTTAACCTATGTGGTGTATGCTTCTTTTAGAACCTAAATATTGGCGATTTGTGAAAGATACAAGTGTCCACTTTCAAAAATAGTTAAAAATGTTTTTTCATCATATAACATTTTTCTCCAGTCTTTCATTAATAAGCATTTATTTTTTCCTCAGTAGTTAAGCATTTCCCTCTTACTTTGGGGTCACCTTGATCTAACTGATAACTCAGTAACATAAGTAGACATATACTCTTGGATTTTTACTCATTAATCAGCAAATCTTTGATCCTGAGAATAAAGTTGCTTTAGTAATTATGTATGGTAAATAGCCCTTAGGGTTATCCATGATCTGCCAAAACCTCGTCTTCTCTTCTGTTGGCTGTATATCATTATACTATACTTAGACTCCACAAATGATGTAGCTGAAGTGGTTCGGATTTACGGTTGAGTTATGCAAGGATCCTCTTAGTCCTTTTGTTGTCTCTGATAATGTCATTGATTAGATCATTTGGATAGTTTAATTCCATATGTGCTTCCACACTTAGCTGCTTTGTGGAAATGAAGGCAGGGCAGAAGTGTTCTTTCATTTAGAAAAATTCTCAATGGTCGATAACAGTGTCTTTAGTTTTGAAATTCATGCTGAAGCATCATTAAATTTTTTAGCAGGTAATTATGGTAAAGTAGTTTGACATCTGATCTTGACAATGAGGCTAGAATTTAATCTAGCTTAGTTTTTCATCAGTTTCATGCTTTCTTATTTAGCTGACTAGGCTCTTTGAGTACAGTTTTGAGGGAGGGTAGGAGTGGGACTTTTTTGGTTTTTACTTAATGCTTAAAGTAAAAAATGAGTAAATTACAGCTCAATAATAGTTTTGTAGAAGAAAGAAAAGAATTGTCATTTGAGAATCTAGCTGGGGTTTTTTTTTCTACAGCTGAAATCCTTTTCTGTTCATACGCCATGGAAAGTACCCTGGTTTAGATACCTCTGCACATAACTAAATATACATGAGCCTTTTTCTCCAAAAGAAAGTGCTCTGTGGAGAATGAAAGTCACTCTTGCCTTCTGGCCTGCTTGTTGTCAACTCTGATCATCATGGTAGAGAGCCAAAGCTGACCTCTCATCAGCTCACAGTGGGATCCAGTGTCACACAAGGCAGAACTGTGCTCTGCCTATGGTGTCTGGGAACACCCCTATCACAGGGCCTCTCAACACTCACCTTTATGGCCCACAACTTTGGCAATGGGTGGGAGGGAGAGGGTGGCAGCCAACATTTATGGAGCATGAAGACCCTAAGGTCTTTGCATGCAGTCATTATCTTTTTTCATACTTAAAACAGCTCCTAGAGGGCGAGTACTATTATTACCCCAGTTTATGGATGACAAAATCGAGTCCAAAGACACTATGTGATTCACTCAAAGACACACAGCTACTAAATTCAGTCAGATTTGAGGCCGTCAGCTACAATCCTAAACTGCCCTGATATAAACTATAAGCATAGTTGAGACCTTGTTTTCTGATAAATTCTCCAAAGGAGGGTTCTTATAACTTTTAACAAGTGATAAAATATAACTCTTAAGTCTGGTTAGAATTTTCATTCTATGTCGCAGGTGTGTTGGGTATAATTCAGTAGAGCGAATGTGTTAATAAAGTTAGCAAATAGAGGGGATTTAAATTTGTTGTGAAAAGAGTTTATTAATGGCTCTTTCGCCACATAGTTTTCTAGAAAAGTTTGTGACAGGGCTCATAAAGGTCTTGAGGAAGATACTAGCTTAAAGATGTGGCATAGTGAGGAATTAATTATGTGTATAAAATTTTTTTCTTTGTTTAATCCTGTTACCTTTTTCACTTAGCCTGCAGCCCTTACCCCTCTGAAAACTGTCAGTCTGTTCTCTGCATCTGTGAGTCTGTTTCTATTTTGTTTGTTAGTTCATTTTGTTCACTAGACTCCACATATGAGTGGAATCATATGGTCCTTGTCTTTCTCTGCCTGGCTCACTTCACTTAGCACAATGCTCTCCAGATCCATACGTGCCATCGCAAAGGGTAAGAGTTCCTTCTTTTTTTATGGCTGATGAGGAATTAATTATGAAGGAATCAAATTAGATGGAATATTCTGAGGGGAAAAGAGGCTGATCGGAGTTTTTTATATAATTATTAAGAAATTGAAAAGAAAGAAAAGCAAGGAACATAAGTTTATGAAGATTTTAAAATCTTCATGCTTTGAAATCTTACGTACTTAAAAACAATCAATATATTTGAGGCAGAAGCATAAAGGGACGCACAGAAACGGGCAGATATGTATTAAGTTCCTACTGTTAGTTGGTGGCAGAGCCCAGGAAGGGGGGCCTGGACCCCTGCCTCTCCTCTCCACCTGTCCTTCCAGGCCACAGTAGTTTTGTAGCACCCAACAGGAATTGTTTTCTAATGAGAATCTTGTATTTATTGCCACATCTCATTTCACGCTACTTCCAAAGACATTTAAATAGAGTTTGTGAGTGTAAGGGCTAATGAACCAGTGGGTGTTCCCTTATGTTTCTCCTGTTGGCCCACCTGACTTGTGTAAACTGCACACTTGATGATCTCCTGTAATGATCACAACATGGACAGTGATAACAGCAGCTGCCATTGTTGCTTGATTCATTGCCTCAGCTACATTATCTCTTTGCAATCCTTTCCACACTCCCATGAGATATGTGCTATTGTCCCATATTAATAGAATAACTGAAGCTCAGACAGGTGAACTCGTTATCAAGGCACAGAGCTAATAAGTGAGAGGAAAAAAACATTTTATCTCCTATGCAATTCCAAACTCTATACTTTAAAAAAAAAAATCTCATACTGCAATTAAAGAAGTAGAATCACTGAGTCGCCCTTATCAGCAAATATAATCCTCAACCCTGAGTACTTCCTTCCCTTTCTACCTTAGGCTCATAGGCTTAAAAATGTACCTTGTACCCATTTAGGCTGCAGTTGGTTTCCGTGGTCTTCTCAGGAAGGTCAAACAGCTCCTGCCTGGAGCCGCATTGTTCATCCCACTGATGGTTCAGTGGGCAGCGCGGGCAGCTGCCTTCATTCACTCTTGACTATAGTTGTTTCCGTACTGGAAGAGGAGCCTGCGCAGTGGTCTGCCTGCAGGTGGGATGCCCAGGGAAGGAGCTCAGGACTGCCTGACCTCTGTCCAGCACAGCTGCAAGGGGACAGTATGGGCTGGAGGCCACCCCACTGAGCACAGCAGGTTAATTACAGGCATCCTTACTTTTGTGCATAAAACACTTGAACATGTATCTGAAAGTCAATCGTCTGAAGGCCAAATAGTAGACCTACATGTTAAACAGAGTTTCTGTTTTGTAAGATAAATTGTATAGTATATGGTTTCTTTTTGCTTCTGATAAGTGCTGTCTCTTGGAGTCTCAAACAAAGGTTTTTTTGTTGCTTTGTTCTTTGTTTTTATTTGGTTGAGGCATTTATTTTGGGGAGAAAGGGATTATGAAAAATTCAGGAGAGTTAGGAGGATGGGGAAGAAGAAGCAGGCATCTCCTTCACTTGTTCAATAAATATTGAGTACCTACCATCACTTCCTGGGAGTCACAAGTACAACGAGGGCAGAATGGGCCAGAGCCCCTGCCATTGTGGGACCACCGTATTTGTGAGAGACAGAAATTACTCCGGAATCTGACCAGATGAACGAGCAGTTATGCCACATCGTTAGGGGAAAGCACATCGCTGCCCAGGCCCGTGCTGTGGGAGGCCTGGGCAGGGGCCGGAGAGGCTTTCTGAGCAAGGTCCCCAGCCCGGCCCTGCAGTTGAGATCCAAAGTTTTAGCGGGAGGTAACTGGGGGCAGGAGAGAACAGGGTTCCAGACTGCCCAAGAGGCGATGGGCCAAACTAGCCAGGTTCCCTGAACCACATTAGAGTTTGTTTCTGCCCTGCAAGAAATGGGACGCCATGGAAAGTTCTTACACTGGGGCATAAGAAGATCAAATTTGCATTTTGTAAAGCTGTTCCCTTTCCAGAGGGCTGGAGGAGGATGTCTGGGTAGCCTTCAGTCCTTCCCACTTCCCAGGGACCTTCCAAGGGCCCAGAGGAGCAGAGATGGGGAGAAGGGGACCTTTGCCCTGCCACCATACTAGCTGAGCAATGCCCAGCCTGGCCAAGCCCCCCCCCCCCCCCGCATCTTGCCCCACCGCATACATATGCTCTCCAGGGGGAGATACTGCCACCTGGCAATCGATGTGTCTCCAGGTCTGCCTGGACCTCTGCTTGGAGACAGTGGGGGAGGGGAGCAGGCCCGAGAGATACTTTGGTAAAGGGGTTGGGGCAGGCACTGTGCTAGGCTTGGGAGAGGATAACAAAAGAGACAAAGGAGGCACTGACCCTGTTTAGGAGGCTAGAGGCCGAGCAGCCACAGGCACAGTCCCCTGGGAGCCTTGAACAGATAGGGCAAAAGCCGGGCCCCCAGTGAGCATCCTGCCCTCCCTACCTCCCTGGGGTAAGAGGATATGGCTGCTTATTTCTAATGCAGTAGTTCCCAGTGTCTTTTGTTGCCAAACACTGTTCTGAAGGGGGAAAGAAGAGTCCAGGATCACATTGGTGTGACCCCTGCTGCTTGCTGATACCCCCTCAGAGAGCCACAGCACTTACTCACTTTGGAGATCCATCTCCTCAAAAGCCATTCAATTTGTTTTACCTCTTCATTTTTCTACCAGCATTGTGTAGAACGAGATTTGGGAAAAGCAGCCTGAATGCAGCTTCCCGAGACAGCGTAATGCAAAGAAGAGCGTGACTTTGAATGTGGGATCCTAAATCCACCACCTCTTAGTTATGAACCTTTGGAAAGTTCTTTAATCTGCCTGAGCCTGGTTGCTGTCTCTCACAGGGATCTGAATGCCTATCTCAGGCCAGACCAGCTGTCTCCGTGCCCCATAGCTTAGTTCTCTTCCACGTCATGGACCCATGGGGAGCAGAAAAGTCTGAGTCAGGTCCTGGCTCAGTGTTTGGCTCTGTGTGGGTAAAGAATCCAAGCATTTTATGCTATTATCGTTCTCTCGATATGGGGCAGGTCGTCCACACAACATGTTCCTGGCCAGATGTTCCCCAAAGCCCAGCAGCTGCCATGATGACACGGGAGGATGAGCAGTCTCTGACCGTTAGGAAGGAAGGCTGGCTGCAGGAAGTGGAAGTGGCCAGTTGGTTCTGTGATGACTAATAGCAGGGTTTGGGAAAAGCCATGGGGAGAAGCAGTGGCTCAGAAAACTTGACTCCAGGCTTGAGAGTCAATGCTCTGTTGTTTGTTTTTTAATAGGCTGAGTAGCACCTTTATTTTTTCCCCCCAGCTCTATTAAGGTATAATCAACAAGTAAAATTGTAAGGCGTTTACAGTATACAATGTGATGATTTGATATATTTATCCATAATAATAGGATTTTCTCCTTTTTTTTGTTGTTTTTTTTTTTTGTTAAGAAATAGAGTTTATCTTTTAAGATGAAGTCTTAGGCCTTTACAGAGATGCACAAAAACCTCATCTCTTTTTAAATTATTCTTAGATAAAGGAGAAGTAATATTTATTTAATCATCATGTTTTGTGTGTGTGTGTGTGTTTTTTTTTGTTTTTGTTTTTGTACCTTTTTATTTTATTTTATTTTAATGGGGTGACATCAATAAATCAGGGTACATATATTCAAAGAAAACATTTCCAGGTTATCTTGTCATTTAGTTCTGTTGCATACCCATCACCCAAAGAGAGATCGTCCTCCGTCACCCTCTATCCAATTTTCTTTGAACCCCTCCCCCTCCCCCTCTCCCTCCTTCTCTCCCCCCACCCCCCGTAACCACTACACTCCTGTCCATGTCTCTTAGTCTCACTTTTATGTCCCACCAATGTATGGAATCCTGCAGTTCTTGTTTTTTTCTGATTCGCTTATTTTACTCCATATAATGTTATCAAGATTCCACCATTCTGCTGTAAGTGATCCAATGTCATCATTTCTTCTAGCTGACTAGTATACCATGGTGTATATGTGCCCCATCTTCTTTATCCAGCCTTCTATTTTTTTTTTTTACAGTGATTAAAAGCCTTTAAGCAAACTCTTGGCCAATACAGCAAGAATCCATAAAAGAGCCCTTGCCAGTTGGCTCAGCGGTAGAGCGTCGGCCTGGCGTGTGGGGGACCCGGGTTCAATTCCCGGCCAGGGCACATATGAGAGGCGCCCATTTGCTTCTCCACCCCCCCCCCTTCCTCTCTGTCTCTCTCTTCCCCTCCCGCAGCCAAGGCTCCATTGGAGCAAAGATGGCCCGGGCGCTGGGGATGGTTCCTTGGCCTCTGCCCCAGGCGCTAGAGTGGCTCTGGTCGCGGCAGAGCGACGCCCCGGAGGGGCAGAGTATCGCCCCCTGGTGGGCAGAGCTTCGCCCCTGGTGGGTGTGCCGGGTGGATCCCTGTCGGGTGCATGCCGGAGTCTGTCTGACTGTCCCTCCCCGTTTCCAACTTCAGAAAAATACAAAAAAAAAAAAGAATCCATAAAAGAGTAGTGTCCTTAACATGTTCACCAAGTCCAAGTTGGCCCCATCACCATGCCAAATCCCCCATTTAGTTAATTAAATTAGAATGTTCATCACATTATATGTTTACCTTTCAGTGTGTGTGTGAGAAAACATTTAAGTGCTGTTCTCTTAGCAGATCTCAGTTACACAATAGAATGTTATCAACCGTGGTCACCATGTGTAGATCAGATTTTCAGCCAGGGAGCTGCAAGAATTTTTAAAACATGCAATAGCTGACTATTCAGTCAAGGGCACTGACCTCCTTTTCCTTTTAATCAAATTAAAATGACAACAGCCAAGACAACAATAGCTGCCTGGTATGAATGAATCAAAATCATACCTATTTTGGGGGTCAGATCAGCAAAAAATACATTTTTTGGTGTGCCGCAGAATTTTGGTAGTTTTTATGCCATGAGATGAAAAGATTGAAAATGGCTGCACTAGATTTTCAGACCTTATTCATCTTATAACTGAAAGTTTGTATCCTTTCCCCAGCCACTTTTCTACTCTGCTTCTATGAGTTCAATTTTTTTTTAAAGATTCCACATATAAGTTACACCATGCAGTATTTGTCTTCCTGTGACTGGCTTATTTCACAGAACAGTGTCCTCACGGTCCATCGATGTGTCGCAAATGATATCCCATTGTGTGTATGTACCACAGCTGTCGTATCCGTCCATCCAGCAATGGACACTTAGGTTGTTTCCATGTCTTGGCTATCGTGAATAATGCTGCAGTGAACATGGGGGTTGTGCTAGAAAATGGTTTCATTTCCCCTGGGTAGATACCCAGAAATGGGATTGCTTGATCATATGGTAGTTCTGTTTTTAATTTTTTGAGAATACTTCCTATTGTTTTCCATAGTGGCTGCACCAATTTACAACCCCACCAACAGTGCACAAAGTTCTCCTTTCCTCCAGGTCCTTGCCAGCACTTGTTATTTCTGATCTTTTTGATAACAGCCATTCAGCAGGTGTGAGGGGATAGCTTGTGGTTTTGATTAGTATCTTCCTGACGATTAGTGATGCTGAGCACCTTTTCACGTGCCTGTTGACCATGCACTACTCTTTCTTATTATTATTATTAAGGATTTGCTTCTGTTATTTTTAAGCATTAAGTTTTTCCTGTCTTGCTTAAAGATTTGTGATTTCTTTTTTCTGAGCCCAAAACAAATGGAAATAGAGTCCCTAGGAAACTGAAGAAGAAATGGGAGCGAGGAAGGGGCATGCAAGCAGGAGGAGGTCCGGGCTGGTGACACCTGCAGGCATCAGGACGAAGCTGGAGTGTGAGGCCTCGCCTTGCTTTTCAGGGAGTGTGGCTTCTCTTTCAGCTCAGAGATGAAGATGTTTCCCCTCCAGCTTAGGGGAAAGAAATCTCTCTGTACATCTCCACAAATTACTTTCATTTTATTTCAGCCAGAACTTTAAGACCAATAATTTCATATGCTTACCCTTTGTGTAAGGAAGTTCATTTTTTCCATTCCATCAGAATAACCCTGAGGCCGAGTTGCTCTGCGTCACTGAGCAAGGATGGCACCAAATCCTTCAAGAATTAGGGTCAGGCACCTTCTCGGACCACGAGCCCAGGGTCCAGGCAGAGTTGGACCCTGTGCAGAGCCAGCCAGCTGGGAACTAGGAAGCTCTTTAGTTCCGGCCAGCAGAGGGGCTGCCACATTGCGTCTTCATTAATACTATCCACATTTTAACTGAATAATTAATTAGTATGTCGTGCTTAAGGTCATGTGTCCAGGGACATCTGCTAAAAAAGAAAAAAAAATCATGACCTGAAAAGTCAAAAAAGAACTTGCCAGGCAGGAGTAGCCAAAAGCCAGAGCTGGGTC
Organism: Saccopteryx leptura; assembly: GCF_036850995.1. Lineage (NCBI taxonomy): Eukaryota > Metazoa > Chordata > Mammalia > Chiroptera > Emballonuridae > Saccopteryx > Saccopteryx leptura. Next base: position 125,635,218 of record NC_089507.1, read on the forward strand.
TTGCCCCTATTAATTTCTAGCTGGGGCGGGAGCCGGGCCTGTGTGGCCTGCCTCACCGGGGCGAACCAGCAGTGGAACCTCTGGCCTCCCAGCTTCCCCACAAGGACACCAGGCAGGACAGGACTGCGTTATTGACCAGAGCACTGACGCGCATTGCTGGTTGATTGGGACGTTTGGGCTTTTACTTATTTGTGATGGACAGCATAATACTCTCTTTGGTGGAGTGTGGTGATTCCAATGTGCTTTCGCAAACTGTTCTGAGAGGCTCTGCTAGGAGCTACTTGGGAGGTCCCTGGTTTTTTCCATGAGCCGTGTTAATTATGGGGAGAAACATTCTCTTCCCCTTCACTGTCTTTTATTTTTGCCAGCCATGGGCTCTGCTCTTTGACCTAATCCCACCTAGATGTGAGCTGTGCATGCCTCAGCCTCCAGCAGGCCTTCTGGGAGGAGGCCACCAGCTCTAAGCCAGCCTGGCGCACCCGGCCACGTTTTTGGCCAAAGAAACTGCCCAGGACTCTGAGAGCACGTAAAGGGGACTCCTGGCCACCTGCAGGGACACCCCCTCTCCCGTCTCCCGTTCCTTCCCTTAGAGCTTCCCCGTGAACATTTTTCCGAGCTTGTTTTCTTTAACTGTAGGGTTCTATTTAAGGCCTCACTGACCCTGTTGCCTCCTGCCCTCCAGTTTCTTGCCCAGCTGAAGCTCATGGACTACAGCCTGCTGGTGGGAATCCACGACGCGGAGAGAGCGGAGCAGGAAGAGGTGGAGTGTGAAGAGAACGACGGGGATGAGGAGGGGGAAAGCGATGGCACCCACCCCGTGGGAACCCCTCCAGACAGCCCTGGAAACACACTCAACAGCTCCCCACCCTTGGCTCCAGGGGAGTTCGATCCAAACATTGATGTTTATGGAATTAAATGCCATGAAAGTAAGCTCAGTTACTATCACCTCTTCTTACCTGTGAAGTCGTTTTATTTATGCATTTTCTTACCAGTAATTATAACCCAGTTAAAATCATGCTGCCCTGCAGGCTTCGCTCTCCAGAGTCCCAATAAATTGATTTGGGGACCAGAGGAGATTAAAGTAACTGTAATCTCTGATTTTGAAAAGAATAATGTGATAAGATCCTTGAATTTTGTGATGTTTATGAAACCACAAATTATGTTATGTATACAACTCATATACACAAACTTAATAAATACAGATAACATATATAAGAAGTTTCTCTCTTTTATGTAACTGTAAAGTGTCACAAATCCTGAGCTAGGTACAAACATGGTCCACTCTGCACCTCCCGTGGACATCCTGCGGGACGGACACGTGCTCTCGGCCAGCCCGTCCTTCCTCAGGAGCGCTGCGGCATGAGGGTGGAGGACGGGAGCCTCTGGCTTGCTGCTGTGTCTCTCCCGAGCTGTCCCTCCCCACGGGAGCCTCTGGCTTGCTGCTGTGTCTCTCCCGAGCTGTCCCTCCCCACGGGAGCCTCTGGCTTGCTGCTGTGTCTCTCCCGAGCTGTCCCTCCCCACGGGAGCCTCTGGCTTGCTGCTGTGTCTCTCCCGAGCTGTCCCTCCCCACGGGAGCCTCTGGCTTGCTGCTGTGTCTCTCCCGAGCTGTCCCTCCCCACGGGAGCCTCTGGCTTGCTGCTGTGTCTCTCCCGAGCTGTCCCTCCCCACGGGAGCCTCTGGCTTGCTGCTGTGTCTCTCCCGAGCTGTCCCTCCCCACGGGAGCCTCTGGCTTGCTGCTGTGTCTCTCCCGAGCTGTCCCTCCCCATGGGAGCCTCTGGCTCGCTGCTGTGTCTCTCCCGAGCTGTCCCTCCCCACACCCCCATTAAGGGGTCTGTGACCTTCTCCTCTAGAGTGGGACCGTCTTCATCTTCAGTATCTTGGAAATTGTATATTTGAACAAATGTTACATTCTGCCACAGCTACATGTACATGAAAAAAACATATTTTAGAGAGATGAGAAAAGCAGACCTCTTTTTCTGAGTAAAAAAAAATTTTGATTCATTGTTGTTTTTAAAAAACCTCATATAGCATATCTGCCAAATGAGTTTGTGTTCAATTTTTAATTTTGCTCACCAAAATTATTTCTTTAACATAGAAAATTAGGTACAGTCAAATGTATTTATATTTCCTCTTCATAATTAAAATAGCATTATATTTGTGAAAATATGTAGAAGATAGATATTGTCCATGATATATGCCTTTATCCCATTCTGATGCTAGATCCAATGAGAATTTGTAACTAGCATCTAATTGAAATTAGCATCTAATGGTTGAAGAGGATCGAGTAGCATGATTGCTTCTACTTGTTGTATAGAGTATTTTTAAAATGGGGTTTTTTTTACACCAAAGCAATATACAGTCATTAAAGAAAATGCAGATTAACAAAAAATAAAAACAATCTCACCTTTGGCCTTCCACTGTTAATATCCTGGGGTTGTGTTCTTGTTTCTTACTTTTTTTTTTTTTTTTTTCTGAAGCTAGAAACCGGGAGAGACAGACAGACAGACTCCCACATGCACCCGACTGGGATCCACCCAGCACGCCCACCAGGGGGCGATGCTCTGCCCCTCCAGGGCGTGGCTCTGCCGGGACCAGAGTCACTCTAGCGCCTGGGGCAGAAGCCAAGCAGCCATCCCCAGCGCCTGGGCCATCTTTGCTCCAATGGAGCCTCGGCTGTGGGAGAGGAAGAGAGAGACAGAGAGGAAGGAGAGGGGGAGGGGTGGAGAAGCAAATGGGCGCTTCTCCTGTGTGCCCTAGCCGGGAATCGAACCCGGGACTTCTACACGCCAGGCCGACACTCTACCACTGAGCCAACCGGCCAGGGCCCCGTTTCTTACTTTTTAAATTGAGAGGAACTTGGGTTCCAAGAGTTAGGCTATGTAATGGGGTATGCAGGAGTCACAGGGACTCTTTAAAAGCCTCTGTTGCCTTGTGCGTGGACTCCTTTAAAACTCATCCTATGAGACCGCTTAAGCTCTAGTTCTTCTTCCTGCATCAGCAGCCCCTGCCTTTCCCAGGGTTACCATTGATGCCCTAACTTTGCTCTTGTCCCTTTACAGACTCACCTCGAAAAGAGGTGTACTTTATGGCAATTATTGACATTCTGACCCATTATGATGCAAAAAAGAAAGCTGCCCATGCTGCAAAAACTGTTAAACATGGCGTAAGTACCTCCCTTTTGTTTCCTTCTCTGCTTCTGGGCCCTTGAGTCCTCTGGGCTGTTCCTTTTCGCTGTGATGCTCAAAGTCCGTGTGTGGTTCTGGCTTCCCACAGGGGTCTGAGCATGAGAGGCCGAGTCAGTGAATGCCCATGCTCACGCTGCTCCCCGGGACTGCCCAGGCTTTTGACATGTTGCTCAAACTTAGCCGTGCCTCCTCTTTTCACATACTAGAGATACTCATCTAGACACCTGCATCACTAGTCTGTTCTTCATATTCTTTTTGTTTGAAAAATGTCTCAAAGATAAAAGTGCTGAAGATAGTTAAGTGAAATGTTCAAGAACTGAAGCACTGTTCTCTATTTCAGACACTTCCAAAATAGACAGTATTATATACACCACTCACAAAAATTAGGGGATATTTTATAGCTTCATATTCATTTTGAAACATCCCTAGTTTTTGTGAGCAGTATATTTATTCCCCACAATGAAGTGTATTTTTTCTATTACAAAAATCTTTTCCAGTGCAAGGTCAAAATGTAATCATCTGAATTCCTTACCTTTATTGTGCTTACTCAGAATTGTCACTATTGCAGGCCTATGTTAACTTGTTCATCCCATGACAAGCATAGAAGGGCTACTCGTGTATCCCTGTTTATCAGTTGAAGACACCGAGGAAGAGAGCTGAGGTGGCAACTCTCCAGGGTCACTAGGAAGTGGCAGAGAATGCTCCCCAGACCTAGCCCAGCCACCTGCTCTGGGCTAGTCCTATCCCTCCACCCCACCAGTGAACCCCATTCACCTGGTTCAAGTTCACAAGTCGTTGACACCCATTATGCTGTTACAGATCCACCAGATGCAGTAAATAAGCCATAGACCTGGTTTGGAGTCCCTATTGCAGCTTTCCCAGTTGTGTGACCTTGAGGAAATACTTTGGACTTCAGTTCTTCCAACTGATAAAGGAGCCCTAATCCTTCACTGGCGGGGTTTTGTTGAGGGGATACATGAGACAAACAGGCTGAACAGTGGAGAGAGGCTCTGTGTTTGTTCCCATTCTCCTCAAATCTACTTTACTCTTCTATTCTGTATGGAATTGAAAATGCACCACAGCAAACATGGCTCCCATCTTCTCCCATGGAAGTTACCAGCTCAGCCCCATGTATACACCATGGCCTAAAATCATGCGCAGTTTGCAAGAATAGACATGACTCTCCTGACCAAGCGGTGGCGCAGTGGATAGAGCATCAGACAAGGGACAAGGAGGACCCATGTTCAAGACCCCAAGGTCGCCAGCTTGGACACGGGCTCATCTGGTTTGAGCAAGGCTCACCAGCTTGAGCCCAAGGTCGCTGGCTTGAGCCCTTGGTCTGCTGTAGCCCCCAGTCAAGGCACATATGAGAAAGCAGTCAATGAACAACTAAGGAATCACAACGAAGAATTTATGTTTCTCATCTCTCTCCTTTCCTGTCTGTCCCTATCTGTCCCTCTCTCTAACTCTCTCTGTCTCTGCCACACAAAAAAAAAAAAGAAAAGAAAAAAAGAATAAGACATGACTCTTCTTAAAGGACTGTTGGGTTGAGCTGCTGCTGGGAACCTACCTTGAAGGCCTGAGCTCCTCTGGCCATCCCAGCAGCCCAGGCCGGGCACTGCAGCGACCTTCCATTGTGCACGGGTGTCTACAAATAGCACGAGGTGACTCAGGCAAGCTCTGTTCTTCCCCTCTGCGGCTCAGGAAGGTGGTCAGTAACTCCCATGGGTCTGCTTGTCTCTTGAAATAGGAAATCCCCCACCCTGCTGTTGCAAGGGGCCCAGCATCCTTGCTCCAAGCAGGTCTCTGAAGGGGAACAATGGCAGCCCTGTTCCACATGCTTGAGGGAAGCCAGCCCCTGTCCTCGGGGAGGGACTCAGTCACAGTGCTGTGTCTCCCTGGTCCAGGTGCTGGGAGTCGGGCAGCAGACACAGAACCTAGGATCTCTGCTGCCGCCGTTTGAAGCATTCAACTGCTTACATTGACCAGAAAAATGAACACAATCCTTCATTGTCGTCAGTTTTCCTTTAGCCGAAGGTTGATGTTTGTGTCATTCTCAAGGTAGCTACAATCTGCTATCTCAAAAAAAAAAAAATGTCCCCATGGCTTCAGAATGTAGGCTGAACAGATTCCAGTGTTTGGCAGGAACATCACAAATGTGGCTAGTTTGACTTTTTTTTTTTTTAAGTCACAGCAATCACGGTGTATGTGATAATAGCAGAGGCGGATTTAACAGCGGGCGCACCAGTGCGCGCCCTGGGCCCCGACTTCTGAAGGGCCCCGCAAAACCCCAACTTTACACTTTTTTTTAATGACACCAAGTTTGGTTTCATATGTGCAATTTTAACATTAATAGTACATAATATTTTTTATTTATTTAAAAATATGGTTAACATGTATTTTTATTTTCCCTGTCTCTCTCTCTCTTTATTTTTAAGAGGCCCAATATTTTCTTCTGGCCCTGGGGCCTCAAACGACCTTAATCTGCTCTGGATAATAGCATCTGTTGTTCTGCCACTCTGCCTTGTTTTCTCACACAGATTCCTACGAACCTTGTATTTAGACCCACTGTCCAAGCTATTTTGTGTTACATTTTAAGAGCAGAGTCTGCATAGGTTTGAAAATGATAAGCATTGCATTCAGCTGCAATTGGACATTGCTGTCGATACTGAAGAGTAACTATACCAATATTTTTCTCCTTTCAAACTGCCCAGGCTGGCGCTGAGATCTCAACCGTGAACCCAGAACAGTATTCAAAGCGCTTTTTGGACTTTATTGGCCACATCTTGACGTAACCTCCTGCACAGTCTCAGGCGAACACGAACATGGGAAGGACCGAGGTGGCTTTGGTGTAGGAAATACTGAAAACTAAACTCAGTGAAGCACACCTCCTCGTTTACATCTTCAGGCCAAGATGACTGATTGGGGGCCACTCGCTTTAACAGCTACCTGATTATTTCCCAGCATCATTCTAGCTATTTTTGACAGGCGTGCGTGCACGTGTGTGTATGTGTGTGTGTGTGCGTGTGTGTGTGCCTGTGTGTGTGGGTATCTTCAAAGTTAATTAAGTAATAAAGTCGATCAGCTTCAGTCAGAGTATGTTTGGGCAACAACCCTCTGATTCCAGCTGTGAAGGAACGAAGGAATGAATGAGTATGGGGGGGGGAGGAAATGCATGTCAGACCAGCCATGTCGGCATCACATGATAAACTGGATCAATTTATGTTTTGGAGTTGAAATATGTGAGACAGTATACATAATAATAATGATGATGATAATAATGATGGTGATTAAAAGGAGAAAACTTAACCATGAATGTTACACTCCTACCACGCACGCTGACACTCCTTAACAGCTGTACCCCAAGCCCCTCGCACTGGACAGAGGAGTGCTGGCATGTCTTGAGTGTCTTGGTTCAGGGTTCTGTCTCTGCACAGTGTCAGGGCTGCCGATGTCCCAGGACAAACGCCCCTCCTCCAGCAAGAAGCTGATGCCCCTAGTGATTCTATCTGTACATTTCCACCTCAGTAAATACATCCGGGAAAACTGCTTACTTCTCTTCCTTTGCCTGGAGCTTCTTCACTGTTACACTTATGTTGCAAACATAGGAATTAATGCTACAAAATGATAATAAGGCTTTCCTGAAAAGTGCATAGTTTGGGGCAATGGTATCTACATCTCCCATGGTGGGAAGGTGAGCAAAGCATTAGAACTCTCAAGTCTCCTGTTCTGATTACAAATCTGAATTATAAGATGTTTATGTTTGACCATTGTTTAAACAGTGGTATTTTGTTATAAATTATCCCTTTAACTGAAACCCTCAATATTACTGTTTACATTATTAGGAAAACAGGGATATTTTTGAATCTAAAAATTTAATGTACAGCATGTGCTTTTTGAAGTTTACATGTAAAGTCATTTTACAGTGTAGGTGAAATAATGTTTGTCATATTTTGAAATGTATCCTGCAGTCATATTTTGGGATGAATGTTTTATGCAAAGGACATGGCAGGCAATCTTTTACAATTAAAGGGAAAGGGTTGTTCTGTTTCTTCCAGATATACATTTATCAACCTAATGATTTTTTTAAATGCTTAGCCCAAATCTGGTTATGTAATTTCATTGCCCTAAACTGTGCTGATTGTGTTTAATCAAGTTATAAATTTCCAACATCGATCATGTATTTATCAACTTTCCAGCATTTTTGGAAAGGTGTCAAGCTAAAATATTAGACTTGCTTAGAATAAGTTATCAACTTATACACTGTGCTAAAGCTGTGCCTTTGAAGTTCTTTGTTGAAAACATGAGATGGTTTTTGTAGGCAGTTTAAGAAAAAGAAAGAATAATCCACCCTTCAACAATTACTTCTAACTCAGCAGTACCCCGCCATACTGCCTCTGCCGGCGACTTACTTCAGGGCTATCAAGATTATAATTGAGTCTAATGTACGTGGGTTTACTTCGGGAAACACAAGGTAATACAACAGATCAGTGTCTTTAGGATTCCATAGCAACACCATCCTACTATTATCTACTGACTTCACATAGATCTATTATCCTCAAAAGATCAGATGTTAACACCTCTGTGACATGGTTGTCCAAATCTGTATTTCATGCATTTAAATTAATTGAGATTATGACTTGGTTATTTCTCCCCACTTTTCATTCTGGAATCCAGTCATGTTCAGTCTTCTGAAGTTATACTGTAGTTGATTTGACCTAAGATGACAAGAATGAGACCCTGAAGTAAGGATAAGGTACATACATTATTTGAGTAACTATTTCCTTTGTGGCCAATCAGTGTATGCTCTTAGAAGTTTACAAAATGCTTTATTTTTGTCTGAAACAGTCTCTGTCATTCATTTCTGTTGATAAACTATTTGGACAGAGTGAGAAAGTTTGCCTTGTATCTCCTAGTGCTAACAATACACTCCAGTCATGAGTCGGGCTTTACAAAATAAAGCACTTTGATGACTTAGAAGGTGGATCCTTTGTTCCTCTTTCTTGATTGTGTTTCTGTCTGTTGCAAGCAAACTGTAAACACTCAGTACTAAGTAAGATTACATTAGCTGGTCCTAGAAGAACTAAAGGTGAAATTGAATCTTCTCACTAACTAGTCCTTTGCCTTCAATCTATGAACTATTTTATTAGCAAATAATAGAAACTTCCAGGAAAAAATGACTTACAGGCATAGAAAAGAAATCTCTTCAATGAATACCTTATAAAATATATTATTTTATTTTTAATTCTTACCAATCATAGTTATTTTTGAAAATATTAGGATACCGTTGATGTATTATTAAGGCTTTTTGAAATAGTATTCCATTGTCACTGGTGACAGCTTAGCAAACGCTGTTCAGCTATTGCACTTGTTCTGAAAATGCATATATGTTCTAATACAATTGTTATATGAGAGTGATTTGAGCATAATGTACTTTTCTCATGTACTGGTGTGCATTTTTGTTTCACAAGGAACATCAGGTGAACACAGAAAACTGCACCCACCTGCACTGTGCTGCTAGGAAGACACACACCCCTCAGACATTTACCAGCTCGACACACGTTAGGAGTCACACTGGCCCGTATCTGGGGTTCAGCTTTCCTTCCAGCTTCAAATCACTCCTGCCCCATTCACAGGAACCTGAGAGCTGCAGCCCTCGGACCCACTACCACAGGCACCCTCAGGCCTTCCTCAAGATTACCTGTCACATTTATTGTGCTATTTATGTATTTCCTGACCATGTAGCATGTTTAAAACTGCTACTGGTTTTACTCCTTATTTTATTTATATTGTTATTGATTTTCGAGAGACAGGAAGAGAGAGATGAGAAGCATCAGCTCGTAGTTGCTTCACTTGAGTTGTTCATTGATTGCTTCTCATGTGCCCTGACAAGAGGGTAGGGGGAGACAGACTGAAGCCGAGCCAGTGACTCCTTGCTCAAATCAGCGACCTTGGGCTTCAAGCCAGCTACCTTGGGATCATGTCTACAGTCCCACCCTCAAGCCAGCAAGCCCGCACTCAAGCTGGCAACCTTGGTGTTTCAAACCAGGACCTCAGCATCCTGGGTTGACTACCCACTGTGCCACCGTGGTCAGGCAATTCGGTTCCTAAACTTTAGTGTGTCACTGATAAAGTGTTGGGGTTGTGCCGCTAGTTCTGTTATTCCCAAAAGCTGTGGTTTTTACTGTGTGATTTTGCACAGAGCAGTGACTTTTAGAAACATATATGTCTTATTACAGCCAGAGCTGACTGTAGTCAACGGGCTTAAATTCGATTTTCTTTGTAGACAGTTGGAATGTAGGCATTCATTTTCATTTTGTTTATTTTATTTCCTGGATTGAATTCACATTAGTCCCAGAAAATTGGTTCCTGCTAATTCATAGAAGAACAAAATTGTTCTGAAGCATTAATCCTTCAAGCAACACTTCTTTGGAAATAGCAGTTAAGGGTTAAATGCAAGAGATCAGAAACTATACATAACGAAGTAAAAATGTAAATACTGTAATGTCTAAATGTATATAATGAAGTGAGGCAGTGAAGAGATGGCGAGGCCAAGAGGTTGAACTCTGGAGATCTTACATCATAGACTGAAGGTCCTTAGCACCACTGCCCAGGGCCTTTCTAGGATTTGAAGTTAGAACACCCGCTAGGATGGATACAATAAAAAAGACAATGTCAACTATTAGGGTGTGGAGGAATTAAACCCTCACACACTGTTGGTGGAAATGTTAAATGATACAGCCACACTGGGAAACAGTCTGACAGCTCCTCCAATGGTTACACATAGACTACCAGGAATTCCACTTGGAGGTGTCTGTCCAAGAGAAGCTGCATTCCTGGAAGCAGAGGAAAATCCGTTTCCTGCCGTTCCCAGAGTTTAGGGGCCGCCTGCACTGTGGGCTTTTGTCTCCTTCCTGTTTCTATCATCACACCTCCTTGGTTAAATTAGCTAGTGGTCTAGTTTGTACATTTTCCCCAAAGAAAAAAGTTTTATTAATGGATTTGAGCTACCATTTTTCTGTTTTCAATCTTATTAATCTCTGCACTTAATCTTTGTTATATTTTTGTACTTTCTTTTGGTATATTTTATTCTTTTTTCTAGACTGAATTGGAAATCTAATTCATTTAATTTGCTTTTTAATCTTACTTGATGTAGGTGTATAGGGCTATGGTTTTTTTCCTGATCATTGCTTCTCGTACAACAAGGTAATCTACTCTCGGTTTGGAGCCTTTTCAATATAATATTTCAGAAATTCTTTAATTTTTGTTTATACTTCCCTTTTAGCCTGAGTTGTTCAGTAGATTTTTTTTATTTCCAGGTGGAAGTGCCTTTTTTGTTTTTATTTTTACTTTTAATTTCTAACTTTATTGTATTGTGTGCAGAAACCGTCAGTAATATTCACTTTGAAGAAACCTACCAATGTTTTCTTTGTGATCACTTTTCTTGGACATTCCTACGTGATATATTCTGGTATATTCTGTATATCAGGGTGTAGTGTTTGAAATACAGGGATGGGCAATGTAAGTTTCCTGATGTAATACACATAATTAATATATAGTTAGTAAGCAATAATACAAGAAGAAATGTTTCTCAAACAATGGTAAACCTACTTTTGCCCACCCTATTATCCAAAGGATCCTGAGACCGAGGGTGCACCATGCACTCTAGTGATGGCGCTGACTAAATGAACTGGATGGAGTCCACAGTTAGTGCACATCCAGTTTCTTTGTTCAAGCTGACATATGCTGTCGCATGGATTAGGAAACCCCACTGGTGTCACATGCCATCATTCAACTCCCGACAGGCATATTGCTCCACTGTCAGATCAAAGGCCAAATTTTCACTCACCTACATCTGAGAACCTAGACTTCAAATTTTCCTGTAGTCATTAACTTCACAAACCTAACCGGTATGTATGTGATCTCCCCGGGGCGGCCAAGTCCGCATCCCAGAACAGCCGGCGCCCTGGGGCGGGATCAGTGCCGGTTGCAGTCCACAGTCCAGCCTCCAGCAGAAGGCCACTGCCTCGGTCTTGCTAGGCTAACTAACCCTTGACCTGGAGTTCCTGCGCAAGCACAGTCTTATTATTTTGTAATAGGCATCCCTTGATTCCCATTATGTATACAGCTACGTGTAATCTTATTCTACCTCCTATTTCCGTATTCTACTTCTCTTCCATTTTGAGTTGTTTTTTTACCAATTTTTTTCATAACATGTTTATAAATTATTCTTATACCAATAAACCCTCCCTTATTTTAGCCTTGGCTCCACAATTACTGTAAATATAGAAAATACCATCAGCCCTTTTACCTAGATTCTTTAATCATCTTCACTGGATGAAGCGCATCCTCTAGTACAAGAATAGGCAAGGTTTTTCAGTAAAAAGATAGTAAATAGTTTAGGCTTTGTGGGAATCTGTTGAAATCGGTCCGCTGTGGTGGTGCAAAAGCCATGGACAATACGCAAACCGATGGGCGTTGCTAGGTTCCAACAAAACCGTATTTACAAAAATGGTTGGCATTTTTGTAATGCCAAACTAGATTTGGCTCGTGGCCAGTTTTCTGACCCCTGCTGTAACAGTTATTTTATATGTCCACTTGACTGTATCAGGGGTGCCCAGATCCTTGGCTGAACCTTACTTGTAGGTGTTTCTATGAGGGTGTTTCTGGGTGAAATTAGCATTTGATTAGTGGACTGGGTAAAGCAGCTTGCCCTCCCCAATGTAGGTGAGCAGCGTCCAGTCTGTTGAAGCTCTAATTAGAAGAACAGGCAGAAAGGAAGATCTCAGCCTTTCCCTGCCTGATGGTTTGAGCTGGAACATTGGTCTTCTGCACTCTTCGTGCTCAGTCCTTTGACCTCACAGTGAACCACGCCACAGGCTTTCCAGCTTGCAAACAACAGGTGATGGGATTTCTCAGGCTTCAAAATTGTGTGAGCCAATTACTTACAATAAATTTCTATATATCTATCCTATTGGTTCTGTTTCTCTGGAGTACCTTGACGTACACACCTGCTTTCATAGAGTCCATAGGAAAAGCACCTGTGTATGGTCATCCATACATGCAGTTCTTGCACACAAATGACTGTTTATCAATAGCCTTGATACTCGAAGGATAACTTGGCTGAGTGATTTTCCTGGTTCATATTTTCTTTCCCTGAGATTTTCTTGAAATTACTGTTCTGTTGCTACTGACATTATTTCATCTTTTTGCCTGGAGGCTCTGAAGATTTCTTATTTCTTTAGTCTAGTCATGTCACCAGTCCTCTGATGGTCCCCTCCTCCTGGTATTCATGCCTTGGTTTAATTTCCTCCCCTCAAGTTTCTGCTGAAACAGTGACTTTCTTCTAACAAATATAATATGGTACAAATGATGAGATGTCACTTCCAAGATTAGGTTACAAAGACTCTGGCTTCCACGTTCTGCACCCTCTTGCTCTCACTTGCACACTCGGATGGAATCCAGCTGTCGCGTGTGAGCTGACCTATGTCAAGGCCCACTTGGCAAGAAACTATATTGCTTACCAACAGGACCTTTAGCCTGCCAAAAACCACATGAGTTCCTCCCTCAACTGAGCCCTCAGGTAGGACCAGTGCTGACGACTTAATTGCAGCTTCATGAGAGACCTTTGGTTAGAGGCATCCAGCTGAGCTGCTCTGGATTCCTGACCCACAGAGGCTGGGAGATAATAATTGTTTGCTATTTTACGCTGCTAAATTTGGGAGTCATTTGTTATAACACTATGAATAAAAAATACACTAGGATGTTGTGAAGTTGATCATCCCAGGTTCATTTTCAGGGTGTCCAGTTCCTTTTTTAAAAATTGTGGTAAAACACACATAACACAAAATTTCCCACCATAACCATTTTTAACTGTACATGCTAAGTACATTCATACTGTTGTGCAACCAATCGCCTTTCATCTTATAAAACTAAAACTTTATATAAGTGAACCTGACCAGGCAGTGGTGCAGTGGATAAAGCGTTGGACTGGGATGCAAAGGACCCAGGTTCAAGACCCCAAGGTCGCCAGCTTGCGTGCAGGCTCATCTGGTTTGAGCAAGGCTCACCAGCTTGGACCCAAGGTTGCTAGCTTGAGCAAGAGGTTACTCGGTCTGCTGAAGGCCCACGGTCAAGGCACATATGAGAAAGCAATCAATGAACAATTAAGGTGTCGCAATGAAAAACTAATGATTGATGCTTCTCATCTCTCTCCCTTCCAGTCTGTCTGTCCCTATCTGTCCCTCTCTCTGACTCTCTCTGTCTCTGTCACAAAAAAACACACACATAAAAAAAAACTGTATGTATGAAACAACTCCCACATTGTACCTTCCTCAGACCCTGGCAACCACTGTGTCACTTCCTGTCCCTCTGAGCTTGACTACCCTCAGTTCTTCATGTAAGTGGAATCATAAGGTATTTTGCAGGTATGTGGCTGGCTTATTTCTCTTAGCATAATGTCCTCAAGTTCATGCCTTCCAACTTCACTTCCATCACCCCTTTTCCAGACCCAAAAATATCTCATCCTTTACTAAATTTCCCTCCTAAATATCCCTCAAATTCATCCACTTCCTAGCCTGTCCACTACCTTTCTTAAGCTCCCAAGGTCCATTCAGTTACTCAAGGCAGAAACCTGGGAACTTCTATTATTCATTTCTTTCTCTTACTACCACATTCAGTCAATCAACAGATCCTCCTAGCACTTATTCCAAAATATCTCATTTCATCATCTTTTTCTCTTCCTCTGCCTGGCTTATTTCACTTAGCATAGTAGTTTCCAGATCCATCCATGTCACAAAAGCTAAGATCTCCTTTTTCAAGGCCCCGTAGTATTCCATAGTATATATGTACCTCTGCTTTTTAATCCACCTGTCTACTGATGGACACTTGGGCTGTTTCCAGATCTTTGCTACTGTGGACAATGCTGCCATAAACATGGAGGTGTATTTCCTCTTTTGAATCAGTGATATGGTGTTCTAAAGGTATATTCATAAAAGGGGGATGGCTAGGTCAAAAGGCAGTTCAATTTTTAATTTTTTGAGGAATCTCCATACTGTTTTCCACAGTGGCTGCACCAGTCTGCATTCCCACCAGCAGTGCAGGAGGGTTCCTCGCCAGCACTTACTATGTGTTGTTTTGTTGATGAGCACCATTCTGACTGGTGTGAGGTGATATCTCATTGTGGTTTTAATTTGCATTTCTCTAATGATTAGTGATGTTGAACATCTTTTCATCTGCCTATTGTCCATCTGTTTGTCCTCTTTGGAGAAGTGTCTATTCATTTCTTTTGCCCATTTTTTGATTGGACTGTTTATCTTCCTGGTGCTGAGTTTTACAAGTTCTTTATAAATTTTGGTTATTAACCCCTTATTAGACATATTGTCGAATATGTTCTCCCATTGTGTGGTATGTCTTTTTATTTTGTTCATATTGTCTTTAGCTGTACAAAAGCTTTTTAGTTTGATATAGTCCTATTTGTTCATCCTGTTCTTTATTTTACTTGCCTGTGGAGATAAATCAGCAAATATATTGCTGCAAGAGATGTTGGAAAGCTTACTGCCTATGTTTTCTTCTAAGATGCTTATGGTTTCACGACTTACATTTAAGTCTTTTATCCATTTTTATTTTTGTGAGTGGTGTAAGTTGGTGGTCTAGTTTCATTGTTTTGCAGGTAGCTGTCCAGTTTTCCCAACATCATTTGTTAAGGAGGCTGACTTTAATCCATTGTATGCTTTTACCTCCTTTGTCAAATATCAATTGGCCATAAAGGTATGGATTTATTTCTGGGTTCCCTGTTCTGTTCCATTGATCTATAGGTCTGTTCTTATGTCACTACCAAGCTGTTTTGAGTACAATAGCCTTGTAGTATAACTTGATATCAAGAAGTGTGATACTACCCACTTTATTCTTTTTTTCAAGATTGCTGAGGCTATTCATGTTTTTGTTTTTGTTTTTTGGTTCATATAAACTTTTGGAATATTTGTTCTATATCTTTGAAGTATGTCATTGGTATTTTAATAGGAATTGCATTGAATTTATACATTGCTTTGGGTAATATAGACATTTTAATGATGTTTATTCTTCTTAACTATGAACATGGTATATGCTTCCATTTGTTCGTATCTTTCTTGATTTCTGTTATCAATGTTTTAAAATTTTCCATGTACAAGTCTTTAACTTCCTTGATTAAATTTACTCCTAGGTACTTTATTTTTTTTGTTGCAATAGTGAAGAGGTTGTTTTCTTAATTTCTCTTTCAGACAGTTCATTGTTGGTGTATAAAAATGCCTCTGATTTTTTAATATTAATTTTATATCCTGCCACCTTGCTGAATTCATTTATCAGGTCCAGTAGTTTTTTGATGAAGACTTTAGGGTTTTCTATGTACAGTATCATATCATCAGCAAATAATGATAGTTTTACTTCTTCTTTTCCAATTTGGATACCTTTTATTTCTTTTTCTTGTCTGATTGCTGGGGCTAGGACTTCCAGAACCATGTTGACTAAGAGTGGTGAAAGGGGGCACCCCTGCCTTGTTCCTGATTTTAAAGGGATTGCTTTTAATTTTTGCCCATTGAGTATGATGTTGGCTGTGGGTTTGTCATAGATGGCCTTTATTATGTTGAGGTATGTTCCCTGTATTCCCACTTTGCTGAGAGTTTTGATCATGAATGGGTGCTGGGTATTATCAAATGCTTTTCCTGCATCTATTGATATTATCATGTGATTTTCCTCCTTCCTTTTGTTTATGTGATGAATCACATTGATTGATTTGCAAATATTGTACCAGCCTTGCCTCCTCAGAATAAATCCCACTTGATTATGATTTTTTTCATGTACTGCTGGATCTGGTTTGCTAATATTTTGTTGAGAATTTTGGCATCTAAATTTATCAGGTATATTGGCCTATAGTTTTCTTTCTTTGTATTTCTTTGCCTGGTTTTGGAATCAGAATTATGCTCACCTCATAAAAGGAGTTTAGGAGTCTTCCTTTCTCTTGAACTTTTTGAAATAGCTTGAGAAGGATAGAAGTGAGTTCTTGTTTGAATATATAGTAGAATTCACCTGTGAAGCCATTTGGCCCAGGGCTTTTGTTTGTTGGGAGTTTTTTGATAACTGTTTTGATCTCCTTTGTTGTAATTGGTCTATTTAGGTTTTCTGATTCTTCCAGATTGATTTTTGAAAGATTATATGTTTCAAGGAATTTTTCCATTTTACCTAGGTTGTCTAATTTTTTGGCGTACAGTTCTTCATAGTATTTTCTTACAATCCTTTGTATCTCTGCTGTGTCAATTGTTACTTCTCCACTCTCATTTCTCTCTTTTTTTCTTGGTAAATCTGGTTAAAGGTTCATCAATCTTGTTTACCTTTTCAAAGAACCAGCTTCTGGTTTCATTGATCCTTTGTATTGTTTCTTTAGCCTCTATGTCATTTATTTCCACTCTGATCTTTATTATTTCCTTCCTTCTACTTCCTCTAGGTTTTACTTGCTGTTCTTTTTCTAATTCTTTTAGATGCAGGGTTAAATTGTTTATTTGAGCTTTATCTAGCTTTTTAAGGTATGCCTGTAATGCTATGAACTTCCCTCTCAGGATGGCTTTTGCTGTGTCCTATAAATTTTGAGTTTTTGTATGCTCATTTTCATTTTTTAAGGAAATTTTTTATTTCTTCCTTGATTTCATTGTTAACTCATTTATTATTTAATAACATGATATTTAATTTCCAAGTGTTTGAGTGTTTTTCATTTTTTCTATTGTAGTTGATTTCTAGTTTTATGCCATTCTTATCCAAGATGATGCTTGATATGATTTCAATCTTCTTAAATTTATTGAGACTCGTTTTGTGACCTAACATGTGGTCTATCTTGGAGAATGTACCATGAGCACCTGAAAAGAATGTATATTCTGCTTTAGGGTGAAAGGTTCTAAAGATATGTATTAAATCCAGTTGATCTAGTGTGTCCCTTAATTCTGCTGTTTCTTTGTTAATTTTCTTTCTTGAGGATCTATCCAGTGATGTTAGTGGGATATTGAAATCCCCTACTATTATAGTATTGCTGTTGATCTCACCCTTTATGTCCATCAAAATCTGCCTTACATATATTTAGGTGCTCCTATATTAGGTGTGTAGATATTTATAATGGTTATCTCTTCCTGTTAGATTGCTCCTTTTATCATTATGTAGTGACCTTTTTTATCCCTTACTATAGCCTTTGTTTTAAAGTCTATGTTGTCAGATATAAGTATTGCTACCCCAGCTTCTTTTTCATTTCCATTTGCATGAAATATTTTTTTCCATCCCTTTACTTTCAGTCTATGTGCATCTTTTGTTTTGAGGTTGGTCTCTTGTAAATAGCACATGTATGGGTCCTGTTTTCTTATCCATGCAGCTACCCTATGTCTTTTGATTGGAACATTTAATCCATTTACATTTAAGGTTATTATTGCTATGTAGTTGTTTATTGCTATTTTATTCTTTAAATCTACATTCCTCTTTTACTATATTTTCCCCCCTTTGATCTGTTTACAACAAGACCCTTAACAGTTTTTGCAGCATTGGTTTAGTTGTAATGAATTTCTTGATTTTTTTTTTTTTTTTTTTTTTTTTGGTCTGGGAAGCTTTTTATTTCTTCTTCAATTTTAAACGATAGCCTTGCTGGATAAAGAAGTCTTGGTTGTAGGTTCTTGTTCTGCATTACTTTGAATATTTCTTGCCATTCCCTTCTGGCCTCAAGTGTTTCTGTTGAGAAGTCTGATGTCATCCTTATGGGGACTCCTTTGTAGGTGATTGACAGCTTTTCTCTTGCAGCTTTTAGTATTCTTTCTTTATCTCTTAGCTTTGGTATTTTAATTATGATGTCTCTTGGTGTAGGTCTCTTTGGGTTCCTCTTTAGTGGGATTCTCTCTGCTTCTTGAACTTGTGTGACTTTTTCCTGCATCAATTTAGGAACATTTTCAGGTATGAGTTCTTCACTTTTTTTTTTTTTTTTTTTTGGTATTTTCTGAAGTTGGAAATAGGGAGGCAGTCAGACAGACTCCCACATGTGCCTGACCGGGATCCACCCAGCATGCCCATCAGGGGTGATGCTCTGCCTATCTGGGGCATTGCAACCAGAGCCATTCTAGCGCCTGAGGCAAAGGCCATGGAGCCATCCTCAGCGCCCAGGGCCAACTTTGCTTCAATGGAGCCTTGGCTGTGGGAGGGGAAGAGAGAGACAGAGAGGAAGGAGAGGGGGAGGGGTGAGAAGCAGATGGGCACTTCTCTTGTGTGCCCTGGCCAGGAACCGAACCCGGGACTCCTGCACGCCAGGCCGACGCTCTACCACTGAGCCAACCAGCCAGGGTGGTATGAGTTCTTCAATCAGATTCTCTATCCCTTGTTCTTTGTCTTATTCTTCAGGGACCCCTATGATGCAGATGTTGTTTCTCTTCATGTTGACACAGAGCTCTCTTAGAGTTTCCTCAGACTTTTTGATCCTCTTTTCTTTTTGCTGTTCTGCTTCCGTGCTTTCACTTATCTTGTCCTCTAAATCGTTGATTTGATCCTCTGCTTCATCCACCCTGATTTTAATTCCTTCTAGTATAGTCTTCATTTCTGATACTCTGTCATTTCTGTCTGATTCTTTTTTATTATTTCAATGTCCTTTTTGATGCCAGCTATCTCTTTGTTTAGGTGCTCTCTTTGTCCATCTATTGTTGCTCTAAGATCCTTGAGCATCTTAACAATCATTATTCCAAACTCTGCATCTGGTATCTTGTTTATTTCCATTTCATTCAGTTCTTTTTCTGGGGATTTTTCTTGTTGATTCATTTGAATTCCACTTCTCTGTCTTCCCATTTTTTCTCTGTATAGACTAGATAGCACTCTAACTATGGTTGTTAGGTCCTGAGCTGATGCTCTCCATATCTGGCCACTGGATGTACCAGCCCTGGACCTTCCTGGCTGGAACTTGACACAGACCAGTAGAGGTCACTGCTTTTGACTGGCCCTCAGGAACCTTCTTGGAGCAACAGGTGATCCAGAATTTGTGACTGCCTTGCTTGGCCCTGATGCCATTGTAACTATCAGCTGCACTTCAAGGCTGGCTTTTATCTACCCTTGCCCAGTGTGGGTTGCCTCTCTAATCCTGAAGTGAGGTCTTTCTGCCGGCCCCCCTCATTCTCCACCTCCTCAGGCACTGGGGCACCAGCACAGGCTTGCTGGCTGCAGCTCAGGCTGCTCTGCAGGCACAGGGTACTTTTTGCCTCGCTGGGCTCCACCCCCCACGGGTGTGTGGGATGCCTTCCTTTTTCCTCACAGAGCAGGCCACAAGACTCCACCCTTTGTGGGTGTGGGCTGCCTCCCCGGTTTCCGCCTCCCATGCAGGCACAGGACACCTCTCTGAGCTCTGCCTCTTACCGTACAGCATGGACCGCCTGGCTCCGCCCTCCATGAGCCCGTGGCAACTCTTGCCCAGCTCCAATCCCCCCGGTGGGCATGTGGGATGCCTCATCCCGCTGGGATCCACCTCATACTGGCACAGGGAACTCCACACCCTGCAGGGTTTTGCCCTCACCAGCACGCAGCAGGCCCCTCTGGGTTCCTCCCCTCTCTGTCGCCTTGCGGGCTGCCTCACCGGGCTCCGCCCCCAACCACAGTGCAAGCCAAGCACCACACCCCACTGCAGCTGGGCCCTCCTGCCCTTCTGAGGATACTCAGTTGGGGGCGGGGGCATGTAGCCCAGACCTCAGCACTCAAATCCTGTGTCCCTGATTCATCCCCTGCTTCTAAGTGTCTCTTTGCACTGACTTAAGCAGGAGAGCCTCTGGTGGGTGGGGTAATTGCTTCCCTTTGCTGGCTTGGTTCTCTCAGGAAGAATGGGCACTTTAGGTTTGGGAAGCGACCCATTACAGGGGTTAGGGTGGCTGTCTCCCACTGTCTCTCCCTGTGCCTGCTCCTGGATCCCTGGTTAAGTGGCTGTGAAGGAGGTTTTCTGTGCAGTCCCTTTAAAACGGAGCCTGGGTCTGAGAGTTCTGCCTGCCTCTCGCAAACAGTAACCCAGCTCTTCTTTCAGCTAACTACTGTCTGTACGCCTCCTCTAGTCTCTGGGGCTCCAGGCTGGGGCTCTAGTTCTACCACTATGAGAGACTCTCCAGGTCGTGCTCATTCCTGGGAGTCAGGCAGCCCTTCCGTGTCTCTGCCTTTCCTACCAGCTCAGTGTGGTTCCTTTGGTGATGCTTGGTTATAGATTCCTCTTAGTTTAGTCCAAAGTTGGTTTTTCAAGATGATTGTTCCTAAGTTATGTTGTAATCTACTTTGATTCTGAGAGGTGGGAGTTGTAACATCTGCCTACTCAATCTTCATTTTTAGCCCGACTTGTTTTATTTTTTAATTAATTTTTTATTGAATCTATTAGGGTGATATTGGTTAATATCATAAAATTGTATAAACTCAGGGTTCAACTGTATGACACACCATCTGTATATTGTATTGTGTGGTCACCACCCATTTGTTTTTGTCTCTTAGGGAAGCAAAGTTCTTCCCTTTGGGGCCTCTGTCTTTGCTCTCCCCACACCCTGGAGTGCCCTTCCCTGCGCTCTTCATAGGACACTTTCTTTCTCATACTGATCATCCTGTAAAATGGAGGTTCTTCCATTATTTTCTATAATAATGCTCTGTTTATCTTCATTATAATCTGTGTCACGCTCTGTAATGTTTCAAGTGTGCTTCCTGATCATCTATTTTTGGCTCTCTGTGTTCTCCGTTCTGAGGAGAAAGCCCAGGTGGTGTGGGTGCACAGGACAGCCAGAGGTATGCCGTCCTCCGGGAGCCAGTTTGCCACCGAGAAGTGGTGCTCTCTTGTTTGAGATCTAAAGGATTATGTGCCAAAAAGAGTGGTGGGTGGTTAGTAAGAAGAAACTGTTTCAGCTGAGAGAATAGTAGGTAAAGAGGACTGAGACAACACAGCACATGCACTTGGTTTTGTGTGGCCAGAGTATAAATTTTGAGGCCAAAAGGAGACAGAAGGATGAATACGGTGGGTAGCTCCCACTGTGTCCCTGAGAGTGACCGGATTTAGAACTTTCCCCTTGACACACCAGTCCTGGAGATAGGAGTTTACCCTACATAAATGCTGAAGCACATATGAAAGAAATATGTAGTGGTGAACATTGGAAACTTAAGTGTCTGGTAGAAGGAGAAGGAAGGTAAATAAATGAGAGTTCATGAAACAAACAAAAGCCATGGTGTCCAACAACATATAGAGGATATTTCCATTTGTGGGATATATGTATCCTCACTTATAGATACATATAGAACCTTCAGGAGAGAACATTAGAAACCAGTTTCAGTGGTTGCCTCTGGGAAGCAAAGTATATGACTGAATGACAGAAGAGATTATATATCCTCTTGTATCTTTTGCAAATACAAAATAAATTCTAATTCTTTGAAAGAACAGTGGTCTTGAAATTGAGGGGAAGACTTTTGACTTTCAGAATTTCTTTCTTTTCTCTTGGAATACTCACTGTCTTTTGTCTGGGAATTAATTCCCTTTAAAATAAAGGAGCCTGAGTGAAGCTCTAAGGCAGGGGGCAGGAGGTTACCTGGATCAGCCACTTCTACCTACATTCACCACAGCCCCCTCCAACTGGGGAACAGGTGCATGGTTCTCATACCAGTTTAAGGTCTGATTTCTCTGAGCCTCTCCTGGAGTGGGGGAAGAGGCCTGGTGTTTGCACTTCACTTCAAAGAGCACAAGACTGGAGAGATCCACAAAGTGGTGTAAGCACACAAGCCATTCTCCTTTCTCAGTAGCAGGCCTCCTAGTTATTTCCACCTACATATCAAACAGGTAGGGTAATGCCTGGTGGCTTTTAAAGCCCTGGGTTTACAGAGAAAGTTGTAGGTTCGCCTGCAATTAAATTTTCACTTCCACATTCTCGACACCACTGAGCAGATTTCATAAGTCTGGTAACACCTAGGTGCTGGTTGGATGGGCCCCTCCTGGCTGAATTAAATCACAAGTGTCCAAGATGGTACCAGATGTAGATTCACTTCCTCAGTATTCTTTGTGTGAATGTCAATTCAGCATTTATAACTTTACTTGTAAAAAATAACACATCAAAGCTTTTTTTCCCTCCATTTTTTGGTCATTTTTATTTCCTCACTTATTTTCATTTATTTATTGTTCCCCGACAGAATTCTCACCCGGGCAAAAACAATTGAAACTTGAGAATCAGATGTGAACAACAGCACTGATATTTGTGCAGGGAGCAGCCATAACACTGAGCAAAGGAAGAGAGAGGGCCGCGGGGGGAAGGCTGAGCCGCGCGGTCAGGGCAGCTGTGCAGGACGCCCAAACACCTGGCCTGAGACGGAAAATGCTGCCCTGAAACCAGGTCTCCGGATAAGTGGGAAAGGCATACCTCCAGGATCTGATTCTTCAGAGTGTGCTCATAATTTCTCATTTAAAGAGTTGTATTGAGCTCCTATGTGTCAAGCTTTGTGTGAGCCATAGATGATGTAAAAGAAATGAACTAAAGGGGCTTTGGGGCCAGCATGAAAGAGAACTGTAAAAGCACGCCAGACCTGGAGGACTCAGGGCATGGTAGGGGCATGACCACCCCCTGGGGACCACTGTACTAAAGGTCAGGGCCTGTATTCTCTCTGCTATCAAACCTGTGGGCAGATGTGTGTCCTCCTAGCACACGCTGCACTTCTAAGTGGAAAGCCTCCAAGTTCTTTCTTCATACTCCATCCTGAGAAGACCATAAACTTTAAAATCATTCAGATTTGAGGTTAAATCCTGTCTCTGCAACATGACCCTCGACAGGCTTCTGAGATTCCATTTCCACATTTATAGACGGGGGATCATATTGCAGCTCTCATGGTTGTTTTAGTGATTAAGTGAAATAACAATATGTTAAGCACTAGTTTTAAGACTTAACACATAGGAAGTGCACACGTCCCCCAGATTATCCAGGACTATAGGTATTTAGCAGATATTCCCAATTTATTAATTAGAAGGAATAATTGAATCCATTTCCATATAGTCATCTAACATCACAGATGCTTTCAAACTTCCTTTCTTACATATTCATACGATGTCACAGAGCAAGGTCAGCCATGTCTACTGTCATATGTTAGTGCAAGGTCAACGTTTTGGGTTTATGATTTGATTTGTAGATCCAACAGGTAGGTTCCAAGATCACAGGAACAACTGGGTCACCAAACAGAATCAGATTGTGCCCTAGAGGACGTGATGTCTTTTCAAGGTATTAAAGAAAGCAACACAGTAAGAAGGTTATCATTTTAAAGAACTGGTGGACCTACCTTATGAGTCCAGGATCTGGGGCAAAGTAACAGGAAACACGGGCAGGTAAGGAGTTCTAGCTGACTGTCCACCCCACAAAACAACCTTCAATGAGATAATGAGAATTTTCTCCCGGGTAGATGACATACAGACTCTCATCTCCAGTGACAGAAAAGCAGCTTGCAGTACCTACTGCACACATAGCTCTGACGGGGTTTCTGTTGGGACTAGAATTTTATCTGAAGGTGTCATAACAACATGTTAGACATATTTCCCTCACCTTTCCCTTGCCTCGCCGTCATCTAGCTCCTTGCCCAATGTCTTTCTGAAACCTTCCTCTCTGGCTAATGACTCCCAGCCTGATTTTTCTTTACAGGTGAAATGCATGCAGACCCTGTAAAGAGTATTCTTTGGAGAATCTTGGCTGCAACTCATTTACAAAGAAAGCTGTGTTGGAACAGGAACCCAGGGGAAGCGTGTTGGTGCCTGTGCTCTCTGTCTTGATGATAGAGAGGGTGGGAAGTAAGGGAGACTCATTCCCAGCTTCTTGGATGTCGTGAATAGTGATCCCTAGATGTTTTACTGAATTAAAAAACAAACAAACAAACAAAAACAATAATAGAGACTTCCTAAAAACATGCTTAACAAGCAATGAAAACGTTTTAAAAGCATTAATAGTCAAGGTCAGAAGGAGAAACTCAACACAAATTCCAAAACCTCGTTTTTTTGCTTGTGGCTGAAATCAGCCAGTTTTCTCGCTCTCAGAGGCTGGCTTCCTCCGGCCCCCAGTGGCCACCGAGGAGAATCCCACTTAGCAAAGGTCAAACCCATCAGCAGAGGCCAATGCTTTGATAGCCCCTACTACAATATTCCTCTGTCAAAATTTCAAGCATAGATTAGATAACAGCATGTCTCATAATCTAAAAGCAAGGATAAAAATGTAAGTAAAATAAATCCCTTTTTATCAAGAGTACAAGTTATCTGGAAAGGGGAGTTCACAGAAAGCTTTTGCTGAACTCTGCAATGATAAATGACTCCCAGGCACTACAGTACCCTAAAGGGCTTTATGACTCACCAAAGAATCACATAAATCATGGTTGGATTGGTCTGTGTAGTGTGAATGTTATTAAGGTCTTTGAACACTTTTTTGAAATTAAGTGGTTCATTTAGGGTATATTAATCAACTTAATCAGAACTCCCCATTTCCCAATCACTTGATGGGGGGAAGGGGTTCCCACAATAAGAGGCACTGGCTGACCTTGCTTTGTGATCCCAAATCTTTCCCTCTGTCCGCCCAGTGAGCCAGCCAGACAACAAATCTTTATCGAGGCCTGCATTACATCTTGGGAGCTCGGTGAGGCTGGCATTGCCTCTCCTCAGCCAGTACCTCCCCTGACCCATCCATCCTTCTCTCCCTGCTGTTTCCAATCACCTTCTTGTCTAGTCATTTGTGACAGAAACTGGGAAATGAAGGCGGGTCCTGTTTCCTTCAAATTTATCATAGGTACACAAACTTACCATTCAATGCTTAGGACTGAGATATTTCCTGAGATGCACAACTTCCTCTGAGAAATATCAGAGGCTTTCAGGAAACAAAGTATTTGTTTATGCCCTGCTTCTGAAAAGTGATGTTGTCATGGTGATTTCACACTGGGAACCAGAAGCAGACATCATCATTGGACTGTCAGAGCTTTCACATAGTCATAGGCTGGCGGTACCAGCTCCTCAGTCTGCTGTTGAGAGCTTTGTCCCACGAGGCTGCTTGGATGTTACAATATCTCTCAAGTGCATTTTCAAAGAGAAACTTACCAGAGAATCTCAATTTCTCAAATTAATAAAGTGAATTTATTATGCACAAAATCTGAAATAATAGAATTCCTTTCTAAGCAATTAAATACTTAACCATTGTAATTAACCGTAGCGATGGCAAACCTAGCCAAGTACCTCTTTAACATAGAACAATATTTTACTAAGGTGATGAAGATTTCTTCTGATCAATACACTTTAGTAGTATTTTAAAATGCCTCTTTATTTGCAAACAGTTATATATAAACTGTATAAATGTTCCCTCAGTTGCAAATCTTGTCTTTACATTTTTTTTTTAAACTCAAAGTGTCTGGAGTCTCTAACAGCAGCTGGTGCTTTCGTTCTTTAAATAATAATACTATTTTTAATTTTTTTCTCCTTTGAAACCCAGCCTCCCATTTCTCGGCGCCTGCCTTGCCAACCACTCCAAGTGCCTTCTGCGCACGCTGGCTCCGCCCCGCCTCTCCTCCCCCAGTTCTTCCTACGTGTTGACTAGGAGAAAGTGATCAAGTTATTTTCTGGCATTTAAAAAATGTAAAGTGCTATCAGAGGGCAAATAAATAACAATGCTGAGTATGGAAAGAGAAATGAACACTGCAGCTCAACTTACTGCCTCTTAAGTGAGAGAAAGTGCTGGACTTCAAACGCAGGGGCGGGGGGGGGGGGGGCGTTGGAGGAAGCAGTGTGCGCCCCTGGAGGCCTCACTTCTCCAGGTAAATCATCTTCTTGGCTGTTTTCTGTATTTAGCTATAACAGAAATGTTTTGCCAGAAAACTAACTCTTTAAAAATTTTTTAAGTATTATTTTAAAAGCATTTTACTCAATATGGAACATTATATTAGTTTCAGGTGTATAACACAGTGATTCAACATTTATATATCTTCCAAGTGATCACCACAATGTCTGGTAACTGTGTATCACCGTATGAGTTATTACCATATTAATGATTGTATTCACTGTCATACTACATCCCCGTGACTTATTTTATAACTGGAAGTTTGTACCTCGTAATCCTCTTCCGCTTTTCTGCCCATCCCCCTCCGCGGAAGAATGATTTTTATTGACATGCATGTCTCTGAATCTGGCCTGACTGAGCCCCTCGCCTTGGGTGGGACTTAGAATGATCTGAGAAGGGCCCTGTGTGGGCAGCTGATATGTCATAATATGACTTTAGACATCTCTTTGGACTTTTATGTGAAAGTTTTTAATAAAGGCTCATAACATTCCCGAGAAAGGCGGTTTTCCCTGATTTGTAAAGGCAGCAAACAAGTGCCACAGAGGTGAAAGTTTCTCTAGAATCACACAAGAATTCTGTGCCTGTGGTGAAGGTTAGAATTTAATGTGTCTAATGCCTACTTTAAATCTTGCTAGGAGAACATAGTCTCTCCCTTTAGAGCAGTAAGTCACATTAAACTAGGTATTGATGCTGCTATTCCAATCTAATCAGAAAGGTCACTTTCAGTAATAGGAAAATGACACATTTGCATATATCACTCACAGCCCATTGTCCTGTGAATGCTGCCACTGAGCTGAACAAAGACTTCTTCACCCAGAGTAGTCACAGAGGACTTCAGAACTCTTATCTGTCTCAGTGGTCCTGAATATACAGCCAGTGTCACCATATAGAAATATTACTGTCAGCTCCAGAGAGGTTTGTGTTACTCTAAATGCCACAGAAGGGGGTGTGTGTGTGTGTGCGGGGGGGGGGGGGGGTGTTTCATCAAAGCCATTACTATAAATAATTATTTTTTCCTTATGATCCTTTCTATAATTTCTAATTTTAAAAGGGGAGGGGGAACAGGACAATCCATGTCAGAGGAAATGCACATAAAGTGCAGGCGAACATAGTGATGATTGTAAACTGCACGGTTTGATTTGCTTTTGTTTTTTAGCAGCTTCTCGCTGTCGACAGAAAACGACTCCTGACAGATGAGCAGATACACGTCACTGAAGAACACCAGAAACTTCTGTCTCTCCTCAGCTTCAGCCGTGATGAAAGAGAGCCTCTTCCTCCTTCCCCTGAAGCCTGGGACCGCTAGGCACTGAATGCATTCATCTTCCCTTCAGTCTTTCCTCACTCAGCATCCTCTCTAACATCTATTTCCTACCAGTCTCCGGGCCCTGTGCTAACCCTTCACATTTGGGAGAGAACCGGATTGGCTGCTGCCGCTGGAAACTTGTTTGCATGAACGCTCTTTCCCCAGTCTTGGCAGACACATGTATACAGCAGAGAAAGATCCCGCTGGCGAGAGAAAATAAAACCTCAACACAACTGCAGTGGCTCTGAGTGGTGTTTTATATGCTATGCTTGCTCAAGATTTATGTTAAAATCAACTTTGCAAAAGAGGTTTTTTAAAAAATCTCTGGAGCTGCCAAAATTTAAATAGCTCTTTCTTTATAATCCGATGACAGTTGGTCTAACAACCTAAATGACCTGATACAAACTGGCATTTCCCGGCAGTCAAAGACCTTGCAGGCCTGGTTTAATTTCAACAAGTAATTCTTTTATTTACTTTACAAATGTCTGGGTCCTTCTTTTATCCCTTCCTTTCTCTTCCTCTTTCCTCCCTTATCCTTTCCCTCTTATTTATATTCTCTCTGTCCAAACTTGAGAAGGATCCAAGGGAATTAATACTAATTAATCCAAAGCCATTGAAATTAATATTTTAATTTGGAGACCACATTTGGAAATGCTGGGTCTTCGTCCTAAGGCCCCTCCTGTGAGACATGGCTGGCAGGCCCAAATGTTTTTGATAATCACTCCTACATCACTAATTGCTGATGGTTTTTCCTGAGAGAGCTGGTTGTCACTTTTCCACACATACCTGCTCCCCAAAGCAGCTTGTCGCTGTCAAGGAGTTCTGCCTCCAGGAGAGGGTCAGGCCTCATAAATGCAGCTCCTTCTGCCCCTCCCTCCATCATCCAGGACTTGCTGTGTTCTGGAAAGAGGAAACACCACCTCTGCATATGCATAACTAAGCAATATTTATATTTCCCTTAATTGGCTAATTAATTTACCTGGGAACTTACACTTTTTCAATCATTGCCTTGGACAACTGCTGAAGAAAAATTACTATCTATACTGAAAGCTCAAATACACTTAACTAGAATGAGAACTATGTCTCTAATAATAAGTCAGTCTAACAACAAACCAAGAATATTTATTTGTTTTCCCTTTTACTATCTTCATCCTGGAGGGGCCACCTGCTTTTAAGAAGGAGCTGAGACAGCGGAACAAGGTGGGCTGGTAATGAGTTTTCATGCTGACACGGCACCTAAGCTGCCCAGTAAATGACAAAGGGCTACAAGCTACAGAGGGAAAATGCAAAATGATAGAACTCAATAACCATCTTTGAGGAGGAAAGAGGTTGACCAGCTGTTTTCCATTCTGAGTGAGAACAGAAGAAAAAGAAAGCAGCTGAGGTAGTGACGTGGAGAGCAAAAGCAGACTTCTCAGGAAGTGTGGGTCCAGGTCTGAGGCTGTCACGCCATCTTTGGGAGCCTCACCAGGGACTGAGCAGCCCCCACCAGAAGGACCAGATGAGCCCCCCCCCCCTACACAGGGTTCTGTGCGGGGACTCTGAATCCCTCGTGGACTAGGCATCCTCTCATGTTTATTTGAATTTATAGTATTTTGTATTTGCTCTAACAACTTAGGAACAAAAAAGGTGATGGCGATGATCTTAAAATAAGAGAAACACCATGCTGCCCGGCTGACAGCTCCTCAGCTCGCACTCACACCAGCCGCGTGCTGTTCCAGCTGCTGAGAAACAATGAAGTCCTCTTTGCCTGGGGGTGATCCTCACAGAATAGTCTGTACGCAGGACCCCCTGGTGGGGATTTCCTATTTTAAGAGGTGAAGATGGTTATTTCCTGAAAATATGACAGGTTCAGAGAGGAAACCTGTGCCCTATTAGGACAGATTAGAAGTGCAGTGGTGCAGAGGACAGCATTTGAATTCTCAGTTGGAATGACTCTGCCCCAGTCCCTGTGCCTGGTCCCTGGGGTCTCACCCCACTTCCACCAAAGAGTCTGTGAGCCATGGAGCAGAACTTTGTACAAGTCCTCTCTTGAAGGGCCTGGTAACTTGGCTACAGAGAATAGTCTTGGGTGCTTATACTCATAATTTTATAAGATGTTTACTGATAGTCAAATTTCCTAGGTATCTAGGACCACCTAGGTATCTAGTAAATTCTAAATCACTTTGCTAATGTTAATATTTCTTATCTGATGGATAAGTAGTATGGTCAAATAAAACTAGACTTGTTCCACAATTGCTTTGCTTTCTTTGGTGATGGGGCTAGGACAGAGAGAAAGCCATCTTATTGGGAGACCATAGATCATCAGAAACAGACGGAGGGAATCAGCGAGCATCCGGGAAGCAGACTTAAAGAGGTGAAGACCAGCCCAGCTGCTAAAGATGGGAAAGATTTCGGATCTAGGAGCCCAGAAAGCTAGTGCTGGTTGGCACAAGTGTCAAAGATGGCTTCTGGGCTGGCTCAGGCTCTCTGCCCTCTGCCTCAAATGGTTCTCAGAATCTTTTCCTAAAATACTAACCTCACCATGTTACTTCCCTGTTACAAATAAATAAGTCTGTCCCCACCTTTTCTTCCAGCCCCTTATTTGTAACACAAAATTCAATCCCTTCCACCAAGTATTTTAGAGCTTCCCCCAGTCAGCATGTACCCCTCTGCTAACATGAGCTACAGTTCTCAGAAGGGATGCTTTGCTCTAACTAGGGCCAGACCAGGTCCACCTTTCAGTTTTGTGAGCAGAAACTCTGCAAATAGGAATGCCTTTCCTTGGTCTTTCCATCCATCCAGTTATACTTACTCTGCATGGCTCTGCGTGAGGGCTCCACCCACGTACCCTTGGAAACGAAAGTGCTTGCATATGGTGAGTGTTTAACAAACACTTTTGAATGAGTGGATGGCTTTGATGGGCAGAGTGGTAAGGTCAGAGCTAAGATCCACTCCATGGTACATCTTGTGGTCTGGGGCTGGATACCCCACTGGCTTTCTTGCAAATGAAAGCGAGTCACCCATGGAAAGAAGATGAAATGAATGCACTCTTCCAAGGGTGTCTGAGTGCATGTTTTGATGGAGGGTGAGTCCTGTCACTTAAAAACATGTTAAAGCCTTAAGATTTGCTTCTTTGCCCTGGGTCCAGAAGGGTGATGTGGCTGGGGCTTTGCCAGCCTCACTCTGCCCACCATTTTCAATTCTCAGAGTCTGCTGACTGTAATCATGCTGCTTCTATGTACCTGTGCTTACATGCAATCCCTGACACCTAGCCTCCAGGACAGAAATAAAAATGGATCATTGGGTATATTTTGGCAGTGTGCCAGAATTGGTGAGTGGAACAGTCCAAATATTGCAGTGTGCTGCACAGTGAGCCTCATCATACAGTAGCTTGAAAAAATACCTGAATTTAATTGCCATCAGGTTTCAATATAAAAAGGGGACTTATCTACAGAAAAGAATGGTTAACTTTATCTCTGAACATTGAATGAGATAAATTTCTAGCTGCTGTTCTCCATTTTATTATTGGACCAATGTTCTATAATTAGGATGTAACACAATTACATTTAATACTCAAAGACTTTGTAACAAGCTACAATATTATATTCTGAAAATGTCATTTTGTTGTATCCAATACCACTCTTTAGTGAGGTATTTCTAAGGCACAAGTAGAAAATAATTGGTAAGCTATTCAAGTTCCTTTCACTGTAACTTGGAAGTGATATATCTTTATAGATGTGATTGTTTATTGCACTAGCTTTTTTTTAAAATTGAAAACAAGGTTTCAGTTTGTGTTGATAAGATTGCATTCATCTTTAGTAATACTTGCTTTGCCCTGGCTGGTTGGCTCAGTGGTAGAGTGTCAGCCTGGCCTGTGGAAGTCCTGAGTTCAATTCCCAGTCAGAGCACACAAAAGAAGTGTTCATCTACTTCTCCATCCCTCCCTCTCTCTTCTCTCTCTCTCTCTCTCTCTTTGTCCCCTCCTGCAGCCATGGCTTAATTAGAGCAAGTTGGCCCCAGGCACTGAAGATAGCTCCATGGATTCTGCCTCAGGTGCTAAAAAGTGGCTCCTGTTGCAATGGAGCAAGGGTCCCAGATGGGCAGAGCATCACCCCCTAGTGGGATTGCCAGGTGGGTCCCAGTGATGGGGCATATGAGAGTCTGTCTCTTCCTCCCCTCCTTTCACTAAAATTAAAAAAAAATACTTGCTTTACCTCTGGCCACATCATTTTTAGCATTAACCTGACTACCTCTGCTCTAAATAAACTCTATACTTTATTACAGGCTTTTAAACTATTTACAACAAGCCTATCTAGTTCTAAAATAAATGAGATATGACTTAAGAGTAGCATTGGGAAAATGTTCATATTTAACATGAGAGGGTTTAGAATAGCTGACTGGTGTAGCAGCCTCTATAGCCTCTTTGGTTAAGTAGGGATAAATGTCTTAAGCATAAATTTCACCAACTAACTGCTATTCTTTAAATAAAACTACAGGAGGGGACGGCAAGTTGGTGATGAAGTAGGCAGACGTACCAACTTCTACCTCCCAGAACCAAAGTGGATTACAACTTAATTTTAAAAACCATCATCTGGAAAAACCAACTTTGGCTTAAACTAAGAGGACTCTTCAACCAAGGAACACTGAAATAAAACACACTGAGACTGGTAGGAAAAGCAGAAACACGGAGAGGGCTGCCTAGCTCCCAGGAGCGAACAGCAGCCTGGAGAGACTCCCCTGGTGGGAACTGAGTTTAGTGGAGAGGGGAGGGTCCTGGGCCCCAGGAACAAACCTTCAGCCTGCAGCCCCAGAGCCTAGAAGAAGCATATGGACAATATTTAGCTGCAAAATAAGCCAGGATACTGTTTGTGAGAAAGAGACAGATTACTCAGACCCAGAATTCTTCTTAAAGGGAACACACAGAAAACCTCTTTCACAACCACTCATCCAGGACTCTGGGAGACTGGGAGAGAGGAGAGGACTGGAGTAGCAAGAAGAGAGTGTAATCTAGGAGGCACTTTGAGGGACAGCCACCCTAACCCCTGGGCTGAGTCACTCCCCAAATCTAAAATGAATATTTCCCCTGAAACCAGCAATACCAGCAAAAGAAAGAAGGATACCAGACAAACAAGCTCTCCCGCAGCACTCAGAGCAGAGTCGCTTAGAAGGAAGGAGCCTTCAGAAATACAGTATTGAGTGCTTAGATCTGAGCTGCAGCACCCTTACCCACATGGCTGAGGGCTCGCTGGAGAGCGGGCAGCAGCAGGACATGAAAATGCAGTCCCATCTATGAGGGTGGAAACTGGGCTGGCCATGACTGAGGCCTGGCGTGAGCTAAGTCTCGCCTGGCAGGGGCAGAAGGGGTGCATGAAAGCGGTCCATGACATCAGAGTAATGGCGGGATAGGAAGCAATACCGATAAATCTCCCCCAAAACTCAACAAGATCTTCAACCAGAAACAGAAAAACCTATCCTTGGAGCCTCCAGATGTTTCGCAATACACCCGAAGGTATGATCGAGCGAAAAATTGGCTAAATATATAACCAAACCCCAAAGGAAATAGGGAGTAATAAATGCTCCGCCTTTCTCACTAACCTAAACAGGGCAGCTTTCACTGGAAACTGAGAATATAGAAACTAAGGCGGGCAAAGGGGGTGAATAGATCCAGGCCGCGGCACAAACGGCCGAACCAGGCTGTGGCACGGAGATCCAAGCAGAGGAAAAAATGTTCCTGTGGCAACCGGGCAATACAGCTAACACTCGCGCCAAACCCAGACAAAGAAAGACAAGCAGGGCAGCCATTTTACCCGATCTCCTGGTCGGCGTGCGCAGGTAGTGGGCGAGAGATTCCTTCCAAAGCCCCGAGAGTGTGCGCCCATGTTGTCCCACAGAGAGGCAGAGTCAGAGGCCTTTGTGTGGGAAAGTGGAATCTCCGGGCTGCCCCAGCGCCCTGGGGGAGCCGCGCACAGGGAGGGAGCGAGAACTAATTCCAACGCTGGAACTTTTCCCTGCGGGAGGGGGTTTCACTCAGAGGGTGAGGCCACTGGTCTGATATCCTGGTCTGCGCATGCAGATAGTGAGCTAGAGATTCCTCCGAGTGCCTACGCAGTGCCTGCCCGTGTTATCCCACAGAGGGGCAGAGTCAAGGGCCTTTGTGTGGGCCAAAAGTGGAATCTCGGGCCGCCCCAGTGCCCTGAGGGAGCCGCGCACGGGAAGGGAGCAAGAACTACTTCCAACGCTGGAACTTGTCCGTGCAGGAGGGGTTTCACTCAGAGGGTGAGGCGGCTGGACTGATATCCTGGTTGGCGCACACGGAGAGTGGGCAAGAGACTCCTCCCAGCACCTCAGGAGTGGGAGCCCGTGTTATCCCACAGAGGGGAAGAGTCAGGGGCCTTTGTGTAGGCTGAAAGCGGAATCTCAGGCCGCCCCAGCGCCTTGAAAAAGCCACACACGGGGACGGGACGGAGCGAGAGCCAATTCCAACGCTGCAACTTTTCAGTGCGGGCAGGGGGTTTCACTCAGAGGGCGAGACTTCCGGCCTGACATCCTGGTCTGCGCATGCAGATAGTGAGCGAGAGTTTCCTCCAAGCACCCCGGGAGTGGGTGCCTGCCCGTGTTACCGGACAGAGTGGCAGAGCCAGAGGTCTTTGAGTGGGCGGAAGCCCCAGCTGATTATGCTAGCAGCTCTGACTGACTGAGCCTTACCCAAAGCCCTGTGCTGAGTGGGAATAGAGTGGGGAGTTGCCAGCTCTTTGAGCCTCTTACTATCCAGGCAGAGGCAGCAGCAATCCCATAGCTGGATTATCAGAATACTAATTGAGGAAGGAAAGACTAGGAGAGAGGCTCCAGGAACACAGACTCTCTCACTGTCGGAGCCTATAAATGCTAATGAGCCTCGACTGCCAACGTGACTAAAGCACAATACATGACATCGCCATAGAGACTTATCAACTGCAAACCTCTACCTGAGCATGCCAAAGGGGCAGAACCCGGGGTATAGAGTCACCGACCAGGAAGAGGGAGAGAAAAGAAAAAGCAAGAAGATAACCTCTCAAAATCAAGAATAATCCGCAGACTTTATAACCTATCCCATTTTATTATATTTGTTCATTTGTTTCTCTTATCTTCATCCTTGATTTTTTTTTTTCTCCTTCAATTTGGTCGTTTAACTCTCTACCGGTCTTACTCTCTCCTCTCCTTGAACTACACTACCCATAAGTGTTACATCTCCCATTATCTTTTCTATCCTCTTCCTTTATCTCTATGAGGGTTGCACTCCAAAACCCTTAACTCTCACTCTCTCTCTCCTCTTTTTTCTTTATTCTTCTTTTAGTGGTTCCCTCTTCTCTCTCTCTCTCTCTCTCTCTCTCTCTCTTTCTTTTCTCCCTCTATATTAGTTTCTTCCTTTCTCCTTTACGTCTCCTCTCATTCAAACCTCAATAGCGAACAAATTATCTTATCTGGGACTCAAACTTATGTTTGTGGCATTTTGGGGTTTTTTTTACTTCATCTTTTTAACTCACTAGCAGTGCTCCCATCCCTGGCTCTCCATTTTATCAAGCTCTTGTTCCACTAAATACAATAGTAATTTTTTAATTTGTCCCCCCATTTTCCTGTTTCCCTCTTATTCCTCTTATCATAACTCTTAGTCAACCAACACCTAAATGCAAATCATTTTATTCTTGATCCAAATTTTTTCCTTATTTGCTTTTTGTGGGTCCATACCCCCCCATTTTTAAAAATTTTTTTATGTTTATTTTTTTTTTGCCCCTTTATTACTTTTCCCCAATTCAGGCCCTCCATTACAGGCATTGTTTGTTCTATTTAATACAATATAATTCACAGTTCACCACAAGATTTTCTCAAGAAAGAGAGGAGAGGAGAAGAGAGGAAAAAAGGGAGGGGGGGAATAATTTCCTTTTTTAATTTTTTTTATTTCATTATTAATTTTTAAAAAAAACACAAATTTCTTCAATTTTTTATTTTTTTAACTTTTTATTCTTTATTAAATCTCATTAATACTATCAACAAAACCATCCTCAGATGCCATTAAGAAAGAGAAAATCAAATATCATGGATACAAAAGAAAGAGAGGTAACACAGATAGATGAGGAAAAATCTATGGAGAAAAAATTTAATATATTGGAAAGCTTGGAGCTAAATGACAGAGAATTCAAGATAGAAATCCTAAAAATACTCAGAGATATACAAGAAAACACAGAAAGGCAATTTAGGGAGCTCAGAAAACAACTCAATGAACACAAAGAATATATTTCCAAGGAAATTGAAACTATAAAAACAAATCAAACAGAGATGAAAAACTCAATTCACGAGCTGAAAAACAAGGTAACAAGCTTAGCTAATAGAACAGGCCAGATAGAAGAGAGGATTAGTGAAATAGAAGACAAGCAACTTGAGGCACAACAGAGAGAAGAAGAAAGAGACTCAAAAATTAAAAAAAAATGAGATAGCCCTACAAGAATTATCTGACTCCATCAGAAAGAATAACATAAGAATAATAGGTATATCAGAGGGAGAAGAGAGAGAAAATGGAATGGAGAACATACTCAAACAAATAATAGATGAGAACTTCCCAAGCCTGTGGAAAGAACTAAAGCCTCAAATTCATGAAGCAAACAGAACTCCGAGTTTTCTTAACCCCAACAAAACTACTCCAAGGCACATAATAATGAAATTGGCACAAACCAACAGCAAAGAAATAATTCTCAAGGCAGCCAGGGAAAAGAAGAATACAACATATAAAGGAAGGCCCATTAGATTATCATCAGATTTCTCAGCAGAAACTCTACAAGTTAGAAGAGAGTGGACCCCAATATTTAAAGTCCTGAAAGAGAGGAACTTTCAGCCACGAATACTATACCCATCAAAGCTATCCTTCAAATATGAAGGAGAAATAAAGACATTCACAGATACAGAAAAGATGAGGGAATTTATCATCAGAAAACCCCCACTCCAGGAATTACTAAAGGGGGTTCTCCAATCAGATACAAAGAACAAAAAAAAATAAAGCCACAAGTAAAAGCTCCAAGAAGAACACAATAAAACCAAATTTAAACTGTGACAACAACAAAAAGAAAGGGGGGGAGAAGATGGAGATTACCAGTAGCAAAGGACGATGGAGTGCAAAAGTACTCACAAAATAGTGCGCTACAATGAACATGGTAGGAACCCTTTTCATTACTTAAATGTAACCACCATTGAAAAAACCACCACAGAAGCACATGAGATAAAAAAGATAGCAACAGAGGAAAGATGTATGGAATACAACCAAATAAAAACAAAAGA
This sequence comes from Saccopteryx leptura, assembly GCF_036850995.1. Lineage (NCBI taxonomy): Eukaryota > Metazoa > Chordata > Mammalia > Chiroptera > Emballonuridae > Saccopteryx > Saccopteryx leptura. The sequence continues at coordinate 125,671,826 of NC_089507.1, forward strand.
TAGAAAAACGAAAGATAAGGATCAAACAAGACACAAAACTGACAGAAAGCAATCTATAAAATGGCAATAGGGAACTCACAAGTGTCAATAATTACACTAAATGTAAACGGATTAAACTCACCAATAAAAGACACAGAGTAGCAGAATGGATTAAAAAAGAAAATCCAACTGTATGCTGCCTACAGGAAACTCATCTAAGTAACAAGGATAAAAACAAATTCAAAGTGAAAGGCTAGAAAACAATACTCCAAGCAAATAACATCCAAAAAAAAGCAGGCGTAGCAATACTCATATCTGAAAATGCTGACTACAAGACAACAAAAGTACTCAGAGACAAAAATGGCCATTTCATAATGGCTAAGGGGACACTGAATCAAGAAGACATAACAATTCTTAATATATATGCACCAAACCAAGGAGCACCAAAATATATAAGACAGCTACTTATTGACCTTAAAACAAAAACCTGGATATGATAGACATCTATAGGACATTTCATCCCAAAGTGACTGAGTGTACATTTTTCTCCAGTGTACATGGATCATTCTCAAGAATTGACCATATGTTGGGCCACAAAAACAACATCAGCAAATTCAGAAAAATCGAAGTTGTACCAAGCATATTTTCTGACCATAAAGCCTTGAAACTAGAATTCAACTGCAAAAAAGAGGAAAAAAATCCCACAAAAATGTGGAAACTAAACAACATACTTTTAAAAAAAAACACAAAGAAAGAAAATTATAGGCCAGTATCCCAGATAAATTTAGATGCTAACTAAAATCCTCAACAAAATATTAGCAATCCGGATCCAGCAATACATATAAAAAAATCATAAACATGATCAAGTGGGATTTATTCAGGGGAGGCAAGGCTGGTACAATATTTGCAAATCAATCAGTGTGATTCATCACATAAACAAAAGGAAGGAGAAAAAACACATGATAATTTCAATAGATGCAGAAAAAGCATTTGATAATATCCAGCACCCAATCATGATCAAAACTCTCAGTAAAGTGGAAATACAGGAAACATACCTCAACATGATAAAGGCCATCTATGACAAACCCAAAGCCAACATCACACTCAATGCACAAAAATTAAAAGCACCCAACAAACCTACTCCAAGGCATATCATAATGAAATTGACATAAACCAACAGCAAAGAAAAAATTCTCAAGGCAGCCAGGGAAAAGAAGAATACAACATATAAAGGAAGGCCCATTAGATTATCATCAGATTTCTCAGCAGAAACTCTACAAGCTAGAAGAGAGTGGACCCCAATATTTAAAGTCCTGAAAGAGAGGAACTTTCAGCCACGAATACTATACCCATCAAAGCTATCCTTCAAATATGAAGGAGAAATAAAAACATTCACAGATACAGAAAAGATGAGGGAATTTATCATCAGAAAACCCCCACTCCAGGAATTACTAAAGGGGGTTCTCCAATCAGATACAAAGAACAAAAAAAAAAACAGAGCCACAAGTAAAAGCTCCAAGAAGAACACAATAAAACCAAATTTAAACTGTGACAACAACAAAAAGAAAGAGGGGGAGAAGATGGAGATTAACAGTAGCAAAGGACGATGGAGTGCAAAAGTACTCACAAAATAGTTCGCTACAATGAACAGGGTAGGGACCCTTTTCATTACTCAAAGGTAACCACCATTGAAAAAACCACCACAGAAGCACATGAGATAAAAAGATAGCAACAGAGGAAAGATGTATGGAATACAACCAAGTAAAAACAAAAGATAGAAAAACGAAAGAGAAGGATCAAACAAGACACAAAACTAACAGAAAGCAAGATATAAAATGGCAATAGGGAACTCACAAGTATCAATAATTACACTAAATGTAAACGGATTAAACTCACCAATAAAAAGGCACAGAAGAGCAGAATGGATTAAAAAAGAAAATCCAACTGTATGCTGCCTACAAGAAACTCATCTAAGTAACAAGGATAAAAACAAATTCAAAGTGAAAGGCTGGAAAACAATACTCCAAGCAAATAACATCCAAAAAAAAGCAGGTGTAGCAATACTCATATCGGATAATGCTGACTACAAGACAGGAAAAGTACTCAGAGACAAAAATGGCCATTTCATAATGGCTAAGGGGACACTGAATCAAGAAGACATAACAATCCTTAATATATATGCACCAAACCAAGGAGCACCAAAATATATAAGACAGCTACTTATTGATCTTAAAACAAAAACACAATCATACTTGGAGACCTCAATACACCGCTGACGGCTCTAGATCGGTCATCCAAACAGAGAATCAACAAAGACATAGTGGCCTTAAACAAAACACTAGAGCACCTGGATATGATAGACATCTACAGGACATTTCATCCCAAAGTGACTGAGTATACATTTTTCTCCAGTGTACATGGATCATTCTCAAGAATTGACCATATGTTGGGCCACAAAAACAACATCAGCAAATTCAGAAAAATTGAAGTTGTACCAAGCATATTTTCTGATCATAAAGCCTTGAAAGTAGAATTCAACTGCAAAAAAAGAGGAAAAAAATCCCACAAAAATGTGGAAACTAAACAACATACTTTTAAAAAATGAATGGGTCAAAGAAGAAATAAGTGCAGAGATCAAAAGATATAAACAGACTAATGAAAATGACAATACGACATATCAGAATCTATGGGATGCAGCAAAAGCAGTGATAAGAGGGAAGTTCATATCACTTCAGGCATATATGAACAAACAAGAGAGAGCCCAAGTGAACCACTTAACTTCCCACCTTAAGGAACTAGAAAAAGAAGAACAAAGACAACCCAAAACCAGTCGAAGAAAGGAGATAATAAAAATCAGAGCAGAAATAAATGAATTAGAGAACAGAAAAACTATAGAAAAAATTAATAGAACAAGGAGCTGGTTCTTTGAAAAGATCAACAAAATTGACAAACCCTTGGCAAGACTTACCAAGGAAAAAAGAGAAAGAACTCATATAAACAAAATCCAAAATGAAAGAGGAGAAATCACCACGGACACCGTAGATATACAAAGAATTATTGTAGAATACTATGAAAAACTTTATGCCACTAAATTCAACAACCTAGAAGAAATGGATAAATTCCTAGAACAATACAACCTTCCTAGACTGAGTCAAGAAGAAGCAGAAAGCCTAAACAGACATATCAGTAAAGAAGAAATAGAAAAAACCATTAAAAACCTCCCCAAAAATAAAAGTCCAGGCCCTGACGGCTATACCAGTGAATTTTATCAAACATTCAAAGAAGACTTGGTTCCTATTCTACTCAAAGTCTTCCAAAATATTGAAGAAGAAGCAATACTTCCAAACACATTTTATGAGGCCAACATAACCCTCATACCAAAACCAGGCAAGGATGGCACAAAAAAAGAAAACTACAGACCAATATCTCTAATGAATACAGATGCTAAAATACTAAACAAAATACTAGCAAATCGAATACAACAACATATTAAAAAAATAATACATCATGATCAAGTGGGATTCATCCCAGAATCTCAAGGATGGTTCAACATACGTAAAACGGTTAACGTAATACACCATATCAACAAAACAAAGAACAAAAACCACATGATCTTATCAATAGACGCAGAAAAGGCTTTCGATAAAATACAACACAATTTTATGTTTAAGACTCTCAACAAAATGGGTATAGAAGGAAAATATCTCAACATGGCCATATATGATAAACCATCAGCTAACATCATGTTAAATGGCACTAAACTGAAGGCTTTCCCCCTTAAATCAGGAACAAGACAGGGTTGTCCACTCTCTCCACTCTTATTTAATGTGGTACTAGAGGTTCTAGCCAGAGCAATCAGACAAGACAAAGAAATAAAAGGCATCCATATCGGAAAAGAAGAAGGAAAGGTATCACTTTTTGCAGATGATATGATCCTATACATCGAAAACCCCAAAGAATCCACAAAAAGACTACTAGAAACAATAAGCCAATACAGTAAGGTCGCAGGATACAAAATTAACATACAGAAGTCAATAGCCTTTCTATATGCCAACAATGAAACAACTGAGAAGGAACTCAAAAGAATAATCCCCTTCACGATTGCAACAAAAAAAATAAAATACTTAGGAATAAACATAACAAAGAATGTAAAGGACTTATATAATGAAAACTATAAACCATTGTTAAGGGAAATCGAAAAAGATATAATGAGATGGAAGAATATACCTTGTTCTTGGCTAGGAAGAATAAATATAATCAAGATGGCTATATTACCCAAAGCAATATACAAATTTAATGCAATTCCCATCAAACTTCCAATGACGTTTTTTAAAGAAATAGAGCAAAAAATAATCAGATTTATATGGAACTATAAAAAACCCCAAATAGCCAAAGCAATCCTAAAGAAAAAGAATGAAGCTGGGGGCATTACAATACCTGGCTTCAAACTATATTATAGGGCCACGACAATCAAAACAGCATGGTATTGGCAGAAAAATAGACAGTCAGACCAATGGAACAGAATAGAAAGTCCAGAAATAAAACCACATATATATAGTCAAATAATTTTTGATAAAGGGGCCAACAACACACAATGGAGAAAAGAAAGCCTCTTCAATAAATGGTGCTGGGAAAACTGGAAAGCCACATGCAAAAGAATGAAACTGGACTACAGTCTCTCCCCCTGTACAAAAATTAACTCAAAATGGATCAAAGATCTAAACATAAGACCTGAAACAATTAAGTACATAGAAGAAGACATAGGTACTCAACTCATGGACCTGGGTTTTAAAGAGCATTTTATGAATTTGACTCCACAGGCAAGAGAAGTGAAGGCAAAAATTAATGAATGGGACTACATCAGACTAAGAAGTTTTTGCTCAGCAAGAGAAACTGACAACAAAATAAACAGAGAGCCAACTAAATGGGAAATGATATTTTCAAACAACAGCTCAGATAAGGGCCTAATATCCAAAATATACAAAGAACTCATAAAACTCAACAACAAACAAACAAACAATCCAATAAAAAAATGGGAAGAGGATATGAATAGACACTTCTCCCAGGAAGAAATACAAATGGCCAACAGATATATGAAAAGATGCTCATCTTCTTTAGCTATTAGAGAAATGCAAATCAAAACGGCAATGAGATACCACCTCACACCTGTTCGATTAGCTGTTATTAGCAAGACAGGTAATAGCAAATGTTGGAGAGGCTGTGGAGAAAAAGGAACCCTCATACACTGTTGGTGGGAATGTAAAGTAGTACAACCATTATGGAAGAAAGTATGGTGGTTCCTCAAAAAACTGAAAATAGAACTACCTTATGACCCAGCAATCCCTCTACTGGGTATATATCCCAAAAACTCAGAAACATTGATACGTAAAGACACATGCAGCCCCATGTTTATTGCAGCATTGTTCACAGTGGCCAGGACATGGAAACAACCAAAAAGCCCATCAATAGATGACTGGATAAAGAAGATGTGGCACATATACACTATGGAATACTACTCAGCCATAAGAAATGATGACATCGGAACATTTACAGCAAAATGGTGGGATCTTGATAACATGATACGAAGCGAAATAAGTAAATCAGAAAAAACCAGGAACTGTATTATTCCATACGTAGGTGGGACATAATAGTGAAACTAAGAGACATTGATAAGAGTGTGGTGGTTACGGGGGGGGGAGGGGGGAATGGGAGAGGGAAAGGGGGTGGGGAGGGGCACAAAGAAAACAAGATAGAAGGTGACAGAGGACAATCTGACTTTGGGTGGTGGGTATGCAACATAATTGAACGACAAGATAACCTGGACTTGTTATCTTTGAATATATGTATCCTGATTTATTGATGTCACCCCATTAAAAAAATAAAATTATTATAAAAAAAAAAAAAAAAAGCAATCCCCTTTAAATCAGTTACAAGGCAGGGGTGCCCCCTTTCACCACTCTTATTCAACATAGTTCTGGAAGTCCTAGCCACAGCAATCAGACAAGAAGAAGAAGTAAAAGGCATCCAAATTGGAAAAGAAGTAAAACTATCATTATTTGCAGATGATATGATATTGTATATAGAAAACCCTAAAGTCTTAATCAAAAAACTACTGGACCTAATAAATGAATTCAGCAAGGTGGCAGGATATAAAATTAATACTCAGAAACCAGAGGCATTTTTATACATCAGCAATGAACTGTCAGAAAGAGAAATTAAGAAAACAATTCCCTTCACTATTGCAACAACAACAAAAAAATAAAGTATCTAAGAATAAATTTAAGCAAGGAGGTTAAAGACCTGTACTCAAAAAATTATAAAACATTGATAACAGAAATCAAGGAAGATACAAACAGGTGGAAGCATATACCGGGCTCATGGTTAGGAAGAATAAACATCATTAAAATGTCTATATTACCCAAAGCAATGTATAAATTCAATGCAATACCAATTAAAATACCAGTGATATACTTCAAATATATACAACACATATTTCAAAAATTTATATGGAACCAAAAAAGAACACGAATAGCCTCAGCAATCTTGAAAATGAAGAATAAAGTGGGATGTATCACACTTCCTGATATCAAGTTATATTACAAGGCCATTGTACTCAAAACAGCCTCATACTGGCATAAGAACAGGCATATAGATCAACAGAACAGAACAGAGAACCCACACCTTTATGGACAACTGATATTTGAAAAAGGAGGTAAGAACATACAATGGAGTAAGGACAGTTAACAAATGGTGTTGGGAAAATTGGACAGCTGCCTGTAAAAAAATGAAACTAGACCACCAACTTACACCATTCACAGAAATAAACTCAAAATGGATAAAAGACTTAAATGTAAGCCATGAAACCATAAACATCTTAGAAGAAAACATAGGCAGTAAGTTCTCTGACATCTCTTGCAGCAATATGTTTGCTGATTTATCTCCACGGGCAAGGGAAATAAAAGACAGGATAAACAAATGGGACTATGTCAAACTAAAAAGCTTTTGCACAGCTAAAGACAATAAGAACAGAATAAAAAGACAAACTACACAATAGGAGAACATATTCGACAATATGTCTGATAAGGGGTTAATAACAAAAATTTATAAAGAACTTGTAAAACTCAACACCAGGAAGATAAACAATCCAATCAAAAAATGGGCAAAAGAAATGAATAAACACTTCTCCAAAGAGGACATACAGATGGACAATAGGCAGATGAAAAAATGCTTAACATCATTAATCATTAGAGAAATGCAAATTAAAACCACAATGAGATATCACCTCACACCAGTCAGAATGGCGCTCATCAACAAAACAACACACAATAAGTGCTGGCAAGGATGTGGAGAAAAGGGAACCCTCCTGCACTGCTGGTGGGAATGCAGACTGGTGCAGCCACTGTGGAAAACAGTATGGAGATTCCTCAAAAAATTAAAAATCGAACTGCCTTTTGACCCAGCTATCCCACTTTTAGGAATATACCCCAAGAATACCATAGCACTGTTTCAAAAGGAGAAATGCACCTCCATGTTTGTGGCAGCATTGTTCACAATAGCGAAGATCTGGAAACAGCCCAAGTATCTGTCAGTGGATGAGTGGATTAAAAGCAGTGGTACATATATACAATGGAATACTTTGGGGCCATGAAAAAGAAGGAAATCTTACCTTTTGCGACAACATGCATGGACCTGGAAACTATTATGTTAAGTAAAATAAGCCAGGCAGACAAAGAAAAATATCATATGACCTCACTTATTTGAGGAATCCAATGAACAATGTGAACTAAGAAACGAATTGAGACAGAGGAGGGATTAAAGGGACCAGAGGAAAAGAGAATGGAGGAAAAGGGGATAATAGGAATAGGATAAACCTAAAGGGAATGGGGGAGGGCGCTATGCGGAGGGAGCAAGGGAGATGTTGAGGGGAATACTGGGGAGGGGGGTGCACACAGGGAGGGGGATGCATTCGGGGCAGCACTACAATCTATGTAAACACAATAAATTAAAATCAATAAAATAAATAAATAAATAATAAAACTACATTTTTAGAATGAAAAAAGCAAAATAGACAACAGCAAAATGGTCTTTTAAAAAAGCCCTAGGATTTATTTGTTCATTCTTTCACTGTACAAATCTTTACTCTGTGGTAAACACTGGGGCACAAAGATGCAGCAACTTCCCACTCTTCACTCTCACACTGAACTTTGAGTTGAGAGGAGAAGGCTGGAGAAAAGCCCAACACATAAGGAAGGTGATGTACACAGGATACTGTGAGCGCCAGTCCAGCCTCAGGAAGGGCAGGGGTCTGCCACAGGAAAGCCGGGTGATTGCGGGAGCAGCATGAGAGTAGCTGCATCCAGAATTCAGCATGAATCCTAAGGCTGCAGTAGGAGGAGTCGCATGGAGGGTGGGCTTAAAAGCCTGTGTAACCCGCTTGAATGACTAAAATTAAAAAGATAGATGATACCAGATGTTGGCGAGGATGTGGAATGACTAGAACTTTCAAATACTAGTAAAGGGAACATAAAATGGTAGAGCCACTGCAGAAAACAGCTTGAAATATTCTTATAAAACTAAGCACACACTTAGCATACAATAGAACAATCTTGCTGAAGTGTAGAAAAGAAAGGCTCTTAAACATGAATAATTTTTGGCAAACTTACTTTCTCTAAAACAAAGAGACTTACAGCAGAACTTACTTTTTCTGAAAGTCAGTTACTCTCTATTGGCCTTAAGGCTGGTTTCCCAGACTCTGGCCTTGGACTAGCTTTGCAAAGTAGCAGATTTTCTCAGAATGTTTCTCCTTGAACTAACTCTATAGATAAACATTGTAAGAAAGCTTGTTTCACTGATTTGTTTTACTGCTATGCTTTCTCTCCTCCCCATTCCTCAATCAGTATGTAATTCTCCCTATAAAACCTAACCCCAAACTGTGTTCAGGGTCGCATTGATTTGAACGACTTAGATTTCCATGCAGTCCATGTAGCCAGCTAATTAAAGTCTTCTAATTTCTTAACTGGGCTAATTGATTGCTTGTGTAGCAAGATGTCTTATCTTGTTGTTCCAAAACAACACTGCTCCTAGGAATCTACCTGAGAGGTATGAAAACACATGCTCAAACAGAGATGTGTACACAAGTGTTCCTAGCAACTTTATTCAGAATAGTGAAAAACTGAAAATAACCCAAATGTCCATCAATTGGTGAACGGATAAACCAAATGTGCTATGTCTACCCAATGGAATTCTAGTCAACCATGAAAAAGAACACATTCATAATACATACAACATAATGGATAAAATATAAAAGTATTATAAGTGATAAGAAGCCAGACATAAAATACTACATTTTCTATGATCCCTTTTATAGAAAATTGTTTCTTAAAGGCAAAACTACTGTGTCATGAAACAGATAGATAGTTTCCAGGAACAGGAGACAAGGGCAGGGGTTAGAATCAAAGGGACATGAGGAAATTGTTCTACATTCTAATTGTAGTAGTGGTGGTTTGATGAAAAAACACAGTTTTCAAAATTCATTGAATATAACATCAGTAAATTTTATTGTAGGTAGGTTATACCTAAATAAAGCTGAGAGAGAGAAGAAGGAAGGAAGGAAGGAAGGAAGGAAGGAAGGAAGGAAGGAAGGAAGGAAGGAAGGAAGGAAGGGAGGGAGGGAGGGAGGGAGGGAGGGAGGGAGGGAGGGAGGGAGGGAGGGAGGGAGGAAAAGGAAGGAAGGCTCGTATGTCATGCTGTGAAGATAAACTTTATCTGGAAGGTTCAGAAAATCAATGGCAAACAACCGAAGCAGGGGACATGGATAAGATTTGTGCTTTAGGAAGATGCTTTGATAACAGCAGAGAGGTTGGCAAACAACCAGGACCATAATGCCCAGCTCTGGAGCTATCTGAAGGAGACTAATTCGGCTGGCAGTCCCCTTGATTAGGAAGGACATGCTCATGATTTATATGTCCTCATACACCACAAGTCATGGCTCCTACCTTATAACAACTCAACAGAGTCTAAATGTTAACAATGATTATCTCTAGGTATTAAGTCACAGATAATGTGCCTTCTTAAACAGAGGCGGATTAAAGTCAGTTGAGGCCCCAGGTGCAGAAGAAAATATTGGGCCTCTTAAAAAAAAGAGAGAGAAAGGGAATAAAAATACATGTTAACCATATTTTTTAAATAAATAAAAAATATTATGTACTATTAATGTTAAAATTTCACATATGAAATCAAACTTGGTGTCATTAGAAAAAAGTATAGTTGGGGTTTTGCAGGGCCCTCCAGAAAAGGCAGGGCACATAGAGGAACAGATCAGTGTTTCTGTCTGTCTGTCTGTCTCTTCCTCTTTCTCTAAAATCAATAACTAAATTTTAAGAAAAAATTTTTAAGAAATAGGACTAGCCCCTGCACTCTGCATCTATATAACATGGGTCTGGAACATCACTCCTGAGACATCTGTGACAGCACCATTCCTCAGGACCTTGCAGACATCAGACAAACCGCCCGTTTGTTGTTCTAGCCTGCTGGTCCTCAGTTGGCATGCTAGTTCTCATACAGTGGAGGTTTGGTGATAGTCACACTGGGAATGGGCAGTGAGGGTAAGATCAGAAGGAGAATAAAAGTTCAAAAAACAAAACCGTCTCTGCAAACTGAGTGTCAGGGCAAACAAAAGCTGGGTTTGGGTGAGTCAACACTGGACAACTCTGTACAACTGAAGTACAGAGAACCTAAAGGTTATTATAGAGCTGAGGGGTAAAGTCAACTTAGCACTCAGAGCAATGGAAGATCCCAAGTACAAGAAGACCTTGATTTGTGCAAATTCTGTCTCAAGCATGATATCTTTTTATACTCTTCCTGCTGTTAGAAGATGAAACATTTGCTACAGCATACCAGACTTGAGGCAGGTCCTGATATTGAACCATTTAGATGGATTCATTTATTTAATCAATACTTACTGCTATAATATGAATGTTTGTGTCCCCCTCCTCCCTGAAATTCATATGTTGAAATCTAATGCCCACTATGATAATATTAGGAAGTGAGGCCTTTGGGAGGTGATTATGTCATGAGGATGGTGCCCACATGAATGGGATCAGTGCCCTCATAAAAGGGACTCCAGAGAGATCCTTCAGTCCTTCTGCTATGTGAGAACACAGCAAGAAGATGGCTGTCTATGAACAAGAAAGCAGGTCCTCACCAGACATGCAACTGCCAGAACCTTGAGCTTGGACTTGCCAGCTTCTGGAACTGTAAGAAATAAAGTTCTGCTGCTTAAAAGCCACCCAGTCTGTGGTATTTTGTTACAGCAGCCTGAGCTGACCAGAACACATGCTGAACACCTACCAAGTTCCTATCTTCATATAGCATGCATTATATTTTGATTTGTATGCTACCTTGGAAAAAAATGTTCATTGTTTATATAAAAAATTGAAGCATATTTAAATATCCATGTAGCAACTGAAGTGCCACTTTTGTATAGTAATCTGAATTGTATCAGGTCTTATTGTTGAAAGATGAGTTAGTTAATGGATGTCCTACTGGAACAATGGGTAAGCAACATGGGTGTGGCCATGTGACCTTTCCATTCCAGCCCCACCTCTCCATGACTCAGGAACTCTGTCAGTACAGGAACTGGGATTCCCTAAAAAGTTGACTTGTCAGATAACACAACTCAGATGTTTGTATAATTTTCAGCTCTTCTCCTTCTGGGCCACTACGATGATTGTATATTCATGATGATGGTGATCTGAGACTTCCCTGAGGAGTTAACGGGAATCAATAGCATCATCAGTGCTTCTAGATAAATCTATAAGTTTTAGAGAAGTGATACTTTGATCATCAAGTTTCAGGTGTTTTTATTAGTTTAGGTGAAATCCTGCCTTTGTGCATTCTCAAGAGTACCACATACTCTCTCCCTCATGGCACTAACCATAGTTGAAATTTTACACTTTTGTGTGTGGATATTTAATTCATGTCTCCCACCCTTATGACTATCAAAGTCATAAGAGTAAGTACCATGTCTGTTGTATCTCACAATTGTTTCCCCTGAACCTAATATATACCCTGAACATAGTAAGTACTCCAGAGATTTGTGAAAGTGTGAAGAGGCAAGGGGGAGGAGGAAGATGAGAAGGGACAGAAAATTTGAGAAAGATGGGCGAGCCCGCTCTGCAGCTATGGAGCAGCGCACGTTTCCCATCAAGGGCTGTCAACTGAGCTAAGCTAACATTGTTCCCGGAGTTCTCTTTCCAGCATGGTTCCAAGTGAGACTTAACCAGTAGAAATTTGCCCTGGATTTGGAAGGCAGAGGCAAAGCAGCAGCCATGACACTCTGATGGTCAGTGTAAGATACCAGGTGCCGCCACAGTGCATGACTGGGATCTGCCGACTGGCCTTGTCGGTGAGGAGTAGCACATGGCCAGCAGCTCCTTCAGCTCCTAATCTCCTGCCCGAGCTTCTCTGAGACCTGGACTACGTATGCACACAACTCCAAGGCCAAGGGTGGAAACTTTCTCTAGGTTTTCTGTGCTTCAAGTTCAGGGCTAGTGAGAGAGAATGCAGGTTCCAGGCTGTCCCTGTGGGCTGGGCTGTTCTCACTGTCATATTTGCATAGAGATTGGCTGCCCCGCCACCAGTTCTGCTGACCTAATGGGAGTGGAGGATGACTGCGAGCACAGAGGCAGCAGTAGCATGTAATCATCAACTCCGCATAAGATGACCTTTATTCCAAATCGCGCCTGGCGTTGCTGCTTCCCTGAGAGCTCCCAGGCGAACTGTCAGAGCAGTTTGCATATCTTCTTGGGGTGGGGGTCATTGCTTATATGAATTAAGGGCTTCCATTACTGACATTATAATTATCAATAGTATTAGCTACCAATTCTTATTGCCAAGCTGAGAAATCCATCCTACATCACACACCGAGGCAAGAGCTTGGGTCTAGATCTGTCTACCTCTATTTTTTTATTATTACTGATATTATTACTTATTATTCCTTTTAGTATGCCATGATTTCTCTTTGTATTAGTAAGGTTTATTTATTTATTTTTAAGTGGGAAGAGGGGAGAAAGTCAGACTCTACATGCACCCCAACCAGGGTCCACCTGGTGACCCTCATCTGGGGCTGATGCTCAAATCAACTGAGTTATCCTTAGCACCTGAGTCTGAGAGTCAAACCAATGGATCCACTGGCTGTAGGAGGGGAAGAGGGAGAGAAGGGGGAAAGAGAGTGGGAGAGAGCTTCTCTTGTGTGCCCAGACCAGAGATTGAACCCAGGGTGTCCATACACCGGGCTGACGCTCTATCCACTGAGCAACCTGCCAGGGCCAGTTTTATTTTTAAGTTGTAGTTCTGTCCTGCTTAAGTTTCATCCATGACCCATAGTAACTTGATGTTTCATTTGAGCAAGAAAAACAAAATTTAGTATTTTTAGCCTAAATAAGGCTGCTCAGAGAACCAGGTAACATTTCCTCAGTTATCAACAAAAGGATCAATATTCTATTTGCGTGTGATTTTTCAGTATGAGATGCCATGAATTGAGGACTTAATAAGTTAATTTTCCAGAAATGAATACACAGAACTCTTCAAGGACTGTGAGGCACCTAAGTCCATTGCAGCCCTTCTCATAACACAGGTGTGGCTGACTTCATAGTGTTTCTCCAGCACCTGGGGAACAGTAGTGCTTGATAAATGTTTGTTGTTGAACAGCTGGATTATGAATGAGTTTATTTATTCCACTTACCATGTCATTCTATCAGAATACTACTGTCCTTAGCTTATCACTGATAATAATATCTTGTCATTATCTCTATGAGCCTTTCAAGATATTTTGGCATATATTTAGTGTGGCAATTCTTACTTCCGCATTACATTGATGAAATAGCGATCCACTTAGCAGCCAGAGCCAGATTTGGGAAGTCTTTATGACAAAGAAATGAGTTGGATCTGCCTTCTATGACTCATGATGTGGCTGCCATAACCAAACCCCCAAAGTACATGAAATGATGTAATTGGAGGAGATTTTTAAATATATTTTACTTCCCATAAAAGACTCCCATGACAGGCACTCTTTTTTTGTAGGTGGGAATCTACACAGCTTCAAAATACCCTCAAAATAAAAGGGAACCGTCTATATAGTCAAATGGCAAGTGGTTGTGTGAGATTTTCCCCTTCTTCCATTCTTTAAGGGATGGGCCTGGGAATGAATGCTGCATGTCAGGGAGCAATCTGTCTCCAAAGTGACACATGATTTCTCTGACAGGCTGTATCATCTGGCTCTCGGTGACAGGTTTGTTAAGGAAGTTAAACTGTGACTTTCCATGCTTCCTTGCCATTTGGAATTTGACAGTGACTTTGTTAATTTATTTTCCATATAAAACATTTATCTGGTCTTTATGAACCATAGACTTCATTTCTTTTGGGCAGGCCTCTTGGGGATTAACAGACTGACAGCGATTTTCAGTAGAGCCGTTCCACCTGCCACAGCCTTGCTATTCTCAGAGAACTGAACATATTATGAAGCTCTGCAGCCCTTTCACCTCTGTGAGTGCTCTAAAGTGGCGCTCCTACACTCAGAAAATATTTAATAGAAATGCACCAAATGCAAGGCACCAGAGAGAATTCAAAAGATGTGCACGAGGGAGGCCCTGCTCTGGCCATGAGGAGGAAAGTTCTAGAGCAGCATGCAGAGAGAGGCAAAGGTGGTGTGATTGGAGTCTAAGACAAGAGAGAGCAGCACCACCTGAGTGGTCAGGGAAGTCTTGGAGAAGGTAGGATGATTTACCTAAGCACTGGTAAGCTGCCGGTATTAGAGACCAGTAGGGACTGATTACTAGGGGCCTAGAACAAAACATCTATATAGTTTTAAACTGAGGAGTGAAGGCTTTGTAAGTAAACAGGTGACAATAGGGTGTGATAATATGATCTAAAAATAAATAAGCAACCACAGTGAAACCAACAATAAAGGCCATAAAGTGACTTTAGTTTATATTTTTCATGATTACCTCAGTTTCAACCCTCTTATGTATATTCCATTCTCGGTATTCTTTTGCAGGAGAACTTGTCAGGGACCCAAAGTGATTCCAGACCCACACTGGGAGGTAGGCCAAGAGAAGCCAACCCTCTCCACTGTCACCAGCTTGATGGAGACAAGTCACGAAGACCCAGCTTTCTCATGTTTAAAATGAGAGGAATGATACCTACCTACACAGAGTATTCAGAAAATCAAATAAAATTGTGTTTATAGAGCCCTAAGCACAAATAAGTGGCAGCCATGATGGCATGGTTTGAGCCCTCAGGTTAACAAGGACAGAGTGACAGGCAGACATTTCTTGCAGTTGGAGCACACGACAGGCGTGTAATAAATGTTTACTAAATGAATGACTGAATTAATTAAACAAAGTTCCTTCTACGTCATTTAAAAGCTACTATTAAATCGATATGGCATTTATTTTCTAGTGTAGTATTACTTGAGCTGTATTGTTTTGAAGAAAACGTGTTACAGAAACTGGTCCTACTTGACCTCAGAAAAAACAAGCGAATATATTAGTCTATAAAAATTTTGTGACAGCACGAATGGACCTGGAAAGTATTATGCTACGTGAAATAAGCCAGTCAGAGAAAAACAAGTACCACATGATTTCAGTCATATGTGGAAAACCATGAACAAAGTAAACTGACACACAAAATAGAAACAGAGGTGTGGATACAGCAAACAGACTGCCAGCTATCAGAGGGGAGGGGGCGTAGGGTCTGGCGGAAAAAAGGTGAAAGGATTAAACAACACACACACACACACACACACACACACACACACACACACACGTATAAAACACATGGGCACAGATCGGTGTGATGACAGCCAGAGGAAAATGGGGATGGGAGGGGCGGCAGGGAGCAGAGGGGGGTAAGTGGTGACAGAAAGGGACTTTGCTTGGGGTGGTGGGTGTCCATGCAGTGTGCATGTGATGTTTTATTGAGTTGTACACTTGAATCCTACATGGTTCTGTGAACCAATGTCACCCTAGGTAATTTTTTAAAAATTTCCAAGAACTACTGATGAGGTATTCCAAAAATGTGGGAAACTAAAATGTAATCATGAGAGTACAACAACTATATATTTTGATAAAAACAAATTTAAACTTGAAAATGATGAATTATCTCCTTTTTTCCTCCAGTGGGACTTTTCTGGGTCTTTACACTGACTCCCTTCCCTTCATGTAGGAATATCAGGTACATTTTTTAAAAATTTGAACAAATGTGTTCAAAATAAATTGGCTTTCTAGAAAGGACAACATGACAGCCAACGGAGGACAGTCTCCAACCCTTCTCTAACGAAAGGACTTTGTAAGATGCTTTTATATGTGAATGTTGAGGTTAATTTTAAAGAGACCTTAAGCATTGAGCATACAATCAATTTGTGCACACAGTTCAGGAAGAAAAATATTTGTTGAGTTGTCAGAATTGGAGAAGGAAAGCGTATATAGTGTAGGTTATCTGAATATGAGCTAGAAGAGAAACAAAATTGGCAATAATGTCTCAGGACCAATTCCTTGGCATCCTGAACACCACATGGGTCAAATTAACTCCACAGTTCAAGGATATCCTGTTTTCTGAAGCTACTGTGCTTTGAACAATTTTGCAGCATCTGTTGGAAGTAAAATTCAACCTATTCCATCTCATTTGTACATTCTGAAGTTAGCCCCAGCCAGCAAGGCCTTCCGATGCTCTAGGAATACATAACCCGATTTTGGTGGAAAAGCTTTGTTTAAAAGTTGATGGTCTCTAAGAACAAGAGGCCCCTGCTTCTGGCCACTTTTCTTGGGGAAAAAGGAGAAGAGTGGTTTGGCAAATACCAGTGGTGGCCATTGAGATAACAGGCCGTGGGTGCCTCGCACTTCACAAGGAGCAGGCACTATTCTGTAAACGTTTTATTGTCCTGACTTATTTTTATATTTAGATATGTTATTTGCAGCAAAGGAACTTTCAAGATGGCCAAAGATGTATATTTTCCTACATAAAAAAGTGAGGGATTGTCAAACTCTGCCCAAAGGCACGTGTGACCTCTGGCTCCAACCAGGGGCTGGTGTTGCTTTCAGGACCAGTTAGAACTGAGAGCAGCCTGGGGGGACCTTTAAGGAACTGGGTAGGAGGAAGGGAGGGAGTGGGAAAGTGGTAGGGGAGAGTAGCACCTAACCTTGACCCTCTCTCTTCCCAATGGGTATGGTCCTGCCCCTTGCTAACTATCCAAGAGCAGATTATTTTTTATGAAAAAACAAAAATCTCTGCTCATGAGTTTTAAGCAATTCAATGTTCACGTGTGTGTGTTGTATGTGTTTGCTAAAATACACAACTTTAAGGCATATAGTGAGAGATTATACCTTAAACTAGGAAAAGAATAACTCTGATGCACATGATACTATGTTTCTACCTCAGAAAGCCTTTATAATTGAGAACAGTCACTGTGGTCCCCAGAGTCTGTCTGGCAGACTACTTAATAAGATTTCAGAAAATTTTTATTTTTAATGTTGAGAAAGTACAGAAAGTGAAGAGTGAAGATTAAATCTGAGTTAACGACATATTCTATCCTTTTAGGTTACCTGAATAAAATATTGTCTCTACTCTTTGCTTTAAAATTATTTTACAGCTAAAAACATAAAATTGGAGATATCCATGCTGGTTTCTATTAAGATAAATGTCAGTTATTATTTTTAAAGGTAAACATAAAGGTTACATGATTCTTTTTAAGTGTTTCTGACTTCAATAATAGAAGATGACAGAAATATGTTCCCTTTTCCATCCAAGCTTAAGCTTGACTTGTTAGAGTTGAGAAAGTTCACCCTTAATTAACTTCAAGTGGTCAACTTCAATTAATTTTGATAAATAGTACTGTATAATCAAATTACCACTGGGTCATCTGGCAGTTCTACAAAATTAATCATTTTAATTGTGAAGCTATTTTTTTATATGTAGTCTATTAAAAAATTACAAGATCAACCACAGACTAGGACAATATTGGAATCCATTATGAAGGACAAGAATTATCATGTATAAAATATGAAGATATTGTTGAAATTCATAAGAAAAGCCTTGACACCAATATATAAATGTGTCAAGTAGATACACTGCTCACAAAAACGGGATATTCTATCGCTCCATATTCATTTTGAAATATCCCCTAGTTTTTGTGAGCAGTGTATATTAACCACAATTCATATGGAAGGGGAAAAACAAATCAGAAAACATCTAAAAAAATGTATCTGTCTTCATTTGTAATCAAAGAAATATAAGAGCAAACCAAAGCTGCGACTTCACACCTGCCCAGGTAGCTTCTTTTTAAAGTAATTAGCAACATCCATTGTTATCAAGACAAAGGTGAAAGTGTTTCTTTTCTTCATTGCTAGAAGAATTACACATTATTGCAGCCCCTTCAGGAAGCAATATGAGACAGCATATGCAGTGTCAAAAATATTTTTTTCTTCCCTGGAGATCAATTAACAAAAGTCTGAATGTAGGAGCACGGTAGCCTCAGCCGTCACAGTGACGGAAAGCCCCCGAGGAGAGGGCAGCTGCAGCTGACTCTGAGCCCCGGCTTAGCCTCTTCCAGTATCTGCACCCCTGCTCCGAACCTCAGTTTCCAAATCTGTAAAATGAGATTAAGAAAATCTATGTTCCAGTCCTTCTACACGCCATAAGTAAAATCATATATGCTTTTATAATGCCTAACATAGTGTGCCTGGAACAGAGTAAGTACTTCATAAGTGGCACACTACATTATTTTTATTTTACTAATAAAGACCAAAAAAATAAAATTGAAACACTTAATTTTTCATCTTCAGGGACATGGTATAATATATTGTGGTGAATCAGTAAAACAAGTTGCACAGCCATTTTCTTAGTATGAAGTCTATAGAAATCATGAGAGGCTTATACAATAATATATTAAAATATAACTATGCTTATTCTTATTGAAACTATGCATGTGAGTGTATTATTTAAAAAATAAACAGTTGTATAAAGGTGAGGGATATGGTTGATTAAATGTTATTTTACAGTTGTTATACCTTTATTATAAAATTAAATAGTATACTAAAGTCAGACCACTCAAGAACGATTTCATACTTTAGCATGTATTCAGCATATGAAATAAACCAAATGCACTGTATATAGAAAAAAACCCCTAAATCACTTTTCTGACTAATTATATACATTTACTTAATTCAAAATATTTCTAGGTTAAGAGAACCTCTACTTCTATCAAACTAGCACTTTAGAAATGGACACATTCTGGCCTAAGAACATGTAGGCTATTCAAAAGACATAAAAAGAAAAGCTCAGAATTACTTTGACTAGATACGGAGGCATAAAACATTTTTTGGCTCTAGACTATCACTTCTTAGTTCAATGGGACTTTTTTAGTTTTACTAACAACCAAAAGCATGAGGCCAATGATGCAATATACTTTTTATAAACTAAATATCTGAGAACATTACCAGCTACATAACCAGTACCCTAGATTATAGTGTATCTATGAAAGGGGCTAATCATCTGTAATTCATGGTTACTGGGGAAATAAATAAGAAAACATATATAAAGCATTTAGCTCAGGGCCTACCCTGGGAAAATGACTTTTCCTTCTCCTCCACAATGCCACCTTCCCGTTTCCTGAGAGAGGATAACACATCCCAGCTAACTCTTCCAATGTGAGAAGAATGAATGAAATACTACACCCTCCCAAAAGGTGCTCTGAAAAATAAAGAAGCACTCTAAAAACACAGAGTATTGTTACCAAAAATATATACTGGGAAAACTGGAGTGGTGGAGAATACATGTGTCTAAAAACACTTTGAACAATAGGAAGATTTTTAATAATTACTCAGCTTATAAATATTTATAGCCTGGAGCAACAAGACCTTTCACTCTCGAGAGGCAGAATTTTCAGATTTTCTCTAAGAAAATCTCCAGCTGTCAATGATAAAAGACTTTTTTGATACTAATCTAGTCACTTCCTCTTGTTCTCTCTTATTTTCAACACATTATTTTACTTTTGGTTTCACTTTGTTCACATCTAGTTTCTGTGGTTCATTACATTGATTTGTTAGCTTTATCCTGCTGCCTCTCATTCCCTCCCATTTAGGAGAAAGAGAAATAAGAAGGCAGTGTCGTGACAAGCCCTACTGAAGCTTGAGACAAAAGGAAATGTCAGTAATACTGTCTTTATTTAAAATTTTGGTTATTTGTTCACCATGGATTTCTATGTGTCAATTTTTTATATTTTAAAAATAATGTATTAAAATGTTTAACTTGAATACTGGGTTTCCTGGCATTCCTTACATTTTGTGCACAAAGCAAGTACTTCATTCCCCCTAGTCCCAGCCAGGTAAAAATGGGGAGGGACTCCCTCCGAAAGTTTGAGTGTTCATAACAGAGCCGACAGAAGCAGACGCAATAGCAAAGGGCACACGCACACGTGATCCTAACGTGGTTCTTCCACTCACACGAAGACACCTGCACGTTGACCGTCCCACTTTCTGTCTTGTCAAAAACAGGAGAAAAGGAGGAAGAGAAAAAAGATGCCTGAAATTTCTTTTACACACACCCCTTTCTGGAGACATTATTCTAACATCCTGGATTTGGTCTCTTGCCTGCCACCCAAGAGCAAAATGGATTATTAGGAAGAAGAGGCAGAAAAGCAGCTCCACCCCTGCCACCCTGCAGATTCGACCATGGATAACAGGGTTTCCGAACTCTGTTTTGGAAAAGGATAAGAACAGTTCATAAAAATCAAGTTGAAGGCCCTGGCCGGTTGGCTCAGCGGTAGAGCATCGGCCTGGCGTGCGGGGGACCCGGGTTCGATTCCCGGCCAGGGCACATAGGAGAAGCGTCCATTTGCTTCTTCACCCCCACTCTCTCCTTCCTCTCTGTCTCTCTCTTCCCCTCCCGCAGCCAAGGCTCCATTGGAGCAAAGATGGCCCGGGCGCTGGGGATGGCTCCTTGGCCTCTGCCCCAGGCGCTAGAGTGGCTCTGATCTCGGCAGAGCAACGCCCCGGAGCGGCAGAGCGGGAGTCTGTCTGACTGTCTCTCCCCGTTTCCAGCTTTGAAAAAAAAAAAAAAGAAAAAAAAATCAAGTTGAAATATGAGCCAATAGTACAAGTTGTAATGAAGTGAGTCCCCTGTGGGACCATGTCTGGGTAAGACTGCCTGCCCCCTTCGATCCCGAGGCCTGCGTTTGCATGTCCTCCTCCTGTGAGTCACTGGGTGCTCTCTGGAGCAGGCTGTCCTAACCTGGGATATTTTTCACAAGGAACATAGCTTTCCTTTCCACAGTTAGAGATAAGGCCCTAAGTGCAAAGAGGAAGTATCTAAAATAAGGGCCAGGAGTGATATGTTTTGTAGACTATCCATCGTAAATACATGCACTGTGTGTAAAAGCCACTATTGTCATTGACCTAAGACACACTGAATGTTGAGTAAGTGGTAACAGGTATTTCCCTTCAGCCCAGCTGGATTTGGCTGGGTGCCGCTGACTAGGAGCTGTATGGGACACAGGCAAGTGACAAGGGGGAACTCATGGCAACAAATCATTCCATTTTTAACCAGTTGCCACCTTCCTCTAGGCCTGACCAAAGGAATTTCAGTTCTAATGGGAGAAGGCAGGAGGAAGGAGGAAGGAAATAACTTGAAATGCATTCTGGCTAAAGGAGTGAAGACTTACTTTCCAAATGAAGCCACCTTGCATTGGTGAAACCAGATTCATTTGTTTGATTCATAGCTCATGACAATTCACAGGTGAACAAAGCATGTTACACTAGCATGTTACAGAGCATCCCTATGCCTTGCTTTTCTCATCTCTAAAATGCGTATTGTCAGTCACTGCCCCATACGGTTGTCTTGAAGGTGAAATGAGACAGTACATGTCAAGAACTTAGCACAGTGCTAGGCACATAGCAAGTGCTCATACATGTCAGCTCTCATTTCCAACTAGCCCCACTGCTTTGGTAAACACCAGTTGAGCACTAATTTTCATACATTAGTAAGTAGTTTATAAAATCTTCAAATCCTCAAAAGTTTGTTAGTCCAGCTCTATCCATCAAAGATGCCATCTTCTGTCTTCTAATACAGCTTCCTACCTCTTTCCAATATTTTCCATGTTACCAGGCTGAGGACTTGAGTATCTCTAAGTAACAAATATGAAAATCCAAGCAAAAGAAAAACTATAGTTAATTCTTTTAGATCCCAGTCTTATTGTCTCAAGACCTAACCAGGTGAGAGGTATTGATTAGAGTGAGTTTTCATGACCGTGAATGGTGGGTATGTCTGGGTGTCTATGCTCTATAAAATTCAGGAGATATTACAGGTCTAGGATTGTTAAATATCTAGTGCAAATAAATGTCACATCCCACAGCCTCTGAGAAGAAATAAACTGTCCCCATCCATAG
Organism: Saccopteryx leptura; assembly: GCF_036850995.1. Classification (NCBI taxonomy): domain Eukaryota; kingdom Metazoa; phylum Chordata; class Mammalia; order Chiroptera; family Emballonuridae; genus Saccopteryx; species Saccopteryx leptura. The sequence goes on from NC_089507.1 coordinate 125,694,244, forward strand.
CAAGTACTGCTAAATCAAGGCCAGCTGCCTGGGCCTATGTCTCTGAGAACTCCAGAGAAAAGGCCCTGTTTTATTTGTGTGTGTGTGTGGTTTTTTTTATTTATTCATTTTATTTTATTTATTTTTTATTTTTTTTTTTAATTTTATTTATTCATTTTAGAGAGGAGAGAGAAAGGGAGAAAGAGAGACAGAGAGGGAGAGAGAGAGGAGAGAGAGACAGAGAGAGAAGGTGGGGAGGAGCTAGAAGCATCAACTCCCATATGTGCCTTGACCAGGCAAGCCCAGGGTTTCGAACCGGCGACCTCAGCATTTCCAGGTCGATGCTTTATCCACTGCGCCACCACAGGTCAGGCTTGGGCCTATGTCCAGTGAGTCAGGTAAGGGCGGAGGGAAGAGGAAAAACAGGGATGTGGGGAGACCATCCCTACCATGAAGGAAATTCTCTGTCCTGCTGCTGTCTTTATAAAAAGGGGCTTCTGCTTACTTGAATAACACCCTCTAGTTGGGGGACCTTGTTTTGTGGAAAGGCCTCACTCATACTTGTGTCTTCGGCTCTGTTGCCTGGACTGCACCCAGTTTCTTGTTAGGAATCCACTAGTCTCTTTGCTGCCCAGCTATGTGTTGCACCCACCTCTTGCCAAACAGAGTAGAGATGCAATGGGAATTCCAGGGTAAAACCCAGACTGGAATTCACATTGTTTATTGCTAACTTCAAGTGACAAGTGTGGTAACAAGAACCTAAGGACAGATTCAAAGAATCGTCTTTCCATGCGGCTTCATCTATCATTCCACTTCTGTGGCTTCAGTTTCTTTATCTATAAAATACAAGTCATAGGAAGTTGTTGTCTCAATCAAAAAATGGGCAAAAGAAATGAATAGACACTTCTCCAAAGAGGACATACAGATGGACAATAGGCATATGAAAACATGCTCAACATCACTAATCATTAGAGAAATGCAAATTAAAACCACAATGAGATATCACCTCACACCAGTCAGAATGGCGCTCATCAACAAAACAACACAGAATAAGTGCTGGCGAGGATGTGGAGAAAAGGGAACCCTCCTGCACTGCTGGTGGGAATGCAGACATGTGCAGCCACTGTGGAAAACAGTATGGAGATTCCTCAAAAAATTAAAAATGGAAATGTCTTTTGACCCAGCTATCCCACTTTTAGGAATATATCCTAAGAACACCAAATCACTGATTTAAAAGAAGAAATGCACCCCGTGTTTATGGCAGCATTGTTTACAATAGCGAAGATCTGGAAACAGCCCAAGTGTCCGTCAGTGGACGAGTGGATTAAAAAGCTTTGGTACATATATACTATGGAATACTATGCGGCTGTGAAAAAGAAGGAAATCTTACCTTTTGTGACAACATGGGTGGACCTGGAGATTAGTATGCTAAGTGAAATAAATCAGGCAGAGAAAGAAAAATATCATATGACCTCACTCATATGAGGAATTTAATGAACAATGTGAACTGAGGAACGGAAGAGAGACAGAGGTGGGATCAAAGGGACCAGAGTGAAAGTAGTCAGAGGGACAGGGGAGGAGAGCATGGGATCAGAGAAGGGAAACAGATTGGTGAAATTACATATACATAACACAGCATTATAGAGAGCAGTACAGCAAATCCTGAAGGAAAGGGGAGAGGGCATTGGGGGGAGGGGTCAAAGGGATATCAAGGGGAACACGGGGGTTAGGGGGGAGGGAGATATATTAGGTGGGATACTTGAATCTATGTAAACACAATAAATTAAAATTAATAATTTTTTTTTTAAAAAAGGAAGTTGTTGTAAGGAACTAACAAGAACTTTGTCAGCTCTAAAGTCCTACATAAGTGGAAGGTGTTATGTTGTGATTTCTGTCACAGCTCCAGGGATAGAGGGATCACTCAACAAGCTCTTATTTGGTCCAGTCTGGCGCCTTGAGGCCACACTCAGCCAGCTGGTGACAGACCCAGAAGCTTTCTGGGTCTTGTTCTAGTATTGCATCATCTGGGGAGGAGCAGGGTGAGGCTGAGCTAGCCAAATTAAAAAACAGCTTCCAGATTTTACTGCCAGGGATGACTTGGGAGTTGTAAGGTTTTGGAAGGACAAGTTTGTACGTGACTTTGATCTTTATCAAGTAAAAAAGTTTAACACAAAATAGAAAAAGGGCAGATTTGTGAGGGTAAGGAAGAGAGAGAGTTCCCAAGATTATTAGCAAACACTTTCTAAACACCTGACTCAGCCTATGAAGCCCTTATTGATCCATATGAAGGCATTTCCATGATGATCAGAGAAATGCTCTCACTAGTAGGTTTCCAGATGCCTTCCTGTGCCAAGGGACAGGAGGCCTAGGTAGCTGCCCACTTCCCAATATTGCCTACCTCCACCCACCATGGCAGAAAAAAAAAGTGGGATACAACACATGTTGCTTCATGCAGCATGTAGGCCTGATTCTAAAACAGGCCACTCAAGCTAAACTTCCCTCTAGAGAAGGCCAGCCCCACTTTGTCTTCATGTAGCTCTAGGTCTTTCAATAATTACTCAACACCTGCTGGGTGCAGGAATAATAACAAAATGCCAGTCCAAATGCCTACCACTGCCAGCTCCACTTTTCTAGCACCCGAAGCTCTCATACCCTCTTGTCTCCCAGGCCACTAACTTCTTGGTACTGGTGACTTGAGTTCCAAACCGTGAACCACAGTGCGAATGATGATAGTACTGACCTCCTCCCCTGACCATCAAGATGGGTTCCCCTGGCCCTGGCCGGTTGGCTCAGTGGTAGAGCGTCGGCCTGGCGGGCAGAAGTCCCGGGTTCGATTCCCGGGCAGGGCACACAGGAGAAGCGTCCATCTACTTCTTCACCCCTCCCCCTCTCCTTCCTCTCTGTCTCTCTCTTCCCCTCCCGCAGCGAGGCTCCATTGGAGCAAAGATGGCCCGGGCGCTGGAGATGGCTCCATGGCCTCTGCCCCAGGCGCTAGAGTGGCTCTGATCTCGGCAGAGCGACGCCCCAGAGGGGCAGAGCATCGCCCCCTGGTGGGCAGAGCATCGCCTGGATCCCGGTCGGGTGCATGTGGGAGTCTGTCTGACTGTCTCTCCCCGTTTCCAGCTTCAGAAAAATACAGGGGAAAAAAAAAAAATGGGTTCCCCCAACTCTAGGCCTTGGTCAGTCATTTGCTGTCAGAGCTTTGAGCCTAGGTTAATTTTACAAAAAAACTGATTTGGTCAGCCCAAAAGCTCATCTTGCCTCTGGAGTCACTTGCAGAAACTGCCTACAATCACAAACTATAGTACAAGCATCTGACCTCGGAGGTAGACTTTTATTTCAGTAGACAGTTAACCCTTATGTAACTCAGTGACCACCATAGTCTGATCATTGACACTTCAGGTTGTAGAGCACACCATATTTCTAATTGTGCCTCAGAGGGGTCTGCATTTTTTAACTAAAGTAAAATGGGTTCTAATTGAACTGCTGTGGTGTTTTACCTTATGTTGCACTTTGAATTTTTCCTCTTGATACAATTTAAATAGGAATGCCTAGGGTAAACGGGCATTAATATTTTAAAATGATCATAATAATCTCCAGGGAGTGGATCACACCCTTCAGCCTTGCAACAATTGTTCGTTCACACACACACACACACACACACACACACACGATTCCTCAAACAAAAATAAGTGGGCAAGAAATAATTAGGCAGTTCTGATGGTGGACTCGTGAGCAGAAAGCAGGGCCTTCTTAGGTGCCCAAGGGCGGTGTGTCCTTCCTGTGGGATGCCTGGCCTTTGCCGCTTTTCCAGGAGGAGTGCGGCTGGGCTCCCTCCGTGGCTTCGGAGGTTGGATTACCCTCACAGCCTCCTCCGGTCGCTGGCTCCCACGCCTGGAGAGGCGGGCGGGGGTCTCTTTTCTGCTCCGCCAGCCCGGGGACACAGAGCCAGGAATGTGGGCCTGAGCAGTCGAAGGCTGCGGGCCTGGAGGCCTGGAATAGTGCAACACCCTGGCTCTTATCGTTGGCGGCGCGTGACGAGAAAGTGCTGAGAAAGCGCGGTGACTTGCACCAGCCCACGCCCCGCACCACCGCAACCTGCGACCCGGCGCTGAGCGCGCAGAGCCTCCCCGCCGCGTTTCCGTAAAGCGCGCACCTCAGTGACACAGGGAGGAGCCCTTGGGGGACGAGCCCTTGGGGGACGGTGTGGCAGGGCCCAGAGCCCCCAAAGCAGCCAGGCCTGCGGACGGTCAGACCTGGGGCGAGTCCCACCTCGTCCAGGCCGCCCCTGTTTGTCCGGCCCCTCCGTCTATGGCTTGTACGTCAGGAGGCCTGCGTGGGCGGAGCGGGATGCCTGTGGCCCCGGGAGGCGGCCAGCCGACTGAAAGGTGGAGGGGCGTCAGTTTGGATCTCTCGGAGAGTGATTTTAACACGCGGAGAGGAGCAGCGTCTGGTTTCCACGTCGGGCGGCAGGTACAAAGACCGACTGTGAGCCCAGGTAGTCTATTGACACCGACACCCCGCAATCCCGATTTAGGGGGCAGCTGAGTGACAGAGGTCTGGGTTTTTGGTTGAGTTATAATTAAAGGAAGATAATTATGCCCCAGCCGCTCGGCTTATTAATATTTATGAACGTTCGCTCCCTGGAAGCGGATTTTTCAGGCCGAGGCGCAGAGCCTAGTGTCTCCGGGTCCAGGAACATCGTCAGGGAACCGGGCGGAAAAGGATTGGTGGGTGAAATGGGCATCATCTGCCTTCTCCGTTCAGGCCAATTACGTGAGCGCGGCCGTCAGCCGCGGTGGAGACGCGCCGGCGGAACCGCGTCCCGCGCATCCCCAGGGCGCTCGAGGGGCCACGCGGAGGCCCGGCTCCAGGCAGCGAGCATTTTGAAGGCGCCGCGACGGCCTATCAATGACCCAGACGTGGCCTTCGTGCAGCAGGCGCCCACCTCCCGGGACTGACAGCGTGTTGGGGAAATGTTTCAATAACAAGGATTTGCGGTAAATAGCTTTTTATGTTCCCCATCCCTCCCTGCGAGAGCCTGTGGGCGAGAAGTATCTGCGCGGCCCGGATTTGGGGCGGTTCTGGCCCGGATTTGGGGCGGTTCTGCAGCAAACACCCACGCCGGCCCTCTGACGTCTTCCATCTGCCGGCTCCGGGACGCTGCGGCCCCGGCGGGGTCCCAAGGTGTCCGGAGCCCCGGGCCGGGAGAGGGACTCTCTGCGGACCACGTCGCGCCCCCCGCCGGGTGACGCGCCGGAGCGGCGGGGGAGGAGGAGCCCGCGAACTGGTCCCGCACTCGCCTCCACGCTGGACTCGCAGCTGCCGGCTCCGGGCAACGCTCACGACGCGCTTCCAGTTCGCTCTGGTCACGGTAATTCTGGTTCCTGCCTTTCCCGCGTAGGTAATGGGAGCCGGGAGGAAGCGCGGCCCGCGGCCCAGGCGTGGAGGAGGTGTCCGAGCAGGCCGATTCTCTCGGCAAAAACGTGGGGTGCCGCGGGGGGCGGTTGCCATGGCAACGCGGCGCCTGGAGCCGGCCCGCGACCCCGGGCTGCGAGCCGCCGCCCTGCGAGAGGCTGCGCTGCGAATGGAGCTCTGCGCTGCGGCCGCCGGGGCGGTCTGCCTCTTCCTCATCTTGGTCTCCGTCTGCATCGGCTAGGGGCTTCTCCACCAGCCTGTCCAACGCCTATTCCCTGGAAAAAAGAGGGATGTGTCGTCGCTAGGGGTGTTCCGGGTGGAACAACGCCCCACAGAGGAAGGCCCCTGCTACATGGGTACCCTATTTCTGGCGTCCAGGCCCAGGTGTAGCGACACCAAAACTGCTGTCCAGTTGTGCTTGGCCCATCTGAGCAGCTGCAAGGTCAACACTGACACCAATAAATGACGAGGAAGACTCCCTGCTTATTAAAAGAGGCATGCACAGGATTTAAATATGATTATGGATTATAGCATAGTGGCATATTTAACAAAAAGGAATAGATGCCATTGCAAGAGTATATATCTTTATACACACACACCTACGAAAACATTTTGGCCGGCATGAAATGAATATTTCTATTTTATCCATATAATGAATGTGTGTAACTACTCATGGGCGATGGCGTTCAACAGAAAGGTGACACTAGATGATTTACAATGAAAAATATGCTGTGTGAAAATAAAAACTATACTTTTCTTTCAGTTTATTGTCATTTGTATGTGTACAACCCTTTTTAATGTTAGCTGGCTAAAAAAATAATGTGGAAAAGATAACAATTTTTAGTTTTATCATGGGGAAGTAAACCTGATAGAGTAATCTATTTGATGCAAATGTCCAGTAGATAAAACAAAACAAAAACTTGCTCTTTATGGCTTATTTACACTTATTGCTTGAAACAGATTATACTGGTATTTCATTTTCTTGACTGTCCAGTAGTATCTTGGTAATTACCATATTTTCCATCTCACCCATCCCCTTATCCTGCTTGTTTCTATTTTAAAAAATAAGCATTTTTAAGTTTTAGAATAGTTTTAGGCTTGCAGAAAACTGGCAGAGTATTTTCTATACCCAGTCCCCAGTTTCCCCTATTGTTAACATGTTACATTAGTGTGATACATTTGTCACAACTAATGAGCCCACTGCCATACATTATTACTAACTAAAGTCCTTACTTCACTTGGATATCATTCATTTGAATGTTTTTCATTTTTTGTTGATACCATCCAGGATATCATGTCGCATTTAATCCTCATGTGTCCTAAGGCAGCCATAATGTCTCAGACTTTCCTTGTTTTGTGTGTGGATGTACTTTTCTGAATTGAGAAGTGGGGAGGTAGAGACACAGATTCCCGCATGCGCTCAACTGGGATCCACCCAGCATGCCCACTAGGGGGCGATGCTCTGCCCATCTGGGGCGTCACTGCATTGCAACCAGAGCCATTCTAGCACCTGAGACAGAGGCCATGGAGCCATCCTCAGTGCCCGGGCCATCTTTGCTCCAATGGAACCTTAGCTGCAGGAGGGAAAGAGAGACAGAGAGAAAGGGAAGGGGGAGGGGTGGAGAAGCAGATGGGCGCTTCTCCTGGGTGCCCTGGCCAGGAATCGAACCCGGGACTCCTATCATTTTATCACTGAGCCAACCAGCCAGGGCCAGACATTTCTTGTTTTTGATGACCTTGAGAGTCAAATCTTCAAACCTTGAAGATTTGTTTAAATTTGGGGTATAATTTACATGTAGTGAAATGTAGAGACTTCATTATAGTTTGATGAGTTTTGACACTAGCATACACCTAATATAATTTACTTTTGCATAGAAAACATCAAATCTTATATTTGAAATATTGTTACACAAATATTGCAGATGTATTGATATAATTTCTCACCCAATTTAGTAAAATTTTCCCACACACTTTGTATTCCAACATAATATTTTTAAATTTTCAGTTCCAAAGGATTTTAAAGAACTATTAACTTCATGTATCTTCATGAGTTGTTGATCCATTAGTTCACTAATCTTTTGTTCTACACAATTTAAGCTTCTGATTGTTCTCTGTTCTAGAACATTTTCTTCTCTGTGGATAGTCTAGGCACACTCCTTAAGAAACCAACAAACAGGGGATGAATCAGTCTGGGAAACTTACTGTGGTGGCTTATCAATTTTAAAAATAGTTTTATGCACAGCTCTTGGGGGAGTTGTTTTTGAGTACATTTAGGGAATACTGTCATCAACCACTGATTCCTCTAATTGTAAAAAAAAAAAAAAAAAAAAAAAAAAAGTTCACATTTCCTTAAGTCCTTGAGAATTTGCCACATGGTATAACTCCAAAGATGTATTTGTAAGCGATGTTAACAAACTTAGAACTGGTGTTCAACAATGAGGAAAAAGAAAACACAGGTCTTAAACCATTTTGAACACTTATACTATAACCCAGAACTTGATGCAGACACATACCAATTAAATAGGTGAGTAAATTACTTAATTAATAGAATCTAATTTCCTTGATTTTTGTGATGTTTCATGCTAGAAGGCTCAGTGGACTCCAGTTTTATGGTTGGTAATATACAGTAGTGGACATCAGAGAAAAAATAAAGTTGAAGCCACTTTTCTCCTCTTTGCCATTCATTATTCATGCAAAACTTTTAAAGAAACCCACAAAGCTGCTCAGTGACCTTCAGACCACATTTAATTGAAGCTAGTTATCTCGGTGGGTGCTTCTATCAATAATTTCAGAAGCATCCTTTCAGAAGAAATTTTTGGCTTACATAGCTTTTGGAGTTGGGCCATTTTATGCCAACACAATTCTGACCCATGTTATCTTTCCCAATCCACAAGTAAAAACCAAGCCAACTGGATGGAAGACCATTCAAAAGGTGTGGATAGCAGCAAGCAGATGGTTTTCATCCTTTTACCATGACCAGAGAAAATGAAAAAATCTGTAATTAGCATAAATATATTTTCTGCCCATTCAAAAAAAAAAATCTTAATTTCTACATAAACCAAGTAACATAAACAAATATTTTCCAGGAAGATAATTCTGGAAAGGAAAAGAATATGAATTTTTTTTGAGGAGTAGTGCCTATTTAGTAAAGTTTACCTTTATAGTTTAGGAAAGACAGTGTGAAACAACTTAGCATGTGTGATATTTTGAATTGTTTACCTAAATTTGGGTAATATGTGACAATCAGAAAGGATGCCAGAAACAAAAATCTGTGTTTTCTGCATGTTTACAAATCATATTTCAGCAGCTGTCACTCAGTGGCTGAGTTCAGCTGAGTAGAACACGACTAAGTCACATGTACACTGGTTCAGGCAGTCTTGAATAATGAATGTACCCTCTGAAATTAGATAGCTGGCTCCATATCTGGTGTCACCACTAATATTCAGGTGACTTTAAGCATGTCATTTAACTCTGTGCCCTCAACTATAGAATGGGGATAATGTTACCAATTTTATAACATTGTTTTGAGGATTAAGTGATATATGCATGTAACATTCAGAATAAGTAGCATTTAGTAAGTAATAAGTATTATTATTGTTTTTATTAATTTTTAAATAGCTACTGTAGCCAAGTGGCATGTTATATGCTGGGTTTTCATTAATGTAGAAAACAGATGTTACTGCATGGAGTCTGAAAACAGAATCTCACCAGTTTTGAGCCTTGTTTGACCTGTCCATTTTAATTTGACAAGCACTTATTTCTGGGCCACAATACAACACTGGGGTAAATGCCATTGAGTTTGCTGTGTTCTTGTTTGTTATCACAAATGAGACACAAATGAAAAAAATATATATAACTCCTGGTGATCCTACGGAAAGCCTCAGGTAGAGAAACTATGCAATCACACAGATCCTGACAAGAATCCCCAGGAGCACTGAAGTCGGGACCAACTGCAAAGTCTCTGTTTATTCAACAGACATTAAGAGTAACCACCAAGTGCAGGGCACTGCTCAGAGCTGACTATTCATGGGTAAGACACAGCCCTGCCCTCAAAAAGATTATGGTGCATTGGGCAAGACACAATTAGGGTACATAAGATAAGTGTGATAAAATTATGCACAAGATGCAGTGTGAACATAGAGGGCATTGAGCCCAGATTGAGGGGAGGAGGTAGGCAAGTAAAACCTCCGGGAGAAGATGCCTGATGTGGGTGTTGAGGAAAAACTGGCATTGACCCAAGTGAGAAATAGGAGAGCTGATCTGAGAATAGACTGTGGATGGAGAGGAGGGATTGGGTTCTAGAGCAAGAAGAGGCAAAGCCTGGCCATCAGTTGGATGAAGGGAATAAGGGAGAGGAGAGAGTGAAGGTAGATCTCAGGTTTCTGTTTGGTACACTGGATGGATGGTGGAGCCACTGACCAAGGAGGGAATCCTGCAGAAAGAGCAGATTTGGGAGGAAGGTGTTGTTTGATCTCAGTTATAGAATTTGAGGTGTCCAGGACATGCAAATGGAGATATCCAGTCTACAGATAGATGCAAGGTTCTGAAGGTGTGAGGGAAGGTAGGAGAAGCTATAACATGAGCTAAGAGCCCATCCCTGTGGCCATACAAAAGAGGGACAATTTACCCAAAGAACGATGGAGTAGAAGACATGCTAATGGGTGTTGCTGTCATATGCAATTTCCAGCTCTAGAAGGGCTGATAAATACTTAATCCAAATGAGAGCATCAAGAATTTTGTGAGAAGCCAACCTGTCTCCTGGGAGAAATCCTTATGGTCTAGGAAGAGAAAAGACATAAGAAGAGGAAAATGGGAGTGGAGGGTTAATACCTGACTTGGAAATATCATGAAATCTGTTATCAAACGTGTCCAGCATTGTCATTCTTATCACCTTAACACTTTTAGGTCAGATGATTTCCTGTAAAAAAAAATGACTTATGGTTTTCATCAGTGGGAAAACTCAATGAGTAAATAGCATTCACTCTGTTGAAAGTCCCTTTAAAACCAAAGTGAACACATCCCAATCCTAAAAGTATGTACAGAATTATAGGTAGTTTCATTATTTAGCCAAAATGTTTCTTATAAAATTTCCCAAGGAGTTTTAAGAATTGTGAAAATGAATTATCATAAATGCATATCACTCCTGTCAACCCTTTTGCTTATTTGGGGGGGGGCACACTATAAGCAAAAGAAGAAGATGAAGAAGAAGAAGTAGAAGAATAAGGAGGAGGAGGAGGAGGAGAAAGAAGAGGGGGGAGGATGGGGAAGAGGGGGAGGAAGGGGAAGAGAGGGCAGAGAAAAAGGAGAAGAAGAAGTTCGAAGACCTATAAACAAAGAAATTACTTGTACTGACTCAAATGGCCGTTTGGGGTGGATGCTGAGAGAGAGAGTAATCCATAGCTTAAGACAGGCCCTGTGGCATTGAGGTTGAGAGCAGGAACATTAGAGTGAGCAGGGTAATTGGAATCCTGCCAGGCTCTACCCCCTGCTAGCTGTATGACTTTGGGCAAGTTCATACCTCCAAGCCTGTTTCTTATTCTAGAAACTGGATACCATACTAGTATTGTACTTTCTTACTTGTTATATGAAGATTCAATCAGGTAATTGATGTAATGTCCTTAGCACAGTACTTGCTACATAGTAAGTCTCAATAAAATTACTGACAATCTACTTAACTATCTTGAGGTCAAGTTTTGTTTTGAGTAAGTTAGTATCTCTTGGGTTATTTACTTGTTAATGTTCGGTTCTTCCAACAAGCTATCCCAGGATTTGCTATATTGTCCATAGAATTCGGCCTGTATTAAAAAGAATTATACCAGAAGGAATGGCCTTACATATTTCAGGGATTATCATTTTACATCAATAAAAACAAATATAAAGTTTTAAGTGTCATTTCATTAGGTAAAATTAGACTTGTGCTATGCTTCTCCTAAACTGTAATGGTAGCACCCACAAAAGGCTGTTTTCCTCTCAGATGAAGGCAACACTTCCTGATTCTCAGTTCAGTTGGCTTTTCCATCACCTCTTCAAAGGTTCTGAAAGAGGCATGAAGAGCGAACTCGGCAGCCTGGAAAGTGAGGCCATACCTGTGTCAGTGACTTGCATTATACCATGAGCTTTGGCTAAACTCAGTGTAAGTGCTGCTTCTCTGAGAGCTCTGAGAATTGGCACACTAAAACTCCACTGAAAAAGGAAGTATAATTTTAATTATTTTTGAAAAGGGGTAACATATAATTTAGCAGAAAGTTACATTTGGCCAACATCCCTGCCTGTTCTGCATTCAACAAAGAGGACAAAGCCAGAGAGAAGTTGTCCCTTGTGGGAATGCCACCACTCTGCACTGAGAGCCAGAGACTTTCCAGCACGTGATGGACTCAGGAGAGTGACTGGAGGGTTCAGAGGACCTGGAGGAGTGTTGCAGACAAGCTTCACTTACTGCTCTCTCATGAGAGTGTCACCATGACTTCTGCAGGTCCAAGCTTTTCTTGCACACTCAGTATACCTATTTTCAATTGCCCCTATATTTTCCTTGACTTAATGAAGAATGCCAGGATGAATCAAGGGGTGTGGGGTTAGGAAGTAAAGGTTAACATCCATGACTATTTTTTGGCAAAAGAGCAAATATTTTTCAGATAATTATTTGTTGAATGTTGAATCACTGCACAGACACATGACTATATTGCCTAAGCATTTACTACAGTGATGTTTCACTAATGTTTACAACACCCCATAAAGAAGACTCATATAGTATCCCATTTTTGGTAGGTTAAAGCAAGACACACCAAATAAAGCAATTTCTCAATGGTGGCAGAGAAGTCAGTTAGTTGAGCTGGAATTTCAGATCTTTTAATTATAAGCTGCCCCAATACATTCACACCTGTCAGTATCAAAATTACTGTTTTTAGAATATTTCTTGACAAAAATGCAGAAAACAAGTGGTGAATGACATATATGTTAAATGTTAAACTGTTAATATTTTAATATTAAGCAAAAAGGGTAGAGCAAAAGGGTCTGAACCAGACCTCTGATTTTTTACATCGTGCTTGCCTAGGATTATTTTTATTTCTTTGCAAACAGCTTGAACCATATAGACTACACAGTTACATTTTTTAAATGTTTATTTTATTGATTTTAGAGAAAGAGGAAGGGAGAGAGAGTGAGAGAGAGACAGGAACATCGATCTCTTCCCGTATGTGCTCTGACTGGGGGCCAGACTGGCAGCCTCTGTGCCTCTGGGTGATGTTCTAACCAATGAAGCCATCCGACCAGGGCCAGTTACATTTTTAAAATCATTTTTCAATATAATTTCAGCACATGTCATAAGAAATATTTTAATATTTGCTGTTACCTGTAATAAAATACAGAAGGAAGCACAAGCTTATTTAAGAAGAAGATTCCAAGATGATTCCAAGAAGATTCCAAGATGGCTGCAGAGCAGAGGGAAAGGAGAGTGAGCAAGAGCCTGAAAACTTCCTTACCCTGGTGAAGGAAAAAGTCACATAACTTCAGGAAGCTCAGGGAATCCCAATTAAGATGAACCCAAACAGGCCCACACCAAGATACATCAAAATTAAAATGGAAAAGATTAAAGGCAGAGAATCTTAAGAGCAGTAAGAAAGACAGTTTGTCACTTCCAAGGAGCTCCCATAAGGCTGTCAGCTGATTTCTCAACAGAAACACTTTAAGCAAGAAGGGATTGGTATCATATATTCCAAGTGATGAAAAACAGGGATCTACTAACAAGACTAGTCTACCAAGCAAGGCTATCATTTAAAACTGTAGGAGAAATAAAGAGCTTCCCACACAAGAAAAATCTAAAGGAGTTCATTGCCACCAAATCAGTATTGCAAGAAATGTTAAAGGGCTTGCTTTAAGAAGTAGAAGGAGGGCCCTGGCCGGTTGGCTCAGTGGTAGAGCGTCGGCCTGGCGTGCAGGGGATGCAGGTTCGATTCCCGGCCAGGGCACATAGGAGAAGCGCCCATTTGCTTCTCCACCCCCTCCCCCTCTTTCCTCTCTGTCTCTCTCTTCCCCTCCTGCAGCCAAGGCTCCATTGGAGCAAAGATAGCCCGGGCACTGGGGATGGCTCCTTGGCCTCTGCCCCAGGCGCTAGAGTGGCTCTGGTCGCAGCAGAGCGATGCCCTGGAGGGGCAGAGCATCGCCCCCTGGTGGGCAGAGCATCGCCCCTGGTGGGCGTGCCGGGTGGATCCTGGTCGAGCGCATGCGGGAGTCTGTCTGACTGTCTCTCCCCGTTTCCAGCTTCAGAAAAATACAAAAAAATAAAAAAATAAAAAAAGAAGCAGAAGGAGGAAAAAAAGAAAGAAACAGAGAGAAGAACATAGGTATAAAAAAATAAATAGCAATAAATAAGTACCTATCAATAATAGCCTTAAATGTAAACAGACTAAATGTTCCAATCGAAAGACATAGGGTAGCTGAATGGATAAGAAAATATGACACATACAATATACTGTCTTCAAGAGACCCACCCTAGAAAAAAAGATACAGACAGACTGAAACTGAAGGAATGGGAAAAAAAAATCTCATACAAATAAAAACAAAACAAAACAAAAAGCTTGGGTAGCAATACTTCTATCTGACGAAACAGACTTCAAAACAAAAGCATAACAAGAGACAAAGAAGGTCATTACATAATACTAAAGTGATCAATCAAATAAGAGGATATAATCCTTGTAAATATATATGAACCCAACATAGGAGCACCTAAGTATATATAAAAAAATTTTAGTGTACATTAAGAGAGAGATCAACAGCAATACAGTCATAGTAGGGGATTTTAACACCCCACTGACATCAATGTATAGATCTTCCACAAAAAAATCAATAAGGTAACAGCAAATTTAAATGGCACACTGCATCAGATAGATTCAATTAATATTTACACAACATTTCATCCCAAAGCAGCAGAATATACATTCTTCTCAAGTGAACATTGAACATTCTCAAAGGTAGACCACATTTTAGGACACAAAACAAGTCTGAATAAATTTAAGAAGACTGACATCATATTAAGCATCTTCTCTGACCATAACACTGGGGAACAAAATTTTTGTTGCATCCACAAAAACATTTGTTCTTACCTAGCTCAAGTGTGCTGATCTCAAATCTGACATTAGTTTTTCTCTGTAAACTACAGTTCTTTTGCAATTAAAGATTTTAGGTTTTTATCTTATTGTAAAATTTTCAACATTTAGTTTAATATAATGAAGTAGAATGTCTTTTTGGGCATCATCTTTGTGAAAATATAATAATTTACATAATGCAGTAAATATACTAATACACTAAAAGATATGACTGCATCAGAATTTCTCTACAATTTCAACTTAATAGAACATATTAAAACACTTATTTTAATCATAAAATTTGCGCAAAACTTATTTAAATTCTATTCAGGCAAAAATTTGCGTTTGTAGATCTTGCGTTTGTGTACTTGTTGAGGACAATCTTGTTTGATGCTCCAGCAGCAGTCTGCTCATCACTAACAGCTCCAAGATTCTTGGGAAACTTACCAAGGTGACTGTTCAGGAAGTGAATCTTTTTTTTTTTTTTTTTTTTTTTGTATTTTTCTGAAGTTGGAAATGGGGAGGCAGTCAGACAGACTCCCACATGCGCCCGACCGAGATCCACCCAGCATGTCCACAGGGGGCGATGTTCTGCCCATCTGGGTGTTGCTCTGTTGCAACCAGGGACATTCTAGCGCCTGAGGCAGAGGCCATGGAGCCATCCTCAGCGCCCGGGCCAACTCTGCTCCAGTGGAGCCTTGGCTGCAGGAGGTGAAGAGAGAGACAGAGAGGAAGGAGAGGGGGAGGGGTGGAGAAGCAGATGGGTGCTTCTTCTGTGTGCCCTGGCCGGAAATTGAACCTGGAACTTCAGGAAGTGAATCTTAATGCTCACATTATATCCAATGTCGCGGAAAGCCAATAGCATCCTTTGAACCAGAAGTTCATAGTTTTCTGCTTTTTTGTTGCCAAGGAAGTTCTTTGTAACTGCCACAGAAAACGGCCATGCTACTTTCTCCTCCTTATTCATCTTCCTGGCAAATTCTTCATCACGTATGAGGGTTCAAATCTGAGGTCCATCGAATACACCTGCTTTTATCTTCTCTAGAGACAAGGCAGGAAAAGCAGAAATACTATGTTGAAAGCATTCACTTTCTCTATTCAAAGCCTGAACAAACTGCTTCATTAAGCCAAGTTTGATGTGAAGTGGGGGAAAAATGATCCTGTCTCAATTAACTACAGGTTCATTCACAATATTTTGCATCCCCACTTCCAGAGCTTTACATTTCGGCCACTCCTTCTGTGTCCAGTGTTTCTCCCGGGCTTGGCTGTCGCACAAACACAAAAAGCAAGGATACTTTGTGAAACCTCTCTGTTGTCCTAGCAGGAAATTTACCATTTTAAGATCCACACAGATGATCCAGTTATGCTCCTCATACTTCAGAATGTCGAGGACAATTTTTATGTCATTATAATCTTCTTGCAGATGAGTTGAATAACCAATTAGAACCGCTGCATAAACATTATCGTTGTGTAAGAGAACACATTTCAGACTCCATTTAGAGCTGTCAAGAAATAGCCACTATTCTGTTGGACTGTACGTGGTAACACCTAGCTGGCTGAGAAGACTACTGATATCGTGGCAGTAAACAAAGTGTTTGTCTTCAAAATAAAAGTCCACAAAAATTTGTTCATACTTCCTAAAATGAGATACTCTAGCTGACCAGTGAAGTACATTCTTTTCTTGAAGCCTGGAGGCTAATAACTCAGCTGCTTTCTTTGATATGCCCAAATCTCTTACTAAGTCATTCAATTAAGGTTGGCTAAACTGCTGAGGGGTTAATGACTGCTTGGCATCAGAAGAAGACACTTCAAATTCTATAACCATTTCCTCATGCATCTTATCAAAATACACTTGATCATTATGTTCACTTTCTTCATCCTTAGAAGAAATAAAACCATTGAAAACTGAAACTGGGAGTGTCTCAGAGTGTGGGATAGGTCGTATTGCTGAAGGAATATTAGGATATGCGATCATATGCCATTTTTTCTTGCCAATGCCCTTTGTATGGATCAGACAGAAATAACAGTCACTGCTGTGGTCCTTAGGTTCATGCCAAATCATGGGAATACCAAAAGGCATTTCTTTGGGTTTTTCTTTTGTCCAGTCACGAAGCATTTCCTCACAATTATGACACACAATATGAGGAGCCCAATTCTTGTCTTGATCGCCAAGGGGAACTTGAAAATAGGCAACATATGCATGTGTCACAAATGATGAAATACTGCACTTTGACGTTGAAGTGTGTAACAGCCACATATATAACAGAAGGTGTCAGGACTATTCTTACATTTACGCCTACTTGAAGAAGCCATGGTTCAATCTTAAAACAAAATAAGAGGGTGTTTTTATCAGATAGTAATTTTTTACATTTAAAAACAACTACAATTATGTAAAAGTGATGTTGTAAAACATTAATTGCCTTGTGGTTGTGTTCAATCCAAGAGTCGTTGCCCTTTAACTCCAATTTAAAAACCAATGCATGTCATTAACTATAACAAAAAGAAATTAAAATTTCATAAAAACTAGAGCATGCACAAAAAAACAGATTTCAGATTTGGAATCAGCAATGCAGAAATATATAGAAACAGTTCTGAAACCTCATGCAACAGAAAATGAAAAAAGATTTGTTCTCCAGTGTAATGGTATGAAACTTGTCAGTGTCAAGTCAATGCACTAGTTTAATATTGTTATTAGCCAATTGTGTATAATAATTATATTTTCTAAACCAAAATATGGAATTTGATCTGGTATATACACGTGAGAACAAGATAGAAAATAGTTAAAACTGAAGAGTTTCAGAAAATTTGGGTGATCTTCCGATTGTATTACTAAGTGTAAGGAAAGTATTTGGGGATAACTTGGAAGTACTTAAACATTCTATTAATATTAACTTTAATAGTTGCTTCTTAGTTCTTTTTCTGTATCTATCTCTTACAAACCTGAAGGAACTATTATTAATGACAATTTGACTTAAGAATATTAAATATTAAACTATTAAATGTTAAATTTCATATAACATACTGCTAATTTTTTCCAAAATAAGCTCGGAAGGTTGTGTCGAGGCAACTGAATATCAGAGTGGGCAGACATAGTGGAAAATCAGACAAGGACATCTTTCTCCAGGATTTAAAATTTTGTATTTTCTCTAAATTCTGTGGCTATTTTGCTCTATTTTGAATTTTAGTCACTGCCACATATGTCACTATTTGCTTGATTTTAAAGAAAATAAAAAGAACTCAGAGAATCATAATATCTGGAAAAACTTACTTACTGAGTACTAACTATGTGCCAGTTTCAGTGCTCAGATACAGAAAAAGATGAAACAGTCAAACCAACCGATGTCAGATTGGCTCCTTCCTCAAGAAGTCTCTCAGGAAACAGACCGGTGAAAACATAATTGCAATGCACTGTGGCAAGGTTTGAATGGGGGAAGCACATGCACCAGGAGCTGAGGGAAGCTGCTTGCCCTCTCTATAGCACAGTCAGCAAGGGGTTGGGTGATACCACTGCCTCTCAAGGATCAAACTTTCCAAAAGTTTCCATTAAGGGTATGGCTCAGGATTTCATAAAATCTATGTAACAGTTGAAAATATACTTTGTGGGAATAAAGATGGATGGACTTTAAGAATAAGTCTTACATCATGTAGTATGTTTCTACACAATAAGATTCTAAAGTCAAGTCTCCAGAGTGTACAGAATGTAAAGCACAGGAAAGCAGGTGCTGTTTGACAGGCTGCAAATTACAAGCTAAATATGCAGTTATTTCAATGATAAGATTAGTTCTGACTAAGAATTAAAATGATATATTTGCTTACTTACATATTCTAAGTGTTTAATATGGGCCAAGTTACTAAACAACCTGTGCCTTATTTTTCTCATATGTAGAATGGGATAATAGTATCTACTTGACAGGATTGTTGTGATATTTAAGTTAACTAATTTATTTAAAGTACTTGAAACTCTGCTTGCTACTTAGTGCTATTATATTTTAGACAAAAATATAAATAGTGTCTGGAATAAAGATATTAATAAAAGGAAATAGAAGTAGTTTAAATAACTTGGTTTGGCAGCATTTGTATTCTGCAATCTTTCTTTATTCTTATCTTTTATTTATCATTCATGTAAAAAATCACTTAAGATAGTCATTATCTTTTAGAAATTCATACTGAAACATGTAGATGAAATTGTACCTGGGATTTGTTTCAAAATAACACAGTAGGTGGTCATATGTTGATAATTGTTAAAGCTAGTGACACATGAAGCTTAATTAGACTGGTCTATTCTTGTAGATGTTCAAATCCATACTAAAAAGTTTAAAAATAATAATAAAGTTCAGATTTATAGCTATTCTTTGCTCCTATGCATAAATTCTCTGGTGGGGATTGATTGGCCAATTTTCCTTTTCAAATCAGGCAAGCGTGAATTTATATGTCAACCTGGTGCAGAAATCATGTTGCTATGGCAACTCATCACCACAATATTTGATTGTAGAGTCAAAATGGCAGCAGGGTTTCTCCAGGAGATGATCTGAGATTCACAGGAAAAATTTACTCAAAAGGCCCCTCCCAGCCACCCCCACCCCCTCAAAGAGCCTGCATCCCCTGTCAACGATGGGAAATTGAGGGTGTGTAGACACCAACGGAATTTTGAGCCCAGGAGAGTAGGGGATGAGGAGCATCTGGTACAGGCCCCTGAAGGAAGCCATCTAAATTCAGAGTTCTGTCAATTGGACTTAATTTGGAGTTCTCATAGTCCAGGTGAGGGCCACTGGTGGACAAGCAATGAGGTCTCTCCAGGGAGACAGACCATCAACGAACATCTGTTTCTTTCCTTTTATTCCCTTTCCCAACATATGCAACTGATCAATGACAAGAAGAGCAGCCCAACCCCAACTTCCTGCACATGGGACTCTGTTTCCCTAGAGGCCCACTATGTTTTTTTATAGTCACAAGAAAACCATCATGTGGTGGGGGACCTCTGAGCATCATTAAGTCCATGCCCTTGCCTTCAGAGAGAGTTTTTCTAAATCATTCCATATGGTGACTTGAACAATGATATGAGGACAGAGGAACCCTAGACAAGATACATAGCCTTCATTCCATGTACAGACTTGGCCTCTTCTTGGCTTTGCTCACTTGGAGGGATTAGACCTCCTTTGTTGGATCATCCTGGGTAAGTCATTTAACCTTTGTGTGCTTATTTCTTTCCTTAAGAAATGGTTCACTCAAAGTTGTGATGAGAATATAACCAGATAAAATATGAGAAAACATTTTGAATAATGTATGTGTGATTGCTACTCATGTGAAGAAGGGGAGAAATTCCAAGGCCACTTAAGTCATGGCTTTCCCCCTATTTCCTTCCTCCCTCCCTCTTACTTCTTCTTCTCTCTCTCTCTCTTTTTCTTCTTCCCTCCTTTCCTTTTCTTCTTTCTTCTTTTTAAAAACATCCCTCAAACCAGCCTGAGATTTTTTTAGCATGTTCCCTGGAGACAGTCTTCCTCGAATTTACAACAATGAGTTTAAGTGTCTGGGAATTGTCATTAAGCACCTAGTACATTGCACACTGGTCCTTGCATTCAGTTTTCTATCAAATTTCCTGATAGCACCTATTACACTAACTCGCAGTGCTGTCTCTCTCCTTCAATCCTTCTGCAGACAATCAAATTCAACACTTCATCATGCACACTATTTATCAAGTGTCTCTGAAAATTGC
Source organism: Saccopteryx leptura (assembly GCF_036850995.1). Classification (NCBI taxonomy): domain Eukaryota; kingdom Metazoa; phylum Chordata; class Mammalia; order Chiroptera; family Emballonuridae; genus Saccopteryx; species Saccopteryx leptura. Next base: position 125,714,434 of record NC_089507.1, read on the forward strand.
CTACACAATACAACCTGGAAATCTGGCTACCTGAAATTTTATCTCCTCAATGAAGAAGTTGTCTTTATTATGGGAGTAGAGAAATGTTTATTTTAGCTAAGTCAGCACAGCGGGGTTTTTGGTTTTTTTTCATTTTCTTTCTTTCTTTTTTTCTTTTAATGTTTTCCTGACACTTGGTGCTGGCTGCAAGAAGCCCTCAGAATCCTGCTTGGCATCAGGGATTCAAAACATTTTTAAAGTGACAGAATGTCTGTGCTGGTGTATATTTTAATATATCTCAGTGTTTGGGACAGGCTGTTTTTCACAAGGCTGCTTTTGTTCTCCTTTATTATTTCAGGTAGAAATACTGACAAAGGTATATAAAGCTTCTGTTTCCTTTTCACTCTTCGAAAATAGTAATATCAAATCTTGTTTTTGGTTTTCAGAATACTTGATGCTTATCAGGTCAAAGAATGGGATGTTCATTATAAACTGAGCATGTCTTCATTTAGTTGCCACAACATGCTGCCTCTGGGAAGGAGGCACATTTCTTCTCGCGTGCTCCCCACGGGTGAAGGCTCCTGAGCAAACAGGGGCTGCAGCATGAAATGTATCATGAGTGAGAGGAATAGTGTGAGCTGCAGTCTCGGGTGAGTCTAAAGGGCAATGCAGAGCAGCCACCAAAAGTCAAACAATGGCACAATGAAAGCTCGTTAAGAAGCATGCATCTTGTGGGTTCCTTCTGGTGACTTTGGTACTCTATAATAATCAAATCAGATTGTAAAAAATCTACTTGATTGTTGAGCAATCAAACCACAGATAATGGTCTAGATGGGGCTCAAGTCCACTAAATCTAAAGTGTGGCAGTATAACAAAGTAACTAACACACTATGGATCTACTCAACCTAATGATTTAAACACAGCAGTGGTGCAGATTCCTTATTTCTAAGAAAAGGGTACCAAGGATTAGTTAAGGAGCAGGCCCCCTGAAATTGAAGAGTTTTGTGAAGAAGATCCCTATCTCTTAGTAATAGTATATTTTTAAAAAGATAAAAAATTAAAGTTCATGAACGTTTTGCAAAATCCTACACAAAGAAGCAGGTGAAGTCTTTGCATAAAAGAAGCTTGAACTCCAACTCAGAAAAAGATGCAAGACCCATCAGTCAAGCAGACTATTCACACACTATAAATATAAGCTGCATGTCCTAGGTTCACCAGGTTGAGATTATAAACAGTGTCCATTCAATAGTCACACTTTCCTATTTTCCAGGAAACAGTATTACTCACTCAGCAGGTGGTCCTGCCCTTCTCTCAGATTTTCAGATTCCTCCCACACACTTCCTGGTCCTGAGGTAGAGAGATGGTAGAGGCAAGCTGTCTATCTTGACTCTCCGGTCAGTTGAGTTTTCTTTCTCTTCTGGCCCAGCTCATGGCAAGTTGTTGTGTGTGGCCTGGAGTGGGGGTTACTGCAGACCTGCTCCAGCTCTCCCAGGGTTCACTGAGTCTCCAGTTAGTATGCCTCTACTCCACAGCCTCTGACACTGCCTTCTATTTTTGCTCTCTATGTCCCATGGAAATTGTAGTAAAGCAGCTCTTAGTTTTACTCTCCTGTTATTCATTCTCAGCATTATAAGCAAGGATTCTGAAATCAGACAGACTTGGAATTTAGCTCCTAGACACTGTTCTTGCTAGCTTTGTGGAGGGCAAGTCACTGAGCCTCAGTTTTTCCCGTTGTAAAATGGGATGATCGTAATACTACCTCTGTAATTAGGATGCCCTCAGGATTAAACTAATGGGCTCACATAAGGGGCTTATCCTGGTGCCTGATCTTTGTCAGGGACTTAGTAAACACGACCTGTTTCTGGGCATGCTACTGTTGTTCCGACTACAGTCCCCTTCATGCTGGCATTCAGCCATAAGTCCATGGGGACAAGAGAACAATGAGTGTGATCCCCACACTATACTATTGTGAGAAAACTCAGCCCTGTAAAGCAGCCAACACGAATCCTAGCACACGGCACTGGCTCCATATTGTTGATTCCCCTATTGAAACAGTCCTTCCCTCTTTAAATACATGGCACCTGTGATCTGAAGGTTACACCTGATTACATATTCGTTCCTTGGGTTTTTCTTTTGACTTTTTAAGCATTTAAAAATATCCATCTTTGTGTTGTTGTTGTTTGTGTTTGTGTCCCTTAGAGCGTGATTATTTCCCTTTCCTGTCTCTTCGAACTGCCCCACCCCTGCAAACTGCCCTGTCCACTGCCCAGCACTGTGCGAGTTTCCCCTCCGGATTCCACCACCTTCACAGCAAGGGTGGGAAACCCTCAGCCCCCGCAGCGTCTACACTGCGGATTCCACCACCATCACAGCAAGGGTGGGAAACCCTCAGCCCCCGCAGCGTCTACACTGCGGATTCCACCACCATCACAGCAAGGGTGGGAAACCCTCAGCCCCCGCAGCGTCTACACTGCGGATTCCACCACCATCACAGCAAGGGTGGGAAATCCTCAGCCCCGCAGCGTCTACACTGAGGATTCCACCACTATCACAGCAAGGGTGGGAAACCCTCAGCCCCGCAGCATCCACACTGACCTCCTCCCCAGGTTTTGTCTGCTCAGTACAGCAAGCCGCAGCCTGTCAAGTGTCTTCATGACAGTGAAGGGAGTCCTCAGACTATTTTAAATGTCTCCAAAAGTCTAACAGCTATCATACATGGACCTGATTACAATTGCATGAGCCATAGCATTTGGCTAAAAGTCCAACTTATCCCTCCTGCTGATCAGTTGCCCTGAACTTAAAAGTGAAACTCCAGTTAATGATGACTTCTTTTTTCCATAATGGAAGATATTAATAAGAGTTCTTGGTGGTAAAAGGCTGGATGTGTCTGCTCTAATCAATTCCGTTTAATCAGTACAGACTTTCATAAAAATGCAGCCAAAGGGGACAAGGCAGTTTATACAAGAATGCAAAGACATTATACGACTTTAAGGGCCAATACCTGGTTTTCCTAAAGACCAGAAGTCTGGTTTATTTTCGGTTCAAGGCACTTATGCCAATGCTTAGGTGGGGATGGGAGGAGTACACTGAAAGCCACATACTTCTGTTAGAATTGTGATCATATAGTCGGTGGAGGACAGAGACACCTGGAGAAACATCCCGGGCCCTTTTTCCACTGGCCTTCCAACCCAGCTCCGCTGCTGCCTCACTCTGCCTGTCATGTGGCTTCACCGTGCTTGGCCAGCTATGGGAATGTGTAGAAATCCTCTCCTGCCCCAGAGTCCTGTGGGTAGCAGGTGGGGAACAAACTTCTCATTTCTCCCTAAACCATAGAATTAGAGGTAGGATGAGCTATTCAAACTATACAGGAGCCTTCTTTTAAAAAAACTTTCATTATATCTTTATATATTTTCTTTGATGACTGACCATATTGTTTGATGAAACTTAGGACTCGATCCCACTCTAAATCATAGAAGAGGTGGGTAGCCCAGTGGGAAAACTTCACAGTTTGGGCAAAATAATGACTATTTCCAATTTTGTGATCTTAGGCCTTGATAGCACTAATTTGTATGATACTTTATTCTTCTCTGGATTGATCATATTAATAAATAAAGCATGTGTAGGGAGAATCTCTCCTAAAAGAGGAGCTCACTCAGCCTTAAAAGTGTAAAGAATTTTTTTAAGTATCTGCTTGGGGAAAATGCCATGGTAGCATTAATAGACAACATCACTTTATTATGAGTCTAATATATTTGTTATACAAAATTTGGCAATTTTGCCTGACCAGACGGTGGCGCAGTGGATAGAGTGTCAGACTGGGATGTGGAGGACCCAGGTTCGAGACCTCGAGGTCGTCAGCTTGAGCACGGGTTCATCTGGTTTAAGCAAAAGCTCACCAGCTTGGACCCAAGGTCGCTGGCTCGAGCAAGGGGTTACTCAGTCTGCTGAAGGCCCGCGGTCAAGGCTCATATGAGAAAGCAATCAGTGAACAACTAAGGCATTGCAATGCGCAACAAAAAACTAATGATTGATGCTTCTCATCTCTTCGTTCCTGTCTGTCTGTCCCTGTCTACCCCTCTCTCTGACTCTCTCTCTGTCTCTGTAAAAAAAAAAACAACCCAAAAACAAAAAAAAACTTGGCAATTTTAACAATAAAGTACTGTGAGTATACCAAGCATTCATAGGAATAATAAACCTCTGCTGAATATGCTCACAAACCACATTAAGATTCAATTTCGGCTCTTGTTGGTAATACCAAATATTATGAGTGGGTTGGTTACTTTAAAATGTATTAAACGTACATTGGTATTGTATGGTCAGAATAATATCAAAGGACATTCTGTAGTCACTGTCATGCATCCTGCCCCAGCTCTTGACCCGTATGCTTCAAATCATGGAAAATGTATTTAGCATTTTTATGTGTTATCTTGATTGCCTGCTTGACACTTGTTATATTTTTCTCCCCACCAACCTTGGGTCCAGCCCTGGGGCAGCACCAAGCCTAGGCAGAGCAGGGCGGTTTCCCACGTTACAGGCTTAAGAAGCAGCTGCTCCTCTTCCAAGTTCTTTCTCTCTCAAGATCACTGGTTCTGATATTCCAGGGCCAATGCCCTTATTTCTGACATAAATATTAGTTTATTGTGCAATGTGAATTAAGATTCTCTAACACAATTTTAATCCACTTTAGGCTGAATCATGAAACACTGATTACAAGATTTCCTGGGACCTGCAGCAAGGGACTTGGGTACCTATGACCCTTCAGTTTGTTCATGAAATACATATCAGAGTATGTTTAGTAAACATGATTAAATAATTACAAGCTCTCGACTTCTTGAATACCTGAAATCTGCCTTTTATGAATATGAAAAAATTAAATCACATGAAAAATTAGATGAGAACACAAAACCTTAAATGATCAATTGTATAACAAAAAAAACACCTATGAAAGAGGACCAGGGGACACACTGAGATAAAGAAGAGGAAAGCATTTTTCTGGGCAAGACAACAGCATGTGCAGAGGCCTAGAGGCAGGGTACATTAGAGAGTGGCCGGTCTGACAGAACAAAGCATATGGGAGTAGAAAGGAGGCTAGGAATTGACTTAAATGTCAGGGCTTTGTCTTAAGGCACTGAACAGCCAGGGAAGAAGGGGTAGAGGTTGTCTCTAGAAAAACATTTTATATACAGATTTTTTTAATGTCATTACCATTGTCCATATTCTGTGTTGTACTCTGCTTTTTTCACGTAGCTGTATATCATAAACATTTTCTTCATTAGAGCCATTTTTAATTGCAAGATGGCCAGTTATTCCTTTCCTTATCATCAGATATTTAGATTTCAACTGTTTTATTGTTATAAATTAGAATAGTGCTGGTAACTTGTACATAAAACTTCTCCTCCTATTTAAAAGTACAATAATTCTATGTCAAGATATGTTCCTAGATGTCACATCAGCAACATATAGCAAATTAATTTCCTTGTTAAAATGACTACTTAATAGGTGAAAAATCGTTACCTTCCAGTTTCGGTTTACATTTCTTTGATAACTAGGTAAACTTAATAGAACTCTATATTTTTCAACAAGTATTCTTAGGGCTATAGGTAAGTCATAAAGTAATTTAGTGAACAGATAAAGAGAACATTAATTTGGTGTTTTACACCCCAGTAAACCTGTGGAATGTGTAGACCAACAAAACAATTTTAGACTAGGCTAAAGTTCTTTTATGAAGCTATAGCATTATTTAAAAATCAATGTGGTTTTTAAAGGCTAAATTGTTCTTTGGAAGAAAGGCATTAGACAAGCTAATAAATTATATCTATAGACATGTATAGATAGTGAAATCAATTATCTGTATGACTTAGACATAGAGTAATCTGTTTGTGTGGATAAGACACAAATTTATGCCCTAAACCAGTGTCCAAGTATCTGAGAACTTGCTTAGTTCACTAATAAAAACACAAGCTCACTTTTTACTAACCTCAGGAAGTGTCTGAATTATCTCATTGGAGGGGGCTCTGTGCAAAGCTGCAATGGTTTCAAAACAGTATTTTCACTGAGCACTCCTCATAGAAAAGCTGTGTTTTCCAGCCCATCAGGACAAACTCCCAACTCAATTTACAACTGTACTCAGGAGAAGCTCAGAGCAAGATAGCTGGTGGATCCCAGTTCAAAGGCCAAGTTTTAAGAGGAAAATCTCTCCTCCTTCAGCTGCCTCCAGGGTAGGATGCTACTCTTAAAAAATTTGTTTGAAATTTACATAAAATCAGACTGGTTCTCAGTGAAATAATCACCACCATTGAGCCAAAGCCAAGACTCACATAGCCAGGTAACTGAGGTCTGGTTGACTCTACAAAACAGAAAGTCAAACCTTGTTGATGAAGAAAAGTTCTGGTTGTTGACAAGAAGTTTCTGGTAGTGAGCTGAACCACCCTTTTCCTGGGGATTGTTTCCCAAAGTTAAGGTGACACATTCCAGCCCCGGAGCACAGCACTAAAAACTCCCCTCCGACCATGCAGATTTGGCCCTGCTGGGCACAACTACTAAAAAGTTGGGCATGGTTTCTTAGGACCTGGGGGACTCTGTGCTGAGGCCACTGATTGAGTCATAGGCAAGGAAAGCCTTCTGAGTCCACAACTGCCATGGCATGAAGTACCCCAGGTCATGCTATTAACACAGCCACTGAGAAATGTGTGGGCTTTCCTCCATCCCAGGGCATTCCTGAAGGCCATGTAGTCCAGAGACTACACCCTCTGCTATCAGTGCATCTGTCCTTCAGTCATAGGTTCACTGCCCATTTAATACACTTGTAAATGTCAGTCCTTTAAAATCAGTTTTAGGAAAGGCTGTCAGAATTCTATATGACAGTCCAAACTAAAGGGTTAGCCTCATGTACCTTCTTGGCCATAATAGTTTTTTGTTATCTTCAAGTCCCTCAGGTGTTATTTTGCACCACCTCCATGTGCATCTGCTTGAGAAAAAGAAGGCATTTTGCTGAACCCTGCCATGTGGGAAGCCACTGTGTCTAGACCAGGGGTCTCAAACTCGCGGCCCGCCGAACAATTTTGTGCGGCCCGCAGACTAATCCACGAAGTTCAAAATATTTTGGATAAAATTAAGTAAGCCTAGGGGCCTACTTGTATTTTTCATTTCTCTAGCATCCTAGCTAGATATTAGCTTAGTTAACAGCAGTTGCGATGCGAACTACAGTTTCTGGTCGTTTTGTGACACTGACTAAACTGCATGTACGATTGTGCTTGTTGTACTGATTTTTTTTTTGTTTTCAACTGCAGTGAGAAAAGTGTTGCGTAACAGTTGCCTTTTGTAGACCTAGTGCGGCCCGCCGAACGGCTGTGATCTTGCTCTGCGGCCCACATGCTGAGTTGAGTTTGAGACCCCTGGTCTAGACAGACTCTCCTGGATTTAATTATTGTCTTTGGTCAAGTCAACAAGTAGGGCAGGGCAGTGAGCAAACAAGCTGAGGTGATGTGAAAAGTCCCTTTGATGTATTTTGTGTCTCAGAAAATAAGGATTATTCATTTGGGGGACCTCCTCTTCTTTTCCATGCTCCTGAAACTGGATACCACTCCGGTGAGGGAAGAGTATGGAGAGCTGGAGCAGCACAAAGAAAAAGATAATAAAACTGGGGAACAAAATTTTTGTTGCATCCACAAAAACACTTGTTCTTACCTAGCTCAAGTGTGCTGATCTCAAATCTGACATTAGTTTTTCTCTGTAAACTACAGTTCTGTTGCAATTCAAGATTCTAGGTTTTCATCTTATTGTAAAATTTTCAACATTTAGTTTAACATAATGAAGTAGAACGTCTTTTTGGGCATCATCATTGTGAAAATATAATAATTTATATAATGCAGTAAATATACTAGTACACTAAAAGATATGATTGAATCAGAATTTCTCTACAATTTCAAAATAGAACATATTAAAATACTTATTTTAATCATAAAATTTGCACAAACATATTTAAATTCCATTCAGGCAAAAATTTGCGTTTGTAGATCTTGCGTTTCTGTACTTGTTGAGGACAATCTTGTTTGATGCTCCAGCAGTAGTCTACTCATCACTAACAGCTCCAAGATTTTCGGGAAACTTATCAAGGTGACTGTTCAGGAAGTGAATCTTAATGCTCATGTTACATCCAATGTTGCGGAAAGCCAACAGCATCCTTTGAACCAGAAGTTCATAGTTTTCTGCTTTTCTGTTGCCAAGGAAGTTCTTTGTAACTGCCACAAAAGACTGCCTTGCTGTTTTCTCCTCCTTATTCATCTTCCTGGCAAATTCTTCGTCACGTATGAGGGTTCAAATTTGAGGTCCATCAAATATACCTGCTTTTATCTTCTCTAAAGACAAGGCAGGTAAAGCAGAAATAATATGTTGAAAGCATTCACTTTCTCTATTCAAAGCCTGAACAAACTGCTTCATTAAGCCAAGTTTGATGTGAAGTGGGGGAAAAATGATCCTGTCTCAATTAACTACAGGTTCATTCACAATATTTTGCATCCCTACTTCCAGAGCTTCACGTTTCAGCCACTCCTTCTGTGTCCAGTGTTTCTCCCGAGCTCAGCTGTCCCACAAACACAGAAAGCAAGGATACTTTGTGAAACTTCTCTGTTGTCCTAGCAGGAAATTTACCATTTTAAGATCCACACAAATGATCCAGTTATGCTCCTCATACTTCAGAAAGTCAAGTACAATTTTTATGTCATTATAATCTTCTTGCAGATGAGTTGAATAACCAATTAGAACTGCTGCATAAACATTACCGTTGTGTAGGAGATCACATTTCAGACTCCCTTTAAAGCTCTCAAGAAATAGCCGCCATTCTGTTGGACTGTAAGTGGTAACACCTAGCTAGCTGAGAAGACTACTGATATCGTGACAGTAAACAAAGTGTTTGACTTCGGAAAAAAAGTCCACAAAAATTTGTTCATGTTTCCTGAAATGGGATACTTTAGCTGACCAGTGAAGTACATTCTTTTCTTGAAGCCTGGAGGCTAATAACTCAGCTGCTTTCTTTTTTTTTTTTTTATATATATAATTTTATTTTTTTAATGGGGTGACATCAATAAATCAGGATACATATATTCAAAGATAACAAGTCCAGGTTATCTTGTCGTTCAATTATGTTGCATACCCACCACCCAAAGTCAGATTGTCCTCTGTCACCTTCTATCTTGTTTTCTTTGTGCCCCTCCCCACCCCCATCCCTCTCCCATTCCCCCCTCCCCCCCCGTAACCACCACACTCTTATAAATGTCTCTTAGTTTCACTATTATGTCCCACCTACGTATGGAATAATACAGTTCCTGGTTTTTTCTGATTTACTTATTTCGCTTCGTATCATGTTATCAAGATCCCACCATTTTGCTGTAAATGTTCCGATGTCATCATTTCTTATGGCTGAGTAGTATTCCATAGTGTATATGTGCCACATCTTCTTTATCCAGTCATCTATTGATGGGCTTTTTGGTTGTTTCCATGTCCTGGCCACTGTGAACAATGCTGCAATAAACATGGGGCTGCATGTGTCTTTACGTTTCAATGTTTCTGAGTTTTTGGGATATATACCCAGTAGAGGGATTGCTGGGTCATAAGGTAGTTCTATTTTCAGTTTTTTGAGGAACCACCATACTTTCTTCCATAATGGTTGTACTACTTTACATTCCCACCAACAGTGTATGAGGGTTCCTTTTTCTCCACAGCCTCTCCAACATTTGCTGTTACCTGACTTGCTAATAACAGCTAATCGAACAGCTGTGAGGTGGTATCTCATTGCCGTTTTGATTTGCATTTCTCTAATATCAGCTGCTTTCTTTGATAGGCCCAAATCTCTTTTGATTCAGGTTGGCTAAACTGCTGAGGGATTAATGACTGCTTGGCATCAGAAGAAGACCCTTCAAATTCTACAACCATTTCCTCATGCATCTTATCAAAATACACTTGATCACCATGTTCACCTTCTTCATCCTTAGAAGAAATAAAACCATTGAAAATTGGAACCAGGAGTGTCTCAGTGTGTGGGACAGGTGGTATTGCTGAAAGAATATTAGGATAGGCAATCATATGCTGTTTTTTCTTGCCAATGCCCTTTGTATGGATCAGACAGAAATAGCAGTCATTGCTGTGGTCCTTAGGTTCACGCCAAACCATGGGAATACCAAAAGGCATTCCTTTGCGTTTTCCTTTTCTCCAGTCACGAAGCATTTCCTCACAATTATGACACAATATGAGGAGCCCAATTCTTGTCTTGATCACCAAGGGGAACTTGAAAATAGGCAATATATGCACATGTCACAAATGATGAAATATTGCGCCTTTGACGTTGAAGTGTGTAACAGCCACATATATAACAGAAGGTGTCAGGACTATTCTTAAATTTACGCCTACTCGAAGAAGCCATGATTCAATCTTAAAACAAAATAAGAGGGTGTTTTTATTAGATAGTAATTTTTTACATTTAAAAACAACTACAATTATATAAAAGTGATGTTTGTAAAACATTAATTTCCTTGTGGTTATGTTCAATCCAAGAGTCATTGCCCTTTAACTCCAATTTAAAAACCAATGCATGCCATTAACTGTAACAAAAAGAAATTCAAGTTTCATAAAAATTAGAGCATGCACCAATAAATGGATTTCAGTGATGCAGAGATATATAGAAACAGTTCTAAAACCTCATGCAACAGAAAGTGGAAAAAAATTGTTCCTCAGTATTAATCAGGTCATTACTTGGCATTCAGCTATAGCTTCCTTGGCAACATGGATCCTTCAGCTGTCAGCAATCAGACTACAGTCAACTTTCAATTATCAACGCTATTGAGGGGGCAGTGATGTGAATAATCCAAAGAGCAGATAATCCCTCTAAGTCATTTAATTTATCTTTTGAATGGTTTTTACAGGTACACACATGCAAAAAGGCATGATTCTTTCCTTCCTTATTAAGTTCTGCTTAGGCCAAAAATAAAATTGATCTGCACTCCTTGGGCATACACTAAAAAAGCAGTTCTCAGATTAAACATTTTTCTGGATCACTCTCTCATGGAGAATTGAGGGTTTAGGACATTGATTTCATAGACTCATCACACTGGAAGGAAGCAGGAAATCATTCAGCTCAAACCCTTTGCTTTGCAGAGGAATAAACTAAGTCCAGAGGCACTTGCCTAAAATCCTGTGGCTAGGTAATGTCCATGCACTGTCATTAGTTCATTCACAAGACTTTTCCTTCCACTGACTGTTTCTTTAACCAGTTGTGCCCAATGGGGACAGTCATAAGAATGAGGTATAGTCTGCTCAAGGGTTGCTCCTGCACTGCATAGTGTGATGCTGAGATGTCTCAGACCAAAGACCCCAACTGGGCACCTTATTAGAATTGCCCAAAGAACATTAAAAATAATTCTTGTCCAATTAAATTAGCATCTGGAATTGGGGCTGATGGGTGGGGTGGGGGGGCAATCTAGGTGAGACCCAGACACCGGAGCTTAAAAAGCTCTCCAAGTGAATCCAAAGTGCAATCAAGGTTGGGAATCACTGCCCAGAGCCAGAATTCTAACTCCTTCCGCTACTAGATATATAACCTCAGTCAAATCTCCTCACCTCTCTGTGCCTCAGTTTTCACCTCTCTAAAATGGAACAATGAGGACAGTTTAATAGTTGTCTTGGTAAGTGGTTGACAGGATTAAATGGTTTAATGTATAGAAAACACTGAGAGCAGTTCCATTGTGAAATGAATGTTTGTATTCCAACATCCCACCACCCCACCACTCCAGCTCAAATTCATATGTTGAAAACCTAAGCTCCTGTGCGATGTTATTGGGAAGTGTGGGCTTTGGGACATGATTAGGTCAAGAGGATGGTGCCCTCATGAACAGGATTAGTGCCCTTATAAAAAGAGAGCTTTCTTTCTCTTTCTCTATTCTCTGTCATGTGAGGATACAGTGAGAAGTTGGTCATCTGCAAACCAGGAAGCTAGCTTTCACCAGAGATCCGATCTGCCCATACATGATCTTGGACTTCTCAGCCTTCAGAACTATGAAAAATAATGTTTGTTTGTTTTTTAGTATATGTGCTGCCGAAGCAAGCACATGTATGTTTGTTTTTTAAGCCACCATGTATTCTAACAACCCAAACTGTATGGTATTCTAACAGCCTGAACTGACTAAAACACATTCCTGGTCCACAGAAAACATTATATAAATGTTAGCTGTTATTATTATTGTTGCTACTCCCACTATTATTGCTGCTATTACTATTATATAAGGTCTTTAGAAGGAATGTGCTAAGGGTACTTCTGGAAACATTGGTCTAATCGGGGACCTCTTTTGAAAAGCTGACGTGGGACCTTGAGATTTAAGTTGACTTATCTACTCAACAAAATATCCAAGAGGGGGATTTTAGTGTAGGGGCTGGGAAGAAATATAACAACTCCTGAAAACAGATTCACCATTCAACATGGTGGAAAAGCGGAGCATTTTTGTGGGTTGTATTTGAGGGCTATTACCATAGCATTTGTCCATTGTTCAGTTAACATTTACCATATTGATTTTAATTATGTTACAATATATTACCTGAGTCTGAAGTTAAAGCATTACTAATCCTATATTACATTATAGTTACAGCTGCCTCTGAGCAGCTGTGATGCATCTTACACTGAGATGAACACCAAAATATGTTTTATTTCCCTAGGCCCAGAGTAGTAGTACTATCAGTTTACTTGTGGTTTTTAGGAAATTTTGTATTATAATATCACTCTGATGCCAGGAATTCTTTGCTTTCCCATGTTGTATATTATTTGCAAACTGGTGGATTAGAAATTATCAGCAACTGGCCTTCAGAAATTAACTTATTTACTGTTCCTTAATGAAGTGGTAATCAGTTTTGTTCCAGACATAATATAAAAACAGTTTGGGGCTTTATGATTCTTACATAAATGTTAGCAAATAGGCTTCTTTCTAAATAAAAAAGAACTATTTTATAGAAAAATTTAGACTAATTTCTAATGACAAAGCATTGTGATGTCTGTTATAAATGTTACCAGATTTCTCTGCTTGTCCTAAAGCAAGTCTGAATAATGAAGCCCACACTGCATCAATCTTTCTGGTTAATTTGTCATTTTCCAAATTTAAAACTCAGTTTTTATCAGCCTTGATTCTTGTCTTTGGCCTCATTCCTTTTCCCACTTTTCTTTATGTAGTTTTAAGCCTACAGATACATTCTCAAACATCTTTTTTAAGTGGTTATTGGGTAATCACACATGGTCAGTCCAAAGGTGAGCCTGGAATGTGGGCAAAGGACCTTCAACTCTTGACCTAAGGAGGTTATAGCTGTATGACATTAACACTTGAATGATTTGCTGAGATTATCTAACAATTATTAAATGGCCACTTGGATTAAGGAGCCATGAAGGCCCCAAAGACTAAGGAAAGACTGCTCCTGAGGGGCTCACAATCTTGAGGAGAAAATAGTTAAACAGGGGGAAAGAGTATAAACCAGGGTAACCAACACTGGTTATACTTCACCCTTTACAAGCTGTGTGACCTTGGACAAGTTTTGTTGCTTCTCTGATTCCTACTTCCCTGATCTGCAAAGTAGAAATTGTAAAACTTTTCTTTTTATTTCTTTCTTTATTAATTGATTAATTTTTTTTATAATAATTTTATTTTTTTAATGGGGTGACATCAATAAATCAGGATACATATATTCAAAGATAACAAGTCCAGGTTATCTTGTCGTTCAATTATGTTGCATACCCACCACCCAAAGTCAGATTGTCCTCTGTCACCTTCTATCTTGTTTTCTTTGTGCCCCTCCCCACCCCCTTTCCCTCTCCCATTCCCCCCTCCCCCCCGTAACCACCACACTCTTATCAATGTCTCTTAGTTTCACTATTATGTCCCACCTACGTATGGAATAATACAGTTCCTGGTTTTTTCTGATTTACTTATTTCGCTTCGTATCATGTTATCAAGATCCCACCATTTTGCTGTAAATGTTCCGATGTCATCATTTCTTATGGCTGAGTAGTATTCCATAGTGTATATGTGCCACATCTTCTTTATCCAGTCATCTATTGATGGGCTTTATGGTTGTTTCCATGTCCTGGCCACTGTGAACAATGCTGCAATAAACATGGGGCTGCATGTGTCTTTACGTATCAATGTTTCTGAGTTTTTGGGATATATACCCAGTAGAGGGATTGCTGGGTCATAAGGTAGTTCTATTTTCAGTTTTTTGAGGAACCACCATACTTTCTTCCATAATGGTTGTACTACTTTACATTCCCATCAACAGTGTATGAGGGTTCCTTTTTCTCCACAGCCTCTCCAACATTTGCTATTACCTGTCTTGCTAATAACAGCTAATCGAACAGGTGTGAGGTGGTATCTCATTGCAGTTTTGATTTGCATTTCTCTAATAGCTAAAGAAGATGAGCATCTTTTCATATATCTGTTGGCCATTTGTATTTCTTCCTGGGAGAAGTGTCTATTCATATCCTCTTCCCATTTTTTTATTGGATTGTTTGTTTGTTTGTTGTTGAGTTTTATGAGTTCTTTGTATATTTTGGATATTAGGCCCTTATCTGAGCTGTTGTTTGAAAAAATCATTTCCCATTTAGTTGGCTCTCTGTTTATTTTGTTATCAGTTTCTCTTGCTGAGCAAAAACTTCTTAGTCTGATGTAGTCCCATTCATTAATTTTTGCCTTCACTTCTCTTGCCTGTGGAGTCAAATTCATAAAATGCTCTTTAAAACCCAGGTCCATGAGTTGAGTACCTATGTCTTCTTCTATGTACTTAATTGTTTCAGGTCTTATGTTTAGATCTTTGATCCATTTTGAGTTAATTTTTGTACAGGGGGAGAGACTGTAGTCCAGTTTCATTCTTTTGCATGTGGCTTTCCAGTTTTCCCAGCACCATTTATTGAAGAGGCTTTCTTTTCTCCATTGTGTGTTGTTGGCCCCTTTATCAAAAATTATTTGACTATATATATGTGGTTTTATTTCTGGACTTTCTATTCTGTTCCATTGGTCTGACTGTCTATTTTTCTGCCAATACCATGCTGTTTTGATTGTCGTGGCCCTATAATATAGTTTGAAGCCAGGTATTGTAATGCCCCCAGCTTCATTCTTTTTCTTTAGGATTGCTTTGGCTATTCGGGGTTTTTTATAGTTCCATATAAATCTGATGATTTTTTGCTCTATTTCTTTAAAAAACGTCATTGGAAGTTTGATGGGAATTGCATTAAATTTGTATATTGCTTTGGGTAATATAGCCATCTTGATTATATTTATTCTTCCTAGCCAAGAACAAGGTATATTCTTCCATCTCATTATATCTTTTTCGATTTCCCTTAACAATGGTTTATAGTTTTCATTATATAAGTCCTTTACATTCTTTGTTATGTTTATTCCTAAGTATTTTATGTTTTTTGTTGCAATCGTGAAGGGGATTATTCTTTTGAGTTCCTTCTCAGTTGTTTCATTGTTGGCATATAGAAAGGCTATTGACTTCTGTATGTTAATTGATTGATTAATTTTAGAGAGAAGGGACAGAGTGAGAGAGAAAGGGGGGGGGAGGAAGAGGAAGCATCAACTCGTAGTAGTTGCTTCTTGACTGGGCAAGACCTGGGTTTTGAATCGGCAACATCAGCATTCCAGGTCAACACTTGATCCACTGTGCCACCACAGGTCAGGTGTAAAACTATTCTTGACTGCATATTGAGAGGATTAAATAAACCAATACTTGAGAAACAATTACTTAGCAAGTAACTGGCATAGTAGACAGTCAATAGAAATTTGTTATTACCCTCTACCTTTATTTCCCATTTATACAGCAACACGCACACATACTTTTAAAAGAATCTCAAAAGATGCATTTAAAACTGAGAAATATTTTTAATTAAACTTATAACAATTTTAATTAAGTTGTTACAAGTAACACTACTATACTAATTAAATGCACACATTTAGCAACCATCAATTCCACGGACCAACTAACTCAGTTTCCATAAGTCACAGTATGAAAGTTCAGAGGTGGGGGGTACAAGATAATGACAGCTCATCTTCAGATTACGTTGAGCAAGTCTGACAATACAAGTTTTGATACGTAACTTTTAAGTTTAGAATATATTATTTATTATAAAAAAATCAAAAGTAGTGTTAAGTTGAAGATATAGAATAATAAAACGTTTTAAGTAACGAAGACTGTGCAAACTGATTCAATTAGTTCTTTTTGTTTTTTTCCTTTCTTTTTTCTCAAAAGTGCTTCCTGTGTGGATATCACCACACCTTGTTTAACTACACTGATAAGCACCATTGAAAACTCACTGTTTAACTTATAGAACTTTGGACTTTGCAGAAGTGAACAGACTTCAAAATCTACTTATTGTTAATGTTGTTAGTGATTGTACTTAGAAACTATTTTTCCAAATATGCTTTGTACCTAACAACTGTCTGTAACTAGTAATAATATTAAAATACTATAGCTTACTAGTTGATAGATTCAACTAGATATGATTATAGATATCCCTTTGATAAAACATGTGTTCCTAAAAATTGACTAAGAAAGCTGATTTCTAAATATAGAATCTGTTTTCTAACTGCTTTTATTATTTTTTATATAAAAAATGTTCCTTTGAAAAATATTCTAGCAAAAATACGTAATAAGACCATATATATGCATACATTCAACTTTAAACTTTTTCACTTTAAGGTGAGTGGTAATGAATTTGTTATTAAAAGTTACTATACCACAAAATGTAAATGAAAAACATTTAAGAATTTTTAAAACTTTGTTTTTAAAGAATGCAACAAAAATTTCAAGTATATAAATAACAGAGCATTTGAGATCTTGCTCCCCAGCATATCACTAGTTGAGCTCTAATCAGTTCATAAAAATTCTCATCAGCAGAATTCTGAAGAGGCTCACCCAAGACCACCTGACAGATCCAGACCCAAAGGTTGGTACAAGCAGGGCCCTTTATGCCCCACAAGCTCCCTGTTTTACATTGGGTGAGCTTGGGTGAGTTTCTCTTGGAATTTTGGGCTTTCTTGCTTTAAGTAGTAGGCCATAACTTTATTTGAGCTGTTCTCTCTTTTTTAAAGCTTTTATTTATTTATTTTAGAGAGGAGAGAAAGAGAGAGAGAGAGAAAGGGGGAGGAGCAGGAAACATCAACTCCCATATGTGTCTTGACCAGGCAAGCCCGGAGTTTCAAACCAGAAACCTCAGCATTCCAGGTCAACACTTTATCCATTGTGCTACCACAGGTCAGGCTATTTAAGCTGTTCTTAAGAAATCCTCCATGTGGATAAAGTAAAGATAACCCAGGAAAAGAAAATAAATGGGTTGCTGATTTTAATTTTGACTTTTTAATTGGATTGATTATCGAGAATCTGACAAAATCTTTGCTGGTTAATTAAAACTGAACTCTCTTTAACTCCAAAAGAGAAAGGACACCTGCTTCCCCCACCCAAATAGCTCTTGTGGTGGAGATGGGTGCCACCAGGGTGTCCATTGCAACTGAAGAAGCTGTCAGGAGCCCCTGGGAGAAGCACAGCGTGCCCTGGAATGAGTTCACCACAAGAGAAGAGCCCAAGAGAGGGCCATGTGCATTGGAAAGTCTCAGTTCCAGCAATGTTTGCTAAGCTCTCCGTGTCCCTTGCTCAGGTATTCTTAGGCAAGTGAGAAACTTTGTGGGGTTGCCCCAAGAAGAATTTTCCCCTGGGGCATAAAGCAGTCCTATAGAGATAGCCACAGCATTTTGGCTGTTCTGGAAAGTGAACCTAAAGGCTGGTTTTCCCTTCAAGTTTGTTCAGACCGTGTGACCAAGCGGTGGTGCAGTGGATAGAGCATTGGACTGGGATGCGGAGGACCCAGGTTTGAGACCCCGAGGTCGCCAACTTGAGTGCGAGCTCGTCTGCCTTGAGCAAGGCTCACCAGCTTGAGCCCAAGGTCGCTGGCATGAGCAAGGGGTTACTGGGTCTGCTGTAGCCCCACGGTCAAGGCACATATGAGAAAGCAATCACTGAACAACTAAGGAGCCGCAAGGAAGAATTGATGCTTGTCATCTCTCTCTTTTCCTGTCTGTCCCTCTCTCTAACTCTCTGTCTCTGTCAAAAAAAAAAAAAAAAAAGTTTGTTCAGACTCTACAAATAGCAAAGTTAATATGAAAAATCATGCCTCTGAGGCAAAAAAAAAAAAAGAAGCCCACAACAGCCCAACAGCCAGCCTCCCATTAAAAGAAGCCCACAACAGCCAGCCTCCCATTAATAGTAGGATGGCCAAGAAAAGGATTCTATGATACTTCTAAATCAATCTTTTGTGTGCACAATTAGAAAAAGCTGGCTATAAAATTAGGTAGAACGAATGGGAAAAAAACTATTAGAGACTGTCTCAGACCTTTAAAAAGGCTTTCCTTCCTAAGCTAAAGTGACAGTGTAAAAGAAGTTACAAAAAGAAAGAGTATTCAGATTAAGTGGATCAACCTATGATGTTAGTTAGATGTCAACCCAATGCTTTGAGGTATTAAAAGTGACCATCCCACATAGAGCTCCATGTTTTATAGGACAAACTCGAGCTCACTCCTTGCTTTCTGGAGCTGTAGCACAAGGGAATTCCCTTTTTTCTTTTCTTTTATTTTTATTTTTATTTATTTATTTTTTATTTTTCTGAAGTTGGAAATGGGGAGGCAGTCAGACAGACTCCCGCATGCGCCTGACTGGGATCCACCCGGCACACTTACCAGGGGGGGATGCTCTGCCCAGCTGGGGTGTTGCTCTGTTGCAACCAGAGCCATTCTAGCTCCTGAGGCAGAGGCCATGGAGCCATCCTCAGCACCCGGGCCAACTTTGCTCCAATGGAGCCTTGGCTGTGGGAGGGGAAGAGAGAGACAGAGAGGAAGGAGAAGGGGAAGAGTGGAGAAGCAGATGGGCGCTTCTCCGGTGTGCCCTGGCTGGAAATCAAACCCGGGACCCCTGCATGCCAGGCCAATGCTCTACCACTGAGCCAAATGGCCAGAGCCTAGGAATGCCCTTGTTGATCAAGCTACCCAAAAGAAAATTATTTGGAGCAACCATGACAGATCAAGCAATTCAGTCTCATACTATTCATCACCAGAACGCTGCAGTCCTGTGTAAACAGTTTCAACTTTCTCGAGAAGCAGCACAGCAGATTGGGAAATCCTGTCCAAGGGGTCCTATACTACAATCTGCCCCTTCATTTGGAGTTAACCCTCAAGGACCCCTACCAGGACAACTTTGGCAAATGGATGTTACTCATATACCTTCATTTGGCAAACAGTCCTATGTCCACGTTACAGTGGATACATATTCTGGATTTATAGTAACCTCTGTCAGAACAGGAGAGGCTGCTAAGCATGTTATAGCTCATTGTCTGTATGCATTGTTCTCTTATTGGATTTCCTAAACTGGTTAAACTGACAATGCTCCTGCATATGGAGCAAAAGCATTTACTGTATTTTGTCAAACCTTTCGAATTATGTGTATTTCTTACAATCTTTAAAGTCAAGGTATTATTAAAGTGTATCCAGCAAATATTCTAAGGTAAATTTAAAAAAATTTAAAAGGGGGAAGTCATATCCTGGAACTCCTACGGGTCTACCATATCATGCTTTTACTTAAAAAAATTTTTAATTTCTTTTGAATGCTGATGAACAAATCTTTTTCTCCTGCAAACTACTACCTTCTTTATTTGATACAGCTAATAACACTGTTTTGTCTTTTTCCAAATAGCTCCAGATATATGAAAAAGATTTATATAGGCAGATGGGGATCCTCAAACCCCTCAGCGAGATCTTCTGAGCATGGCTTTTAAGATACCAAGAGGCAGAAAAAGCCCAATATAAATCAGGGGAACTACCAGCTTTTAGAATATACCCTTAAAGGCTCCAATGCCCCAAAGGGGTTTCATAGGATGCCATCTGGGTCCTGCTTCAATACTGGAAAGGAAGGTCATTGAACTAAAGCCTGCCAGACTTACATGCCTCTGCTGTGAGGAAACAGGAACACTGGAAGGTAGGCTTCCCCCCCGCTCCTCTAAGGGAGGGTTCAGTCTCTTCCAGCCCTGCTCCAGCCACCTATGACCTAACCTTGCCCAGAATGCTGGGGTTTGCCACTGAAGGCTGAAGGGGCCCAGGGCCATCAGCCCCATCTACGACACTGTGGACGAGCCTAGGGCATTTCTTCCAAGAAGCAGGTAACTGATCTCATTTGCACAAGGGCCACTTAACTATGTCTTGCCTGAATAGTCAGGTTTTTTATTCTTCCCTCGAAGATCTCTGCTATGGGTGTTGATAGTCCTATTTTCTGCTGCTTTGTTTAATATATAGTGTTTCCTTTATTCCTCCTACCTCAATGCCCCACTCATATTTCACGCTGGGACCTACTCCTAATTTAGAGCTCTCTTTCCCCATTTTGCCAACTTCTATTATGAATCTACCTTTGCCACCCAGCTTAGTGTATCCCAAGGTTCTCTTTACCAAGCCACAGTCACAGAGCTCCAGGGAAAAGCAACCTGGTCTCATCTCTTCAGGCAGAGGAAAACAGAAGCTCCATCTCCACACATGCTGCAGATGACTTTTCCAGTCTACTTGAATCATTACCAGCTAGAAGCAGTGGTCATTGGGACTTGGACATGAGCTGCAAAGTATAGAATTGTGACAACAATACCAGTGCCATGCGGACTTTTCCTGGAGGTGGACTTGTCCTGGACTCCTGCTCCTAGTGACAGCTCCTAACAGACTGAACTGGGGTGGGGTTTCATTTTTCAGGGATTTGGTATGGTGTTGGGGCCAACTTGGACTTGGTGAACATGTTAAGGACACTACTCTTTTATGGATTCTTGCTGTATTACCCAAGAGTTTGCTTAAAGGCTTTAATTACTGTAAAAAAAAATAGAAGACTGGATAAAGAAGATGTGGCACATATACACCATGGTATACTATTCAGTCATAAGAAATGATGACATTGGATTACTTACAACAAAATGGTGGGATCTTGATAACATTATACGTAGTGAAATAAATAAATCAGAAAAAAACAAGAACTGCAGGATTCCATACATTGGTGGGACATAAAAACAAGACTAAGAGACATGGACAAGAGAGTGTTGGTTATGGGGGCAGGGGGAGGGAAGGAGGAAGAGGAGGAGGGGGAAGGGGAGGGGCACAAAGAAAACTAGATAGGGTTTGGACATCAGAGTAATGGCGGGGTAGGAAGCGATACCGATAAATCTCCCCCAAAACTCAACAAGATCTTCAACCAGAAACAGAAAAACCTATACTTGGAGCCTCCAGATGCTTCGCAATACACCCGAAGTTATGGTCGAGTGAAAAATTGGCTAAATATATAACCAAACCCCGAAGGAATTAGGGAGTAAGAAATGCTCCGCCTTCCTCACTAACCTAAACAGGGCGGCTTTCTCTGATAACTGTGAATATAGAAACTGAGGCGGGCAAAGGGGGTGAATAGATCCAGGCCGCGGCACAAACAGCCGAACCAGGCTGTGGCACGGAGATCCAAGCTGAGGAAAAACTGATCCTGTGGCAACCCGGGTAATACAAGCTAACACTCGCGCCAAACCCAAACAAAGAAAGACAAGCGGGGCAGCCATTTTACCCAATCTCCTGGTCGGTGCGCAGTTAGTGGGCGAGAGGTTTCTTCTTAAGCTCCGGGAGTGGGTTCCCGTGTTACCCCACAGAAAGGCAGAGTAAGAGGCCTTTCTGTGGGCCAAAAGCAGAATCGCTGGGCAGCCCCAGCGCTCTGGGAAAGCCACGCACGGGAGGGAGCGAGAACTAATTCCAACGGTGGAAATTTTCCGTGCTGGTGGGGGTTTCACTCAGAGGGAAACGAAGCCGGCCTCATATCCTGGTCTGCGCGCGCAGATAGGGAATGAGAGATTCCTCCGAGTGACTCGGCAGTGCGCGCCCGTGTTATCGCACAGAGAGGCAGAGTCAGGGCCCTTTGTGTGGGCCAAAGCAGAATTTTGGGCTGGCCCAGCGCCTTGCAAAAGCCGTGCACGGGGACGGAGCGAGAGCCAATTCCAGCGCTGCAACTTTTCCATGCGGTTGGGGGTTTCACTCAGAGTGTGAGACTGCTGGCCGGATATCCTGGTCTGCGCGCACAGACAGTGAGTGAGAGTTTCCTTCAAGCGCCCCGGAAGTGGGCGCCCGCCTGTGTTACCAGACAGAGTGGCAGAGCCAGAGGTCTTTGAGTGGGTGGAAACCCCGCCTGATTATGCTAGCAGCTCTGACTGACTGAGCCTTACCCAGAGCCCTGTGCTGAGTGGAAATAGAGTGGGGAGTTGCCAGCTCTTTGAGCCTCTTACTATCCAGGCAGAGGCAGCAGCAACCCCATAGCTGGATTATCAGGCTACTAATTGAGAAAGGAAAGACTAGGAGAAAGGCTCCAGGAACACGGACTCTCTCACTGTCGGAGCCTATAAATGCTAATGAGCCTCGACTGCCAACGAGACTAAAGTACAATACATGACATTGCCATAGAGACTTATCAACTGCAAACCTCTACCTAAGCGTGCCAAAGGGGCAGAACCCGGGGTACAGAGTCACCGACCAGGAAGAGGGAGAGAAAAGAAAAAGCAAGAAGATAACCTCTCAAAATCAAGAATAATCTGCAGACTTTATAACCTATCCCATTTTATTACATTTGTTCATTTGTTTCTCTTATCTTCATTCTTGATACTTCTTTTCCTCCTCCAATTTGGCCGATTAACTCTCTGCCGGTCTTACTCTCTCCTCTCCTTGAACTACACTACCCATAAGTGTTACATCTCCCATTATCTTTTCTCTCCTCTTCCTTTCTCTCTATGAGGGTTGCACTCCAAAACCCTTAACTCTCTCTCTCCCTTTCTCTTTCTTTTTTCTTCTTTTAGTGCTTCCCTCTTTTTTTTCTCTCTCTCTCTTTCTTTTCTCCCTCTATATTAGTTTCTTCCTTTCTCCTTTACATTTCCTCTCATTCAAACCTCAATAACAAACAAATTATCTTATCTGGGACTCAAAATTATGTTTGTGGCATTTTGGGGGGTTTTTACTTCACCTTTTTAACTCACTAGCAGTGCTCCCATCCCTGGCTCTCCATTTTATCTAGTTCTTGTTCCACTAAATACAATAGTAATTTTTTAATTTGTCCCCCCATTTTTCTGTTTTCCTCTTATTCCTCTCATCATAACTCTTAGACAACCAACACCTAAAAGCAAATCATTTTATTCTTGACCCAAATTTTTTCCTTATTTGCTTTTTGTGGGTCCATACCCCCTTTTTTTTTCTTTTTTTTTTTTTGCGCCTTTATTACTTTTCCTCAATTCAGGCCCTCCATCATAGGCATTGTTTGTTTTAATTCACAGTTCACCACAAGATTTTCTCAAGAAAGAGGGGAGAGGAGAGGAGAGGAAAAAAGGAGGGGGGGATTAATTTCCTTTTTAAAAAATTTTTATTTTATTTTATTTTTCTTTATTTCATTATTAATTTTAAAAAAACAACTCTTTTCGATTTTTTTATTTTTTTATTTTTTTTTAACTTTTTATTCTTTATTAAATCTCATTAATACTATCAACAAAACCACCCTCAGATGCCATTAAGGAAGAGAAAATCAAATATCATGGATACAAAAGAAAGAGAGGTAACACAGCTAGATGAGGAAAAATCTATGGAGAAAAAATTTAATATATTGGAAACCTTGGAGCTAAATGACAGAGAATTCAAGATAGAAATCCTAAAAATATTCAGAGATATACAAGAAACCACAGAAAGGCAATTTAGGGAGCTCAGAAAACAACTCAATGAACACAAAGAATATATGCCCAAGGAAATTGAAACTATAAAAACAAATCAAACAGAGATGAAAAACTCAATTCACGAGCTGAAAAACGAAGTAACAAGCTTAGCGAATAGAACAGGTCAGATAGAAGAGAGGATTAGTGAAATAGAAGACAAGCAACTTGAGGCACAACAGAGAGAAGAAGAGAGAGACTCAAAAATTAAAAAAAATGAGATAGCCCTACAAGAATTATCTGACTCCATCAAAAAGAATAACATAAGAATAATAGGAATATCAGAGGGAGAAGAGAGAGAAAATGGAATGGAGAACATACTCAAACAAATAATAGATGAGAACTTCCCAAGCCTGTGGAAAGAACTAAAGCCTCAAGTTCAAGAAGCAAACAGAACTCCGAGTTTTCTTAACCCCAACAAACCTACTCCAAGGCATATCATAATGAAATTGACACAAACCAACAGCAAAGAAAAAATTCTCAAGGCAGCCAGGGAAAAGAAGAATACAACATATAAAGGAAGGCCCATTAGATTATCATCAGTTTCTCAGCAGAAACTCTAAAAGCTAGAAGACAGTGGACCCCAATATTTAAAGTCCTGAAAGAGAGGAACTTTCAGCCACGAATACTATACCCATCAAAGCTATCCTTCAAATATGAAGGAGAAATAAAAACATTCACAGATACAGAAAAGATGAGGGAATTTATCATCAGAAAACCCCCACTCCAGGAATTACTAAAGGGGGTTCTCCAATCAGATACAAAGAACAAAAAAAAACAGAGCCACAAGTAAAAGCTCCAAGAAGAACACAATAAAACCAAATTTAAACTGTGACAACAACAAAAAGAAAGAGGGGGAGAAGATGGAGATTACCAGTAGCAAAGGACGATGGAGTGCAAAAGTACTCACAAAATAGTTCACTACAATGAACAGGGTAGGGACCCTTTTCATTACTCAAAGGTAACCACCATTGAAAAAACCACCACAGAAGCACATGAGATAAAAAAGATAGCAACAGAGGAGGACGATGGAGTGCAAAAGTACTCACAAAATAGTTCGCTACAATGAACAGGGTAGGGACCCTTTTCATTACTCAAAGGTAACCACCATTGAAAAAACCACCACAGAAGCACATGAGATAAAAAGATAGCAACAGAGGAAAGATGTATGGAATACAACCAAGTAAAAACAAAAGATAGAAAAACGAAAGAGAAGGATCAAACAAGACACAAAACTAACAGAAGGCAAGATATAAAATGGCAATAGGGAACTCACAAGTATCAATAATTACACTAAATGTAAACGGATTAAACTCACCAATAAAAAGGCACAGAAGAGCAGAATGGATTAAAAAAGAAAATCCAACTGTATGCTGCCTACAAGAAACTCATCTAAGTAACAAGGATAAAAACAAATTCAAAGTGAAAGGCTGGAAAACAATACTCCAAGCAAATAACATCCAAAAAAAAGCAGGTGTAGCAATACTCATATCGGATAATGCTGACTACAAAACAGGAAAACTACTCAGAGACAAAAATGGCCATTTCATAATGGCTAAGGGGACACTGAATCAAGAAGACATAACAATCCTTAATATATATGCACCAAACCAAGGAGCACCAAAATATATAAGACAGCTACTTATTGATCTTAAAACAAAAACACAATCATACTTGGAGACCTCAATACACCACTGACGGCTCTAGATCGGTCATCCAAACAGAGAATCAACAAAGACATAGTGGCCTTAAACAAAACACTAGAGCACCTGGATATGATAGACATCTACAGGACATTTCATCCCAAAGTGACTGAGTATACATTTTTCTCCAGTGTACATGGATCATTCTCAAGAATTGACCATATGTTGGGCCACAAAAACAACATCAGCAAATTCAGAAAAATTGAAGTTGTACCAAGCATATTTTCTGATCATAAAGCCTTGAAAGTAGAATTCAACTGCAAAAAAAGAGGAAAAAAATCCCACAAAAATGTGGAAACTAAACAACATACTTTTAAAAAATGAATGGGTCAAAGAAGAAATAAGTGCAGAGATCAAAAGATATAAACAGACTAATGAAAATGACAATACGACATATCAGAATCTCTGGGATGCAGCAAAAGCAGTGATAAGAGGGAAGTTCATATCACTTCAGGCATATATGAACAAACAAGAGAGAGCCCAAGTGAACCACTTAACTTCCCACCTTAAGGAACTAGAAAAAGAAGAACAAAGACAACCCAAAACCAGTCGAAGAAAGGAGATAATAAAAATCAGAGCAGAAATAAATGAATTAGAGAACAGAAAAACTATAGAAAAAATTAATAGAACAAGGAGCTGGTTCTTTGAAAAGATCAACAAAATTGACAAACCCTTGGCAAGACTTACCAAGGAAAAAAGAGAAAGAACTCATATAAACAAAATCCAAAATGAAAGAGGAGAAATCACCATGGACACCGTAGATATACAAAGAATTATTGTAGAATACTATGAAAAACTTTATGCCACTAAATTCAACAACCTAGAAGAAATGGATAAATTCCTAGAACAATACAACCTTCCTAGACTGAGTCAAGAAGAAGCAGAAAGCCTAAACAGACCTATCAGTAGAGAAGAAATAGAAAAAACCATTAAAAACCTCCCCAAAAATAAAAGTCCAGGCCCTGACGGCTATACAAGCGAATTTTATCAAACATTCAAAGAAGACTTGGTTCCTATTCTACTCAAAGTCTTCCAAAATATTGAAGAAGAAGCAATACTTCCAAACACATTTTATGAGGCCAACATAACCCTCATACCAAAACCAGGCAAGGATGGCACAAAAAAAGAAAACTACAGACCAATATCTCTAATGAAT
Organism: Saccopteryx leptura; assembly: GCF_036850995.1. Classification (NCBI taxonomy): domain Eukaryota; kingdom Metazoa; phylum Chordata; class Mammalia; order Chiroptera; family Emballonuridae; genus Saccopteryx; species Saccopteryx leptura. Next base: position 125,741,087 of record NC_089507.1, read on the forward strand.
ACAGATGCTAAAATACTAAACAAAATACTAGCAAATCGAATACAACAACATATTAAAAAAATAATACATCATGATCAAGTGGGATTCATCCCAGAATCTCAAGGATGGTTCAACATACGTAAAACGGTTAACGTAATACACCATATCAACAAAACAAAGAACAAAAACCACATGATCTTATCAATAGACGCAGAAAAGGCTTTCGATAAAATACAACACAATTTTATGTTTAAGACTCTTAACAAAATGGGTATAGAAGGAAAATATCTCAACATGGCCATATATGATAAACCATCAGCTAACATCATGTTAAATGGCACTAAACTGAAGGCTTTCCCCCTTAAATCAGGAACAAGACAGGGTTGTCCACTCTCTCCACTCTTATTTAATGTGGTACTAGAGGTTCTAGCCAGAGCAATCAGACAAGACAAAGAAATAAAAGGCATCCATATCGGAAAAGAAGAAGGAAAGGTATCACTTTTTGCAGATGATATGATCCTATACATCGAAAACCCCAAAGAATCCACTAAAAGACTACTAGAAACAATAAGCCAATACAGTAAGGTCGCAGAATACAAAATTAACATACAGAAGTCAATAGCCTTTCTATATGCCAACAATGAAACAACTGAGAAGGAACTCAAAAGAATAATCCCCTTCACGATTGCAACAAAAAACATAAAATACTTAGGAATAAACATAACAAAGAATGTAAAGGACTTATATAATGAAAACTATAAACCATTGTTAAGGGAAATCGAAAAAGATATAATGAGATGGAAGAATATACCTTGTTCTTGGCTAGGAAGAATAAATATAATCAAGATGGCTATATTACCCAAAGCAATATACAAATTTAATGCAATTCCCATCAAACTTCCAATGACGTTTTTTAAAGAAATAGAGCAAAAAATCATCAGATTTATATGGAACTATAAAAAACCCCAAATAGCCAAAGCAATCCTAAAGAAAAAGAATGAAGCTGGGGGCATTACAATACCTGGCTTCAAACTATATTATAGGGCCACGACAATCAAAACAGCATGGTATTGGCAGAAAAATAGACAATCAGACCAATGGAACAGAATAGAAAGTCCAGAAATAAAACCACATATATATAGTCAAATAATTTTTGATAAAGGGGCCAACAACACACAATGGAGAAAAGAAAGCCTCTGCAATAAATGGTGCTGGGAAAACTGGAAAGCCACATGCAAAAGAATGAAACTGGACTACAGTCTCTCCCCCTGTACAAAAATTAACTCAAAATGGATCAAAGATCTAAACATAAGACCTGAAACAATTAAGTACATAGAAGAAGACATAGGTACTCAACTCATGGACCTGGGTTTTAAAGAGCATTTTATGAATTTGACTCCACAGGCAAGAGAAGTGAAGGCAAAAATTAATGAATGGGACTACATCAGACTAAGAAGTTTTTGCTCAGCAAGAGAAACTGATAACAAAATAAACAGAAAGCCAACTAAATGGGAAATGATTTTTTCAAACAACAGCTCAGATAAGGGCCAAATATCCAAAATATACAAAGAACTCATAAAACTCAACAACAAACAAACAAACAATCCAATAAAAAAATGGGAAGAGGGAGTGACGTCACGGAAATGGCGCTGTGAGCAGCGCGTCCGACAGATCTCCCCAAAATCTCAACAAATTTATCAACTAGAAACAGAAAAATTTATCCTCGGAGCATTCCGGAGTTCCACACACACACTGAAAGCAAAAGGACTGTTGCTGAGGAGAGAGCACACCTGTGGTGAGTCAACCCACACGTGCAGCTGCCCGCCCACACTTGGGGACCGCAGCCTGGGCACTGGCTGCCGCCCCAGCATACCCTGAGAAACCGCGCGCGCGCCCCGTGCCGTGGTCCCCGACCACTGGCATGCGGAGAAACCCCGCGCGCGCCCCGTGCCGCGGTCCCCGTCCACTGGCGTGCTGAGAAACCGCGCACGCGCCCTGTGCCGCGGTCCCCGGCCACTGGCGTGCTGAGAAACCGCGCGCGCGCACACGCAACCCGAGCCGCGGTCCGGGAGGAGCGCCAAGGCTGTCTTTCCTAGTCAGGATATTCTCTCTGCGGGCGGGGCACCTCACCCAGCCATTCAAGCTAACAATCAAGCGCTGGGGGGAGGGGCGCGCAGCCAGCCTGAAATACTTTCTGGAGCACAGCTGCGGATCCAATTACTGAAATTAGCTTAACCCACAAAATCTACGCACCCACGGGGCTCTAATTGATAAGATCTCTCCCAGTTCAGCGATCCAAGACAAGAGGCGTGATATTTTCCAGTGCCTTTCGCTAAAGGGGCGGGGGCAACTTCTGATTCACAGAGCCTCCATATTCAGGGATATACCTAACAAGAGGGACTTGGCAGATATTAAGATCCATAAAGCAAACAGCGACTAGTGCTTCTTCTTCCCAGCCAAAACAGGCTACCAAGTGTGGAAAGCCTGTGTTGAGTGGTCCAACTGAATGATAGGCGCTGAACAGTCACCTTGAAAACAATTGACTCCCAGCCCCACCTGATTACGCTGGAGGCTCTGACTGCCAAAGCCTTACCCAGAGCCTTGCGCTGAGTGAGGATAGAGTGGGGATTTCCCAGCTCTTTGAGCCTCTTACTCCCCAGTCAGAAGCAGTGGCAGCCTCATAGCTGGATCACCAGGCTGCTAATTCAGGAAGGGGAGACTAGGAAAGAGACTCCAGGAAAGCAAACTCTCTCATTGTTGGACTTTGCAAACGCCAACAAGCCTTGACTACCAGCGAGACTAAAGCCAATTATATGACATTGCCATAGAATCCCATCAACTGTAAATTCCTACCTAAGAGTGACACAGGGGCAGAACCTGGGGTACAGAGTCACCGACCAGGAAGAGGGGGAGAAAAGAAAAAAGGAAGAAGTTAACCTCTCAAAATCAAGAAAAATCCACAGACTTTATAACTTGTTCCACTAATTCTTTGTTGTTGTTGTTTCTTTCTTCTATCTTATTGCCTTTATTATTATTTCTATTTCTTCCACCTCGGTCCTTTTACTCTCTGCCCATCTTATGCTACCCTTTTCTTGAACTACACTACCCATGAGTGTTACATTTTATTTCTTTTCTTCATCCTAACTCTCCTTTAGGGTTACACTCCAAAACCCTTAATTCTCACTCTCTTCCCTTTTGTTTTTTTTTTGTTCCTTTCCTTTTTTTCTTCCTTCGTTTCTCTCTTACTCTTATTTTTTCCTTTCTATTCATTTCTTCTTTTCTCCTTTTACTTTTCCTCCCATTTAAGCCTCAATCACGAACAAATTATTTAATTTGGGACTCAAGTTTTTGTGGGTTTTTTTTGTTGTTCTTTTTTTTTTTTTTCTTCTTCTGCTTTTGTTCTTGGTTTTCCTCTATTTGTTTGTTTTTGTGGCATTTTGGGCACTTTTTACATTGCTTTTTAACTCACTAGCATTCCTCCGAACCCAAAGTCTCCATTGTATTTAGTCTTCGCTCCACTTAATACAACAGATTTTTACTTATTATTTTTATTTTTATTTTTTTCTTTTTTAATTATTGTTTTTTCTCTCCTTTTTTCTGTTTCCCTCTCATCCCTCTCATTATATCTCTTAATCGACCATCACTTACAAGCAAATCATTTTATGCTTGTCTAAGATTTTCTCCCCCCACCCCTTTTTTTTTTTTTTTTTTGTATTTAGTAGGTCCCTACTCCCTTTTTTGCCCCTTGAACTCTTCACCCCAAATTAGGCCCTCCATTATAGGCAGTTTTTGTTCCATTTAGCATAATATAATTCACAGGTCATCACGATATTTCCCTAAGGAGGTGAGAGGGGGGGAAGAGAAGAAAGAAAAAAGGGGGAAATAATAAATTATTACTTTTTTTGTGTGTGGAGTGTTTTCCTTTTTTCTTTTTTTTTTTTTTTCTTTCTTTTTATTTTTTATTAATTCCAATTAACACTATCATCAAGACCACCTTCAGATGCCAATAAGAAAAAGGAAATCGAACATTATGGATACAAAAGACAGAGAGGTAACACAAATAGATGTGGAAAAATCTATGGAGAAAAGATTTAACATATTGGAAGCCTTGGAGCCAAATGACAGAGAATTTAAAATAGAAATCTTAAAAATGCTCAGATATATACAAGAAAACACAGAAAGGCAATTTAGGGAAATCAGAAAACAACTCAATGATCACAAAGAATATATTACCAAGGAAATTGAAACTATAAAAACAAATCAAACAGAAATGAAAAACTCAATTCAAGAGCTGAAAAACGAGGTAACAAGCTTAGCTAATAGAATAGCCCAGATAGAAGACAGGATCAGTGAAATAGAAGACAAGCAACTTGAGGCACAACAGAGAGAAGAAGAGAGAGACTCAAAAATAATAAAAAACGAGAAAGCCCTACAGGAATTGTCTGACTCCATCAGAAAGAATAACATAAGAATAATAGGTATATCAGAGGGAGAAGAGAAAGAAAATGGAATGGAGAATATACTCAAACAAATAATAGATGAGAACTTCCCAAGCCTATGGAAAGAATTAAAGCCTCAAATTCAAGAAGCAAACAGAACACCAAGTTTTCTTAACCACAACAAACCCACTCCAAGGCACATCATAATGAAGATGACACAAACCAATGACAAAGAAAAAATTCTCAAGGCAGCCAGGGAAAAGAAGAATACAACATATAAAGGAAGGCCTATTAGATTATCATCAGATTTCTCAGCAGAAACTCTACAAGCTAGAAGAGAGTGGACCCTAATATTTAAAGCCCTGAAAGAGAGGAACTTTCAGCCAAGAATACTATACACATCAAAGCTATCCTTCAAATACGAAGGAGATATAAAAATATTCACAAATACAGAAAAGATGAGAGAATTTATCATCAGAAAGCCCCCACTCCAGGAAATACTAAAGGGGGTTTTCCAACCAGATTCAAAGAACAAAAGAAAACATAACCACAAGTAACAGCTCCACCAAGAAAACAATAAAACCAAACTTAAACTGTGACAACAAAAGAAAAAAAAAAGGGGAGAAAGGATGAAGATTCACAGTAGCAAAGGACGATGAAGTGCAGAAATACTCACAAAAAAGGGTACTACAATGAATATGGTAGGTACCCTTTTCATTACTTAATGGTAACCACCCTTGAAAAAACCACCACAAAAACACTTGACTTAAAAAAGGTAGCAACAGAGGAAAGAAGTATGGAATACAAACAAACAAAAACAAACGATAGAAAAACAAAAGAGAAGAATCAAACAAGATACAAAACTAACAGAAAGCAATTTATAAAATGGCAATAGGGAACCCACAAGTGTCAATAATTACACTAAATGTAAATGGATTAAACTCACCAATAAAAAGACACAGAGTAGCAGAATGGATTAAAAAAGAAAATCCAACTATATGCTGCCTACAAGAAACTCATCTAAGCAACAAGGATAAAAACAAATTCAAAGTGAAAGGCTGGAAAACAATACTCCAAGCAAACAACACCCAAAAAAAAGCAGGTGTAGCAATACTCATATCTAATAATGCTGACTACAAGACAGAAAAAGTACTCAGAGACAAAAATGGTCATTTCATAATGATTAAGGGGACACTGAATCAAGAAGACATAACAATCCTTAATATATATGCACCAAACCAAGGAGCACCAAAATATATAAGACAGCTACTTATTGACCTTAAAACAAAAACTGACAAAAATACAATCATACTTGGAGACCTCAATACACCGCTGATGGCTCTAGATCGGTCATCCAAACAGAGAATCAATAAAGATATAGTGGCCTTAAATGAAATACTAGAACAACTGGATATGATAGACATCTACAGGACACTTCATCCCAAAGCGACAGAGTATACATTTTTCTCTAGTGTACATGGAACATTCTCAAGAATTGACCATATGTTGGGCCACAAAGACAATATCAGCAAATTTAAAAAAATTGAAATTGTGCCAAGCATATTTTCTGATCATAAAGCCTTGAAACTAGAATTCAACTGTAAAAAAAAGGGGGAAAACCCCACAAAATTGTGGAAACTAAACAACATACTTCTAAAAAATGAATGGGTCAAAGAAGAAATAAGCGCAGAGATCAAAAGATATATAGAGACAAATGAAAATGAAAATACGACATATCAGAATCTCTGGGATGCAGCAAAAGCAGTGATAAGAGGGAAGTTCATATCACTTCAGGCCTATATGAACAAGCAAGAGAGAGCCGAAGTAAACCACTTAACTTCACACCTTAAGGAACTAGAAAAAGAAGAACAAAGACAACCCAAAACCAGCCGAAGAAAGGAGATAATAAAAATCAGAGCAGAAATAAACGAAATAGAGAACAGAAAAACTATAGAAAAAATCAATAAAACAAGGAGCTGGTTCTTTGAAAAGATCAACAAAATCGACAAACCCTTGGCAAGACTCACCAAGGAAAAAGACACAGGACTCAAATAAATAAAATCCAAAATGAAAAAGGAGAGATCACCACAGACATCATAGATATACAAAGAATTATTGTAGAATACTATGAAAAACTATATGCCACCAAATACAACAATCTAGAAGAAATGGATAAATTCCTAGAACAATACAACCTTCCTAGACTGAGTCATGAAGAAGCAGAAAGCCTAAACAGACCAATCAGCAGGGAGGAAATAGAAAAAACTATTAAAAACCTCCCCAAAAATAAAAGTCCAGGCCCAGACGGTTATACTAGTGAATTCTATCAAACATTCAAAGAAGACTTGGTTCCTATTCTACTCAAAGTCTTCCAAAAAATTGAAGAAGAAGCAATACTTCCAAACACATTTTATGAGGCCAACATAACCCTCATACCAAAACCTGGCAAGGATGGCATAAAGAAAGAAAACTACAGACCAATATCTCTAATGAATACAGATGCTAAAATACTAAAAAAAATACTGGCAAATCGAATACAACAACATATTAAAAAAATAATACATCATGATCAAGTGGGATTCATCCCAGAATCTCAAGGATGGTTCAACATACGTAAAACAGTTAACGTAATACACCATATCAACAAAACAAAGAACAAAAACCACATGATCTTATCAATAGATGCAGAAAAGGCTTTCGATAAAATACAACACAATTTTATGTTTAAGACTCTCAACAAAATGGGTATAGAATGAAAATATCTCAACATAATAAAGGCCATATATGATAAACCATCAGCCAACATCATATTAAATGGCGTAAAACTGAGGACTTTCCACCTTAAATCAGGAACACGACAGGGGTGTCCACTCTCTCCACTCTTATTTAACGTGGTGCTAGAAGTTCTGGCCAGAGCAATCAGACAAGACAAAGAAATAAAAGGCATCCATATCGGAAAAGAAGAAGTAAAGGTATCACTTTTTGCTGATGATATGATCCTATACATCGAAAACCCAAAGGACTCCACAAAAAGATTACTAGAAACAATAAACCAATACAGTAAGGTCGCAGGATACAAAATTAACATACAGAAGTCCATAGCCTTTCTATATGCCAACAATGAAATATTAGAAAATGAACTAAAAAAAATAATCCCCTTCACGATTGCAACAAAAACAATAAAATACCTAGGAGTAAACATAACAAAGAATGTAAAGGACCTATATAAAGAAAACTACAAGGCATTGCTAAGAGAAATAGAAAAAGACACAATGAGATGGAAAAATATTCCTTGTTCTTGGATAGGAAGAATAAATATAATTAAAATGGCCATATTACCCAAAGTAATATATAAATTTAATGCAATTCCCATCAAAATTCCTATGACATTTTTTAAAGAAATGGAACAAAAAATCATCAGATTTATATGGAACTATAAAAAAACCCGAATAGCCAAAGCAATCCTAAGGAAAAAGAATGAAGCTGGGGGCATTACAATACCTGACTTTAAACTATATTATAGGGCCACAATAATCAAAACTGCATCTTATTGGCAGAAAAATAGACACTCAGACCAATGGAACAGAATAGAAAGTCCAGAAATAAAACCACATATATATGGTCAAATAATCTTTGATAAAGGGGCCAACAACACAAAATGGAGAAAAGAAAGCCTCTTCAACAAATGGTGTTGGGAGAACTGGAAAGCCACATGCAAAAGAATGAAACTCGACTACAGCCTGTCCCCGTGTACTAAAATTAATTCAAAATGGATCAAAGACCTAAATATAAGATCTGAAACAATAAAGTACATAGAAGAAGACATAGGTACTAAACTCATGGATCTGGGTTTTAAAGAACATTTTATGAATTTGACTCCAATGGCAAGAGAAGTGAAGGCAAAGATAAATGAATGGGACTACATCAGAATTAAAAGTTTTTGCTCAGCAAGAGAAACTGATATCAAAATAAACAGACAGCCAACTAAATGGGAACTGATATTTTCAAACGACAGCTCAGATAAGGGCCTAATATCCAAAATTTACAAAGAACTCATAAAACTCAACAACAAACAAACAAACAATCCAATAAAAAAATAGGAAGAGGACATGAACAGACACTTCTCCCAGGAAGAAATACAAATGGCCAACCGATATATGAAAAGATGCTCAGCTTCATTAGTTATTAGAGAAATGCAGATCAAGACTACAATGAGATACCACCTCACCCCTGTTAGATTAGCTATTATCAACAAGACGGGTAATAACAAATGTTGGAGAGGCTGTGGAGAAAAAGGAACCCTCATACACTGTTGGTGGGAATGTAAAGTAGTACAACCACTATGGAGGAAAGTATGGTGGTTCCTAAAAAAACTGCAAATAGAACTACCTTATGACCCAGCAATCCCTCTACTGGGCATATACCCCAAAACCTCAGAATCATTGATACGTAAAGACACATGTAGCCCCATGTTCATAGCAGCACTGTTCACAGTGGCCAAGACATGGAAACAACCAAAAAGCCCTTCCATAGAAGATTGGATAAAGAAGATGTGGCACATATACACTATGGAATACTACTCAGCCATAAGAAATGATGACATTAGATCATTTATAGCAAAATGGTGGGATCTTGATAACATTATACAGAGTGAAATAAGTAAATCAGAAAAAAACAAGAACTACATGATTCCATACATTGGTGGAACATAAAAACAAGACTAAGAGACATGGACAAGAGTGTGGTGGTTACCAGGGGTGGGGGGAGGGAGGACGCAGGAGGGAGGGAGGGAGAGATTTAGGGGGAGGGGGAGGGGCACAGAGAAAACTAGATAGAGGGTGACAGAGGACAATCTGACTCTGGGCGAGGGGTATGCAACATAATTTAATGAGAAGATAACCTAGACATGTTTTCTTTGAATATATGTACCCTGAATTATTAATGTCATCCCATTAACATTAATAAAAATTTATTAAAAAAAAAAATGGGAAGAGGATATGAACAGACACTTCTCCCAGGAAGAAATACAAATGGCCAACAGATATATGAAAAGATGCTCATCTTCTTTAGCTATTAGAGAAATGCAAATCAAAACGGCAATGAGATACCACCTCACACCTGTTCGATCAGCTATTATTAGCAAGACAGGTAATAGCAAATGTTGGAGAGGCTGTGGAGAAAAAGGAACCCTCATACACTGTTGGTGGGCATGTAAAGTAGTACAACCATTATGGAAGATAGTATGGTGGTTCCTCAAAAAACTGAAAATGGAACTACCTTATGACCCAGCAATCCCTCTACTTGGTATATACCCCAAAAACTCAGAAACATTGATACGTAAAGACACATGCAGCCCCATGTTTATTGCAGCATTGTTCACAGTGGCCAGGACATGGAAACAACCAAAAATCCCGTCAATAGATGGCTGGATAAAGAAGATGTGGCACATATACACTATGGAATACTACTCAGCCATAAGAAATGATGACATCGGAACATTTACAGCAAAATCGTGGGATCTTGATAACATGATACGAAGCGAAATAAGTAAATCGGAAAAAAACAGGAACTGCATTATGCCATACGTAGGTAGGACATAAAAGTGAAACTAAGAGTCATTGATAAGAGTGTGGTGGTTACGGTGGGGAGGGGGGAATGAGAGAGGAAAGGGGGAGGGGGAGGGGCACAAAGAAAACAAGATAGAAGGTGACAGAGGACAATCTGACTTTGGGTGATGGGTATGCAACATAATTGAACGACAAGATAACCTGGACTTGTTATCTTTGAATATATGTATCCTGATTTATTGATGTCACCCCATTAAAAAAATAAAATTATTAAAAAAAAAAAAAAAAGGAAAAAGAAAACTAGATAGAAGGTGACAGAGGACAATCTGACTTTGCTTGATGGGTATGCAACAGAATTGAATGACAAGATAACCTGGACATGTTTTCTTTGAATATATGTACCCTGATTTATTGATGTCACCTTATTAAAATTAATAAAAATTTATTTATTAAAAAAAAAAAGGTGACCATCCTTATTTTAAAATGAGAAGGGTAATTTAGAACTTGACTTGTCAAGGACAGATATAAATTGTAAAAGGCCTTCAAGACAGAATTCTGATCCAACTGTTCTCTGTCTGTCTGTCTGTGTGAGACTATATGTGTGTGTTGTAAATGTGAGGTAATTTTCTATCTTAGGATGGTATAGTTAAATTTAAAGGCAAGCACTTATAAAGATTGGGTATTCTAAAATTCTAAGAAATACAGAAACTAATTTAAATGCATTTCAAGTTCATGTGATCTAAGGTAAATCCTTAGTAAATAAAAGCTAGCTCAAGATTGTTGGTTTAAGTAAAACAGACATGTCTTTATTTACCTGAGTTTTATAAAAATAAGTCCATGTTGACACTTATGTTTATTAAATATATTTCTAGAGGATATAAAAAAAAATCTTAAATATGTTTGCTAGTAAAAGAGCCTGTGTTTCTGGATGTTATAAAAATCTTCATAAATCTGCCAACCTAAAGAATGCTGATTGCTTTCCTCTTAGTTTTCATTAGATGTTGGGGGTTTTAAGGGTCAAAATCTCAGTATATGTAGGAAGAACGTTGTGGTGTTTTAGAAGGAGTCATGGAACACTTCAAAAGATTTGAAATTGCATGAGAAGTATTGTAAAAATAAGTAATGAAAACTTCTAGTGTATATTGTATGGGTAAACAATGTTTGTAAATTTAAAAAACAGCCAGGGTTATGGGCATTAGATTTAAGATTGAACTCTCTTTAGCTCCAAAAAAGAAAGGACACTGGCTTCCCCAACCCAAATAGCTAAAGGGGTGATGACAAAGCTACTTGGTTTTTCTCTGCTCCCTGGCTCCCCAGTTTTCGATTTTTTTATTCCTTCATACATCATAGTGCATTAAAGCTGTAACTAGATGAAGGGGCTTATGAACTGAACTTACTGGAAAAAGACATCTTACACTATTGCTGAGGTTGATAAAGTCACTTCGAGAAAATGCCAAGTTGGTAACTGCTTCTTTCATAGTGAGCTCCCAGGAGACAAAAAAAAAAATAAATAAATAAATAAATAACTTAGATATCATTTTTTGTGGGGTTTTTTTTTGGAAAGGACATAAAACAAAAAATGCTCTTCAACTTCATTGGAAGGGACCTTATCAGGCACCTAACCACAAATGGACATCTGCTCCTGTCTCTGACACTCGCCTCCGCCTACAATGGACATCAAAGACTCCTCTAGGACGAGAAGCCATTGACATCAGGGGTAGACAACTACCTCAAGACATCGGCAAGGTCTGTATACCTATGGATTAATATTGAACTCAGAATTCATTTTGTTCTGTTATCTTTACCTGTATGCTAATGATATTAGTCATAATAATAGTTATACTTGTACTATGAGTTTTTCTATCTATACTGCTCACAAAAATTAGGGGATATTTCGAAATGAATATGAAGCGATAAAATATCCCCTAATTTTTGTGAGCAGCATAGTTTAATGGTTTATGATTACTAAACATGTATATGTAAGATAACTGTTAATACTCTTTTTATGGCTTATATAAAAGTTTCTATACTAGATGCCAAATATAGAAAAATGAGACAGAAGGTAAAACTCAGGTCATGACGTCACTGGATAGAAATGATACAGACTTCTTTTCACAAGGGAGGCCATATGGTCTAATTGCCCTCCACTGACCTGCCCTTTCCATTTTGGGAAAATGTGGTCTTACCTAAGATCCCATGGTTTCAGTATTGTCCCATCTCCAACACACAAAAAGAAAACGTTGATACTGAGGACATCAGTACCTAAGAATGAGACTTCATAGCTCGGTGAGACCACACTATTAGACCAAAAGGTTGTTTATCAACGCATCCTTTAGATTGATTTATGACCACAAAGGGGGAACTGTGGATGAAAAAGGAAGGTCCATGGGAAGTAACCTCATAGGGTGATCTGATCATAAATTCTTAACTGGGCAGGTGATGATGAGTAGTCACATCCCAGGCATATAACTTCTTTATAAAAGCCTTGCATTTTGTTAAGGAAGTCCTGCTTATTGTTTCTGTGAATCTAAGTTAAAAATACCTTTGGAATAAGTGGTAATCATCCTCAAAAGAGCACATAATCTTGTTAACTATCCTGTAACCCAATCTCTGTCCTGCTTTCCCCCACAACTCCATATAATACTCCTTATTTTCCCTCCTTAATTTCAAATGCTTAGATGAAGATGCAAAACTATTAATTGTGTATCCTCAGTTTGTCTCAAATAAATCCTTTATAAAAATTTAAAAAATTTTTTCAAGTAATCAAAAAATATGTATACTTTGTTTCATTCTGTGCCATCACTCAGCCTTACTGATCACTAGCCCCATGGCCAATTCTGCCCCATTTATGCTCTCATCCACTACCTCCCTCTTGTATTATTTTGAAGCAAAGTCCAGACATTATGTAATTTCACCTATAAACATTTCAGTACTTATCTTTAAAATTGACTACTCTTTTTCCAAAATAAACATAACACTATTCACATCTAAAACAATGAACAAAATCTAAAAAGTCATCAAACACCCAATCAATATTTAAATTTCCAAAGTCTCAGACATGTCAGGATTTATTGATTTTTAAAAATTAAGATCCAAATAAATGCTTTGTAATTCATTGATAGGTCTTCTAAGTCTCATTTAAACTATTGGTCTTCCTGCATCTTTCTTTTATCTCCCTTGCAGTTTATTTTTTAAAAAACTGGGTTGTTTGTCCTCTCAGGATTTTGCTGATTTATCTTTGGGGTGACATTTAACATTTTTTTCCACACTCTATTTTCTGTAAATTGGTAGTTGGAACCTTGATCCATATGTATAATTTTTAAGTTTTTTCCCTTGGCTTTAATTGCCTTTTTTAAAGTATATTTTTATTTTTATTGACTTGAGTGAGAGCGAGAGAGAGAGAGAGAAAGAGAGAAACATCGATTAGCTATTTCACTTATTTATGCATTAATTTGTTGATTCTTATATGTACCCTGACCAAGAATCAAACCCACAACCTTGGCATATGGAGACAATGCTCCAACCAATTGAGCTAACTGTTAAGGGCTTAGTCCCTTTTATTCATTCAACTTTTACTGAATACTTATTATGTATCTGTTACTGCTGGTTGCTATGGAAATAAATATGCCTCAAAAATTTAGATAAGAGAAAAGGAAATGCATGGGAATAGAATTATAATCAAGTATTCAGTGTTAAAACAAAGTTTAAAATATCTGCTAAGGAAACAACTGGGTTGCCTGAGGGAGGCTTCCTTCAGGAAGTAACTTTTGAATGAGGTTTTGAAAGACAAGTAGGATTTTTTTCAGACAAGAATGATGCTAGGTGGCCTTCTCCCAATACCCATACCAGAATCTAGGTTCTTGACACCTCAGAAGAAAGGATTTCAGAGTAGGATGAAAAGATTTAACAAAGCACAGTAGATTAAATAGAAAGTATGCAGTCAAGAAATGAGAATGGGTCCTGGCCAGTTAGCTCAGTTGGTTAGAATGTCCCTCAGAAAACCCCAGGTGTGGATTCAACTCCAGGTCAGGGAACATAGGGGAAGCAACCAATTGAATGCACAACTAAGTGGAACAATAAATGAATGCTTCCTTTCCTCTCTCTGTCTCTAAAATCAATCAGTCAATTTTAAAAAAAGATATATAAAAAAAAGAAGTGAGAGTGGGTGATGCCCCAAAGGTATCTGGGTACAAGTTGTTTTTTTTTAACTTTTATTTATTGATTTGGGGATGGAAGAGAAACCCTGGTTTGTTGTTTTACTTATTTATGCATTCATTGGTTGATTTTTTTATGTGTCCTGACCAGGAATCAAATCTGCAACCTTGGTGTATCCAGACCAACAGTGTGCTACCTGGTCAGGGCCTGGGTGGAAGGTTTTATTAAACCTAGGCAAAGATGGGAGGGCATAGGGTGTTCCTTAGCATCTGACACTGATGGGGTGAGTGCCGATTCAGCGGGTCTTTGTCCCTCCTCTACAAGATAATGATTTCTTTTTTGGTCCTCTTATGGCAATTTGGGGGGTGGAGGGCAAAAGAAAGGGTGAAGTGGCCCTGAAACCACAATCCAAATTAATTATAAAAATATTATAATGGCCCTGTTGGTTACTTTAAGGTCAATATGGTTGCCGAATCTGGTTCAGAATGATTTTTGTCTCAACTACAGAAAATTGGGGAGGGCAAAATGGGAGAACAGGTGGTCAATAAAAGTCATATCTGTAATGTTGCAGCCAGGATGGAAAAGGGGAGGGATAGAGCTTGAGACCCTTGTTTCCTATTCTAACTTTTTTGTCTCAAGAATGTAGAAAGAGAGAGAGGACAGGCAATTTCCAATCTAAGGGATCAGTACATGTGAAGGCAGAGAATTGTGTAAGAAAATAAATACAGCACAAATATATATCCATCTTAAGTAAGAACATTGATGATAATGTTCCTGAACTGGATAAAAATATCTTTAACTCCCATTTCCCTATTTCTACTGCAGAAAAATCTATTGCAGAGCTCCTGCCTCCTCAGTCTTTAGAGAATTATGTGGCTTTTATAGAGTTGACCGTCTTGGCCAAAGGGAGTGGGAGCAGAGTATGGGGAAGATTCTAAGAGCAGCAGAAAAGGAGTAAAAGTAGATGAGCTATCAGGGAATCTGAGCACTGTAACAAAGCTTTGGGCAGGACACTTGGGCACATTAAGTGATTGGCATAGTATTTTACACTGTATTCAGAGGCAGCCTTTAGTAAGATACTCAGACAAGTGAATTTTAACCTCAGCCCCCTCAACATGCTCCCGCCTCCCCTCTTCATACCTCTTCCTTTCCCTTCTCTCTCCCCTTTCCTTTCTCTCTTTTCACCTGTCCTCTTCTTCCCTCTCCTTCCCTTCCCTCTCCTTTTCTCTCAACTTTCCTTGCTCCCTCCCTTGCCAGCCCTCCTCCTGTTAATATAAGGGCAGAACCTGATTCTGCGAATATAAAAAGATGCCTGGGAACCTGAACAGAGGGTGGCGCAGTGGATAGAGCGTCAGACAGGGACGTGGAGGACCCAGGTTCAAAGCTCTGAGGTCACCAGCTTCAGTGCAGGCTCATCTGGCTTGAGCAAGGCTCACCAGCTTGAGCTCAAGGTTGCTGATTCGAGCAAGGGGTCACTCAGTCTGCTGTAGCCCCCAGTCAAGGCACATATAAAAAAGCAATCAATGAACAACTAAGGAGCCGCAATGAAGAACTGATGCTTCTCATCTCTCGCCCTTCCTGTCTGTCTGTCCCTATCTGTCCCTCTCTCTGACTCTCTCTGTCTCTGTCTCACACACACATACACACAAAAGATGCCTGGGAGAGAAAAAAACACTAGAGGGAAATGTCGGAGGAGGACTGGAAGAAGCAGAAAATTCCCTGGGCAGTCTTCCCGGTTCAATGCAACCAACTGTCCTAGGCTTCCCTCTCTGAGACAGTGTCAATCCTCTTCCCCTCTTCCTATGCTAACAACTCTCCCACACACAACCCTCATTGGATGATTTGTCACTTATTTTTAATGTGTGATCATTTCCACCTTTGGTCATGCTGGTCCCTCTGGTATGATGTTCCCAACCTCCCTTGGCTGTTTGGTCAACTACCGTTCATCCTTCAAGGACTGTTCAGGGACCACTGTCTCTTGTCCTTGTAGCATCTTTCACAGCAGCCTGGCTCAATGCACTGCTCTCATCACTGTGCTCTCACAGACACGCACAGATCTTCTCTTTCCTGCACCCATCGCTCTGTATTGTGACTATCTGCTTATGTTCTCCATCTCTCCTCCATTTGACTCCTTCAAAATAGGGACTTATTTCTTCACGATGGCACATGAAGACATTTAGTGAATAGTTGCTTTGTGACTATATATTTGAAAATACAAATTATAAAGATTTGACCTGCACCCTTTGTCTCACTCTACCTTTTCCTCCCTGCTAGTTATAAGACAGTATTGTATATGGCAGTCTAGATATAATGTCCAGACTTTGCTATTGTGGGGTAAGGCCTAAAAATTAGGGTCCACTATTGTGTGTGCCTTGACATCTGGGGAAAACTCAGAGATCTTCAATGGCCTAACCACGAGTTCCTTTTCTTGCACTGCTCCTGAGGATAGGTGCCCTGGCCAAACTACCCTTCTTATTAAATAGGCCAGATATCACTCCTATACATATATCCCTGAGTAATGGGCTTCAATTCCCTGCCAGCCATCAAAATTCAATCAAGCCAATTATATCTGCCCATGGGAACAAAGGCCCAGTTTTTGGATTCTAAAAGAAGCTTGTCCTTCACAGCTCCTGGTTGTTCACTTTGTCCCAGAATGCAAGCTCCATGTAGCCCTGTGTGTGGTGTGCTCCTCCCCCTGGTGGAGTATAGGTGACTAATAACTGCTGCTAATCTCATCTATCCAGCGTCAGGTATTGTGTGTCTAGTCATTCCCATAACTCTAGGGGAGGAATTCCTCCCTCACCAATGGCACGAAGAGTAAGCAATTAAAACAATCATCAGTTCCAGAGAAACAGCAGTGATGATGACAAGTGAGAACCTGGTTGGCAGGAATGTATATAGAGAACCTAGAAGTATTGATTCATCTCCCTCATGAATCTCACATCATACTAGGTTTCTGAGTTCTTAAGGTAGAACTGATGATCTGTACACCATTCCCAATGCTATTAGAAAAAAAAACACAAAACTTTCCAAATGTGTGTACCTGACTAACAGCTGCAATGGTTATGAATAATACTACATGTTGGGTAGTCCAGATATTTCAAAACATGACAGCCATGAAGTAAAATGTAACTTCTAAAAATGTCTTTAGTTGAGAATGTCAGGCTTACACCAAGCTAAGTGGTTTTCTTTTTGTATTTTTCTAAGGTGACCAGTCATCGTCTTTTAGGGAGGACAGTCCTTTTTTTGTAAAGTTCTGTCCTCCCTCGAAAAGTATCCTCCTACATGTCCTCCTTTTTGATATTGGAAGACTAACCTGTAAATGTCCATATTCGATCAATGCAGAGTTGATCCATTGCATGTGATGTGATGTATTTGTATTTGACATGACAATTCGTCAAGGATCAGTACAGTGTGGCGAGATGCAATTATGAGATGCATGCACTCCGCACGGGAGACCTTGAGAGAGCGTGCGATATACCAAGCACGCAAATGGCTTTGTG
Source organism: Saccopteryx leptura (assembly GCF_036850995.1). Classification (NCBI taxonomy): domain Eukaryota; kingdom Metazoa; phylum Chordata; class Mammalia; order Chiroptera; family Emballonuridae; genus Saccopteryx; species Saccopteryx leptura. The sequence continues at coordinate 125,758,730 of NC_089507.1, forward strand.
TACTTCTTACTGAAACACGACACGGCACATATAACATTGTAGACTCATGATTATTTCTTTCTCAGTGAATATTCAATTATGAACAGGTAAGCACAATTCACGTGTTATTAATTCATTATCTAATAATTTTCAAATATGTATAATTTTATTTACAAGTATTTTCCTGAAATTTGAGTTTTAAAGTGGAAATCTAACCTCAAACTATATCTATTAATAATGCATTTTGATTAAATAGTTGCATAAAACAGACTTTTTTAATTAGAAAATTATAAATACACCCAAATACCACTCCAAATTAGTGGTTTTGTTTGATACTTAGTTTTACTAAATGAGTACTTTTTTCTTACAATTATTAAAAATTAATAGGCATGTAAGCATAATTACAATATAAAATATTACAAATGTTTTATTATGCATTTATCATATTATAGTGTATTACTGTTGTAATGAATAAAATGTTCTGATTTACGATATTGTTTTTTTTTTTACAATATTTTATTTATGATATTGATTTATTTTTGTCCTCCTTTTCATTGTAAAAAAGTTGCTCACCTTAATTTTTCTGAAGTGAGAAGCAGGGAGGCAGAGAGACTCTTGCAGGCACCTGACTGGGATCCACCCAGCATGCCCACTAGGGGGTGATGCTCTGCCCATCTGGGGTGTTGCTCCGTTGCAATTGGAGCCATTCTAGTGCCTGAGGTGGAGACCATGAAGCCATCCTCAGTGCCCAGGCCAACTTTGCTCCAATGGAGCCTTGGCTGCAGGAGGGGAAGAGAAAGACAGAGAAAAAGGAAAGGGGGAGGGGTGGAGAAGCAGATGGGCACTTCTCCTGTGTATCCTGGCCAGGAATCAAATCCGGGACTTCCACACACCAGGCCGATGCTCTACCACTGAGCCAACCAGCCAGGGCCCCAAGCTAAGTTTTATAAGATAGTTGAGATTAAACTTTAAGAGCTCCTCAGGCTGATTCCCTTATGTACCATATTGTTTTGCCCTCTTTAGCTCGACTTTAACCAAGGAGAGTCCATTCATGACCAAAGCACTGCCTGGCTGGGGTAATCCAAACAAGAGTATATACATATATATATTTTGGCTTGAATTATTTCCATAAATACATCACTTTCCACCTGCCATTAGTGTTAGGCTAGTAAAATTTTTTCTGGTTGTGGAAGAACAGGCTCTTCCAAATCATTTTTGAAGCAGAAAGCACAACTCAAAAAGCAAATCAGTGTCCCCTTCATTCAATAAAATCCTTACTATATAAATACATAATAATTTTTAAGATATAGGTATAAAAAGTGGGGAAATAATAACCCAAAACTAAAATAAAGAAAAACCCAAGTTTCAGAAATCTATGGGTGATGTTCTCTTAAACAAACTTCCCTTGCTGAATCATTTTGGTAACTAATTTAAAAAGTGAGACTATGCTAGCAAAAAGTTCAGATTCCATCCACAGTTCAAGTTCATAGGTTTTGGGTAACTGCCTGAAATCAGCAGGGTATTACTCTCTGATATACCAGCCACAGATCATTTCCACTCACATCATTCTTCCAACTCTCATAGATTTTTTTTTAAAGGTTCTTTGCTATCTAGAGGAGTTTAATACATCTGATAAATGTCTGAGACATTTTGACATGGTTCAAAGTCATTTAAAAAAAGAAAGACTTTATTCATTTTAGAGAGGAGAGAGAGAGAGAAAGAGAAGGTGGGGAGGAGCAGGAAGCATCAACTCCCATTTGTGCCTTGACCAGGCAAGCCCAGGGTTTCAAACCGGCAACCTCAGCATTTCAGGTCAACACTTTATCTACTGTGTCACTACAGGTCAGGCCAAATATATATTTTGAGTCAAGACATTTTAGTAAAGATAGAGAATGATTATATTCACCTTTTCAAGTTCTCTAAATGTTCTAACATTTGCATATTGCTATGGGTAGCAATACTGTATTTAGTATTTCAATTCTATCTTACTGTATGAAATACTTTACGAAAGGTAGCAGTAATTCTTAGCTTACAGTCTGAAAATGGGTTTATGAATTTAATAAAGCTTAAGTAAATAATAATAATGTTTCAGTAGTCACATATCCTTCTTTGTCCTTTTCTACCTCTTAAGAAACCAAAAAAAAAAAAAAATAGCACTGTAGACAACATGTGGCTATGGCATAGCTGCTCTTCTATTTTTTTCCCTGAATTTACCTTTATTATAGACAGACTTATAGTCATAGGCACTTGCTGATTGTTTCTCAGAACTGGGAACAGAACATAGAAATCTTGCTCCTAACTTTTCCTATGATCCACTAGAGATCCTGGAAATTTCTCAAGTACAAAGATATGACAGCTGTCATGGTCCGGCCTCATTCCCAGGCATACTTATATCTAAGTGAGTCTCAATGAGACTTAGGCCCAGGGCATCCTTTTCCCTAATCTTCTTATAGGATGTGGGAGAACTGACAGGAAGACTGTGGTCAGGAGTCTGGGTTCCAGTACTGGTTTCCAGTACTGGTTTCGACCACTAACAAGCAAAATATCCTTTAACAAGTCCGTTTTGCGGGCCTCTCTTTCCTTATCTGTAAAATGAAGACACTGAACCAGATGATCTTTACAGGTTCTGTCGAGTGTAAGGTGTTCTGTATGGTACGATATTTCTGAAGATGGTCACATCTGTCCCTCCTACCTCCTATTTTCCACTCATTTTTGTATAATTTGCCTAATAATTATAATGAAATGCACACACTTTGACAAATGTATACACCTGTACACACACCACCACAATCAAGGGTACAGAGCATTTCTACCGTCTCTAAAAGTTCCTTCATACCCTTTTGTTAATCCTCACCTTCGAGGCCTAGACAGTCGGTAATCTGCTTCCTTTCACTACAGATTAGTTTGCCTTTTATAGAATTTCATATAAATAGGATCATACATAATGTACTCTTTTGTGACTAGCTCCTTTCACTCATCATAACTATGTCCTTTTTGCAATATGCCAGTACCATTCTCCCAATTAAGAGTTGAATCTATTTCCCTATCTCTTGAATCCATGCTAGCTAGCCCTCTCATTTGCTTTGATCAACAGAATATGATGAAAGTGATGCTATGTATTCCTGTTCACCTCCTTGGACAAGCCCCCATGTCAAAATGCTTAAGCTAGACTACTGAATTATGTAAAACCACATGAGGAGAACAGGAGGCAGGGGGAGAGAGAGAGAGACGCTGGCCATGTAAAGTACCAAGGTGCCTCAGCACTAAGGCTAAGGCATGTGGATGAAGCCACCCTGAATTCCCCAACCCCAAGCGAGGCAGCCTAGCCAAGATGTGGAGCAGAGAAAAACCATCCTCAATAGCTCTCCCTGAATTTCTAACCCAAAGAATCATGAGCAAATAAAGTGGTCTTTGTTTACTCCACTAAATTTGGGGATGGCTTATAATACAGCAGTCGTTAACTGAAATGATGAACTTTCTGTCCTGTTCTCGTTTAAAGTCCAACAGAATTTCTTTCAGGCCCTAGGACTATTAGCAAAGTATATAAATGTTTTGCCTTAAAACTTTCCTCCTATTTCTCTTACTTTTCTTTTGTTAAATTGAAGTATAATTGACGTACATATTAGTGTCAGGTATACAACATGATTTAATTTTTGCATAAATTGTGAAATAATCACAATAAGTCTAGTTAACATCTGTCACCAGACATAATTGCAGAAGTTTTTTCTTGTGATGAGAACTTTTTAAGATTTACTCTTAGCAACTTTCAAATATGCACTATATCAACAATAGTCACAGTGCTAAACATTACATCCTCATGCTTTATTTATAACTGAAAGGTTGTGCCTTTTGACTCCCTTTACTCATTCCCCCTCCCCATACCTACATACACATACACAATCCCTAGAATGAAGTGGAAAGCAAGAAGTGAGAGCTCATTCACTGCTTTGACTATTCTTCTTTGAAAAATGCAATCGTGGTGTGGCTATCTCCCAGCTATTCTTGATCAATTATTGCTCCAAAATGCAAAGAGCAGGTCTGAAGAAATCAGTTTTCCTTGCGTCACGTGGTTTTTGGTTTTGTGCTTCTCTCACATGCCTTTAAATGATGTGCCATGTTTGTTTTTTATTCAAGTCAGTAAATATTTACAAAGCCTCAAGTATGGTCAGGTACTGGGCTAGGCTCCCAGAAACAACAGTGAACAAACAACTCCCGGCTCTCATGGGTTCTATTAAGTAGGAAGAGAAGCCAATACATAAATATGTAAACTACGCCACAGGATACGGTTATGAGGAGCGGTAGACAAGGAGCATGGGAGATGAGCAATTCCAAGCTCCGAACCCGAACTTTACACGGAGCTATCAAAAAAATGTCACTTCCCCCATTTCTGTGTCTGCAGGTTGCTGGGTAATCAAACACTCGGTGCTTCCTCAGCGCACGCCACGCCCCTCAGGCGCAGTGTCTCGCACTTTCTTCGGATATTCATAAAAATCATAGGCTATTGGGACCCTCCTAAACCAGCTGCCCCCACAGCCCGTCCTCCTCCCCACACCCCCGGCCCCGGACTGGCTGCTCCTGTCAGGCCTGTGTCTCAGGCGCCATGGCTGGCTGTGAGCATCGCCCACCACCAGAATTTTCTATGAAATCCCATTTTTTCTGAGAGAAAAAAACCAGATGTTAGGTCCAAGGAGAGCCTGGTTACGTGTACATGTTCAGACTAGTGAAGGAATACAATATTAAAGGAGATGGAGTTCAGGCGAATGACAGCTTTCTAATACCGCAGACACTGAGACTCAAAATTGAATAAAAACGTCGTTAAGAAAAATAGGAGGTTTTTTCTTCTTAATTGATACGGAAAAAAATTGCCCTCGGTCGCCAGAAGGGTCCCCGCTGAAAGCGGCCGGCGGCCACTCGGGAAAGGCCGATCCCAGCAGCTCGTTCTCCTCGGACAAAGCCTCCCCGCCAGTCCCTCTGCACCCCAACAACCACGCCGGGAGAACAGGGAGCTGCCGCCGCCCGGCAGCGGGCACAGCGGCGGGCAGGCCGCTCCACGCCAGAGGGCAGCCGCCCTCCCCTGGGTTTTCACCGCGTCCTCAAAATGAAGTCCCCAATAGGACTGCAACCAGTAGGACGGTGGAGTGGAAAACGCCCAGCAGCACTCCTCGCCCTCTCTTTCCTGTCGGGCAGCGACAGACAGCCTCCCCTGGCGAGGACGGTGGCCGCACGGCGACGCGCCCACAACGAGGACTGGGCTCCTGGGAAGTAGTGCCGTCCGCGCCGAGCGCGGAGGAAGCCCGGGGGCGGGGCGAACCCCAAAGGGGCGGAGCGAACTTCGGCGCGCAGAAAGGCGTGGCGGGGGCTCGCACCCTTCCGCAGCCTGGGAGTGTGGGACAGGCGGCCGCGGGCGACTCCGCGGAAGCAGGCGGCCTGGGAGGCTGCGGCGGGGCAGCTGCTCGGGCACGTTTGGCCAGAACCTGCATATGGCCAGGGCCCTTCTGAGCTCTGAAGCTTGACAGCAGGTGTGGCAGGTCGGCCCGGACCGTGCGGGCTTGGCTGCCAGGCTGAGTGGTGGGACTCGGCCCGGTGCCTCTCCCCAAACTTCGCGGAACGCCTGCACCGCAGGCCCCTTTACTGTGTAAGCGAATGGTTGTGAGGATTCCAAGTAAGGGGATGCAGGTGCACATGCCCGACATAAAGCATACACAGTAGTTTCTCCAAAATGGAGTGAGGGATAAAAAGGACACAGTATTAACACGTGATAACGTGCATCTCAAAACATGCTAGGGGGAAAGGTAAGCGCAAAAGAACATAGTCATTCTGTTTCTATGAAATTCCAGACAAAGCTGAACCAGTTGCAGAAAGCAGTTGCCTAGGGAGGAGTGAAACGGAAAAGTGTGGAATAACAGGAGGGAACAATTGGGAGTAATACAACAATTCCACATCTTAATAGGAATGGCAGTTATAGGACAAAGACAGTGGCTAAAATGCATCCCACTGTAGTCCTCAAATAGGTGAACTTTAATATATTCCTATTACGTCTCCAAAAAGCTTGGAGGGTAGTGGGAAAGTATTGGCTAGAGGAGTAGTTGAGGAATAAAAGACAGGTTGGTGTGGTGGGGGGGTGGGGGGGGGGGAGTGTCACGTTTTACAAACAGGAGCGCTCTTTCTCTGAATTGAGTGGCTCTTTCCTGTTTCCGGAGAATCAGTGAATACCATCACAAGAAAAGCTCAGGTCCAGGAAGGATACATTACTCCACATCCAGTTTATGCACTTCCCTAGATTTCATAAACCCCACCCTTACTACCTTCATTTTAGCTTCTTGCTCAGGGCAGATGTCTGTCTGGCCTCTGATACTGTGGCTTCCTGTCAGGACAGCCTCCCGTGGGTGACTGTCAGGACTCAGTAACGCCTCTGTCCATGGCTTTGATGGAGGTTCTGGCTCCTTCCCAACAGTCCTCGACTCCTGTGAAAACTCTTGAGTCTCGCATGCTCATGCTTCCCTGGCAGTTGAAGTGGGGGGGTGGGGGGGGTCAGTTGCCACACCTAGAAGACTGGGGGCATGAGGGCCTCATGAGGCAAACTTGCAACAGAGAGTGCAGAAATCAAAAAGTATCCAGAATATAAACTCCTCTCCCTCTCCGTGGACTCAAGTCATGATGGTTCTGCATAGCTTATCTGGAAGCTGGAACTGAGCAATTTCTTGTGAAGTTGTTTTCAGTTCAGTGCTGCATCTCCTTGTAAATATAAGGAGATGCATTTCCCTTTGCACTTACTGCGCTGGGATTGCCCATCTTAATCAAATCTTAGCATTTAAATTTGGCCTTTGGCTCTGTTTTCCAGGTAATCCTGTAGCAGCATTTGGGCTTTAGGACTATGCCTTACAGACAATATAATGGCCACAATAACAAAATTCAGATTATTTTGGGTTCTGGCTTACTGTCCTATTAGTGCTAAACGGCTACTTTAAACGGCATCCAGTTGGGACCACTGCTAAATGCATACATTTATATGACATGCCTCTAAAGTTGGTAGAAATGAAAGTTTGGTTTTCCATTTATTGGTGCCTAGTGATGTTTCCTCTCAAGATTAATTTTCTAAACCACAGACACATGTTTTAAACATTTGGAAGATTGAAAAACGTGAGATGCATGTGGGTACAAAATGAAGAAAATGCTTTTGAATCATGATCACAAAACTGTTAATTGGGTGTGTGTATTGGGGATCTCTTTATATGTTTTTGTTTCATTCACAAAGTCATGTTCTACCTTTTGAAAATCTCATTGGAGAGGCTATGTTAAAGCCTTTTAAAAGCTTTTTTTTATGGCCCTGGCCGGTTGGCTCAGCGGTAGAGTGTCGGCCTGGCGTGCGGGGGACCCCGGTTCGATTCCCGGCCAGGGCACATAGGAGAAGCACCCATTTGCTTCTCCACCCCCCCTCCTTCCTCTCTGTCTCTCTCTTCCCCTCCCGCAGCCGAGGCTCCAGTCGTGGCAGAGCGACCCCCCGGAGGGGCAGAGCATCTCCCCCAGGGGTGCCGGGTCGGGGGCATGCGGGAGTCTGTCTGACTGTCTCTCCCTGTTTCCAGCTTCAGAAAAATACAAAAAAATAAAAAATAAGTAAATAAAAGCTTTTTTAAAGGGACTTCTAATGGTCCAGAATGCTTTGCAAAACAATTTTTCTTCATATTATTTTAAATATTGAGACTTCAATAAGTTTGTGTTTTTAATGCTAGCTGCTGACTTTGCAGCCTCCTGTTTATTGCCAAGTTTGTCAGGCCTTTTCTTTCCTCCCACCTGGCTTGCCAACTATTTGTAACTTGATAAACAGTAATTTGAGATGGTACTGGCCAGGGTCATATGTTAAATAGGATATTTCCACTTTTTTCACCACAAAATCCTCCCTTTCCTGACCACTTAAACACTGTTATATAATCTACAAACACATGGGCCTGATGATCTTCGAAGACATATGTTGGCAAAAATCACACCTGCAAATCTACCTTTCTATTGGCACAATATTTTTTTATTAGAGATTTATTTTCCTTGTTTTTAAATCTGGCCCCTCAGAGCATTCAAAAATTATTTTTAGAACTTTGTTCTGCCTACATCTATATCATCATAGTGAATTGATTTTGGCAGAGAAAATTTTATCATCCTATCATGTGAACAATATTTAATCTTTGTGGTTGAAAATGTTTTATCTGAGGTTAGTCCCAATTATAAAGCCAGGCTGTACACATAATGTATTTGAATAGCTTTTCACAAAAACAAAAACAAAAAACATTTTAATGTATCTTGGGTTACAAATATGCAGTATCTGAGGACATTCAATTATGCCAACATGAGAGCTTCTCTTTAAATCCTGTCACTTGATTCTTTCCAAATATATAAAGGCAGATAATGCTCAAGCAAGCATACAGATTTTTATATAATATACAAATAGGTGTTGACCCCTTCAGAATCGGTTGTAAGTTTGTTTTCAATTATATTGCCATTTCTCAAATATTTTTAGAATTCTTTAGAAATTTACCACAATAGACTGTGTCACATCCTTTTAAATGGACATCATCAGTGATAAAAAATCTTCCTCTCTGAGAGTAGATTTAAATAAATACCCCAAAGTCATTTGAAACCAGACCAAGTTTAGTAACATTGTTTAGTAGGGGAAAATTAAACATGAAAGAATAAAAGTAGGTGAACTGAATAGTACTTTAAAAAAAATTAAAAACTGTAAGAAAAGGAAAATTAAGGAAAGATTGAGGCATAAATTAATAAATTAGAAAACAAAAAACCATAATTATTGATAAATTCTAAAAATATTTTTCAGAAAAAATAGGAAGTAGAGAAATAGGCAAATCTAGTTAATAAAAGAGAGAAAATATAAATAAAATTTTAAAGGAGAAAGGAGACATAACAATATGAAATTTGGTTGTTTCTTTTTGAATTATATATATGGGAGTACTATTGTAGTTAACTATATCGTAAAACATTTCTTTTCTGGAAAAACATAAATCACCCAAATTGAATAAAGAAGTAAAAAAACTAAGTAAATCAAAACCAGAGAAGAAATTTTAAAAAGGCTCAGCCCTAGAGATTATATGGGTAAATTTTTGCAAAATTTGAGACATATAATTTCCTTTCTAAATGTATGAAGACATGAAAATTTAATTCTTTTTTTTTTTTTTTCAGAATTGAATGACAAGACAACCTGGACATGTTTTCCCTGAATATATGAACCCTGATTCATTGATGCCACCCCACTAAAATAAAAATTTATTTATAAGAAAAAGACCTTATCACAATGACATGTAAAATTTTTGTGAGAACAACTTTAATATCCAAATAATATCCAAATAAAAGATATCATTGATGCATCAAAGCAAGGGATAGTAAAGTCTGAAAGTAAACAATGGAGTTTAAAATAAGCTTGAAAGGTATTTTTTAAAAGATTTTATTTGCTACTATGTATCTGGGTATTTTAAGAGTTAACTTAAAAGAGTTGCAGTAAAAATATATATCTGAGAAGAATTAATATTTATACATACAATTTATGGAAATATATATTTTTTTTCTTAAAGCTGAATGCTAACTTCTTTTTTTTTTTTATAATTTTATTTTTTTAATGGGGCAATATCAATAAACCAGAATACATATATTCAAAGACAACAAGTCCAGGTTATCTTGTCATTCAATTATGTTGCATACCCATCACCCAAAGTCAGGTTGTCCTCTGCCACCTTCTATCTAGTTTTCTTTGTGCTCCTCCCCTCCACCTTCCCCTCTCTCCCTCCCCCCTCCCCCCCCTAACCACCACACTCTTATCAATGTCTCTTAGTTTCACTTTTATGTCCCACCTATGTATGGAATAATGCAGTTCCTGGTTTTTTCTGATTTACTTATTTCACTTCGTATCATGTTATCAAGATCCCACCATTTTGCTGTAAATGATCCGATGTCATCATTTCTTATGGCTGAGTAGTATTCCGTAGTGTATATGTGCCACATCTTCTTTATCCAGTCATCTATTGATGGGCTTTTTGGTTGTTTCCATGTCCTGGCCACTGTGAACAATGCTGCAATGAACATGGGGCTGCATGTGTCTTTACGTATCAATGATTCTGAGTTTTGGGGGTATATACCCAGTAGAGGGATTGCTGGGTCATAAGGTAGTTCCATTTTTAGTTTTTTGAGGAACCACCATACTTTCTTCCATAATGGTTGTACTACTTTACATTCCCACCAACAGTGTATGAGGGTTCCTTTTTCTCCACAGCCTCTCCAACATTTGCTATTACTTGTCTTGTTAACAATAGCTAATAATTATTGTAGAATACTATGAAAAACTTTATTCCACTAAATGCAACAACCTAGAAGAAATGGATAAATTCCTAGAACAATACAACCTTCCTAGACTGAGTCAAGAAGAAGCAGAAAGCCTAAACAGACCTATCAGTAGAGAAGAAATAGAAAAAACCATTAAAAACCTCCCCAAAAATAAAAGTCCAGGCCCTGATGGCTATACCAGCGAATTTTATCAAAGATTCAAAGAAGACTTGGTTCCTATTCTACTCAAAGTCTTCCAAAATATTGAAGAAGAAGCAATACTTCCAAACACATTTTATGAGGCCAACATAACCCTCATACCAAAACCAGGCAAGGACTGCACCAAAAAAGAAAACTACAGACCAATATCTCTATACAGATGCTAAAATACTAAACAAAATACTAGCAAATCGAATACAACAACATATTAAAAAGATAATACATCATGATCAAGTGGGATTCATCCCAGAATCTCAAGGATGATTCAACATACGTAAAACGGTTAACGTAATACACCATATCAACAAAACAAAGAACAAAAACCACATGATCTTATCAATAGACGCAGAAAAGGCTTTCGATAAAATACAACACAATTTTATGTTTAAGACTCTCAACAAAATGGGTATAGAAGGAAAATATCTCAACATGGCCATATATGATAAACCATCAGCTAACATCATATTAAATGGCACTAAACTGAAGGCTTTCCCCCTTAAATCAGGAACAAGACAGGGTTGTTCACTCTCTCTACTCTTATTTAATGTGGCACTAGAGGTTCTAGCCAGAGCAATCAGACAAGACAAAGAAATAAAAGGCATCCATATCGGAAAAGAAGAAGTAAAGGTATCACTTTTTGCAGATGATATGATACTATACATCGAAAACCCCAAAGAATCCACAAAAAGACTACTAGAAACAATAAGCCAATACAGTAAAGTCGCAGGATACAAAATTAACATACAGAAGTCAATAGCCTTTCTATATGCCAACAATGAAACAATTGAGAACAAACTCAAAAGAATAATCCCCTTCACGATTGCAACAAAAAAAAATAAAATACTTAGGAATAAACATAACAAAGAACGTAAAGGACTTATATAATGAAAACTATAAACCATTGTTAAGGGAAATCGAAAAAGATATAATGAGATGGAAGAATATACCTTGTTCTTGGTTAGGAAGTGCCGCGGACCAGCGTGGCTCCAAATAACGGTGTGGAATTGAGGAGACACACTTGTCAGAACAAAACCGATGGGACCGGGAGGACGCCTCAAACTGCCTGGCAGCATCTGAGTGCCTCACAGCCCCAGTTTGCTTTATTATATAGACCTATGCAAATCAAGGACCCTGATACAAAGTTGCACATCAAAGGCTAAGACAGGAACTCTCCCAAGGCAAAATTTACAAACATCTGAAACAAAGAGTCAGAGGAAGGGCATGTATATTGCTTCCTGCAACCCAAGGAAGGAAGTGGAGTGGGTGCAAACACTCAGCATCAAAGCCATATATGGAGATGGAGGGGGTAGAACTTAGCCCCCTGCCAAGCCTCGAATCTATAATGGCTTTTTGCCATTAACGGTCCACAACAAGGAAGAATAAATATAATCAAGATGGCCATATTACCCAAAGCAATATACAAATTTAATGCAATTCCCATCAAACTTCCAATGACATTTTTTAAAGAAATAGAGCAAAAAAATCATCAGATTTATATGGAACTATAAAAAACCCCGAATAGCCAAAGCAATCCTAAAGAAAAAGAATGAAGCTGGGGGCATTACAATACCTGACTTCAAACTATATTATAGGGCCACGATAATCAAAACAGCATGGTATTGGCAGAAAAATAGACAATCAGACCAATGGAACAGAATAGAAAGTCCAGAAATAAAACCACATATATATAGTCAAATAATTTTTGATAAAGGGGCCAACAACACACAATGGAGAAAAGAAAGCCTCTTCAATAAATGGTGCTGGGAAAACTGGAAAGCCACATGCAAAAGAATGAAACTGGACTACAGTCTGTCCCCCTGTACTAAAATTAACTCAAAATGGATCAAAGATCTAAACATAAGACCTGAAACAATAAAGTACATAGAAGAAGACATAGGTACTAAACTCATGGACCTGGGTTTTAAAGAGCATTTTATGAATTTGACTCCAAAGGCAAGAGAAGTGAAGGCAAAAATTAATGAATGGGACTACATCAGACTAAGAAGTTTTTGCTCAGCAAGAGAAACTGATAACAAAATAAACAGAAAGCCAACTAAATGGGAAATGATATTTTCAAACAACAGCTCAGATAAGGGCCTAATATCCAAAATATACAAAGAACTCATAAAACTCAACAACAAACAAACAAATAATCCAATAAAAAATGGGAAGAGGACATGAACAGACACTTCTCCCAGGAAGAAATACAAATGGCCAACAGATATATGAAAAGATGCTCATCTTCTTTAGTTATTAGAGAAATGCAAATCAAAACTGCAATGAGATACCACCTCACACCTGTTAGATTAGCTATAATTAATTCATTTCTATAAAGCATATATAATTATAAAATCTATCCAAATGGTACAAAAAAAAACCACTAAAAAAAATATAACCTCACGTAAGAAAACCAATGCCAGAAATCCCTATAAAATTGCCAGTAACTTAAATTTAATGAAGTAAAGTCATTTTTTAACATTAACAGGTAGATTTTATCCTAGAAATGCTAGGATATTTTTATAATACTAAAATACCATAATTGAAATAAATCATACATTTGGGCCATTTTCTCAATAAATAATAAAAATCTAGCACCACCTCCTGATTAAAACAACTAAATTAAAATAAAAACTCAGTAAATATTACATCAGTAGCCAACATCATATCTTTTAAGATTTTATGAAAATAATAATGCTAATGATAAGACAGCCAAACTGTAAAGAAGAGGGAAAAGTGTAAATCACCATTCTTCATTCTCTCTCGCAGAAGTAATCTCTATGAACAGTTTCTTACATATCTGTCCAGAAATTTTCCAGTCATAAAAGCATATGACTATTTCCTTTGAAAAAAAAAGGTAGGATCATATTATACATATTGTTCTGCACTTGCCTTTTTCATTGTATAAAGTAACTTTGACATCTTTGATGTCTTCCCACATCAGCACATAAATCTACCAAAATTTTTCATATCAGCTGAGTATTATTATATGAGTGCACCATTTTTTACTCATCTGTTGGGAACAGTTAGGCTATTTTCTAGTTTCTGCAATTATATACAGTTACAGTGAGCATTCTTGAATATCTTCAACCTATTGGTACTGGTGTGCTTGCAGGATTAATGCCTAGCAATGGAATTGCTGGATCTATTTTTGGATAAATATTTCCAAATTAGCATATAAAAAGTTAGATTATTTTGTAATCCCATTAAAAGTGTATGCAAAAATTTTGCTAATTGTTGAAGCTAGGTAATGAGTACATGAGAATTCATCTTACTATTCAATCTACTTTGAGGTATTTTAAATTTCCATTCTTAATGATATGACAGTAGAGGCATTATTAAAATCAGGTATAAAGATGCCTGCTATTCTTTTTTTCTTTTTCTTTTTTTAAGAGAGAGAGGAGACAGAGTGAGAAGTATCAACTTGTAGTTGCTTCACTTTACTTGTTCATTGATTGCTTCTCATACGTCCCTTGATTGAGAGGCTCAAGCCAAGCCAGTGACCCCTTCCTCAAGCCAGCAATCTTGGGCTCAAGCCAGCGACCTTGGGTTTCAAGTCAGTGACCTTTGGGCTTTTAAGCCAGCTACTTTGGGATCATGTTGATGATCCTGGCTCAAGCCAGCCACCCCATGCTCAAACTAGCAAACCTGCGCTCAAGCCGAGAACCTTAGAGATTTGACCTAGAACCTCAGCATTCTGGGTGGATGCTCTATCCACTGTGCCACCACCAGTCAGACTATTTTCTTCCTTCCTCTCCCTTCCCTTCCCTTCCCTTCCCTTCCCTTCCCTTCCCTTCCCTTCCCTTCCCTTCCCTTCCCTTCCCTTCCCTTCCCTTCCTTTCCTTTCCTTTCTTCCTTCTTCCCTTCCTTCCTTCTTTTTTCTTTTCTTCTCTTCTTTTTTTTTTGCCATAGAGTGCCTGATATTCTTTAAAATTATGCTGAAATAATGCTGTAATAAGAGAAGAAACAGAAGTAATGGCTAAAATAATACATAGCTGAAGAAAATTTGCCTTTACTTGCAGGTAATGCTTTTCCCTAAAAAACTCAAGAGACCTGATTGAAAAGCTATTACAAAATAACTATTTTTAAAAATAGTAACTTTTCCAATGACCCAATAGCAACTTGTTGGGATATATAGTCTAAAGATCCTATTTACATATAAATAATATTGGGGAGAAATACATGAGAGAGAAAAAACACGAGAACAAAAAGATTTTAATAAATTGAAAAATCTGGTATGTTCTGATACTCGTTTATATATTTTTTTGTGATTTTAATTAAAAGTCCAATGGGGGTTTTTTTGAAATTGAAAAAAATCAGTTTTCATGTGAAGGAAAAAACAGAAGAAAGTAGTCAGAATACCTTTGAAAAGGGAGATTCACTGTACCAGATGTTAACACATATTATAAATCCACAATAATTACAATAATTTTGAACTACTGAGAAAAGACTGATAAATAGATTAATATTTTAGAACAGATAGCTTTGAAATAAAATTCAATATACCAATAAATGAAGCATCACTAATAAAGAGGACATGGATTATTCAATAACTAGTTCTAAGAAACTCAACTAATCATTTGGGAAGTGAAAAAACAGATTAGATGATCACTTCATGCTATAAACTAAAATACATTCTAGATAAATTAAAGAGACAAGTTTGAAAATGAAGCTATAAAAGAACTAAAAGAAAATATAAATAAGTATTTAAGTGATTCTTGGATGGGAAAGAACTAACCACAAAACAATGGAAGAAATCACATAGATGTGTCTGCATAAACATTTGTATGTCAAAAAATTATAAACAATATTGAATAATAAATGGAAAAGTAGCAAGATATTTGTCATAAGTATCATAAAATGGCAGAGTTAGTATTTGCACCAAGGTCCTTAATAGTCTTTTCAAAGAAAAAAGTCCAACAGCTTTTGGGTAACAACAGCATTGTATTATGGACATTAACTCAGAGGGAACAACTTTGAGAAAGAGAGTTCATTTGAAAAAATCATCTGTCCCATGTTAAGAATTCTAGATTTTTGAGGTTGTATTTTTTTTGTTGTTGTCGTTTCCATCTCATTTCATGTGTACAAGGTGATATTTGAATTACAGATTCCTTTTTCAAAGCTCCCCTAGAATATTGTGCTTTCCTGGATCCTCTGGAAGAGGTTCAGTTGATTTATTTAGCTCATTACAAGCCCAGTGGTAGGTATTTTTACTATCCCAATTTTCTAGATTAGGAAGGATGTATATTTGTGACTGTAAATACAAATAGGCAACAAACTGAAATACCAACATAAATTATTCAAATAAAGTCATCAAAAGGGGAGAAGCTAAGCTGAGTGAAAACAATTTAGAGAGAGAGGCAACTGTTAAAAGTATCTGCCTGTCCTCAAACACAATGCTCAGTCAGGATTCTTACACCCTGCTCATACCCTTAGCTGTCACAGACCACACCCAGGAGATATAACCTAACTTCCCAGAGTGTCCCAAAGAGGACAGGTCCCAGAGGCCTCTGGCTGAAGAGACATGAGGCTTTGAGGAAATTGGCTGTCTTCAATGGGAAACATCATCTGATGCCTGCACTTGTGCTAGCACTTAGCAGGGCTTTAAAATAAGAAATATTTTAAGCGTGTTCCGACATCAGAATATGCATGAATTGTTTCATGTAACCATCACCAAACAACCCCAGGATTTAGGTGCTTTTATCATCTTCATTTTCACATTAGGAAACTAAAGCACTAAAACGTTATGTAGTTTGCTGAAGTTCACACAGCTAGAAAAATGCTAGAAGCTATATATGAGCCAAGTCATTAGAGCTGGAGCCCAAGCTCTGGCCACATGTAGCCATCTAGAAAGAAAGCCCTTTCATCCACAAGAACTCTTGACCGTCACAATGTTGTGAGGAGGTTGAAAATATTCTCCCCGATTTACACTAAGGCAGTGGGAAGCCAGATATGGGTGATTAGAATTAGTAATTATTGTTTTTTAATGATCTGAAAGAAGCTGACAGCAGAGCATAAATGGACATGTGATAAAGAATGACTGGAGGGAAAACAAGGCGTCAAGGCTTGGATCACAAAAATAAGTGCCCTAAACATGAAGTGGATTAAACACAAGCTGCATGGAGGGAAAGAGAGCCGAGAGCAGACAGAGGAGCTTGTCCTGAGAATAGTGAGAAAGAAAATTATTCCAGCTCACGATCTATCAGGGCTATAATGAAGCTAGATGATAAACAGTGAAAAAAAATCATCCCCAGGGTCCCCATCATGTTGAACGTGGCAGATACCTTTCTGAAATATTAGCTCCCCTTCCATGTCATTGTTTGTCTAAGGACCCTGCTGTTAAAATTTATATTTCTGTGTATTGACCTGGTCTTTGTTGGTTTAGATAACAAGGCTTGAAGTATCTAAACCACCAAAATGAAGCTCTCATTGCACAAATAGGATTGTAACCTAGTTTTAAAATACAATCATGATAATAGTTTACACAAATACTTTTAGAATTTACTTCTATAGAATTAAAACAGTATTAGTTAACTTCTGGATTTGTTGCTTCCTTTTAGATCACATTAATTTTGTTATTCTGTAATATTGTAAATTCAAGGGAACTTCACAAGAAAACTTGCATATTCTGAGAAACTTATATAAAATGATCTGTGTTAAATACAGTGGACCTCCAGCCATTTAGAAGTAGGAAAACAAATAATCCTTTTGCTATGTGACTGTTTCCCGCTCATTTTGTTCAAGCCTGAATTGATAGGTATAAGAAAAGATATATATATTCTGTACTTATTTCAAAATGTTCTTAAAATCAATATGCATCATTAATTGCAAGGAAAATTCTTTTAGTTACTCTAAATTACAGCATTAACTTCAAATTTTATGTAGTGTTATATCAGTATCATAAACATTTTTCATCAAAATCCTCTCTCAAAAGTGAGTAAGATCGATGCACTAAGCCCTTTTTAACTTCCCCTTCCTGTTCCAAACATGCATTCTTTCTTTCTATAATCCTTTACCATCAAAATCATTCAGACCTGTAGCAACCAAGCAGGTTTCCTGTATTTGGTCTCAAATAGTTAAAAAGGAAAAAAAATGGGGGATTGTTCAGATTGAAATATCTGGTTATGCCTCAGAAGAAAAAAATAAAAAGCACTCTTGATCCTGACTGGGTTTTTTTGTTTGTTAGTTTTGTTTTGTTTTTTTTGCTGGTGCTGGCATGAAAGAAAGATGGAATGATTCATCTGATGAGAATTTGAATACTAGTAGAAAACTGTAGAAAGTCCAGGTGAGTTGAAGGAGAAAGAGATCAGGGGCTTGTGAGGAAAATGCAGTCAGAAAATGAAAAGAGAGTTCCTATGAATGCAGGAAAACAGACATAACAAGCTTGAACTCTAGTATTGAAAGCCTGCTAAAGACCAGTGACATGTGACACTAGGACAGGAGAAGAGCCCAGGGTGAAAACTTTTCTAAGCTGACTATTGAATAAATGTAACTCACTGATGAGTGTGCTCATTTGGGATTTTAATTACTGAAACATCTGTTTAGTGAAGTGTACTACTAAGTAGCGATCAAATACAGAGATCAAATTACATGGGGAGGGGAGTGGAGATGACATTCATGACTCAGAAAAGGAGAGCTATCGGCCAGGGAAAAATCAATCCTGGCTTTACATCTTACCAACAGAGAAGCAATTATTTTAGATGTGGGGCTGGTTAGCATTGTGGATCATGAATTTAATTAAATAACCCTCAAGTTATTGCTCTGGCAGAAAACAGAGCAAACCACTATAGCTGTCAGTATGACATGCACAAATAAATGGTGCAAATTCCTCCTCTTTCCCTTTCCTCCTAACCTCATAGATTTTTAAATCTCTTTATTTTGCTAGTTTAGCCTTTCTTTCCCAGTGGCATCCAATAAACTCATCTAAATAAATGGCTTGAGCCAGAGACAGGGTTTGCCTTCCACATTCTCACTATGAGACACTTGAGAAGATGAAGAAAAGGGGCAAGGATTGATTCACTATTTGAGTCCCTTCCTGGGGCTCAATAAACTGTCCAGTAATCCAGAGAACTATGTTGGGATCAAAGAGAAGACCGTGTGGCCCTCTTGTTGGCAGTTAGTTGGCACCTTGGAAGGTAAAGAAAAGCTCAGGGAGGGAGGCTGAAATCAAGTAGTTGGGGCAAAAAATGTAGGAGAGCTTCCCAAGCAGAGAAGAAGGCAAAGAGAAAGCATTCAGCTTTTGAAACAAATATTTAAGAACCAACCTTACTTACTCAGTGTGGCCCCTGGCACCCCTCAGCTGACTCCAGGCAACAGTTGGCAGCCTCTCGTGCAGAGTCGATGCTCAGTAGAGAGGTCATTGTTTTCAGAGCATTCACCCCAGCTCTGCATTCAGCTTTCCTTCCCACATCTCACCACGTCCTTCAACGACGCCACCATTCTTCCAGTGTTCAACTTCAATACGCTGGTTTCCTCTAAAATGCTTTTCTTCTGTTAATAAACTCTGAAAATCATCCTATAGTGTGGGTTCATTCCTTTGAAATCAGCTATTTTTGCTACCATTCTGAAGCCCTAAAAGGAACTAGTCCAGGCACTGCTGACTTGAGTTGAGCTGAGTGGCTGTGGCGGACAGCACAGCCAGATTTGGATGCCAGTGTGAACAAAGCGGCAGCAGTTCTGACTGAATGGAGCTTGAAAAGGGCCTATTCTCACTTGGTTGAGCTATACTTTCAAAATGTCCTGGCCAAAGTCCCCTCAAAGGGTGCCAGCATCTAGGCTGGGCGGTGGACGTCTGCAGCCTCATTAATTCATTCAGTCATTATTTACTGATCGCCTCCTGAGTGCCAGGCAGCTGTGCTAAGTGATGTGCTCGATACAAAGGTATCCCGCGCCTGCCCTCATGGCCCTTGAATCCAGACCTCTCTCTCTTATGTGAGCAGCAATGACAGAGCTTCTAAGAATAATTTTTCACAGGAATACTGGTTTTTAACTCCTTCTCCCTCATGGATGAGAAGCCTAAACATTTTGTCTGAGCTGTGAGGTAGTCTCATTGCTAATGAGGTAAAGATTTCACTCCTTGTGTTCAGAGAATCAGGCTACAGTGGATGAGGACTGAGATTGCTTCACAATAACCATAGCCGGGTATCACTTGTTTTATGATGTGACTTGAAGGGTATGATGCTAGATGGGTATGGAATTACTTTTTGAAAAATAACTGATGTTTCCTTTCCCATTTGAACCAAATGGATAACCGACTGCCAATAATTTTTTTTAAATTCTAGCCAGGTAGCTAAATTTTCCCTAACCTCAGGTGGGAGCACACTTTGGAAGACATTTATCCACTAAGCAGCCAGAGTAAAGTTGGAAACTTCTAATTAGCCAGAGCTGCTCGAGCCACAGGGAGTCTTCCCAGGGTTATATGGGCAAAGTGTCTGGAACTTTGGTTTGGGTTTAAATCTGAGAAAATTTGATATTCTGGTTTGGTTTGATTCCAATTTGAACTAGTTACCTAAGAGTTCTTAATTTTTTTTTTTTTTGGTTCAACTTAAGGTGTAAAGTTTAAGGTTTAGCAAATTTTTAAGGTTCATTCTAGCTGGTTGAGGATTAATTCAGTTTACATCTGTGGCAAGGCTATGGAAGGCATGACTGGAAAATTGTAGCAGCACGAGAATAGGTGCTTGGCCTTGGCCCCGAAGAGGAGCTATACACAGGCAGGGCATCCATGTGCCTGTTCCAGTGACACTCAGGCCTGCTTGCTTCTCACAGTGAGTTCTCCCCTCTAGTCACCGGCAAGTCCGGGACTCTGGTTGGCCTTTATTGCTGAGGAGACACAAGAAATAGGGAAACTACAGTTGCTGCAGCTGCAGATCTTAAACCTCTAGTAACAGATACTTTATTCCCTCTGCAGCACCCACTGTAGATTTGCCTCTGCCTCAGCCTCGGCCAGCACCCATGCTGGCCTGGGCGTATTACAACACGGATGTGAACAACACAGTTGTGAACACCAGCAAAATAGTGGCAGGAGGGAGGACGTGGGGATCTGGGACATCAGCTGATACAACTTTATAGAATCTTGGCTCTGCTAATGTCCAGTCTTGTATCTGCCACTTCCATTTTGTGATGGATTGCTTCTGGGCTCGCCCAACTTGTGACTTGCTGTGTCTGACAAAACTCAGCTCATGATGGTTGTCTCTGGTGGCAAATTACTTTATGTCCCGTAAGTCAGATACTCCATCTCAATTAAGGACCATGAGTCTGAAGATCTCCTATTTGAATGGTATATAGATCTTTACTAGAGATGTATGGCCTTGCTGCAGAATCCTAGGAGTCCATGTTGTGGTTCTCCTAGTGAGATTACTGGTAACTGTACATGGCTTCTTCTCCCACCACAGGGCCCTTTAATACCATAGGTTCTGCTGAGTGACATGGCAGGTCTTCTTGCACTGGTGCCTAGACCTGCTGCAGAGCCAATCATTTACAAACCCTATCACCTGGTAAAAGGACTGAAACAATATTCTGAAGTGCATGGGAAACAACTACTGAATACAGTTAAGGGAGGTCTTTCAGGCTCCATTCTCACTCAGTCAGTGAGTCTCAGATCTGAGAATTGACTCAGGTCTGGAAACCAGGTCAGTGACTATGACTTTTTTTTTTTTTTTTTTTTTTAAGATTTTATGTATTGATTTTAGAGACCGAAGAGAGAGAGAAAGGGTGGTGGAGAGGAGCAGGAAGCATCAGCTGTCAGCCATTGCTTCTTATATGTGCCTTAACCAGGCAAGCCCATGTTTCAAACCAGCAACCTCAGCATTCTAGGTCAAGGCTTTATCTACTGTACAACCACAGGTCAGGTTAACTGTGACTTTTTATTGGGACAGCTGCCCTCAGCCTCTGGACCATTTATTCTTGATTTATTTTTGTATTATAAATTAATACCCTTACTGACTGCCTATCTATTTTACCTCTAGGAACATTGAGTTCTATTAACCATCATTATAGCTCTGTATGGATTGGGTCCCTGGATGCCACGCCAGTGTTTCTACTCACAGCAATAATTGCAGACACTTTGCTTCAGACAGTTACGTACTATCACTCTGCCTCTATTGTGTCTGGATCCTATCATCCCTATTAAGGAGCCCAGTTCTGCAACAGTGTCTCCTCCAGGCAACCCTGCTTACAGAGGAATGCCACCATCCTTACCCTCTTAACAACACATTCCTTATCACTTTGGTAAATGGTGTGCTCTCTGGAACTTTGAACACAGTCAGCTGGTGAATTTTCCATCCCTATACGCTGACATGCATTCCCACCCTTGTGAGACATTTGATATCTTTTTCCAGTTGGCCACAGCAGTTGTGGCATTTCCATTTCACTTAAAGTGTGCGTGTTGATTTCTCTAAGCTTTCAAGAGCCATTCTCTCACCTGGATCCATCCTAGGGTGATAAATCTTTATCCTGGGGAAGTGTTCCCATTACCAATAAACTCTCCCTAATTCAAAGTGAGTCAATCTTTTTCATGATTGTACTGCTATGTTTGAGCCAAGTTTTTCCCTTTTGTGTGCAAAAAAAGGTACCATATTGGTCTCTGAATAAGGACTATGCCAGCCAAGGTTCCAAGATAAAGAAAGGTGAATGGAGCCCCATCAGAGTTGCTTTCTAAAGACCCACCATCTTGCAATAATGGTATAATATTTTTGCTCAGATCTTAAAAATCAAGATTAAAAGACTATATAGATTATTCCAAAATGTGCTTTGCTTTTGTATATGAGAAATATGTCCCCTGATTTGGTCTTACCTTCAGTGTTTATAAATTCAAGAGTAAGTGCTCCATTAGTATCTCTGCTAACTTAAATTGCAGATTTTATTTTAGAACATACTTTTCTATGGGAAAAATGGAAAGTGAGGGAAGCAGTAAGCCCAAATGTTTCCAAGTTTTGTAATAAAATGCGGATTCTTTTTACAGAGATGAACTTTGACTCCTTGATTTGTTAAAATGAATTGCTTCACACAATAATAGCATTCTCTGGAATTCTCTTCCATCCCCCATTTATAAAAGTGAAAAGGAGAGTAGCAAATACTATTTGTTGAGCACTTACCGTGCAGTTGGACAGGTTCCAATCGCACAAGGGCGCCAACACATTTAAGGGGGTGTGGTTCACATTATCGACATCATTATTTGCATATTTATTAAGAAAATTTTCCAGCAGATGGCAGTAAAGTGTCTTGCTCAAACAAAATCAGAATATCACATTTTCTGCCAAATAGAAGGAAAGTATCTTGAGGACTGTCCACTTTCTTCTATGTACATAAAGATATCATATAGACTAGTGGTGGCACTGCTTTCGACATGCCGGGCCTAGGCTCACTCACCCCTGCTTAATCCTCATGACTCTATGAAATGAGTGCTATTAGTAAGTTGCTGAAAGCCAATGAGTCAGGCTATAGTAGTTTTGAGATTTTAATGTGGGTCTCTAACTCTACAGTCTGTCCTCTTTTGTATTAAGAGATGATATTTCAGAAAACTTTGGCCTGGGGATTTCAGGAGACTTGCCCAGAGAGAGACTCGCTGCCCTGACGTCCAGTGCAGCGGCCACCTGTCCATGTGCTCACCACAGTGCTGGGTGCTGTTAGGGACTGAAGAGCAGAGCACCTGTCTGTCGTCCCAGGTAAAGGGCAGACTTGAGTTAGTCATGAGAAAAATGGGAGAATGATAACATTCTCTTTAGCATTTTAATTACATTTCTATGATTTAAACTATACATGCTATAGAAATTCAAAACACAGAGAACCCAATATAGGTTACAATAGTTCTCAAAGAATTGAAATTCTTTTTATCAACGATATATTAAGTAAATACCATCAGTAATGCATAAATTTTATATTTTAGTCTAAATTTTAACAAGACTGCATTACTACAAATCCTATAGGCTTAGGAAAAGCTTTTTTAAATGTATAAATACCTGTATCAAATCACCTTGCAAAATGGTATGTTATTAGTATGCTATTCTTGATTCAATGTTTGTAAAACTGATAAGCCATAAGTAGCACTCAGTTTAAAATCTCTAAAGCAAATACTAGTCAATTGGAAGTATATTAACTTGTAAATGACAATTCTTTTCTGGGTTGTGAAGTTCAGAGTGCTGTTTTTGCTTTTTTATTTATCCTTTCATATATTCTAAAAAAATTTTTTAAACTTTATTTTTAGAAACAATAAAACTCACCATTCTTTAAAGCAGTTATCACTGAATATGTATCTAATTTTATGGCCAACTAATACCTCTTTAAAACAAAACTTAAGCCCTGGCCGGTTGGCTCAGCGGTAGAGCGTCGGCCTAGCGTGCGGAGGACCCGGGTTCGATTCCCGGCCAGGGCACACAGGAGAAGCGCCCATTTGCTTCTCCACCCCTCCGCCGCGCTTTCCTCTCTGTCTCTCTCTTCCCCTCCCGCAGCCGAGGCTCCATTGGAGCAAAGATGGCCCGGGCGCTGGGGATGGCTCTGTGGCCTCTGCCCCAGGCGCTAGAGTGGCTCTGGTCGCAATATGGCGACGCCCAGGATGGGCAGAGCATCGCCCCCTGGTGGGCAGAGCGTCGCCCCCTGGTGGGCGTGCCGGGTGGATCCCGCTCGGGCGCATGCGGGAGTCTGTCTGACTGTCTCTCCCTGTTTCCAGCTTCAGAAAAATGAAAAAAAAAAAAAAAAAAACTTAAGTATTTATATTACTAGAAAAAATAATTGTATAGACAAATCAAATTTTAAAAGTCCAAAGTCCCTTAAACAACTGGTAAATTCAATAGTCATAGTTAAGACTGTTATTTAATTTCTGAAACAGAATAGCTACAAATCAATGTTTTCTGGACAATGAATTTTTGTGGCAAAATAAGCCAGAGTATACACAAGCCTCAACATTTGCTCATACCTGACTTAATCAAAGGGCTGGTGATCTGAAAACACAACTGATAAATCCTTTGCTCTTTCAAGGTCAGCTTCTGACCCTGATATTGGGTTGGAGACAGCCTCACCCACAAATTTACGGTCAGGGTTTATGAACTTAAGGAAAGGGTTGACAATATGAAAACAGAACAGACATTTTCTTCATTCTTTTTTTCTTTTTTTGAAAAAAATTCACTTTTATTTACTGTCAAACCATGTTAAACTTTACACTGGACATTAGTGACGGGCTCATTATTAACAGGTTTACACAAAAAAATCAGATAAAGAAATCAGAATTTTGCTGAAACAATTTATATTTCATTAGAACTTTATCATAAAATAATTACTAAATACAATCAGAAGAAGTAGGAAATAGTCATATTTGTTTTATTTTATGTTAAAAAAAGAATAGGCACCTTTTGTTCACTAGAAAGCTTGTGAGAAGTGCCCAGTGCCCTCTGCCCTCTGCCCTCTGCCCTCTGGTCAGGAATAAACGAATGGAGTTCACAAATTACTTTGTATAGCCATCACCTGGGTTGAATTGTCATTTCCCTTGTTTGCCTGGTTATCTGGCACTCAAACTCCTTGAAACCAGATTCTAGCAGGTTGAAAAACATTAAGTCTTGGGTGCTTGGTGCTTTCACTTTTGCATGTCTTCTTGGCCTAACCTGGTCAGCTGTGTTGCTTTTTATTAATGAAGCGACTACTGTGATTGCCTACCTCTTCACCATCGTGAATGCTTTCCAGGGAGGGCACACTTTTTATCTTTCACTGTGTTCTCCAAAAGAAAGCATGAAAAGAATATGGCAAGTGCTTCCGACCCTCACATTGCTGCAGCGGCCTCCCAACGGAGAGCCCCCACAGGTCAGTGAAGGCATCGACCACCAGAACAGCACTCAGTGTTCCCCTGGGTCACATAGTTGTGTAAGAAAGATGTGGAATGACACAGTGAGAAAACAATCTGAATCTTCTTTTATCTCAGGTGACATCAATAGCACTTCAACCCTTAATCAAGGACATTCACTGAACAATGCCAGGGATACAAGTGCCATAGATACTCTACAGCCAAATGGTCATTTTAACCACAGCTACTCACTGTACAAAGGGGACTACAATGAGAGCGCCCAAGTTGTGGACTGTGGACTAAGTATGAATGATACCGCTTTTGAGATAATGATCATTTCAGAATTATTGGCCAACAAGCTGCGGGGCTGTGCAAATTACAAATTGGTTAGGTGACTGCATGTACATGTTATCCGAGTTTTATTAGTGTCACCACCTTGCAGCCCTGTTTAGACCAATATTCCATCCTCGTTCTCTCTGAGTAGTTCCAGAAGGAGCAGCTTGCATTGAAATAATTGTCAGGATCAATGTGTGCCAAGGTAAAAAGCACAGGACCTGTCAAGGATACTTGGCTGGACTCTGTATTGACTGAAACCAAAACAACATGGGAATTCACTACAATGGTGCTATTACAACCAATAAAGTCAGCACCCAGTTTTATTGGTTGCATTTTAATCTGTTCTAAAGAACTGTCCCAGGCTCCAGTAAATGATGAACATCAACTTTGCAAGCCCGTTTCTGCTGTTCTGTTTGACATTATTTGTAGAGAGTTGGATTGAGCTGCCTTCTCTTTTGATGCCCAGAGGAAATTTAAAGTCTTGGACCTGTCCTTCTGTATTGAGTACTACAACTTTCAGAACAATATTTTCTGTGGGCATTAGGACTCTGATTAGTTCTACCAGATTGTCAGCCAGGACAAAATGTCCTTCCAACTTATCCAGTTGTTGCAGTATGTGCTTATTCAGAATTCCTGTGCTTCTCTGATTCCAAAGCTTAAGGTCTCAGAAGGATGTGCACTGCATCAACAATTGCGTGTTACAACTCCATCCAGCTGAATACTTTTCACTAGTTTGCAGTTCCTGCAGCTGTGCATCAAGAACATCCACCAACCACTTCAGGAGCCTCATTGAAGAACTCATACCCATTAAACACCAGCACTTTGGTATGTTTAGCCATTTCGTTGGCCAGACTAGCAGTGTTTTCTCCACTTCTGATCTAAGCCGGCTGAGTCACCCAGTGTGAGATAGAGTTGCTAGTATTGTGGCCCTCAGGGTTCCATGTTCCGGTGGAAAGCATGCAGAGATTGGAGGCAGTTTCTCTTGTTCCTTTGAGACATTCAACAATCACACCCCCCCACCCCACCCCCCACCCCCGTGTCTGAGGCCACCTTATCTCCCTGGCCCATAGTGCTTCTCAGAATCTCTCTGGCAGGGGAAAATATATTTGTTACAAGGGGGATTTGGTTGTAGAAACTGCTGGAGGTAGTTTTGTCCCTTTGCTTCCTTCCTATGATCCAGCTACAGTTGTGCCCAGGGGGCCTTGCTGTGAAGCATTGCTTGTGGTTGATGCTGTAGTTTTGAACAGCTCAGCTGAAGAAGTTATTGTCACAGCAGTGGTCAGCACTTGGACAGGATCACCAAACTCCAGAGAAAATCATAAAATGAAGTGATTGTTCTGTATGTACAACTGGTTATCTCTGGGATTGTAATCCACTGCAGCTATGTACTGGTACTGGTTGGGGAAGGGAATGTCTACATATTCTTCTCACTTTAATGCAGTATTGTAAATGTAATCAATTGTGTTTTGCTCTCATTGTCTTAGTAAACTGGCCTGGCCACCTAGAAGACTCTGCAGATCATAAAAGCATTTGATGCAGCACATTTTTCATACACAGTCTCCCATGTTGCTTCAAATCAAAGAGTGTATGGATTTAGTTGGCTAATAGGTATCATTCCATTGTTTTGCTCAGTGGCATAAATGACCTATGAGCCATTTTCATCAACTGCTAGGTTGATATCAGTATTTCCTCCCCATCTATATGGTGAGGTATCATGACAGTTGGCATAGTTAATTATGGCCTCTTTACTCTTAATTCTAGTCCTCAAGTCAAATTTCACAATATTCCTCATTCTTTCTTTGTTAAAATAGACATCACTATCATATACCACAAATTCAGTACCATCTACTCAATTTGGAAGTTTATATGTTGTTGTTTGGCGACTATTTTGGAAGTCTTCTAAAGAAGCATATTCTATTAAAGTATCGGTTGATGGAGACTCCAGGGCATGAAATAAGTTTTATCTGCAGCCTGAAGAGGGTCCTTGCTCCAAGCACCTGCCTTTCACTCAGCTTCATATATACATGGTGAGTCCACAATTGCTTTCAAGGTCAGAGGACACAGAAAAAAAGGAACACATTCATACTGGATTTCAAGATATCTGTATGTTCCAGGACATGGATCAGGAAATACATGTGATCCAGTAACTACTATGCATTGTGTTTGATTGTTGCGCCTCTGAGTTATAATATTTAAGGCATCTGGGAGGTAGCAGTTTGTATCCTCCATCTGAAATGTGTCAGCATCACAAATCTTGTCATCTGGCTGATCACAGTTAGCAGTTTCAATCATTATGACATCACTGCCTGAACGTTGCAGATCTGTAGAAAAACCTTCATAGTACAATTCTCGCTTACCTAACCCAAATGGTAAAGCTGTTCTGCCGTAACCTCCTGTATTCAGTAAAATATTGATTATGATAAACCACAGGTGGCAACCAGTAGACATCAGTATTGATTGCTTTAAATATTTTCTTTGTATTCATTAATGAATCTGGATATAAATGCCCAGCTTTGCCTAACCTGTGGTGGCGCAGTGGATAAAGCGTCGACCTGGAAATGCTGAGGTCGCCAGTTCGAAACCCTGGGCTTGCCTGGTCAAGGCACATATGGGAGTTGATGCTTCCAGCTCCTTCCCCCTTCTCTCTCTCTCTGTCTGTCTCTCCCTCTCTGTCTCTCCTCTCTAAAAATGAATAAATAAAAATTAAAAAAAAATTAAAAAAAAAACAAATTAAAAAAAAAAGTTTAGTTTAAAAAAAAAAAGCCCAGCTTTGTAGAACCCAGCAGTCTACATCACTGATTCTCATGTGGGTTCAAGCTGTTCAGGTGGCCTCTGGAGGCCAAGCAGTCACCCTAGGACAGGCTGGCACTGGGTCTACTCTTTCAAGGTTAGTTTTTAAACTTGACATCTTGGATGGGAGATAGCCTCACCCAGGAATTTAAAGTCAGGGTTTAATTTATGTTAAGCAGGACCTCAAATCAAGTTTAGAAACAAATCTTTAATCCTTTAAGGGGGTAGTAGTTTGAGAGGAAAAGTTTAGAAAAACAGGGCCATTCCTAGTGGCTCAGTGGGTAGAGCATCAGCCCAAGGTATGCACGTCCTGGGTTCAGTTTCCAGTCAGGGCACCCCCTTTTCTCCCTCTTCCCCTCCTGCAGCCAGTAGCTCAGTTGGTTCAAGCATTAGCCCCCAGCACTGAGGATGGTTCGACTGGTCTGAGCATCAGCCTCAGGGGCTAAAAATAGCTCAGCACTTGAGCATCTGTCCATGATGGAGTTGCCGGGTAGATCCTGGTTGGGGGCACATGCAGGAGTCTGTCTCATTATCTCCCCTCCTCTCACCTAAAAAACAAACAAACAAACAGGTCAACTGTAAATATGAGTTTGTCATTTGTTTTTTATATTAAATGAAATACACCTGTTTTGTATTCAGAGTCTTGTGCCTATTTTACTCCCTATGTCCAGGCAAGTGTGTTAACAGTAGAAAACTCCATGAAGGTAGGAAATGTAGCTTTTCTTTATCACAAATCATCTGGTATAAACTCCACTTATCCAAGAGTATGGGGACTGGTCTGCCCAAATGCTTGATTTTGGGCTCAAATGTATAATCTGTCATCTGCTATCATTGCCCATAAATCACATATTGGCTGGACAGAATGGAATAGTTTACAAAATTGTCACATGCATCATTGCAAGTTATTTTAACAAGCATCTTACTAGCAAGATGAGCAAATATTATTACCCTACTACTTAACATTGTGACTAGAACCCAGATTTTCACCATCTCTTTCAAGCACCACTGATAGGCAACTATTTCTACTGAATGAATAAGGATTAACCAATAATAAGATCCAACCAATTCTGTTTCTGAACTGAAGTCCTAAAAATAAATTTTTCAGCTAAATGATATATCTTAATGATAGTTAATTTTTAAAGAAACTGCAGTGGGGGGATTTTTTATGTTTTAAAAAGTCTCACAATAGATTTTTCAAAACTAAAGCTTCATTTGCTTTAAGTGTATTATGACAGGAAACATTTCACAGTATAAATTTTCCAAATTTCACATGATCAAATTGTAGCATTTCTCCACAAACTATTAAATATTTATTACTTTCTTGGTTTAATAATATTTGATAAGTATAAATTGAAGTGTGAAGTGAAAACTTTTATAATAAACAATGACAAAAAGTACATAATAGGAAATTCACCATTCCCATAACATCAGAGAAGATTTTATCCTATATAGACCAGTTTCTTCACTACCAACATGTTCATCTAAGAAAAAAAGGACTTAATGTAAGAAATATGGAAAATAACTTTATTTTCTCAGATTCTTAAAAGCTTCATAACACAAGCAGGCAGACAGGAAAGAGGAATGAAAGCTATAAAATTGGAAATAAAAATTATATTTTCTTATGCACTAAGTCAAAGAAATTACTGCAAGAAAACAAAATAAATCCAAAGAAGTATTAAAAAGTCAAACTGCAAGCAATCCTCAGCTGATATAAGGCAAAAACAAATAGGATGACCTTGGGTATAATGATGTTTAAAAAGATGCAAAAAACTACACACTGTTAGGAAATGATGACAGAGATGAATCCAGATAATACCAAAAATAAATGGGCAGGCTCCTTTTGAGAAGGAATACAGAGTCTGAAAAGGAAACCTGAAAGCAAGCCAGATGGAAAACACTCCTGTGTAGGGACCCCCGGTTATCATTTACCTCCTCTCCCGTCTTCTAGGCAAGATCACTATAAGGACTGTCCCTTTAGATCAAAAGACACTCACATGCCAAATAACCAAGACCTAGATCTAATCACATATTCCCTAAAGTCAGAAACACACTAGATATGAAAAATGAAAAGGACAATTTTAATGCTGTTGTTATTTAAATTTTTATTAAAACCCCCTCTCACCCCATTTAAGTTCCCTAAGTGAAGGAAGATGCATATAGAGTCTGAGCCTGATGGCGTTCTTTTCAAATTATGTCTTAAATATCTGAATATGTGACTTTTGAAATTTGGAAAAGTGAACCTAGGACAGATGACCCAATTTACATGCCAGCGTCCTTGTTTATTCATGAGCAGAGCTAGACCAAGGAAATCTTCAATGAGAATGGAAAGTATGTCTGCAGCAGTAATGCTTAATATTGACTTCAATCCTCTCCAGTCCCATGCACGGTAAACAACGGTTTAGGTAAGAAAAGAGCTTAGAAAACTTGGGGTAAAAGGAGAGTTTCCCATGTTCTTGAGGTTATCAATGGCAGGTTATTGATGGAATCTGTGTTCAGTTCATGTATATATGTTATGTCACCAGCAGTCAAGTCTCTGCACTTCTGTACTTTCTGTCCTATACTTCAGTCATCAGTTTCCTCTTTCAACTATTTCCCTCCCATACCATACTGCGGAATTTGCCAGGCCAGTTCTCCTTGCCTATGACTATGAAGAATTGGCCAAAATAACTATGAGTTTTTGAATACCATCTTTCATCTATATCTAATTGAAGGGGGGGGGGTGTGTGCATGCATGCATGCATGATTTTTAACAGAACATTAACAATACCTTAAAATTCTTTAATTTTTTAAAATCTACTTTTAAAGACTGGGTAAATGACTATAAATAGCATCTTACATATTCAAGCCACTAATTTTTAAAGTATTACATAAATTCATAAAATATTACATGAAGTATTTTACTTTGAATAAATCTAGAATGTATTTAGTTCAATATTTAGAAAGCTTTATTTAACAACTGTTATTTATAACTACTCTGTCATGAGTTCAAGTAGAAAAATGTACTTTTGCTTAGTTTGAAAGTGGTTGATAGCTGTTCACTCTCTGAAAAACTGTATCTAAATATTCAGGAGAATAATACCTGAAAAATAAAAATTTTATTAAATATTAGTGAAAAGATTCAGCACAGTAGGGACAAAAGATTAAATATAAGGTTTTTATCTTAAATGATTCTATGAATGAAACTTCTGAATAATTATGCTCCAGAAATGTTTTGTGTACAAGGTAGATACTATCAAGAAAAAGAACACCAACTCACAAGACTGTGCTAGATAAATAATAAAACATTTAAAGGATATCAATGCAGTGGCAAAGAATGGATATTTTCAAAGTAAGATACTTGGACCCAGTGATAGCATTTTATTAAAGCAACTTTGTTTTTATTTTGTCAGGTGATCATAGCTAATAGATTTCTTTCATAAGTTAGACAACACACTTAACAGCTTCTGCACTCTAATTGTTTCAGAGATTATTCTCAATATCTGTTTTAATCAGAGCTGGTCACCCATCAAAATAATAACTTCTGGGAGCATGATTCATATTAAAGAACTATTTCACAAATGGTTGAGAAATATTCCATCATACAAAACTAAGAAATTAGTCAGTTTTACTTGTTCTTGGGCATTTATAGTACTATAAATTAACATTTATAAATACCTTTTTTATGAAAAATTTAGTATAAAAGTATTAAATATATTAATTAATGTACTGTGGGATACCTCATATATCTTGAAAAGAATTTACATGTATATAAAAATATCAAATAAAATTTGGCAGACATTCCAGAATATAATAAATGACTAAAAAATCTAAAGTATAATTTAAGTTTCCAAAACTTAGAATAAGTAAACCTCCTAAGGTGATTTCCCCCCAGATAAAACCTAATGCTCGAAACTTGCTTTGTCCTTTGTTAGTTATCTTTATCCTCAGATGCTTGACTTAAAAACTCATAACTGATAGTATACTAATTTAATTTGTCAAATTGTAGTGAGCAAAATAAAGCCATATTTTCTTAGTGTGCTTTTATAGGTAGACACAGCTACATACATACAAATATAAAAAGCTAGCTTAAAGAAAGTTTTCCACTTAAGGCCTCTTATTTTGGAAAATATTGTCTTCTAACAATAGATCTCTTCAAAGTATTCATACACTGAGGAATTCACACTGTTTCTCTAAGTTTGTCACAAAATTTAAAGGAGGCCTCATCTTCCTAGGCTTTACAAATATGTCAAACACAGGATAGGTATTTCTTTGTGTAAATGGCAAGAAGTAGATTTTTTTAAAACCCAAACTTTAAAAGTTGTGCTGCTACATACATAGTAGCTGCTAACCACACACACCTCATAAAAGAACCAAAATGAACCTCCAAAAAAGAACAGGAAATTCCTTTTCTCTGCCTGTCAACCACTGCTACCCCATTTACCTCTGCATAGCCTTTAAGAGTGTAAGTGAATTAACCTTACCTTAAACCCATGTAGAAACTGGGTTATGATACAGTTACTGTATCAGAAACGTGCCCAATGGAAGACTGTATGCATGCCTCCCTCCCCAAATTAGATGTTTCTTAAAAGCATCTCCCCCCCGCCCCCCAGTTTGGACAGAGAACCAAAAGACAAAAAGAGTTCCAAAAATACCTCTGGCTACGGAGTGGACAAGGACTAGAACTTAGAGCTTCTAACATCTAGTACTGGGTCCCTTCTCTCTCATCATACTAACTACTTTTATTAGAAATTTTTGAAGATTACTAAAACTGGAAGGCAATATGAAGTAAATGTTTAGGCTAATGAGAGCAGAGAGAATGTAACTACTGATAATTTTTCTTATAAAAATAATTCTAAAATAGTCACCAACTCATTCTTGAGAATTATACCTGACTGCACAAATAAAATTATTTTAAGATTATATTTGTCTTTTTCCTAGAAAGACGTTTTTATAGAACCTAATGTTTTAAAAATATATATCAGAAACTTGAAAAGGTTAATTAGCTAACCAAAATTCTTCATAATAATTTGCCAACTTTTATATAAAATCCCAGGCCACAGAATGATAAAAGTTAAAATTTTATAGCTCTGGCCAGGCAACTCAGAGTGTTGTTCCAATGCACCAAGGTTACAGTTTGATTCCTGTTCAGGGCACATACAGGAATCAGCCAATAAATGCGTGAATAAATTGAACAGACCAATGTTTCTCTCTCTCTATCAAAGACCAATAAAAATTTTTTAAAAAGAAGTAAAAAATTTACAATAGTACTTTGAAAAAGTACCATATTATTGATAGATTCTAACATCAGAGCTTTTTATTTCCCTTCGTGCTCTGTAAAATAATCCTAGAAAGGAGTAAAAAGAAGACTCTACTCAAGAAAGTACTTTACTATTGGTTAATTTTAATAGGTCATTCCATTTGGAGGGGCTTTAGTTTGCTTTTTTTCCATTTCTCTATAATTTTATTTGTTATAAAATTGTATTGAAAGTTATTTTAGCCTGACAAGGTGGTGGCGCAGTGAATAGAGCATTGACTTGGGACACTGAGGATCCAGATTCAAACCCCTGAGATCAACAGCTTGAGTGCAGGCTCACCAGTTTGAGCATGGGGTCTTCGGCTTGAGCGTGGGATCACTGACATGTCCCCATGTTCACTGGCTTGTGCCCAAGGTCACTGACTTGAGCAAGGGGACACTGCCTTGGCTGGAGCCTCCCTTGCCTCCCGTCAAGGCATGTACAAGAAAGCAATCAATGAACAACTAAAGTGTTGCAACTATGAGTTGATGCTTCTCATCTGTCTCTCTCTCAAACACACACACATAGAAAAAAGAAAAGAGTTATTTTAAACTCACATAAAATAGCCTGACCAGGTGGTGGTGCAGTGGATAGAGCGTCGGACTGGGATGTGGAAGGACCCAGATTCGAGACCCCGAGGTCGCCAGCTTGAACGCGGGCTCATCTGGCTTAAGCAAAGAGCTCACCAGCTTAGACCCAAGGTCGCTGGCTCCAGCAGGGGGTTACTCGGTCTGCTGAAGGCCCGTGGTCAAGGCACATGTGAGAAAGCAATCAATGAACAACTAAGAAGTCGCAACGCGCAACGAGATACTGATGATTGATGCTTCTCATCTCTCTCCGTTCCTGTCTGTCTGTCCCTGTCTATCTCTGCCTCTGTAAAAAAAAAAAAAAAAAAAAAGAAAAGAATACATAAACTCACATAAAATAGTATTTCTTTCTAAAAGGACCTGGAAATGTGTAAAAATTAACTTTATTTTCTTTTCTTGAGAAAAAAATTTTCATATTTCTTTCATTTAGTGGTTTTACACATATTTTATGTTATATGAACTTTTTGGTATGTCTTTATATTTGTAAATTATACATAGGAGATACACATTTTATGATATACTTTTCCTTTGGTATATTTTATATTATTAATATTTTCTTTTTTCCTTTTTATTGAATTTATTGGGGTGACACTAACAAAATTGTACAGGTTTCAGGTGTACAATTCTATAGCACATCATCTGTACACGGTATTATGTGTTCACCACCCTACGTCGAGACTCCATCCACCACCATTTATCCACTCTACCCCTTCGCCTCCCCTGAATGCCCCCGCAATCACCACACCATTGTTCATATCTATAATGTTTTTCTCTTTCTCTTTTGCTCAATCCTCTACTACCCCCCAAGTAACCTCCCCCACAACAGCTGTCAGCCTGCTCTCTATCTATGAGTCTGTCTCTATTTTGCTTGTTAGTTCATTTTGTTCATTAGATTCCACATTATGAGTGAAATCATATGGTGTTTGTCTTTCTCTGATTGTTTTTATTTCACTTAGCATAATGCTCTCCAGGTCCATCCATGCTGTCACAAAGGGAAAATGCTAATTTATTAGCACTCTTTAGGTCAAGAAGTTCACATACACCTCCCAAAAGTGCATAAACTTATACATTTGGAAAGAATTTACTTGTAGAATATATGTGAACAGAAAACAAAGTTTAATCTTAAAGAAAAGCCCGCCCCAGTACCTACAGGCAGATGTGGATTTCCAGTGGAAAACACTAGATGATCCCAACTGTGAGCCTTCCAAAGGGAAGGGGGAAGGCTTCACCACAAAGAAATGGAGTCACAAACAGCACTGGCCTCAGAGCCAGCTGCAAGGGTGCACTACAGCCACACCAGAGTCCTTGCTCACCTACATGTCTGGGAAGGGGCGGCTCCAGATGGTTCCACCCTGAGATACAGAGTGCTGGGGGAGAGGGGAAGGTCCCTGCCCGTACCTGTTCTTCTGCTTGTGGGTGGGACACTTCCTATTGTTGAGCTTTCTGCTACCATTGAGTGGATTCTGTTGGGTTTCTAACTGTAAGTGTGGCATTTTCTACTTGTGATTTATAGCAGCTTATCTATATTCATTGAATAATACACACAGTAGAATATTTCTGACTACATACTTATAAGCCATAAAGCCTTTTTATTTTTTAAATTTTGTTCCTCAGTTGGTGTTTATTAGATTCCACATATAAGTGAAATCATATGGGCCATAAAGACTTTTGGAGAACAAAGAATGCCTGATAATAGCTTTCTGCAGTAAATTAAGTACTTTCTCATATTTGTTGATTGGGAGGAATAGGACATTAGTTATCTCATGTTCTCATATATTCAAATTTTTACACTAATAAAATGTAATACATATTAATTTTCAGTTTATAGCATTATGATTTATAATTTTAATTTCCTCGTATTTTAAGAGCTCAAAAATACATTTTAAAGTTTGACACAAAGACAACTGGCAGAGTATTATATGATAAAACCAATAAAAGACAGGAGTTTTTCTGACAAGTATTTTTTAAAAATGAAACAACTGGAGCTTAGACCAGGAAATTGATTTTATTTTCAAATTCCAGGAACATGAGACATGAATTTTTGTCCAGCTTTCATTGATGGCTTACTTTGGTATGTATTTTACTTTGTATTTCAATAAACTAAATAAGCTATAAAGAATATTGTTCAGAAATGCGTGTTCTTGTCAGTCCTTGAGCCATTTCTAGATGATGCTTTTCCTAGTATTCTAAGCAATTAATCACAGTTCAGTAAGGTAAGAAATGCTCTTAGCCTGGAAGTGGAGGAAGAAAATGAAAATGAATTAACTTGTTTTTTTGTGTGTTGGGTCAATGTTTTTATGATGGGGGCATGGTTCTCCTACTTACCTCTCACTGATTGTATTGACAGGGATGGTAACACACATTAACAAAATTCACACACATAAAATTCACACTTCCTTCTTCCTCACAGTCTCTGTACCATCTCTTTTGGTGTTCTTGGCGAGTAAATGGTATGTCAATACATAAAAACCTCATAATATAGATAATTTATATTGATAAGTAACTTTTAGTAATTTTCCCAGTGTCTGTTAATCTCACTCATCTGGGAACACTGCAAAGATCTTATAAAGAAAAGGAGAACAGTGCTATGGTGTTCTTGGGGTATGTTCCTAAAATTGGGATAGCTGGGTCAAAATGTTTGATTTTTAATTTTTTGAGGAATCTCCATAATGTTTTCCACAGTGGCTGCACCAGTCTGCATTCCCACCAGCAGTGCAGGAGGGTCCCCTTTTCTCCACATCCTCACCAGCACTTATTATGTGTTGTTTTGTTGATGAGCGCCATTCTAACTGGTGTGAGGTGATATCTCATTGTGGTTTTAATGTGCATTTCTCTAATGATTAGTGATGTTGAGCATTTTTTCATATGCCTATTGGCCATCTGTATGTCCTCTTTGCACCCCCATGTTTATGGCATCATTGTTCACAGTAGCGAAGATCTGGAAACAGCCCAAGTGTCCATCAGTGGATGAGTGGATTAAAAAGCTTTTGGTACATATATACTATGGAATACTACTCAGCCATAAGAAATGATGACATCGGATCATTTACAATAACATGGATGAACCTTGATAACATTATATAGAGTGAAATAAGTAAATCAGAAAAAACTAAGAACTATATGATTCCATACATAGATGGGACATAAAAATGAGACTCAGAGACATGGACAAGAATGTGATGGTAATGGGGGGGGAGGATGGAGAGGAGGGTGGGGGCAGGGGAGGGGCACAAAGAAAACCAGATAGAAGGTGACGGAAGACAATTTGACTTTGGGTGAGGGGTATGCAACATAATCAAATGTCAAAATAATCTGGAGATGTTTTCTCTGAACATATGTGCCCTGATTTATCAATGTCACCCAATTAAAATTAATTTAAAAAAAAAGAAAAGGAGAAAAGTTTCTGAGTCACTGAAGTATTTTCCACAAAGGTTATACACCCACTGGAGATGCTCTCAGTCATTTGAAGTTCTTGACTTATTTTATGAACAATTTTAACAAATGTAGCTGTTAGATCTCTTAGATTATTGCAGATTAAAAGCAGTAAGGTAGGAAGGTGAAGCTGCTAGCAGTGAGCAGCAGCCAGCAGGACTGACTAGTGAGAGCAAAGGCTGAGAGAGAATGACTGCACTGCCTCAACCTCTGATGGCCAGGATGGGGATGTTAAGCTATCAAGAACTGGTGAATTGTGCTCAGGAGATATGCTTTAAGAAAACAGGTTTGTGGAAATAATATCTCATAGTGGCTCTGAGCTCAGGCTGTGGAATTAGGTTACCTGGGTTTACATTTACCAGATATAATATCTTTAGCAAAGTCTTAACCTCTCTAAACCTTAGTTTGATTACCCATAAAATGGGGATAATAAGAGCACCTGTTTCATAGGATCATTGTCAAGTTAAATGAGATGTCATACAAAAAGAGGGTAGTTCAGTCCCAGCCACATATTAATCACTCACACACCACAATGTTGTTTTAAGATATAAAATATGGAAATAGTTAAGGCTGATTTAAAAATTAATAAAAGTTAATGTGGGGCCAAGTTTATTTGAATAGTCAATTATGATACTCTAAAAAGGAGTTACTATACTATCTGTATACTATATTTCTGAAAATAATCAACAAAACTGTATATCATTATAATTTGTAAACTAGTTCCTATAGTTAAATAAGTCTAGTTTTAGGTGCTCATTTGAAAGATGCTAACAGCCTTCACTTTCCTGGACTCTTACTGTGACCTCATAGTTAGGCTGACTTTCAGCCACCAGAGCCACTGGTTCATAGGTTTCACATTGCTGAAGCTACCTCCTATGGATACAATTCTGTGTATCAAACACCTATGTGCTGACTTCCTCCTTCAGAGGAACACACCAAGAAAATTAACCGCCCCACCCAGCTAAATGACTGACGTGCGAAGTGGGAGGGGCAAGTAAGGAGATGAGTGAATCATCTATAGACAGAGTCATCAGTTCTTGAAAATGAGTAGTTGACATTATTTCTGAAAGTTTAACTTTACAGTCTAATCGTTTAGGCTACTGAGATATTCTAGTTCTGTTGAACTTGCTGTAAAAAAATATATACTAACCCGAGTTGGAAGTTAAAAATCAGTCACTAAAATAAATAAAAATAAATTACTGAGATCTGGGGAAGGTTAGATAGCCAAAATAAAAGACAGTACCTCATATTATGTACTCTTATCAATGTGCCTTCAGGAATATTTGCTTCAGGCAGAACTTTGTGTTTTGTTAATTTAATGATACAGAGCAGTAGAAAGAGATGGGAAAGCAAGGCAAACATAGGAGGAGGTATGAAACTTTCCAGGCCAAAATATATTTAAAATGATGTATTTGTAGACTATTCCATTTTTTTTTTGTATTTTTCTGAAGCTGGAAACGGGGAGAGACAGTCAGACAGACTCCCGCATGCGCCCGACTGGGATCCACCCAGCACGCCCACCACGGGCGAAGCTCTGCCCACCAGGGGGCGATGCTCTGCCCCTCCAGGGCGTCGCTCCGCCGCGACCAGAGCCACTCTAGCGCCTGGGGCAGAGGCCAAGGAGCCATCCCCAGCGCCCGGGCCATCTTTGCTCCACTGGAGCCTTGGCTGCGGGAGGGGAAGAGAGAGACAGAGAGGAAGGAGGGGGGCGTGGAGAAGCAAATGGGCGCTTCTCCTATGTGCCCTGGCCGGGAATTGAACCTGGGTTCCCCGCACGCCAGGCCGACGCTCTACTGCTGAGCCAACCAGCCAGGGCCTATTCCATTTCTTTCCAATCACAGTATACAGTTGTAAGGATTCTTTTATTTTGCTCACATCCATAAATAACCTAATGTAAGCACATTTACTAAAAGCTATCAAGTTTTAAATCCAACATAAGACATGATCTTGTATGTAGAAAATCCTATGGAATACACACATACACACACATACATACACACTAGAAATGAAAGTTCAATAAAGTTATAGGGTGTAAGATCAAAATATATAAATAAAAGGAAGTTACCTCCTTGGTAACTTGTATTATGTGAAAAATGCTCACAACACATGCAGAATCAGAGGCCATATATTTCTAATCCTATACATTTCTTACTTTCTCTAATTAATATTAGAGAATATAAATTCCAATTTTAAAACTTAGGTTACATAAGTTAGATAAAATATTCTTCCTATTTAATATCAGCGGTTTTTAATAAATATTGTAACATTAATTTTTAAAATACAAAAATAATTTCCTTTAAAATTAAAATTTGCTTTCTGTTCACAAGTAAATTCTTTCCAAAAATATGTTTATACACTTTTAAGAGGTTTATGAGAACTCCTTGATCAAAAGAGTTCCAATAAGTTAGCTTTGAAAACATTAAAGTATATGAAATATACCAAAGGAATAATATATCACAAAGTGTATATCTAATTTACATCATTTACAAATATAATAATATACCAAAAAGTTTATATAACATAAAATATGTGTAAAACAACTACATGAAGGAAATATGAAAATCTTTTCTCCAGAAAGTTGATTTTTACATATTTACATGTCTGTTTAGGACAACGCCATTTTATGTGAGTATAAAATAACTTTCTAAACAATTTTCTAACATAAATAAAATTATAGAAAAATTAAGAGAAAGCAAATGAAAAGCCCTCCAAATGGAATGACCTATTAAAATTAACCAATGGTAAAGTACTTTTTTGAATAGAAGTATTCTTTCTATTCCCTTTTAGAATTATTTTACAGAGCACAAGGAAAAACAGAAAGCTCTGTCATGTTAGAATATAATTTGGTGCTTTGTCAAAATACCATCTGCTAAAAATACTGTCCTTTTCACATCAAATTCTTTGGCACCGTTGTTAAAAATCAATTGACCAAAAAGAGTCTATTTCAGATTCTCAATTCAATTACACTGATATATATATATATCTTTCTGTAAGTAAGTACCACATTATCTTTTTTATTATAGCTTTGTGGTAACTTTTGAAATTAGGCAATGTAAATTCTTCTCTTTTAAGATTGTTTTGGATAGTCTGATCCTTTGTATTTCCATTCGTATTTCCATATGAATTTTAGAATCAGCTTTTTAATAAGGATAAGGCAAGGGGTAGGGGGCAGGCAGATGGGGTTCTGTGTTGAATATATAGATCAATTTGGGGAGTATTCCCATCTTAATGATATGGAATCTGCCAATCCATGAACCTGGAATGTCTCTCTATTCAGATTTTCTTTAATTTTTTTCAGCTTTTCTAGTTTTCAGTATACAAATTTGTTAAATTTATTCCTAAGTAATATATTCTTTTTTTAAGATTTTGTTTATTAATTTTACAGAGAGAGGAGAAGAAGGGAGCAAGAAGTATCAACTTATATTTGTCTCACTTTAGTGCTCATTGCTTGCTTGTTGCTTGTTGTGTGTGCCTTGACCAGGCAAGTCTAGAGTTTTGAAACAGTGACCTCAGCATTCCAGGTCAATGCTCTATCCACTGCACCACCACAGGCCAGGCTGAATATTTCTTTTTGATGCTATTGTGAATAAAACTGTTTTCTTTTCTTTTTAAATATTTTATTTATTGATTTTAGAAAGAAGAAAGAGAGAGAGAGAAAGGGGTTGGGGAGAGTGGGAAACATCAACTTGTAGTAGTTGCTTCTCATATGTGCCTTGACCAGACAAGCCCAAGGTTTTAAACCAGTAACCTCAGCATTCCAAGTTGACACTTTATCCACTGCGCCACCACAGGTCAGACTAAAACTATTTTCTTAATTTCATATTTGAATTGACCATTATCAGCAAATGAAAATAAAATTAATTTTTATATTTTGATCTTACACCCTATAACTTTATTGAACTTTCATTTCTAGTGTGTATGTATGTGTGTGTATGTGTGTATTCCATAGGATTTTCTACATACAAGATCATGTCTTATGTTGGATTTAAAACTTGATAGCTTTTAGTAAATGTGCTTACATTAGGTTATTTATGGATGTGAGCAAAATAAAAGAATCCTTACAACTGTATACTGTGATTGGAAAGAAATTATATAAGATCAATAAACCTTTTTATTTATTTAATTTTTCTTTGAACTAATGAACAACATTATAAATTTTGCTAATTGCACTATATTTAGTAGATAGTGCTCATATATATTTAGACATACATAATATATGATGATGTCAGAGAAGGAGTCATGGGCGACTTATTTAGGGCAACTTGAGTATGAGCCTGGTTTTCTTATGAACTATAGCATCTATAGTTCTATATTCCTTTTTCTGTCATTTCTAAAAACTGATTCTGTCTATACTGATCAAAGCTGTTGTAAAAACCACAATAAATGACTACAATGTTATATTTTACATTTTAGTAATATACACAAGTCGTGACCAGATAGCACAGTTGGTTAGAGCTTCATCCCAAAGTACAGAAGTTGCCAGTTCAGAACAGATTGATGTTCCTGTCTCTCTCTTCTTTCCCCTCTCACTAATATCAGTAAATAAAATAATACACATAAGAATAGTAGTTAAAAAAATAAAATTGTCAATACAAACACTTGATACTGTTGCATCCACCGGGTACGAGAACAAACATCGGAGACTTTCAGGAGTTTAGATGTTACTTTATTGGCCAGTTTAACCTGCGCAGGGGCGAACTCCCAAGATGTTCAGAGACACCGTGCTCACAAGGAGCTGCAAACGGAAGCTGCGCCTGGCGCTTACAGTCAGGTCCTTATATATCCTAAGTGAGCAAGCATTACACTGAAGCAGATGTGGCAGTTTAGCTATTGGCTAGGGAGGTCACACGCAGCATAGTAACAGGGGCCGGCATAGCAACAGGGGCCGGTTTTAGCTTAGTGGCGAATTTCAAACATAAACTTCTGATAAGGGTCTCTGACCTTCTTTGTTCTCAGCCTCACAGGGGCCATATCAGCACTCCCTGTTCCTCCAATAGTTACACTCTTGGCAGCCCCAGCATATCAGTACTCCCTGAATCTAACAGATACCATTTTAATTGTTTTTCACAAAAAAACGAGAAAAATAAAAAATTATTCATTATTGCTTTGCTTAGTGGATGATTTTTAATAAAAATTCTTTAAAATAAAAAAATGTTTCTTGTTCAAAAGTTAATTTTGTTCTGAAAGCATTCTAGCCCAAAGAGTTATAATGAAAAGGAATATAAAAATAAATTTTGTGACCTTCGGTTAGGCAGTCTTCTTAGTTACAGCTCTCACTGTATAAGCAACAAAAGAAAAATTATAAATTAATTTTTTTTAAGTGAGAGGTGGGGAGGCAGAGACAGACTCCCGTATGCACCCTGACCAGGATCTACCCAGCAAGCCTCCTATCAGGCAATGCTCTGCCCATCTGGGGCCGCTGCTCTGTTGCTCAGCAACTGAACTATTTTAGTGCCTGAGGCAAGGCCATAGAGCCATCCTCAGTGCCCAGGGCCAACTTGCTCAAACCGTTTGAGCTATGGCTGAGGAAGAGGAAGAGAGAGAGAGAGAGAGAGAGAGAGAGAGAGAGAGAAAGGAAGGAGAAAGAGACAGAGAGAAGGAGGAGGGGTGGAGAAGCAGATGGTCACTTCTCCTGTGTGCCCTGACCGGGAATCGAACCCAGGACTTTCACACGTCACGTCAATGTTCTACTGCTGAGCAAACTGGCTAGGGATAAATTAAATTTCA
Organism: Saccopteryx leptura; assembly: GCF_036850995.1. Classification (NCBI taxonomy): domain Eukaryota; kingdom Metazoa; phylum Chordata; class Mammalia; order Chiroptera; family Emballonuridae; genus Saccopteryx; species Saccopteryx leptura. Next base: position 125,802,157 of record NC_089507.1, read on the forward strand.
TTAAAATTTAAAAGTGTTTTGCTGCAAACAATACCAATCAAGAAAGTGATAAGACAATCCACAGATTGGGTAGAAAATACTGTAAATCATCCATCTGATAAGTACTTGTATTCAGAATATAGTAAAAACCCTTACAACTCAAGAAAAGCCTAATTTTTAAATGGGAAAAGAGTCTGATTAGACCTTTCTCCAAAGAAGATATATAAATGGTCAAAAAGCAAGTGAAAAGATTGTCAACATCATTAAGCATCAGAGAAATACAAATCAAAAACAATGAAATACTCATTTAGACCCACTAGGATGGCTGAGATAATAATTTTAAAAAGCAAAGATAATAAGTGATGGGAAGGATGTGGAAAATTGAAATCCACATACATTGTTGATGGGAATACAAAATGGTGCTCACATTGGAAAACAGTTTGACAGTTACTCAAAATGTTAAACAGAATTATTGTGTAAACTAGTAATTACATTGCAAAATATGAACCTAAGTGAAATGAAAACAGTCTACACAAAAACTTGTACAATAATGTTCATGGCAGCATTATTCATAATCATCAAAAAGTAGAAACAACTCAAATGTTCATCAGTTGGTAAATGGATAAACAAAATGCAGTATATTAATGCAATAGAATATTATTTGTCAGTAAAAAAGAACAAAATACACCGGGGAACAAATTTTTGCTGCATCCACAAAAACACTTGTTCTTACCTAATTCAAGTGTGCTGATATCAAATCTGACATTAGTTTTTCTCTGTAAACAACAGTATTTTTTGCAATTCAAGATTTTAGGTTTTCATCTTATTGTAAAATTTTCAACATTTAGTTTAACATAATGAAGTAGAATGTCTTCTTGGGCATCATCTTTGTGAAAATATAATAATTTATATAATGCAGTAAATATACTAATATACTAAAAAATATGATTGCATCAGAATTTCTCTACAATTTCAAAATAGAACATATTAAAACACTTATTTTAATCATAAAATTTGCACAAACATATTTAAATTCTATTCAGGCAAAAATTTGCGTTTGTAGATCTTACGTTTGTGTACTTGTTGAGGACAATCTCGTTTGATGCTCCAGCAGTAGTCTACTCATCACTAACAGCTCCAAGATTTTCGGGAAACTTATCAAGGTGACTGTTCAGGAAGTGAATCTTAATGCCCATGTTACATCCAATGTTGCGGAAAGCCAACAGCATCCTTTGAACCAGAAGTTCATAGTTTTCTGCTTTTCTGTTGCCAAGGAAGTTCTTTGTAACTGCCACAAAAGACTGCCTTGCTGTTTTCTCCTCCTTATTCATCTTCCTGGCAAATTCTTCGTCACATATGAGGGTTCAAATTTGAGGTCCATCAAATATACCTGCTTTTATCTTCTCTAAAGACAAGGCAGGTAAAGCAGAAATAATATGTTGAAAGCATTCACTTTCTCTATTCAAAGCCTGAACAAACTGCTTCATTAAGCCAAGTTTGATGTGAAGTGGGGGAAAAATGATCCTGTCTCAATTAACTACAGGTTCATTCACAATATTTTGCATCCCTACTTCCAGAGCTTCACATTTCAGCCACTCCTTCTGTGTTCGTGTTTCTCCCGAGCTCAGCTGTCCCACAAACACAGAAAGCAAGGATACTTTGTGAAACTTCTCTGTTGTCCTAGCAGGAAATTTACCATTTTAAGATCCACACAAATGATCCAGTTATGCCCCTCATACTTCAAAAAGTCAAGGACAATTTTTATGTCATTATAATCTTCTCGCAGATGAGTTGAATAACCAATTGGAACTGCTGCATAAACATTACCATTGTGTAGGAGAACACATTTCAGGCTCTGTTGAGAGCTGTCAAGAAATAGCACCATTCTATTGGACTGTAAGTGGTAACACCTAGCTGGCTGAGATTACTGATATCATGACAGTAAACAAAGTGTTTGTCTTCAAAATAAAAGTCCACAAAAATTTGTTCATACTTCCTGAAATGAGATACTTTAGCTAACCAGTGAAGTACATTCTTTTCTTGAAGCCTAGAGGCTAATAACTCAGCTGCTTTCTTTGATAGGCCCAAATCTCTTACTAAGTCATTCAATTTGAGTTGGCTAAACTGCTGAGGGGTTAATGACTGCTTGCCATCAGAAGAAGACCCTTCAAATTCTACAACCATTTCCTCATGCATCTTATCAAAATACACTTCATCACTATGTTCACTTTCTTTATCCTTAAAATAAATAAAACCATTGAAAACTGGAACCGGGAGTGTCTCAGAGTGTGGGATAGGTCGTATTGCTGAAGGAATATTAAAATATGTGATCATATGCCGTGTTTTTTTGCCGATGCCCTTTGTATGGATCAGACAGAAATAACAGTCACTGCTGTGGTCCTAAGGTTCACGTTAAACCATGGGAATACCAAAAGGCATTCCTTTGCATTTTCCTTTCATCCAGTCACGAAGCATTTCCTCACAATTATGACACACAATATGAGGAGCCCAATTCTTGTCTTGATCGCCAAGGGGAACTTGAAAATAGGCAATATATGCACGTGTCACAAACAATGAAATATTGCGGCTTTGACGTTGAAGTGTGTAACAGCCGTATATATAACAGAAGGTGTCAGGACTATTCTTACATTTACGCCTACTCGAAGAAGCCATGGTTCAATTTTAAAACAAAAAAGAGGGTGTTTTATCAGATAATAATTTTTTACATTTAAAAACAACTACAATTATGTAAAAGTGATGTTTGTAAAACATTAATTGCCTTGTGGTTGTGTTCAACCCAAGTATTGTTGCCCTTTAACTCCAATTTAAAAACCAATGCATGCCATTAACTGTAACAAAAAGAAATTAAAATTGCATAAAAACTAGAGCATGCACCAAAAATCAAATTTCAGATTTGGAATCAGCGATGCAGAAATATATACAAACAGTTCTAAAACCTCATGCAATAGAAAATAAAAAAATAATTTGTTCCCCAGTGATATCAATATATGCTATACAAGAATGAGCCATAAAACATATGCTAAGTAGAAGAAGCTAGGCCACACATATTGTATGATTCCATGTAAATTACATGTTCAGAAGAGACAAATACACAAAGACAGAAAGTAAATGAATGGTTGCCTGGGACTTAGTAGAGAAGACGGGGAGTGATAGTTATTGGGGAATAAAAATGTTCTAAAATTGTATTGTGGTGTGGTTGCACAACTGTAAACATACTAAAAGCCAATGAATTGTACAATTTAAATGCATGAATTATACGATATACAAATTGTATTTTAATAAAACTACTAAAATCTAAAGGAACAACCAACATGATAAGAACACAATAAATCAAATAACTATCTTAGAAATAGTTTTAGAACTAAGATGATAGAATGAACTTATTCAAACACCAAAACTAACTTGGAGCATTTCAATAGGATGCCTCTAAATCAAAGCAAATGAAAATGTCATTGCCTGAATAGTTTAAAATATATGTAAATATTAAATAAAATATGTGGGGGTTTTTTTTTCAGTTTTTAACAAGGTATTTGAAATAAATCAGGCACAGGCAAATAGCAAGGCAATGCAAAAATATACAAGAAATTCCAAGGAACTTCTCATTGGTTTCTTGGATCAGAACCAATTAGAGAATGATTACAAATGCCAACATGGCTTTGGGACAAAATAAACTTCAACATGGTCTTATTATCTGAAAGCTATCACAGAGGAACAAATGAGAAACACCTTAGAAGTTCCTGAAGCTCTTGGTTGCATTTTTCCCTACTGAGATTGTTTCAAATCAAACAGACTTGGACTTTCATCCTACAAATGATAGAATCCAAGAGATGCTGGGGAATTCTTTATAAAAAAATAATTAAGTTTCTACATTAAGAAAATATTTGAATGGGCCTGACCTGTGGTGGTGCAGTGGATAAAGCGTTGACCTGGAAATGCTGAGGTTGCTGGTTCGAAACCCTGGGCTTGCCTGGTCAAGGCACATATGGGAGTTGATGCTTCCAGCTCCTCCCCCCTTCTCTCTCTCTGTCTCTTTTCTCTCTCTCTCCCTCTGTCTCTCCCTCTCCTCTCTAAAAAATGAATAAATAAATAAATAATTAATTTAAAAAATAATAATAAAATAAAAAAAAAAGAAAATATTTGGATGGACATAAAGCCTTGGAAGATTACTAATGGGACAATGATTGATAACGATCCACTTTTTAATTTGACACCCATGGTATTTCCTAAAAGTAAATACTGTTTCAAATGTAAGCAGAAGGAATCTTAACTTCTATTAGTAAACCTAAATGTTTTACTAAAACCAACTGTTACAATAAAACATAATAAAAAATTATCTCACTTTTACTCCAGTGATATTTATATATTATAATATCATAATAATTCATTAAAAAACAAGTTATATAAACTTGGTAGTATATAAAAAGTTTACAAGGTGGGAAAAAGTAGGCTGACAGTTGTGAGTATGTGAAACAGAGTTTATTCTTGTATTATTTATTACTTATTGTATTATTTATTTGTATTGTAACTGCAAACCTACTTTTGCCCACGCCTATATAGTGCCACCTAGGAGACTATTTGCAAGGGTTTCTCAGCTACAATTACTATTGACTCCACTACTAATTAATTGTTCATGCTCTAGCTCATGTATTCCTTTATTTCCAAAACTTAAAGAAAAATAAAAGTTGTTAAGTGTAGGAATCTGAAAGTGATAGAAGCTTTTTGAGAATACTAATAATGATCTGTTGATAATCTAGAAATTGAACATAAGTACTATTATAACCTGGCAGCACAGCTTATGCCATAGAGAGCCTACAGAGGAGGCCACAGTAATTGGGTCACTAGAGGTGAGAGGCAGGAAGATGAGAAATGAGGAAGAGGGGAGCAGAAAGAAGAATTTGGGGGGTGAGGGGAAGAGAAAGGAAGAAGAGACCATAATGATAATAGGTTAAAGAAATTAGAAAACGAAAGATAACTATATATAGGTTAAAATTACATATATGTAAATAAGCTATCCTGGACAACTCAAAACTGAAAATGGGGTTGTGGTTTCTCAACCAGGAAGTCAAAGAATCACAGAATTGTTAAACAGAAAAGGCCTTTGCACATTGTCAATCTTACTCTTTCTATCAAGCATTGCCAACGAATGCACTCAACATCAGAGAAATAGAAGGGGAGCCCCAAATTTATCAAAACATTGCTTTTATCTAGAAAGTCTTATAAAAAATGGGAAAAAGTTTATCTCAGAAATCAACTTCAATGATTTATAGAGAAGTAACATGTATACATAACCAAATATACATAAATTTACTTTTATACAATTTATAAATTATAAAATTTTTAATTTATAAATATATAAATTGATGATAAATGATTCACTACATATAACTTTCAGAGTCTCTGAGCTACACAGTTTTAATAAACTTCCTGCCTTATTGTATCATCTAAAGTTGTTTCAGCAAACATGTTTTCTTATTTGTTAATTCGTTATTTTAATTAAAAGTTAAATATAATTTAACATACTGTTGTTATTTCATTTTGAATTATTATCTTTTCTGTGCACTTTCATCAATCCAAGTCAATTCTAAATGCTGTTTTCAAAAAGTTACATGCTCCTAATAAGGAGTATGCTGAGAAACATTTTCAATCTTTGAAATTCTATAATTATTAAACAATCCATTTTACTTTATACTCATGTTTTGTGAATCATTTTGGTAGCTAGTATATTTTTTTCATAAAGCCAGATTTTTAAAAATGCATATTTTTAAATGTTTAATTTAGTTATACTTTCAAGTAACAAACTTAAGACCTATAATCAAAAGACCAGGCAGACTTGGAGTTAGGAGAGGTAGATCATAGCTTCAGGAACACCCCTGCCAGTTATACTATACATTTGAATGCACCTTTAATTATTTTGGACTCACTTTTTAATGTAAGATGGACCAAATTTCTCTCTATCAAATTTTCTTAAATTCTATTATTCTTCAATTCCTCTGCTTTAAGAAAAGTCAGCAGGTATATAGAAGGCAACAACCAAACATTCATTTTACAAACAACTTTGCACCTGCAGAGAACTTTCTCCAAAATATATCATTGATTTTTTAGAGACAAGGATAACCCATTTTCAAAAAGGAGCCTTCTCAGTTCTTTTGATAAATTTGTATTTCTTGACTCATAAAAGCGGTATTATCCATATTAAAATTTAAAACATTTTAAATCATATATTTTTAAGAATGAATCAAAAATTAGACAAATTTTCATGAAGCAGTAAGAATTAAGCACTTACTTTTACTTGAAGATCCTCAGAACTTTCTGTTGACATGTACAAAGAATGTAGACTGCCAAGTACTTGAGATCTGTCTGGAGTGGTCTCCCAACGTGTCCCGAGGCGGGAGCAGCAGCAGCCTGAACAGGATCTGGTTCTTCTAAGAAGCAGACTGAGGACGGTGCACGCCCTGCAGCGTTGAGGAAAAGAGCAAGAGTTATGAATCTAGAGCAGGATTAGAGTCTTCCATGTCTCTCAGACCTTATAAGAAATCAGTTTGGTCTTGATCTTTTTTTTCCTAAATGGTTCAATAATGAGCACATCACAGGGGCTGACATTTTTTTACGTCAATAAAATGACTAGAACTAATTTAGCTTAATTATCTGTTATAATCCAGCTAAACTAAAACTATTGCTGCTAGCATTTAAACTCTTGAAATAGGCATTTGACCAAACCACATGCCACAGCTTAGTATACAGGCAAAATCAGATTCCACTGTGATAAATTTAAAATGCTTAAATTTTAAAACCTTTTATTTTTGTTTGTTAAAAAGTTAATTCAGCCTGACCAGGCGGTGGCGCAGTGGATAGAGAGTTGGACTGGGATGCGGAGGGCCCAGATTCTAGACCCCGAGGTTGCCAGCTTGAGCATGGGCTTATCTGGTTTGAGCAAAGCTCACCAGCTTGGACCCAAGGTCACTGGCTCAAGCAAGGGGTTACTCGATCTGCTGTAGCTCCACGGTCAAGGTACATATGAGAAAGCAATCGATGAACAACTAAGGTGTTGCAATGAAAAACTAATGATTGATGCTTCTCACCTCTCTCCGTTCCTGTCTGTCCGTCCCTATCTATCCCTCTTTCTGACTCTCTCTCTGTCTCTGGAAAAAAAAAAAAGTTAATTCAGAATCCTTTAAAATTTCCTTTTCACTATGTATAATAGATCTGACAACAAAATAACTACTATAGATTTGAAATCCAATGAATAATGTGAGCCAGGATTCTATTTAGGTAAATTTTAGATTAAATATATTCACTAAAACCTCAAATAGTAAATAAATTTCCATTAATTTTACTCAACTTTTAAATGCTAGTTTTGCTCATATTCACATGATTGAATGTCAAAATAAAAATGATGGTTTTTATTATCCAGAATGTGCATACTTATATTTTGCACTTTAAGCAACAGAATTGACTGAAGGGTCTCAGATATATCACAGTGTCTTTATCTAGGGGAGAATTAAATAGTCAAATCAAATTATAATTCCAGATTCTGTATGGGAATAATTTTCTAACTAATTTGAGACTATAATAATTATCATCTTAAATTTAGTACCGCAAAAGTAAATGTCATATCATCATGCTACCATAGAAAAGACCAAATGATCATATACGCTTTTTTTCCCTGTACCTTTAAATTTGGTTATTAAGACCAATTTCCTGAAGATACCTACCATATTTCTTCCTTGACTTCTTGTTTCCAACTACAAACATTTGTCTGCCAATAAAAAAGGTCAGACCTGTCTTCAGAATGAGGCAACTTTCTAGAAAGTCTATTTTCTGGGACATACCAAGACTGAAGAAGCAGGAGGAAAAGAAGTCAGCCGCCTCTACCCCATCATCCAAACTCTGACTTATTGGCCTCAGTTGTTATGTATAGCAAATGATATAAGAAACATGAGTGTGCTTTAAAAATTACCAAGAAATATTTAAATGTGAAATACTGTTATTAGTCTTTATAGTACTATGTAGTTCATGGAAGCGGAAGGAAAGTGGATAAAAAGGATGTCCTAGCCATTGTCATCTCCTACCCAAATGACAGGAAAGGGGAAAATGATTACTGAGCGTGTAATTTATAATAGTTGACTTAAATCAAAGTATGCTTTACATGTTTGTAAATATAGACAGTCAATCCTTTGAGATACAAATACACTATTTCAATACAGGTAATACTACTACTCAGAGGTATTGATATTTGTAGATATTAAATACTGAGTAAAACTTTAAACTGCCTACAAAGTAAATCTTACTTCATGCATTGCTTTCAAAAACTTACTAATAAGCCTTGAAAACAAGCTGAAAAATTCTTCAGTCTTCTTTCACTCTGGTCAGTTCTATTTTGTAATCTGTGGGGGAGCATTACTGCAGTTCTGTCTTAGACTATCTCGCTGCAACACCTAGAAGAAAACCAAGAGAGAACCAACCTTGGAAATGATCACTGCCATTGCCAAGTTCTTGAGCCGCCACGTAACTGAGCATCATGCTGCCAGGCAGCATTATGTTTCCTTTGCAAGACCCGATGCAGTCGATCACGATCGCGCAGCAACGCCTCCTACGTTAACTATCAACTGTGAAAGCTAGGGGAAGGAAGGAGAGCTAGGTAGCTGTGACCGTGAGACATAAGATAATCTTTAAATATTACTTCAGTATTGGCAAACATTTTTATTTAAAACTCAGAAACACCTGGTATAGTTTGAAATATGATTTAGTAAAATTACTATACTTATTAAAGAAATAGACAAGTATAATAATCCTATTTTGAGTGTACAAATTTACTCACTGTGCGGAGCTTACTCTGTGCTTCAATTTTTTATGCATTGATGGCATAACTTTTATCCTTATTCTAATGGATGTCAAAACTCCTCACTTAGACACTAAGTCTAGGGCTAGTTCATAACCAGCTAAGTACTGAAAGCCCCAATCATGAAGTGTGAGTGTGAAGCCGATTAATCACTGAAGACTCAATGACAGTGTCATACTTGAAACATTCTAGCCTAACTATCCCCCCTTTGCAAACAATGGTTACTAGCTGATTACATTTCAACCATAAAATCTCAACCAAGTAAAGATGTTAGGTGAAATAAAGAATGGGAACTTTAAACTTTAATAGAATGAAATTCTTTAGTCAAAATACACACAGAAAAAGACACAGCTTCAGAATCTAGCCAGGTTTACTTCATCTCTGTTCCTTTGGCATCTGATAACTCAGAGCCCCACCATGTAGGGGCAGCTACTAGAGCAGTCACACTAGGCTGGGGGCCTTGTGGTCTCTCCCACTCTGGGACTGTACAACCTCTCACTACTCCCAGATGACCTAAAATGACAAGAATGACAAAGCTCTACAGTTCCCACAATCTAGAAATGGAAAGCAGAAAAAGATTAAAAACTGAGATTTTTATCTCAAACTCCATTGATTAACCCAGTGGGATTGTCAGCAAGGGGCACTTTTTTGTCCACTAGGAAACATTTGGCAATATAAGGAGACACTGACTGTCACGATGTGGGAGGGGATGTCACTGGCATGGACCAAGGATGCTTGCTAAATATCCACCCTACAGGACAGCTCCCCACAATAAAGACGTATCTCATCCAAAATGTCCACAGGGCTCAGGAAGAGAAACTCTGACCTAACCAAGTCATGTGGCACAGCACCTGGGCCTCATATACAAATTAATGTTTTACTTAACAATCAAAACTAATATTATTGTACATAAAATTATCTTTTTTTACTTTGGGTATATGTTTTACAATCTTTCTAATTAAAATAGAACCATTTTCTTCACATATTCATCTTTGTCCTTCAGACAGGTTAAATATAACTGCAAAAATTTCTGCTCCAGCCTGACCTGTGGTGGCGCAGTGGATAAAGCGTCGACCTGGAATGCTGAGGTCGCCGGTTCAAAACCCTGGGCTTGCCTGGTCAAGGCACATATGGGAGTTGATGCTTCCAGCTCCTCCCCTCTCCTCTCTCTCTCTCTCTCTCTCTCTCTCTCTCTCTCTCTCTCCTCCTTCTCTCCTCTCTAAAATGAATAAATAAAGTCTTAAAAAAAAAAAAATTTCTGCTCCAACCACCATTTCTGCCAGATCCACAGAGTGTTTTGCAATCTGACTGAGAGCTGAAAGGACCTGACATTCTCAAGCAAAAACCAAAATAAACCAAAAACATTACATAGAGTCCACTGCAGAGTTCAGATATAATTTAAACAACTTTATGCACAAATTCCTTTATAAAAAGAAAAAACAATTACATATCTAACATAACCTAAGATTTCTGAGTCTTGAGACATTTCACATCCTAGTCTTATACCTATGCAATTTCTTAAATTCCCTTATTTCCAAATTAAATGTCTTAGTTTTTCTATGGACTATTTCAGTCTCTCTCTTTTTTTTTTTTTCTGAAGCTGGAAATGGGGAGGCAGTCAGACAGACTCCCGCATGCGCCCGACCGGATCCACCCGGCATGCCCACCAGGGGGCGATGCTCTGCCCCTCTGGGGCGTTGCTCTGCTGCAACCAGAACCATTATAGCACCTGAGGCAGAGGCCATAGAGCCATCCCCAGTGCCTGGGCCAACCCTGTTCCAATGGAGCCTTGGCTGCGGGAGGGGAAGAGAAAGACAGAGAGGAAGGAGAAGGGAAGGGGTGGAGAAGCAGATGGGGCTTCTCCTGTGTGCCCTGGCCGGGAATCAAACCCGGGACTCCTGCACACCAGGTCAACGCTCTACCACTGAACCAACCGGCCAGGGCCTATTTCAGTCTCTTTGATCACAGATAATCAAAGAATATGACCTTTGGACAAATACTATTTCTTAATTATGTAATACTTCAATTGTTAATTTGTAAGACATATGGTAATTCAGTACAAAAAAGATCAGGCAGAACTAACATCTTATTTTTGACATGATGCTGATAACATTTCAAAGAACTTTCCATTGTTTGTTAACATGAACAATTTTAAAACCTTATAGGATATAATTATTAGTATATAAAAGTATAATTGGTGACTATTAACTGAAAATCAGATTTTAGAAAGCTATGAAAAAGACAAACATAAACATGACAATTTTTATAAGAAACTTAAATATAATAGAGATGAGCTAGAAAACCTTCAGGTCCCTTCCCACTCTGAGATTCAATCATTATGTGATTCCTTATTTTACTAATTAATGTTAATACTGATGCTACTTCTAATTTTTAGCATTGTACATATTTTTCCCACTCATGTCTTTATAATCTAATCCTTATAGCATAATAATCACATATTAAAAGACCAAATACATAATATAGTCATGTCTGTTTTCAGTAATTTGCAAATTATTTTTGAAAATAAAAATTAAGCTATACACATTTCCATTTTCTTAGATTAACAGAAGTCTGTTTTTTAACTTATTTTTAAATACCTTCAATTGAGCATCAGGGTTCAGAATCATCTGGGCCAGGTGAGCAATAGCTCCTGCATCCACTACTGTCTGTGCTAACTCTGGAGAATGCTTTGAAATATCACTGAGGACTGAAGCAGCAATCCTTTTCAAAGCAATTTCTGGCTCCTGGATACAGAGTACTAAAAGAGGAACTGCTTCCGCATCCACCAAAGCTTGTGACAGTTCTGTGGGTCCAAGAAAAGTAATTAAGTGAGTATGGGTGACTGACCCTTGTGCAAGCCATTTTTCACCCTGACAGATACAGCAAAGAAAAAAGGGGGCGGGTGTACTCACTGTCCCGACATCTGCATTTCAAATCAGCCTTCCTGGTTTCATAAACCATGTGGTCCAATCCTCAGCTGAAAAGAATACAGGTCAATAGATGGACCTCCATTTACATGGACACATTTGAGGTAGATTAGGCTGAAATGGCTTGTTATTCTTTTTTTTTTTTTTTTTTTTTAAGAGAGTAAGCAGATGTCAGCTGTTCAAGCGCTGACAATTCTGCAGTTCTCAATAGGCAAGCATTTTATGCATGCTTTACAATAACAGAGAAAATTAAAGCACCAAAAATTTACCAATCACACTAATTAGGCAGTATTCTGTATTATAGTAAACATTAACATGAAAATTGTGTTAATAATGTCGATTTTTAAATTCCACTCATCTTATAGTATTTTTAAAAGACTTAAAAAAACTTTATACAAAATAAAAGCACACTTTTATTGTACATATAAAAACACAAAAGGAGATCCACAACTAAACAGTATACTATAGTATATATAAACGTTAATGTTTAGATAAAGAAATAAATTTATTTTAACCATTTTACTTGTCAGAAATAAACATCTCTTGAATTACACATTAATTTACTTGTATATCCAAGAATAACAGCTATAAAATAACATATTTTAAATTTCGGATAATGAGGGAGAGTTAAGTACACCCATATAATTTTATGTTAAGATTCCTGGCCGCATGGCTTGGTTGGTTAGCATGGTCGTGATACACCCTTTCAGTCCTGTCAGGGCACATACAGGAACAGACTAATGTTTCTGTCTGTCTGTCTCTCTCCTTTCCTCTCTCTCTAAATCAGTAAGTAAATTTTTTTTAAAAAATGTCTTTTGAGTAGCATAAAACACAATACATAGTTACAAGATTCTACTTTCATTATATTTATGGTCTCCTTACTGAATCATATATCTCTATAATCTCTTCCTTTCAAATTATGTTCTCATTTTCCCACATTTGTAGTGATCTAAAAATTTATGTCTTAATAGCCAAGCTATCTATTCAGCATATCACTTAAAGTCTCTAAAGAAAATATGGTTTTTAAATTTTTCAAAAGATGGGTAATATCATATTTTCTGCAATAAAATAATGTAGGAAAACATAATTTGGCATCCAATATTTGTTTTCCTTAAATTATTACGATTGTCTTAGAAGTCCCAATATTGTATAAACAATTCTTTCATTAAACAAGTATTAATGGAAGGTTACTATGTGCCAGATGCTTTCAACTCTGGTGCAGATGATAGACTTCTACAAATTAACACTACATTGATTAGCAAGTGTGTTTTCCCTTAAAAATCTAGTGTGAAATATAAAATAAATGGGAAGTTAATTTGTAATCCCAAGAACAAGAGACAGATAAGAAAAAATGGCAGCAACAGACTGGAACGTCAGCCTTGCACTGTAGTGTTCCTCAGAGGCATCTCTGCGATTCTACTGCAATCGCCTGAAGACGAAGACCAACAAGGCAGCAAGTGGAACAGGTGACCACTGCTTTTCTCTCTCCCCCACCTCACCCGGAGGAAATGGAAACAGAAAGTGTGATATTATATGTAATTTCTAGATATAATTTTAATATTTAATGTTAATTATTAACATGTTAATTCAATTCAGTCCAAATTCTACAGGTGTGATATTATATGTAATTTCTAGATATAATTTTAATATTTAATGTTAATTATTAACATGTTAATTCAATTCAGTCCAAATTCTACAGGTGTTGTATGGTAATTTCAACATTATATCTACTATTTAAATGCACCGGGGATACATATAATGGGCTGAACATTTTGTTTCAAGAGAGTAAAGGATTAGTTTATCTATTTATGTATTTTCACTTTTATACATAGTTCCTAAGAGTCAAGAATGTGCAGTAACGCACAACTGTTTAAAAGTGCACTGCTCACAAAAATTAGGGGATATTTTATTGCTTCATATTCATTTTTAAATATCTCCTAATTTTTGTAAGCAGTATTTTTTTTTTTTTACAGAGACAGAGAGAGAGTCAGAGAGAGGGACAGACAGACAGGAACAGAAAGAGACGAGAAGCATCAATCACCAGTTTTCCGTTGCTACACCCTAGCTATTCATTGACTGCCTCCTCACACACGCCTCGACTGTGGGGCTACAGCAGACTGAGCGACCCCTGCTCAAGGCAGCGACCTTGGGTCCAAGCTGGTGAACTTTTTGCTCAAGCCAGATGAGTCCGCACTCAAGCTGGCGACCTCGGTGTCTTGAACCTGGGTCCTCCACATCCCAGTCCAACACTCTATCCACTGCGCCACCGCCTGGTCAGGCATGAGCAGTATATTATTAATAAAATTTAAGGTTCTTTAAAAAAATCCACTACCTTTGTAATCCTCATACATTTTATCTTTTTCTTAAATAACAAAATGCCATATTATCTTCTCCCTGAACTCTATAATGGTAATAATAAAGCAAACCTGTTCTTCTGACATGTTACCCAATCTCATCCTGAGCTGTTTCTTATTCTCTCCAGCATAGTAATGTTAAATGTGGGGAGGGCTGGGAGAGCTCTGGAAAAAGATTTGTCTGGAGATAATGAAGCATTCAAGGACCTGATTGGGCCTAGTGATTCTATACTTGTGATTTCCTTTCATTTACATCTCCAAATTTATACGATTCTACAAAACTGGCATCTGCATAGTGCATACCTTATAGTATACAAGTTACAGACTCTTTCACCTGCCTCCTATCACAACTTTTTCTCCTATGGCATGTCTTTCTCCTCTTCCCTACTATTGCTCCCTCTGGCATTTCAGTGCCAGTGATTGGGGGAGTCTACCCAATAGCCTTTGTCAGCCAAGGCATGCGCTTGTGAACCAATCCTGTCCAATGGGACCTGAGTAGAAATCAGCTAAAAGCATCTGTAAGAAATTTTCCTCAGTTTTAAACAGAGACACAGAGGAAGAAACTGCCTCTTTGCTGGACATGGCCATGTCTGCAAATGACGTCTGGAATTCCAACATCCGTCTTGCAACTATAGTATAAGAAATTACCAATATGCTGAGGATAGCTGAGTATAAAAATGAAAAACATCTGGGTCCTCCATGACTGCTCAGCTGCATAACCAACCTTGGAGCTGCCCTGACTCTGAACTTTGTATCATGTAAAATAAACATGTCTTTATAGTTTGAGTCACTTTTAGTTGATATTCTGTAACTTACAACAAAAACATCTTAATATAATTCTGTCCTCTCTCATGCTCAGTGCTTCCTGTAGTCACTGATTGTTCATTAAGTGCTTACTATGTGGTAGAAATTTGGCTAAATGTTGGGGAAGCAGAATAATAGAGTAAAACATTGTTCTGTTCTAGAAGAGTATGCCCAAGGCGAATATATAGACTAGGGGTCCCCAAACTTTTTACACAGGGGGCCAGTTCACCATCCCTCAGACCGTTGGAGGGCCGGACTACAAAAAAAAAAACTATGAACAAATCCCTATGCACACTGCACATATCTTATTTTAAAGTAAAAAAACAAAACGGGAAGAAATACAATATTTAAAATAACAAACAAGTAAATTTAAATCAACAAACTGACCAGTATTTCAATGGGAACTATGCTCCTCCACTGACCACCTATGAAAGAGGTACCCCTTCCAGAAGTGCGGCGGGGGCCGGATAAATGGCCTCAGGGGGCCGCATGTGGCCCGCGGGCCGTAGTTTGGGGACCCCTGATATAGACAGACCACTACAATATGGAACAGAGCTAGGAGTCAAGTTTATGGAGTGTTTGGAGACAATGTATACAGTGGTACCATTCCAGGCAGTACTTCCCACCTTACTTATTTCTCCCTCCCTCCCATACTTTTCTACTCTAAAAAAAAGCAGTAGTCACCTGACCAGGCAGTGGCACAGTGGATAGAGTATCGTCCTGAGATGCTGAGGGCCCAGGTTTGAAACCCCAAGGTTTCAAAGCAGGGCACACCAGCTTGAGCACAGGGTCGGTGGCTTAAGCAAGGGGTCACTGGATCAGCTGGAACCCCCAGTCAAGGCACATATGAGAAAGCAATCAATGAACAACTAAAGTGCTACAACTATAAGCTGATGTTTCTCCTTTCTCTTCCTTCCTGCCTCTCTGTCTCTGTCTCTCTGTCTCTCGCTAAAAAAAATAAAATAAAATAATTGGTGATTATAATGATGATGATGATAAAGAACTTTGTTAGTTATTCTAAATAGAAGATTTTGATCCATTAAATTATAACCCTTTACACCTGTTAGTGATAGAACAAGTTCATCCTTGTATTTTTAGGGTAAAAAGAACCCTCAAAATAAAAATCCAGGTTCCTAGAACAAGATAGAATAAAATTCTTTAGAAAAGGCAGGACTTTTAAGATCAACATCAATTATAAAATTAGTACTATCAAAGCTGGATGAATAAAATATTAGAGATGATTTCATGCTGACTAGAAGGGAAGAGCACAGACAGGAATGTCCATTAGCACATAACAGGCATAACTGTAACAGGTAAAACTAGATAAATCCATGTTATCGCCATATAGATATAATTCCACAGATATACAAACATACGTATATATGTATGTGCGTGCATGTGTGCATTTACTTAAGACAGAGGCCCAAATTGAAATTACTGATGGGAAGAATGTTGATATTTTTTGAGGTTCTTTATATTTTTAAATTAAACCACATGGAATTACTGTTTTTGTTAAGTCAAAACCAGTCGAATGTAGGTAATTTCATATAGATCAACTGAATATGCACTGTAATATTGTTTTCAAAGGGAATCAGAGGTGGATTAAGGTCGGTTGAGGCCCCGGGTGCAAAAGAAAATATTGGGCCCCTTACATTAGAAAAAAATATAAAGTTGGGGTTTTGCAGGGCCTTCAGAAATCGGGACCCAGGGCACACACCCGGTGTGCCAGCCATTAAATCCACCTCTGAAGGGGATGTATCAGTATATATCCCCGTCGACAGTGTGTGAGGCTAGCAGTTTGGGCATTTACCTGATAGACTTCATTTTAGCCCTTACATCCAGTAAGTGATTCCTTAAAGTTGAATCATTATTTACTTTTCCTCAAATGGAATTTTTAGTTCATATTTATAAATTCAATGCAACACCAATTAAAATACCAATGACATACTTCAAAGATATAGAACACATATTCCAAAAATTTATATGGAACCAAAAGAGAACACAAATAGCCTCAGCAATCTTGAAAAAGAAGAATAAAGTGGGAGGTATCACAATTCCGGATATCAAGTTATACTACAAGGCCAATGTACTCAAAACAGCCTCTTACTGGCATAAGAACAGGCATATAGATCAATGGAACAGAACTGAGAACCCAGAAATAAACCCACACCTTTATGGACAACTGATATTTCACAAAGGAGGTAAGAGCATACAATGGAGTAAAGACAGCCTCTTCAACAAATGGTGTTGGGAAAATTGGACAGCTACCTGCAAAAAAATGAAACTAGACCACCAACTTACACCATTCACAGAAATAAACTCAAAATGGATAAAAGACTTAAATGTAAGCCATAAAACCATAAGCTTCTTAGAAGAAAACATAGGCAGTAAGCTCTCTGACATCACTCGCAGCAATATATTTGCTGATTTATCTCCACGGGCAAGGGAAATAAAAGACAGGACAAGCAAATGGGACTATATCAAACTAAAAAGCTTTTGCGCAGCTAAAGACAATAAGAACAGAATAAAAAGACAAACTATACAATGGGAGAACATATTTGACAATACGTCTGATAAGGGTTTAATAACCAAAATTTATAAAGAACTCGTAAAGCTCAACACCAGGAAAACAAACAATCCAATCAAAATAATGGGCAAAAGAAATGAATATATACTTCTCCAAAGAGGACATACAGATGGCCAATAGGCATATGAAAAAATGCTCAACATCACTAATCATTAGAGAAATGCAAATTAAAACCACAATGAGATATCACCTCACACCAGTCAGAATGGCGCTCATCAACAAATCAACACAGAATAAGTGCTGGTGAGGATGTGGAGAAAAGGGAACCCTCCTGCACTGCTGGTGGGAATGCAGACTGGTGCAGCCACTGTGGAAAACAGTATGGAGATTCCTCAAAAAATTAAAAATCAAACTGCTTTTTGACTCAGCTATCCCACTTTTAGGAATATACCTTAAGAACACCATAGAACTGTTCCAGAGGAGAAATGCACCCCCATGTTTATGGCAGCATTGTTCACAATAGCGAAGATCTGGAAACAGCCCAAGTGTCCATGAGTGGACAAGTGGATTAAAAAGCTTTGGTACATATCATACTATGGAATACTACTCAGCCATAAGAAATGATGACATCAGATCATTCGCGGCATCATGGATGGACCTTGATAACATTATACTGAGCGAAATAAGTAAATCAGAAAAAACTAAGAACTATATGATTCCATACATAGGTGGGTCATAAAAATGAGACTCGGAGACATGGACATGAGTGTGGTGGTTATGGGTGGAGGGGAGGAGAGGGAGGGGGTTGGGGGAGGGGAGGGGCACAAAGAAAACCAGTTAGAAGGTGACAGAAGACAATTGGACTTTGGTTGATAGGAATGCAGCATAATCAAATGTCAGAATAACCTAGAGCTGTTTTCTCTGAACATATGTACCCTGATTTATCAATGTCACCCCATTAAAATTTTTTAAAAAAGAAAACTAAAAAAGCACTCTCATGTAGTGCTGTAAGTGTGTAAATTAATATATCAGTAAGAAGGAAAATTAGATAAGAGCTACCAAAATTATAAAGATACATTTTAAATTTTTTTATTAATTTTAATTTATTGTGTTAACATGGATTCAAGTGTCCCAGTCAATATAACTCCCTCAACCCAACCCCCATGTCCCCCATTATACCCCCTATATCTTCCTCCCCCTAACTCCCTCCCCCCTTCCCTCTGGGATTTGCTGTCCTATTATCTGTATCTCTGTGTTATGTATATATAATATCACTAATCCCTTCACCTTCCCTGATCCCATCTCCTCATCCCCCTTCCCTCTGACAGCTGTCCCTCTCCTCCCTGTGATCCTGCCTCTGCCTCTATTCTGTTCCCCAGTTCACTCTGTTCATTAGATTCCACATTCATATCATATTTGTCTTTCTCTTCCTGGCTTATTTCTCTTAGCATGATAATCTCCAGGTCTATTCATGCCATTGCAAAAGGTAAGATTTCCTTTCTTTTTCACAACTGCACAGTATTCCATTGTGTATATGTACCACTGCTCAAGGTAATTGTTCTTAAATTAAGTTGTAATACAATTTGGTCCTTGGAAGTGGCCATTGAAATGCCCAGCTATTTTCCACTGCCATCTTGGAATCCTATCCTACAACATTTTAGATACAATTTATATCAGAAGTATATAAAATATAAAATATTGTGGTTCCTTGACTCAGCTTTAATGTCTTTAAGATAGAAACAATTTCCAAAAGAATTCTGTAGTATTTCCAGATGATCACAGATTTATTCTTTCAAATAAATTGATGATCCATTTCATCCTGGTAAAGAAGTTTCTTCAGCACTTAAAACTTTGCAAGAGAAAAAGGGGAGATATTGGTAAAAGAATATATACTTCCTGTTAAAGGATGAATGAGTTCTGGGAGCTTAATGCAAAGCATTGTGATTACAGATAATAATGCTGTGTTGTATACTTGAATGTTGCGAAGAGAGTAGATTCGAAATGTTCTCACCACAAAAACGAAATGGTAATTATGGGATGTGATAGAGCTGTTAGCTATTGCAATAGTGGTTATCATAGTGCGATATATAAGTATATATAATTAACACATTGTATACCTTAAAGTTACAGCATGCTGTACATCAATTATATCAGAAAAAAAGTTTGTGGATGGGGATTGGAGGAAAAGTATTTTTAAGGACATTGGTCTCTAGCCTCTTCTTGAAAACTGGCAATTTAGCCCAGAAAGTTTTGATTTTTCAGTGGCACCTTCAAAATAAGTTCAGTATCTTGAATTGAAATGTTTACATCACATTCAGAAGGTTAAAAGTATCTTTCAGTAAAGCCACACCATAAATAAAACCCTCTCTTCCAATGTTTCAAAAGTAGGTTTTCTTTTTCTTAAAAAAATAAAGAGCCTGACCTGTGGTGGCGCAGTGGATAAAGCGTCGACCTGGAAATGCTGAGGTCGCCGGTTCGAAACCCTGGGCTTGCCTGGTCAAGGCACATATGGGAGTTGATGCTTCCAGCTCCTCCCCCCTTCTCTCTCTCTGTCTCTCTCTCCCTCTCTCTCTCCTCTCTAAAAATGAATAAATAAATAAAAATAAAGAGAAAGATGCAACATAAAAAGAAACCTGTGATATGAAATCAAAGGAGATATAGAGAAATATTCTATGACACAAATGGTTAAAATAGCTACAGCTTCAATTTATAGAAATTCAAATATAAATAAATGTAAAGTATAAATAAAAGTGTGTTTTCCCTCAATATCTCAAAAGATGTTAGGAGGATTTATACAATAGTGGCTGGAAAATAAACCAAGTTCAAGAAACAATTTTGTTCAAACTTAAAAAACATATTATGATGCACTGTTCAAACTCAATTTATGAAGCCACCAGGATACAAATACCCTTCTCTTTAGTCACTCAGTACACACATTTAGTGACATTTCTTGCATAGGTATTTGCACTAAACAGGAAACAATGCCTCAGACTAAAAGAACGTTAGGTGCCAGCAGGTAGAGGAAGTATTGTGTGGAGTAGAGAGCGAGGTGTCTCAAATACTTTTTTGGTGATTATAATGACAATGGCAATAAGGAAATTGTTGGCTAGCCTCATATATTAAGTTCTAGGTCTCTGTGACTTGGGAATCTGAGATTACAGAATTATATTTTATTGTTCCAATTTTAAAAAATATCCCCAAAACGCTCAGGTTTTATTAACCAAGAGTTCATAACTTTAAAAAAACACAATAAATAAAAATGCAGGAGAATTTACAACATATTTTTTACTAGCTTACAAACTAGCCCCAAAATGACTTACAAATTAGGTAACTACAAAGTAAAGGTATAACTACAATGTTATTTTAACATATTTGGTTTCTAAGCCCAAAGAACATAGAGATATTTAGTTTTACTTTATCTTTTTTCACCAATATTTAAGTAAATAGAAGACTATTTGTGGAAATAAATATTAGAATCAAAATAGGTATAATATATATTATCTCATAAACATCATTTGCCTTTATGTTTGTGTGTTTCTCAATCCCTCTAAGATGAAAAAAAAAGTTATAAAAAGAATATGATGATATAGAAATTAATATTATCTATAAGCACCAGTAAAGATTAGTTGTCTATAGGACTTTTAAAATAATTTTTAATTACCGGGCTCTTGTCCCCTTCTCCTGTTTGTCCTTGAAGACATACATTGCAAAGTCCCTGGTTAACTCAGACATTGTTAGTAGCATGAGGCTTTTTAGAAAGTTAGTGACTGCTTCCTTAAGCCAGCTCCACACAATTTTGGGTATTGGTATTTATATGTAGGTGGCATGAGAATATTTGCAAAAATTCTGAATTTTAAAATTATTTTCTTTTTTAATCATTTCATCATTCTATGCCAGATAGAAAAGAATCAGGCTAGCCAGCTCTGTCCGGATTCCTTCCTTCCATTTATTTAGTAAATAGGAAACACTCTAGTAAATGTTTCTGTAGTGTCCAATCAGCCATTTCCCGGAAGCACAGCTTATCTGTGGCCACTGCAGTCTCATCTCCCAACTGCTATTGAGCTGGAATGGAAATCTCTCACTTGATTTAGGTCCTAAGGACATAAATCAGGTCTGTGGGAGAAAGCAGTCCCACACGTGGAAACCAGACATTGGGGATTAAACCAGAGGTATCTGGCAAGACTTTCAAACAGAAGGAGATTACAACAAAGAGTGATGAGCTCTCACACACTTTTCTTTCTTGCACTATAAAAATGAAAAATCTCTGAAAGATTTTGAGTAATTGCCAAGCAGTTCCACCATAAATTTCTATCTAACCTCTCTACTTCAGTTTCTTCATCTATAATGTGACAATTATATCAATAACTAAAATGTTTTAGAACACCTAATCAGATGTATTCCTGTTAGCCAGGCTTCAGAACAGCCAAAATTTACAAGAGATAGCATTTTTAGCTAAAGCTCCCCAAATAAGCACTTAATACTTATTTCTGAGCACAAATATGGACGATCATTCGTACAGGAAACATTTATATGGCTCCTCCTTCCTCACACTTCCAGCAGGGCTCTTGCCCTCCCCTCACCAAGTACTCTAATTGTTGCCACATTCTTAATAAGCACTCCTCTGCAAAGCTGCTGAGCTACAAACAGAGACAGAGCTAGGCGAGACAGAAGCTGCCAGGTAGGAGCAGGGAAAGACCGGCCTAGAACAGGGTGGCACCCTTTCTGGGTCCCTCCCAGTGCAAGTGCTGTGGCCCCACAGGCCCACAGTCCTCCTGCCTCACCCCTCCCACTTCTGGCCTACCCTAGCTCCTTGGCTCACTACTTGTTTCTCCAAAAGCAAAACTAATTTTTTAAAATAGTGAGAGATTTGACATTGATTAGAATAATTATGCAGAGTAGGAGAGTGTGGCAAGAAGAAGGAAGAGAGTCAACCAATATGAGAAGAATTCTACCTCAGCCTTTAATAAGAGGCAGGAAAAGATATAGAGAAATAACATCTTCAAAGAGGTGCATAAAGTGTATTCAATAACTGGTTGTTCAATCTTAGAAATTTAATGGCATATTTGCACAGAATTTTTTTAAGGCCATTTAATCCCTAGTTCCCTTTGGTTATCTGTAAAATGCTTTAGAATCTATATATATTAATAACCTTTAGAAATTGTATTTTTCAAATAAGGAAAAGTCAGATGATAACCATTGGTTTCTCTTCCTCTACTAACTGTATGCTTACTTTATTTTTTTATTTCCTATACACAAAAGCTTTTCATTTTATTGCCCTTAAAGTTATATTTTATTTTTTTGCATCTCTATTACAGTTTATATTTCTTAATCTGTCTAATCAAATATTTCACCACTAATACTAAGAAGAAACCACTGAAAGAATGTCCTCCCAATAAATCTCAATATATCTCATTTTTAGAAAATCATCAAGAAAGAAATCAGGTTATTTGGAGGTAAAACTTCTATTTTCACTGATATTCAAGATGTGAATGATGACTTCTTTTATTTCTTACTAGGTAACAATTCCCTTTCCTTCAGAGAAATCTATGCAGTGATCTCTTTGGGAACTTCTGGGTCCCAGGCCTTTAAGTATGTGAAATATTGAAAATACAGGAGAAATTCCACATGGAAGAAAGACTATAGCAAAAAAAAATTGGAATGGAATCTCTAAGACAAACCTATCTATGAACTATTATCATTTAGCCTCAAACTCAGCAAAAGGGAGATATGGAAAGATTATCTAAAACAAACAAACAAACAAACGAACAAAAAACACGAAAAAAGCAAGATTGCTGGCTTGAGCACAGGCTCACCAGCTTGAGCACAGGATCATAGATATGACCCCATGGTCATTGGCTTGAACTCAAGGTCACTTGAGCCAAGGAGTCACTGGCTCAGCTGAAGCCCCCTAGTCAAGGTACATATGAGAAAGCAAACAATGAACAACTAAGGTGCAACTATGAGTTGATGCTTCTCATCTCTCTCCCTTCCTGTCTGTCTGTATCTCTCTCTCTCTCTCTCTTGCTAAAAAATAAATACAAATTAAAAAAAGAAACATAACCATAGGAGAACTTCTTACTGTTTCTGTTTTGAATTTCTTCTTCAATACTCTTTCAAGAAGTATTTAGTAAAGCTGTATAGCACAATGGTTAACATGGGCTTTGATTCAGACATATTTATACAGTTCCACCTTGAACATAACTTCAGGTATCCTCTCTAAGTTCCACTTTCTTCTTCCCTTTAACAGGTAGAGCAATGCCTACCCTAAGGGTGGCCCAATCAAAATGGCACAGTGTATCTGAAGCATACTGCACAAAGTCAGGCACAGAGTAGTTAATAAATGGCACCTATTATCTTATACATATATGTACATTGAAAATCAAGAAAATAAAGAAATATATCCTTAATTTTATCACCCTGGTAACACAGATATGTATCTATTTGTAATTTATGTCCACATAAAAATATTTATATTATTATAATTATAATATACAATTTTATCCTTTTTTTACCTTATAATCACTTTTCCATGTTACCAGTAGGATTCATAATTACCTTTTTAATTTGTTGAATGAGAGACCATTAAGTAAACTACCATAATATAACCTCTAAATTTCTGCCAAATACTTGAGGTTTTTGATATTACAAATAATGCTAATAATGCTACAATAATATTTGCAGGAATATAGCTTTTCATTTTCTGGAATTCTTCCCTTAGGATAAATTCCCAAAGACTTTTTAGCATAACCATAAACTGTTTCACGACTTGAATTAGTTCTACCAAACAACTTTCCTCAAGTTTATACAATTTGTAGTGCCTCTACCAATGGGCATAAACATTCTCAAATCCTCTTTAACCTTAAGTATTAATACCAATGCCTTTCATTCACTAAGTATTTACCATGTGCCAAAAACACTGGTCTAAGTGCTTCGCATGCATTATCTCATCATCCTCACAAATCTCTGCAGTAGCTACTTTGAACACCCTACCATAAATCTCTAAGGTAACTCTGAAGTAGTTACCCTCTTTTTGCAGATGAGAAAGTAAAAGTTCAGAAAATTTAAGACATATCCAATGTCACATAGCAGCTAAAAGGTAGAACTTGGACTCAAACTCAGGTCCTCTCTAATACTACAGTGCTCTTAACCAGTTGGTTTTATTTCTGCTTTACTCCTTTTTCCCCCCAAATAATAATAGGTGGAAAAAGATATTTGCACTAATGTTTTAATATGCAGTTCTTGATTACTACCCAAGTTGATCATTTTTACATAAGTTTGTTAAACTGCATATTCTTTCTGTACTATTTGTTCATATTATTTAGCAAGGTCTGTAAAATGGTGGGGCAATCTTGTTCCCTGTGTATTTCTTACTAATCAGTGTCAGCACAACCTTCATATAGAGGTCCAGGCACTGAGCTATCAGTTCACAAGAGAAGGTGGTCCTTCTCCTCTTTTCTGCCCAATATGTGCTGAATACAAAATGTTCTAGAGAGTTATGTTCATATCTTTTTAACATTACTCATTCATATGATATGCCTCCAGGCTGATCTGGAATACCCTAAATGATGAGTAAGAGTGAAGACACAATGTAGCCAGAAGGGTGACAAACTAAAATAATTTCTTAACTGAACCAATTTATCAAGGTCTTTGAGAATATCTCATTTGCCTCATTTCCTGCCCTCCTCCTTCTCTTTCTATCTACAGATTTCTCTTCTGCTAACTAAGATAAAGATTGGGATGTTTGTTTGTTTTTTTGGTGAAATTGTAATCCAAACAATTTGGGCATTATTCAAAACTTATCTCACATAATGTATGGAAACATTAAAAGTCTCACCTATGCTTTACTAAGCAAAGCCAGATTTTCCTATTAAATATAAACTTTAATAATCCTATTTTAAAATATGCTCCATTACCTGCATATGACTTGCAATACATCTAAGTATCTAGGCTGCAGCCTCTTTGACTCCAGGGTCAAAATCTTCCAAACATCATCAGCAAGTCCAGTGCTCCACAATCCACTACTGCCTGAGTTAGTTGAGGAGAATGTTTACCAAATGCTTCTAACACAAAGGCAGCTGCTTTCTTCTAAAATACTACAAGGAAAAATAGACAAAACTCAAAGTAAGTTGAGCACTGATATAATGAAAAGTTAAAAGAGACCAAAATCAATGTAAAAACAACATCATAGAATAAGGCTCAACGGCCTTTAACTACAAAAGAACAGCCTGCAACATCAGTTTGATTTTTTATGTTCCCCACTGCTTTGTCACTGAACAAAAGCAATGCAACTCCCATATTACATTTCAAATGTTTTATTCTAAAACATGCATTTATAAAACAAAATATTACATTTCCTGAAATTTTTATTTCCTACAAATTTATAAAATGAGATTTTTATGTACCTGCATTACACTAAAGATATTTGTATGATCCATGGAATTTCTTGGATTGGTAACATGTGCAACTAAATTATCAACTGACAAATTTGATTCCTTTACTTGCCCTTGGTTTCTAAGCCTGGTTGGCCTTTCATGACCTCAACTAATCTTTCCGATGTCCTAAATTATCCTGAAATAACAACCATGTTTCCAAATGCACTTATCAATCCCTGAATAAACATAAAGGCAAAATATTCATGATATATTTTAAAACTTTTTCTGGCAAATAAATTAGCCATGTGTTATTTATCCCCTTTTTAATTATATATATATTTAAGATTTTATTTATTGATTTTACAGAGCAGCCAGGGCCAGGGGCAGGGGTGGGGCGGGTGACAAAAAGTATCAACTCATAGTTGTTTCACTTTAGTTGTTTACTGGTTGTCATATGTGCCTTGACTGGGCAAACCCAGGGTTCCAAACTGGTGACCTCAAGGTCCCAGGTCAATGCTTCATCTACTGCAACACCACAGGCCAGGCATTATCCCTTTCTTCAGAAATGCTTTTTTAAAAAGGTAAATACAGATTACTTGCCATTATGTGAAAATTTTAAGATTTATTGATTTTAGAGAGAGGAGAGGGATAGAGGGAGTGAGAAGTATCAACTCACAGTTGCTTCACTTTAGTTGTTCATTGCTTGCTTGTTACTTGTCATATGTGCCTCAACTGGGCAAGCCCAGGATTTTTTTGTTTTTGTTTTGTTTTTTTTAATTCATTTTTAGAGATGAGAGAGAGAGGGAGAGAAAGAGACAGAGAGAGAGGAGAGAGAGACAGAGAGAGAGGAGGGAGGAGCTGGAAGCATCAACTCCCATATGTGCCTTAACCAGGGGTTTGAACCGGCGACCTCAGCATTTCCAGGTCGACGCTTTATCCACTGCGCCACCACAGATCAGGCAAGCCCAGGGTTTTGAACCAACAACCTCAGTGTCCCAGGTTGATGCTCTATCCACTCTGGCACCACAGGCCAGGCTGCCATTATGTGAATTTTAAGTAATGCCTCATATTTATAATAGTTTCTACATCTATTTTATTAGATTAATAAGGAAAATAAAACTGAAACATAATTTTTTTCACATAGCTAAGAAAATGAAATGTTTAGGAAGTATAAACACTGTGGTTTTATGGTTTACATAATGACATAGTAATGGTCTCCTAACTCTTCCTTTTATTACTGGAACCCAGTTAATCCTCCATTTTAGATTCTGTTTCTACTTCTTTACAGCAACTACTAAAAAGTGAATGAGGCCCTGGCCGGTTGGCTCAGTGGTAGAGCATCGGCCTGGCGTGCGGAAGTCCCAGGTTCGATTCCTGGCCAGGGCACACAGGAGAAGCGCCCATCTGCTTCTCCACCCCTCCCCCTCTCCTTCCTCTCTGTCTCTCTCTTCCCTTCCCGCAGCCAAGACTCCATTGGAGCAAAAGATGACCCAGGCTCTGGGGATGGCTCCTTGGCCTCTGCCCCAGGCGCTAGAGTGGCTCTGGTCACGACAGAGCAACGTCCCAGATGGGCAGAACATCACCCCCCTGGTGGGCGTGCCGGGTAGATCCCAGTGGGGCGCATGCGGGAGTCTGTCTGACTGCCTCCCCGTTTCCAGCTTCAGAAAAATACAAATAAATAAATAAATAAATAAAAATTAAAAAAATAAAATAAAAAGTGAATGGGTGTCATGGCACCCATGTTGAAAGTATTCTATCTACTTAGGCTAAAGTATTAAGATACAAACATATTTATAGGAGAGAGAGAATACATCAAGTATATTTTTAACATAATATCTCAAACCCTGATATATATTGATGATATAAGAAATTTGCTACTTGATTTTATAGATTTCTTTAGTTTCCTAAATGTAACATGTAAATATTAAGATATTTGCTGTAAAGTCAAATTTTATATGTCAGTAACTAAATAGCTACTAATTTATTGTAAAAATTAGAACAGAGCTTTAAAGTAGCTTTCTACAGATTATTATAATTGTAAAAAAAAATAATGGTGATACATGTTTTATCATTACCTTAAGCTAATTTGGCTTTTTATATTGTAGAATTTTCAAAATCATAGACAATTTGGGGGGTATTAATAGTCACTACTAACTACAGTGCCAGTAATTCATTCCTCCTTTCCTTTCTGATTTCATTCTCCCTTTGTTCTAACTTCTGCTTCCCCAAATTCCTCTCTTTTCTCTCAGTTTTCACCAAAGGAATTTTCTTAAGAAAAAAAATATAGCAAAACAAGAGGACTTTGTACCTGATAAAGAGATTAAATTTCCTGTAAGAAATGAGTTAAAGGACTGGTAGGGAAAGGAAACAGAAGCTTGTGAATAATGCTTCACATTTTTTCTCGTCACTTTTCTACCCTAATATGTACTTGTTTCTTTACAACGAATGAACATCATTCACACTAGGAAACTTCTATTAAGAACCTTCTATGTAGGGATACCAAAACACACACTATGCCCTTAAAGGATGGAGTCAAGAGTCTGGAAAGAAGGAAGTCTAACAGTATTTGATGATAGAAGGAATACCTACAAGAAAAATAATTTTTGTGACTTCTTGTAGAGAAAAACCAGTCATTAGTAAATGACTCTCTTGGCCAAAGAAGCAACATAATGTGAAAATGAGAATGGCTTTGGGGGTAGATAAGAGTTTAAATCCCTGATTTGGCCAATACTAGCCATGTGACCTGCCAAGGCTATCATGACAAATGCAGAGAAAGGCAATGAAGCACATAATATAATGCCTCGCACACGGCAGGGGTGGGAGTGGTGAGAGTGGCTAGATTCCCGCCCCACCCCAAGCCTTTGCAAATTCTCTCTTTCAGGGCTTAGTTCAGATCCTTTGCTCTCAATGTAATCTTTAATTTGTCTTTTTTTTTTTCTCTGATTCTAACCCTTGGGTATTTTCTCTGATTCCAAATAAGCTAGAGTTTATTACAAAAGTTTTATCAGGATCTATCTCAGAGCCAGGAGAACTAGGAGGGCCATTTGGCTAGGATCTTACATTCATGATGGGCTGCAATTCAGATTTCTGACATTATCTCCAAATAAGCAAATTCTTTGATATAAGAAAGTATATCATATTATCAGCTCTCATAATATTCATTTTAGGGTTGAATACAGAGTAGGTATATCATTCTCACAGCAATAATAAAAGTAACATATTTATGGAGCACTTATATGTATGTATTGTTTTTTTTTAATTTTTTTTATTATTTATTCATTTTAGAGAGGAGAGAGAGAGAGTCAGAGAGAGAGAGGAGAGAGAGACAGGGGGGAGGAGCTGGAAGCATCAACTCCCATATGTGCCTTGACCAGGTAAGCCTAGGGTTTCAAACCGGCGACCTCAGCATTTCCAGGTCAACGCTTTATCCACTGCGCCACCACAGGTCAGGCTATGTATGTATTGTTTTAAGGATTTGTTTTCCATATTCATTCACTGATCTCTCATAAAAAATCTATGATGTAATTCCTATTATTATGTCTATTTCACATATGAGGAAACTTAGGCTGAGGAAGGTTAAAAAATTGTCACAAACCAATAAATGGTTGAGCAAGGTTAGAAATTCTGACATTCTTTATTGATAATTGCTAAATAAATAATATGTATTAAAATTGAGAAGGCAGGGAAAGAGAAATAATAATTGCATTGTGGTCATTTTATTGAATAGTCCAGCTCTTTCTATTAACTTTGCCTTACTAGAAAATATGTAAAATAATCAACTGCTCTTTGTGTTTTCCTGACGGCGTTCTCAGTCTAAGGTTACAAGAAAGGTGATGATGTAGTTCAGACTGAAACAAACTGCCCCCCGATTTTTTAAACTTCACGTAATTTACAGCAGGCTATTCAACTGATGTTCTTACATCTCTTCTATAAAAACATATTCTTTTATAATGTTATATCAAGAAACATTTGAAATAGAATAAAAGAAAATCATTTACAGTAACATTTAGGATTAGATCAGAACAAGATAAATAGTACAGTTGTCCCTCGCCATATCGTGGTTCACTTTTCTCGGTCTCACTGTATCGCAGATTTTTAAATTGTATATATCTAATTTTGTATCATGGATTTTTTGCTATATCGTGGGATTTTATGTAGGTTTAAGAGTGTAGAAAGTGTTTAAGAGCATAGGAAGTATTTATAAGAGTGTGGGAAAGGTTAATAACAGTGTGGGAAAGTTATAAGAATATGGGGAGGGTTTTTAAAGCCTTAAAATATATATAAATAGCCTACCAGGCAGTGGTACAGTGGATAGAGCATCAGACTGGGACGCAGAGGACCCAGGTTCAAAAACCTGAGGTCCCCAGCTTGAGCGCAGGCTCATCTGGTTTAAGCAAGCCTCAGCAACTTGAGCCCAAGGTCGCTGGTTTAAGCAAGGGGTCACTCAGTCTGCTGTAGCAGGGCACAAATGAGAAAGCAATCAATGAACAACTAAAGTGCCGCGATGAAGAATTGATGCTTCTTATCTCTCTCCTTTCCTGTCTGTCTTTCCCTATCTGTCTCTCTCTCTCTGTCACAAAAAAGAAAGAAAGAAAGAAATATATATATAATAAAATAAATAAATAAATATAAATATAAGGGTTGCTACTTTGTGGATTTTTGCCTATCGTGGGGGGTTCTGGAACCTAACCCCCATGATAAATGAGGGACCACTGTACTATCAAGTAACATGGAGAACAATGATGTTTATTTCAAATACATTTAGTGTATTTCCCTATGTATAAGACACACCCTTTTTTGAAAAATATGGGTTCTAAAAACTGGGTGTGTCTTATACAGTGATTGTAGATTTTTTTTACTTGCATTTCCCACTTTTTTCACACTTGTAGTCTTTTTTTCAAATTTCAGGCCCCAAAGTTAAGGCACGTCTTATACATGGGAAATACAGTAATGATGTGACCTATGGCTTCTCATAGTTTCCAATTTCATGTAGTGATCATTTTTCTTTCTAGGCTGTCTTGGTTAGATCATCTTATACAAGGCTACCATTGCAAATTTAAATCCCACACAGGCTGGTTAACTTTGCAGACACAAAGCACTCCTGCTTCTGCCTGAGTCATAGCTTCTGTTTAACCAATCAACATGTCTATGCCCATAAATGTTGCTTATATTATTATCTATACTGTTTTTCATAGAGAAAATTTCTGAAATATCTCACAAAAATAAAGCTTAAAGCACAGAATAAGGTAGAATTACTATCATGCATTAACATGAGTTCTTTCTAGAAAGTTGGGTTTAAAACAATTTATTGATCTCTTCATTGTAGTTTGCTTTACTTGATTTTTTTTTGTTTTGTTTTGTTTTTGTTGTGGTAAAATGCATATAACATAAAAATTACCACTTAAAACAATTTTTTAATTTTTAATTTTATTTTTTTACAGAGACAGAGAGAGAGAGTCAGAGAGAGAGATAGATAGGGACAGACAGACAGGAACAGAGAGAGATGAGAAGCATCAATCATCAGTTTTTCGTTGTGGCACTTTAGTTGTTTATTGATTGATTTCTCATATGTGCCTTGACTGTGGGGGCTACAGCAGACCGAGTAATCCCTTGCTCGAGCCAGCGACCTTGGGTCCAAGCTGGTGAGCTTTTTGCTCAAACCAGATGAGCCCGCACTCAAGCTGGTGACCTCGGAGTCTTAACCTGGGTCCTCCGCATCCCAGTCCAACACTCTATCCACTGCGCCACCGCCTGGTCAGGCCACTTAAACCATTTTTAGTAAACAATTCAGTGGTAATAAGTATACTTCCAATGATGTATAATCATCACCACTATCTAGAAACTGGAAACTCTTTTCTACAGAAGCTGCCAACAAAGTGCAAGGATTCAGATTTCGCTACATCCTCACCAACACTTATTTGCCATTTTTTTTAAATAGGCATCTCAATAGGTGTGAAGTGGTACCTCACTGTGTTTGATTTCCATTTCCCTAGCACTAATGATGCTGAATGTCTTTTTATGTGCTTATCTATTAGCCATTGTACACATCTTTGTTCAAATGTCTTTTCAAGCCCTTTGCCCATTTTTAATTGGGTTGTTATTTGTTGTTGTTGAATATAACTTGACATTTTGATAATAAATATGGACCTTTTTTTAAAAAAACACACACCTAAATTGGTTAATATATATTTAAAGTTTCATAATAAATACATTAATGAGGCCAAAAAATATAAAATATAAGTGTGCTTAGAATAGGTTTGAAAGAATCACAATTAAAAAGAAGAAAAAATAAAAGAACCATTATGGTTCATGTTATATTTTTTTGATGATTCTGCTATTTCCTTTTTTTTCTCACTTGATAAATTTATGTGAAGTAAGTAGCTTATTGTCTTTTGAAACATAATTGGAAAATCAATCCATATGGGTTATTCAACCTAGATACAGTATTTGAAATTAAACTCTCACGAACTTTGAAACTTTATGTTAAAATTGTGATGAATTCACCTATCTAGGTCTATAATATTTAACTTAATTACATGTTTATTATTAGTTACAGTTTTTAGCTAATATACCAAACATCTCCAATTTGGGGAAATTTCAGTTTGCAATTTTAGCAGTAAAATATTTTACCTCAAAATGAATTGCACTTGTCCATATATTCAAAAGAATGTTCTGCTCTCTATATTTTCTCCTTCATTTTTCTATTGCATCTGGCCCAGGAAAAATAATGTCAGTAAAATGACACACAATTCTTTTCCTTCTATTCCTATATTCAATATCCAAGTTAAGTTTCTTCATGGAAACTTTTGCTCTATCATACTTTTCCTATATTCCTTAGTTTAAACAGTAGCATGAGAATTTTGAAAAAAATTTAAATCTTTGAACATATAAATGTAAAAGCTAAAGTTTTCATTTAAAATATCTTTGGGAGAAAGGAGCAGGTAGAAGAGGGTAAGTGAGGGATAAATGATGATGGAAGCAGATTAGACTTTGGATGGTAAACACACAATACAATATACAGAAAACGTATTACAGAATTGTACACTTGAAACCTATCTAACTTTATTAACCAATGTTACCCCAATAAATTCAATTTAAATAAAATATCATTTTTTGAATAAGATCATTCGTATTAGAGAAAACACTGCCCAATTTCCATAAATTGTCCATAAATTGCCTCTTAGTGCTTTATAATCATTAGTCTCCAGGGACGTGGGTTGTTTTTTTGTTTGTTTGTTTGTTTTTATCTCTTACACAAATAAGCAAAGAGACTTTGTTATTTAATTACAGGTCTGTCCTGAAAATACAGATAATGACACAAGAGACATTGAGAGAGAGAAAGAGAAAGGGGCCTGACCTGTGGTGGTGCAGTGGATAAAGCATTGACCTGGAATGCTGAGGTTGCTGGTTCGAAACCCTGGGCTTGCCTGGTCAAGTCACATATGGGAGTTGATGCGTCCTGCTCCTCCCTCCTTTCTCTCTCTCTCTCACTCTCTCCTCTCTAAAATTAGTGAATTTTTAAAAAAATTAAAAAGAAAAGAAAAGAAAGAGAAAGGGGAGAAAAGGGGTAAGGAAATATATATAACATAATAAGAAATTTTTTCTTACCTGCCTGCCCATTAGGAATTCAAAGTGATTGATCCTTGGTGAGTAAATACATGAAAATTTAGAGTCCATAAATTACAGCAGTCTGAATAATTGTTATAACATCTGATACACAAGGTCTCTAGAAAGCAGCTAAAGATTTCATTGGGGTCTCCATTGAAGAAACATACATGATTGCCTGACCTGCGGTGGCACAGTGGGTAAAAGCATTGACCTGGAACACTGAGGTCACTGGTTCGAAGCCCCAAGCTTTCCTGGTCAAGGCACATATGGGAGTTGATGCTTTCTGCTCCTCCCTCCCTTCTCTCTCTGTCTCTCTCTCTCTGTCTCCTCTCTCTGAAATAAATAAATAAAATCTAAAAATAAATAAAAATAATTTAAAAAAGATACATACATGATCTATCTAATATCTAATATTAAAAATAATTGATATATTGTGCCCTAATATATATAAAAACAATTTAGTCTACTCTATACAAACTGATAAAATAGTGTGAAACTATTTTTGAAATTTAACTTATAAGATAAAACTTTGCATTTCTTCCCCTCTTCCGAATTTGTAGCTTTGAGTTCCATTTCTATTTTTCTTGTTCTAGTGTTGTACTGGAGACATTACTGCTAATACCTAAATTGCAATCCAGTTATGCCAAAAACAAAAACAACCTTGCTGATCCTGCCTACAATCATTTATTCAAAAAACAGATTAGGGTTTACCAAGTGTCAAAGAATAGAACTACACATATGAGTTAAGGCAGGTCCTACTCTCAAGAAATGAATAATTAGATGGAGGAGACTATAAAATAGTTCAGAATAATCACAGCTCTTTCCTTTAATTCCATTCAATGCAATGTAGGCCTAATTACTTTGATTTTGCATGCCAACCGCATATATAAATTAGGAGATGTTAAATATTTCCCAATTCCCATTCTCATATTACTTATAATTTATCTATCTATCTATCTATATATGTGTATATATATATATATATATATATATATATATATATATATCGTCAATCTTCTGTTTATAAAGATATTTAACATCTCAACATTGTTTCTTTATAAACAAGTATCTATAAACTGGGCCTTTGGGCCATTTAATTCATAGTAAAGATTTCTGATGGCCCTGGTTATTCATCTGTTTTGTTTTTTAATTTTTTAAATTTTATTTATTTTTATTGTAGTAAAATATACATAACAAAAATTCGTTTTAACTACAGTCAAATGTACAATTCAGTGACATTAAGTACAGTCACAGTGTTGTGTAACCATCACCCACTGTCATTTCCAGAACTTTTTCATCATCACTAACAGATACTCTATACAAAGAAAACACTAACTCCCCAGTACTCCCTAGCCCTAGCCCCTGGTAACCTCTATGCTACTTTCTGTCTCTCCAAATTTGTCTGCTGTAGATATCTCATATAAATGAAATCATTTGTCCTTTTTACTGGCTTATTTCATGTATAGTTGTTTTCAATATTCATCTACTATAGTATGTATCAAAACTTCATTAGCTTTGTAAGATGAATAATTGTTAGGGTTAAACTGCCTCCTTTAAAACTCAAATTCTCATTACCTAACTCCTGGCAACTTCTTCAGTAAACATTTCCCTTGCCCAACCTCCCCCTCCCCTTAAGCAACTTCCCCCACCCCCACCCTGGGTTCTGAAAACTGTCTTTGAGACAAGGCCATCATGAGGGGCCAGAGGGTTGAAAAAAGGAGGCAGTCTGTAACCATAGCAACCAACCCCAATATGCTAATCTAAGTATGTCCAAGTGTCTGCAGTATCCCCTATATCGAATGCTCTCTCCACAGCTCAGGGCTGACACCCTTGTATAGAAATGCAAAAGACCCTGAAAAGCAACAGAAATTTTGAAAAAAGAACAACACAGTAGAAGGTATCATACTACATAATATCAAACTATACTGCAGCATTGTAGTCATCAAAACAGTACGGTACTGGCATAAAAACAGACACATAGCTCAATGGTACTGAATAGAGAGCTCAGAAATAAATCCACGCCTATACAATCAATTAATCTATGACTAAGGAAGCAAGAACATACAAGAGGGTAAAGACTGTCTATTCAATAAACAGTGGTAGTAAAATTAAATATACATAAAATAATGAAACTAGACCACCTTCTTATACCATATAAAGAATAAACTCAAAATGAATTAAAGATTCAAATGTAAGCTTAAAACTTTAAAATTTTTATAAGAAAACATAGGCAGTAAAATCTCAGACATTTCTCTTAGCAATATTTTTTTCTGACATATTTCCTTGGACAAGGGAAACAAAAGAAAAATAATAAACAAAAGGACTACTTCAAACTAAAAGTTTCTGCACAGCAAGGGAAACCATCAACAAAGACAACCTACTGAATGGGAGAAGATATTTGCCAGTCATACATCCAATAAGGGGTTGAAATCCAAAATTTTTAAAGAACTCAGACAAAACAACACTAGAATAATAAACCAATTCGAAAGTAGGCAGAAGACCTAAATAGACATTTTTCCAAAGAAGACATACAGATTGCCAACAGATGGATAAAAAGTTGCTCAACATCACTAATCATCAGAGAAATGCAGATTAAAATCACAATACGATATTACCTCATTCCTTTCAGAATGGCTATCTTCAATAAATCAACAAAGAAAAAGTGTTGGTGAGAATGTGGAGATCAGGGAACCCTCATATACTGTTGGTAGGGGTACAGATTGGTACAACCACTGTGGGAAAGTATGGAGTTTCCTCTAAAAATTAAAAATGAAATTGCCTTATGACCCAGCAGTTCCACTTCTGAGAACATATCCAAAGAAAACTGAAACACTAATTTGGAAGAATATATGCACCTCTATGTTCTTTGAAGCCTTATTTACAATAGCCAAGATATGGAAGCATCCCAAGTGACCATCAATAGATGAGTGGATAAAAAAAGCTGTGGTATATATACACAATGGAATACTACTCAGCCAGAAAAAAGAATGAAATCTTACCTTGTGTGATAGTATCAATGGACCTAGATGGTATTCTGCCAAGTGAAATAAACCAGATTAAGAAAGACAAATACGATTTTACTTATATGAGGAATATAAAGAATAAATAATAAATAAGCAAAATAGAAATAGATTCACAGAGAACAGTGTCAGTTGACAAGGGGGGAGCATTAAGATGGCTGGATAAAAAAGATGAAAGGATAAAGAAGTACAAATTGCTAGTCACAGAATAGTCAGGGAGGTATAAATTACAGCATGGTGAATATAGTCAATATTATAATAACTATGTATAGTGCCAGGTGGTTACTTGGAATATCAAGGGGACCACTCTATAAAGTACATGACTCTCTAACCACTATGCTGTACATTTGAAACTAATACAGAATAATATTAAATGTAAACTGTAATTGAGAAAAAAAGAAGTATCTGTTAAGAATAGACAAGGTGCTGCCTGACCAGGTGGTGGTGCAGTGGATAGAGTGTTGGACTGGGACACAGAGGACCCAGGTTCAAAACCCTGAAGTTGCTGCCTTAAGCACAGGCTCATCCAGCTTGAGCATGGGCTCATTACCTTGAGTGCAAGGTCACTGGCTTGAGTGTGGGATCACAGATATGACTCCATGGTCACTGGCTTGAAGCCCAAGGTCACTGGTTTGATTCTAAGATTGCTGGCTTGAGTAAGGGGTCACTTGCTCTGCTGTAGCCCCCTGGTCAAGGCACATATGAGAAAGCAATCAAGGAACAACTAAGGTGCTGCAATGAAGAATTGATGCTTCTCATCTCCCTCCCTTCCTGTCTGTATGTCGCTATCTGTCTCTGTCAAAAAATAAAAAGATAAACAAAGTGTTGAAAACACAATTGCCTTTGACCTCGAGAAACATATAAAGGGCTGTGAGAAATAAAAAATGCCACACATTATGATGTATGCAGCTAAATGAGAAGTAGAAAGTGCTCTGCAATCACATAGCAGAGAGTCTAGCCCAGGCTTTGAAGAACACAGAAAAGGCAACCCAAAAGAAGTGAGATCTATTGATAAGTTGAAATCTGAAGGCTTTGGGACAGATTGCCTGTTAAAAAAAATATTAGAGGGAGAAAAGTAAATGGAATAGGGAGTATTCCAACCAGAAGAAACTATATAAGTGCCAACCAGAAGAAACCGTATAAGTGAAGGTTAGAACCAAAAACAGTTTCATATATTGACAAAACTGAGAATGCAGTATGATTACATACAGTACAAGAGCTGAGAGAGAAGGCTGGAGAAAAAGGGCTGGAAATGAACAGAAACCAAAATCCTGAAGGGTCCAATAAACTATTTTAAATTGTATCTGAACATTAAAATCAGTGCAGTGACAGAATCAAATCTGTACTTTGTAAAGAAGGATCACTCTGATCACACTGAGAATAAAAGATGAAAATAGACGAGACAAGAGGCAGGAAGATCACTCAGGAAGCTGTTGTAGGAACCTACACCAGATGTGAAGAGAATCTGCAGAACAGCAATGGCAAAAGGGGAAAAGAAAAGTGAAAGTTCTAAGGAGATATTTAGGACACAAACTGATTACTGTGAAAAAGATGGAGGAATCAGTGATACTTCCAGGTTTCTGGCTTGGACAAGGGCATGATTGTGGCAAGCTGTTGAAGAAACCATGATAAATTCAGACCAGCCTGAAATGTCAAGTGGGAGGGGTGACATGGCAAAAGAGAAAGCTGGAGAGTTTGGTTGGGGCCAGATCATATTTGACTATGATTAAGGCCACATTAAGATTTTGTGATGTTATTCTAAATGAAATGGGAAGCCACGGGGAGCTTACAGTTTCCACTATTTATTCTCAGGAAAATAAATGAAGACTGAATAGTCCCCAGGCCCACCATGCTTGGCTGAGCAGGCTGTGTACTGCACAAATCCAAGGGATGCCACTCACATACATCAGGATATAAATGGTACTCCCAAAATTATGCAAAGCACAGCAGTCAGCCTTGACATAGCATGTTATTTTTCCTCTAGTTGGTTTTATGTGAATGTCTTATCTCCATAGTAAAATAATAAACATTTCCAGAGCAGAGCCGATGTTTTATTTCTGTTTTTCAAATTACCTATTTACTTCTATTTTTCAAATTACCTAGCACAGTTCTGAATATATAGCTAGCTCTTATTGAAAAACTGTGGTCTTAGCTCTAGAAACCACCACTCGCTTAGATTCTATTTCTCTAAGCACTACCTGTTCTATCAGAGTAACTCCAATTACACTTATCACCTTTAACAGACTAAAATTTTTTTAATTTCTATAATAAGATATTATATTTACATGACTCTAATTTTACTGAAGCAACTTTCGTGCCACAGATGAATTTTACAACTTGTTCTCATTTTCCTTCACTGGTCATTTTTTATTTGAAAATATTGAAGTGTCCTTCCCTTGCTTTTTTTTAAGAGTAAGAATGCTCAAGACCCTATTTGGTTTTTCCCGGCCTCTATGATAATATACTTCTGGCCACTATTCCTGCATTTGATTAAGATGTCATAAATTTTGGTATTACATGTTTTATTATTTTGTTTCTGTGAAATACTTTTTCACTGTCATCACTATCAAGTTAATTATGATCTTAAATGTTATATCACAACACACAAAGTTTTATAATTTATTTACAGGGTCAGAATGAATCACAAAACATGTATAGTCTTTTTATATTATGATAAAAATAATTTAGTTTCTCCTTTTATAATTATTCTCAGTATAGTTATTACTATAGTTATTATCTTCTGATTTTTTTTTTTTTTTTTTGGTGATTCACTGTTAACTCAGTTGTTTATAAGTGAAGGGCTACCACACCTGATACATCAGTTTTGAGTGGGGAAAGGTGACAAGAAGATGGGACCTAGACCACTGAGCAAGCTAGCAACTCTTCTAAGAGAGCAAAGAAACACTGTATGTATTTATTTACTTATCTAACATATACTTACATAGCATTTACCATTTAACAATGAAAACTGGTCTTTTGCTGGGTTTAGAATGCATACCAAAGAGTATAATCTGCTGAATTGACATTATTCTACCATTAACATTACTGTAGCTGTCTGCCATGATTACTGTCTTAAACTAAAATTCCATTCACTCTTCCAGTGCAACTGGCTGACTCTCAACTAGGACATAGCCATCACCATCTATATATGTGAGATTTGAGCTGAGTGAGCATATAGAGCATACAAGTTATGGCAAGTTCAATTTGCATGTACTTTAAATAAAATGACTGGAATTTACATGTTATAAAGAAAAATAAAAATGAGCTTGTACTATAGTTTTCAAATGAATATGTAAGTTCCACATATTTATTTATTGATTTTATGGTGGGGGGAGCAAGAAATATCAACTCATAGTTGCTTCACTTTAGTTGTTCATTGATTGCTTGTTGTATGTACCTTGACCAGGCAAGCTCAGTATATGGCCAGTAGCCATGGCCACCATCACAGCCGCCTGACCCATGCAGGTTCACATTGGATTCGGACAGTCGGTAAAGAAACAGCAGAGCCAAAAGCTGATGGGTCATCATCTTTAATCCTAGCTTGCACCCGGCAGGCAAGTAAAAACACACACTGGGCTCCAAAATCCACTCATTCAGTGCTCACAAAGCTACTGACTTATCCGAGTTTCCTAGAATCAAAGGTTTCTAATTCACCAGCCTTATTCACCTCTGTTCCCCATCTCCTTCCTTCTCCCTGCACAAACTCTGCACAAACTGCCTTCTCCTTCAGCACTCCGCCATCTTGGCTGCTTCTCCTGGCCTCCTCCACGTGGCCTCTCTCTGCTCTCCTCTCTGCTCTCTCCTCTAATGCTAATCTCAGGAACCGAGAGAGCACAAGCTCCAGGTCTGCCCCCATTTTATAGTATAGAAATCAAAACTTTTAATCCAATATACAAATAGGGAAGTCTCTGATACAAAGTCACTTATCTGAAACATGATAGGATTGCATTACCCCACATCAAAAAGGGTGGGAAAGGCTTAGTCCTAAAACAAAGCCCCAGGCTGCAAGGATCCTGCCTGCCCACAGCCCACCCCAACACACATTAATATCACCTGGGCAACGGGCCTCCATGTGGGCAGCAACATCTTTAACAAAGTGAGCATAATATATTTTATCTGCCCAACACTCAGTATTCCAGGTCGACGCTTTATCCACTGCACCACCACAGGCCAGGTTCCACATATCTAAACCTCTATTCAGGCCTGAACTGTGGTGGTGCAGTGGATAAAGCATCAACCTGGAATACTGAAGTTGCCGGTTCAAAACCATGGGCTTACCAGGTCAAGGCACATATGGGAGTTGATGCTTCCTGCTCCTCTCCCCTTCTCTCTCTCTTCTCTTCTCTTCTCTAAAATGAATAAATAAAAATAATTAAACCTCTATTCACAGCTAAGATCTCTGTCCTAGGCTCCAGGGACGTATATATGCAAATTGCTTACCACAGTCACTGGCACATAGATCTCTCAGACACAATCCAACCTCAACACTGTTAGAATGAAATCACCATTTCCTCTGCCTTTTGTATCCTCTTTCTCCATTAATGAATAGTGCTAATGTGCCTAAGCAACCAGGAGCCTGGGAGTCATCTTGAATTCTCTCTCCTTAACTCTCCCCCACATCCACCCCTTTCTACTAAGTCACAAGTCCTGTATCCTTATCCAGTGTAACTGCTACCGCAAAACGGATACCTGATCTTCCTGATCCTATTTTAATCCCCTCCAATTTTCCAATCTGTTCTTCACACTACTGTACATCTTTCTAAAACACAAAGTGGATCCCAACATTCCTCTAATTAAAACTCTTCAGTGGCTTTCTGTCGATTTCAGGATAAACCCAGAATTCAGATGAGGACCTGTTTCCCTCTGTAGCCACTGACTTTTCTCTCCCTTGCTTTATGACCCCCAAGGAACTCCAGCCATAAAGTTACTTTTTCTCTCAAGTACATAGTACATTATTCCTTGCCTCTATGCCTTTATACATAGTTTCCTACTACCTGAATGCAGTCCTCCCCACAGCCACCTCTTGGTCTGGCTAACTCCTTGGAACTCCTCCTAGAAGTCTCCTATAAACAGCACCCTTCACTCCCAAGGCTTGTGTTAAGTGCCCTCCATCTGCGCTCCATATGTCTGTCTTTAGACACTAATAAAACAGTATTTTATTTATTTATATATATCTCCATTAGTAAATAAGCTCCTTAAGGTTTTTCTATTTTCCATGATCAGCATCTAAACATTCATCTAGCACTTGGACACTCAATAAAAGTTTATTAAATGATGAACAAACAAACTGTGAAAATTAATATAGAGAGAATAAATAGGACAGTTCTAAAAGGCCTGTCTGCTCCAAAGGTTTCATGAATAATAATTGAAGAGAAAAATTTTGGAAGGCAGTCAGTTCAAAAACATATCTTCAGATAGAATTGGTTTTTATGTTATTTTTACTCCACCTACTCTATATTCTTTTTAGAGAAAATATTTACTCAAAAATCCATGTATACAAAGATTATTATTAAGAGCCATGTGTTAGAGACAGAGACTGATAATTTTATTAGAAAGATAAGTTAGGGATAGTTGCTGCAATTGAGCTCTGAGCATTCCTTGCACTGTTTCATGATAGCAAAAGTAAAAGGAAAATATTTTGTGAAAGAAAAGAAAGTAGGAATTTTCTTTCCTGAAATTTTATACCAAGGCATATAATAATTAATAAAGATTGGTTGAATAAAAGAGTGTATGGATCTTTATATTAAAAAACATTTAATAACAAAATGGATAATATCTTCAATGAAATATTTAAAGAAGCTATAAAAAAATTCACTGGGGAACAAAATTTTTGTTGCATCCACAAAAACACTTGTTCTTACCTAATTTGAGTGTGTTGATCTCAAATCTGCCATTAGTTTTTCTCTGTAAACTACAATTTTTTTTACAATTCAAGATTTTAGGTTTTCATCTTATTGTAAAATTTTCAACAGTTTAACATAATGAAGTAGAATGTGTTCTTGGGCATCACCTTTGTGAAAATATAATAATTTATATAATGCAGTAAATACACTAATACACTAAAAGATATGATTGCATCAGAATTTCTCTACAATTTCAAAATAGAACATATTAAAACATTTATTTTAATTATAAAGTTTGCAGAAAACATATTTAAATATAATTCAGGCAAAAATTTGCATTTGTAGCTCTTGCGTTTGTGTACTTGTTGAGGACAATCTCATTTGATGCTCCAGCAGTAGTCTGCTCATCACTAACAGCTCCAAGATTTTCGGAAAACTTGTCAAAGTGACTGTTCAGGAAGTGAATCTTAACGCTCATGTTACATCCAATGTCGTGAAAAGCCAACAGCATCCTTTGAACCAGAAGTTCATA
The DNA here is from genome assembly GCF_036850995.1 of Saccopteryx leptura. NCBI lineage: Eukaryota > Metazoa > Chordata > Mammalia > Chiroptera > Emballonuridae > Saccopteryx > Saccopteryx leptura. The sequence continues at coordinate 125,844,983 of NC_089507.1, forward strand.
GTTTTCTGCTTTTCTGTTGCCAAGGAAGTTCTTTGTAACTGCCACAAAAGACTGCCTTGCTGTTTTCTCCTCCTTATTCATATTCCTGGCAAATTCTTGGTCACGTATGAGGGTTCGAATTTGAAGTCCATCGAATACACCTGCTTTTATCTTCTCAAAAGACAAGGCAGGAAAAGCAGAAATAATATGTTGAAAGCATTCACTTTCTCTATTCAAAGACTGAACAAACTGCTTCATTAAGCCAAGTTTGATGTGGAGTTGGGGAAAAATGATCCTGTCTCAATTAACTTCAGTTTCATTCACAATATTTTGCATCCCTACTTCCAGACCTTCACATTTTGGCCATTCCTTCTGTGTCCAGTGTTTCTCCCGAGCTCGGCTGTCCCACAAACACAGAAAGCAAGGATACTTCATGAATCCTCTCTGTTGTCCTAGCAGGAAATTTACCATTTTAAGATCCACACAAATGATCCAGTTATGTTCCTCATACTTCAGAAAGCCGAGGACAATTTTTATGTCATTATAATCTTCTCGCAGATGAGTTGAATAACCATTGAAGCCACTGCATAAACATTACCATTGTGTAGGAGAACACATTTCAGACTCCATTTAGAGCTGTCAAGAAATAGCTGCCATTCTGTTGGACTGTAAGTGGTAACACCTAACTGGCTGAGAAGACTACTGATATCATGACAGTAAACAAAGTGATTGTCTTCGGGAAAAAAGTCCACAAAAATTTGTTCACGCTTCCTGAAATGGGATACTTTAGCTGACCGGTGAAGTATATTCTTTTCTTGAAGCCTGGAGGCTAATAACCCAGCTGCTTTCTTTGATAGGCCCAAATCTCTTACTAAGTCATTCAATTCGGGTTGGCTAAACTGCTGAGGGGTTAATGACTGCTTGGCATCAGAAGACCCTTCAGATTCTATGACCATTTCCTCATGCATCTTATCAAAATACACTTGATCACCATGTTCACTTTCTTCGTCCTTAGAAGAAATAAAACCTTTGAAAACTGGAACGGGAGTGTCTCAGAGTGTGGGATAGATCATATTGCTGAAGAAATAATAAAATATGTGATCATAGGCTGTTTTTTCTTGCCGATGCCCTTTGTATGGATCAGACAGAAATAACAGTCACTGCTGTGGTCCTTAGATTTGTGCCAAAGCATGGGAATATCAAAAGGCATTTTTTTGCATTTTCCTTTTGTCTAATCATGAAGCATTTCCTCACAATTATGACACACAGTATGAGGAGCCCAATTCTTATCTTGATCACCAAGGGGAACTTGAAAATAGGCAATATATGTACATGTCACAAATGGTGAAATATTGCACCTTTGACGTTGAAGTGTGTAACAGCCACATATATAACAGAAGGTGTCAGGACTATTCTTAAATTTATGCCTACTCGAAGAAGCCATGGTTCAATCTTAAAACAAATTAAAAGGGTGTTTTTATCAGATAATAATTTTTTACATTTAAAAACAACTACAATTATGTAAAAGTGATGTTTGTTAAACATTAATTGCCTTGTGGTTGTGTTCAATCCAAGAGTCATTGCCCTTTAACTCCAACTTAAAAACCAATGCATGCCATTAACTGTTACAAAAAGAAATTAAAATTGCATAAAAACTAGAGCATGCACCAAAAAAACAGATTTCAGATTTGGAATCAGCGATGCAGAAATATATAGAAACAGTTCTAAAACCTCATGCAACAGAAAGTGAAAAAAAATTGTTCCCCAGTATATCTATTTTAAAAATAAGCCCTCAATTTAAAAATTAAAGAGAGGGCATATTATTAGACTAATTCTACAAAGACATTTCTATGAAAAACTAATATATTTTAGTAAATGCACATAATTTAATAGTGATTCTAACTTAACACAGAGAATATATGGAAAAGTGGACAGAGATCACTTTCTTTGGAGATACATGCATACATATACACAAACGCAAATGTTACTTATTTTCACCTAGAGTTTTAGCAGAACTTAAATAAACAATGCATTTTAAATTGAGCTACCCTTGTAGAAAACATGGGGCATATGGCAAAACCAAACCATTACTTCACTTTGAAAATTAGGGAAATCTGACTTGTATTCAAATGGGCCATCTCATGCAAGGCCAAAATTTTTTTTAAGCCCTGGATTAAGCCCCTAGGGTTGGTACATCCACTCAATAGAAATCCCTAAATTCAGCCCCTAAAGAACATAGAAGAAAAGTTCTTCACAAAAAGTATGATTAAATGAAAAACAAAGGAAACTTTTAGGTAGACATTCACATCAATCAGCCAATAAACCTCAACTGCCTCCCCCTTCACTGTGCTCTACCTCCTGTGTTCTCAAAAAGCCCTGGAAAGCCTGACTGGTGGAAAGAGCCTCGACCTGGAACACACATCCCAGGTCCAAACCCTGAGATTGTCAGTTGCTGGCTTGAGCAAGGTCTCACCTGGTTTAAGCACAGGCTCACCAGCTTGAGTGTGGGGTTGCCGGCTTGAGCTTGGGGTCATCAACATGATCCCAAAGTCACTGGCTTGAGCCCATGGTCACTGGCTTGAGCAAGGGATCACTGGCTCCACTAGAGCACCCCTGTCAAGACACATATGAGAAGCAATCAATAAACAACTATGGTGCCTCAACTACAAGTGGATGCTTCTCATTTGTCTCCCTTTCTGTCTCTCTCTCAAAAAAAAAAAAAAAAAAAAAAAAGAGAGAGAGAGAGGGAGAGAGAGAGAGAAAAAAACAGTCAATCACAGGGTAGCTGACCACCCTGGACTCTAAGTCTCCTCTGTACCTTCCCTGATCCAGGTAGGGTCTCAGTCCAACAACTCTCTGAAATACTCTCTTGGGCCTCAACTCCCATTGGATTACACACTTTTCCCTGGGTGCTTTTAACGTGTTTCTGGTTTGATAAGGCTTTTCCTTAGAAGCCGAAGGAAGCCAAAAGGTCCTCTGAGCTCTGAGGCCAGTTTTACCCCTAAATACAACTCTTTTTCCCTCAAATCTCTGTATCTAGCCTCCACTTAAGCTCCCATAATTGTCCTCAAGGAGACCTCAAAAGCCAATTATGCACAATTACTGGATAGCCTTGTTTTAACAGTTAACATTGAGGTTTATTAGGAATTCCAAGAATCATTTAGAAATAGTTTACTAATACCAACAAGCAGAAAGAGCACAAGGTCAGGCAGCAATTAAGCAACAAGTTGTGCCTGACCTGTGGTGGAACAGTAGATCAAGCGTCGACCTGGAATGCTGAGGAAGCCGGTTCAAAACCCTGGGCTTGCCTGGTCAAGGCACATATGGGAGTTGATGCTTTCTGCTCCTCCCTCCCTTCTTTCTCTCTCTGTTCTCTAAAATGAATAAATAAATAAAAATAATTTTTAAAAAAAGAAGAAACCAGTCTTAGCCCTGGCCAGGTAGCTCAGTTGGTTAGAGTATTGTCCCCATAGTTCAATCCCTGGTCAAGGTGCCTACAAGAATCAATCAATGATGTCATGAATAGGCAGAACAACAAACTGATGTTTCTTGCTCTTTCTCAAATCAATAAATTAAAAAAAAAAATAGGTCTTAGTCTCACTTTGGCCACAATCTCATTTTGTGATGAGGGCAATTATCCAATTTTGAGGGACTTAAGTATTTACAACGAAGAAGGTACCTACTTTACCTACCTGGGCTGTTATAAGAATCTGACTTTTTTTTAATTTTTATTGAATTTATTGGGGAGATATTGGTTAATAAAATTATATAGATTTCAGATATACAGTTCTATAATGCATCACCTATATATTGTTTTGTGTGTTCACCACCCCAAGCCAAATGTCCTTCTATCAGCTGTCATCATTTACCCCCCGTTTAATCTTTCCTACTTCCACATCACCTATCCCCTCTTGTAATCCCTATACTATTGATTATGTCCATAAATACTTCTTCATTCTATTTAAACCTGTTAGATATCTGCTGTATGCTAAGCATTACACTAAGCATGGAATTCACAGTTAGTGGAGAAAACTGAAACTAAATCATTGCAATTGTGATAAGTATTGTGAAAGAGAAATATTAGGAGCAAGAAAATCATAAATCAGGAGATTTAACTTACTATGAGATCCAAGGAAGGTTTTCCTAAGGAATTAACATCTAAATAGAGCCATCTTAAAAAATGAGTAGAAATTAATTAGACAAAGAATTATAGAAAAAGGTTCTAGTCATAGGAGCAAAGGCCATGAAAAAAAAACAACCCCACATTAAAATGTAAAGTAGAATTAGAAAACATTTAAACAAACTTTCAAAAACATTTACTATGCAGCATTGAAACTTAACCCACATCATCTGCCATTTATAAGCCCCACTTTTATAGGCTCATTTAATAGCTTGGATTTTTTTTTAATCGTCCAGTTTTTCCTAAAAAAACAAAACCTTAACCCTCACTATATTATTTTTCACTTATGTACCAATGCTTAGATAACAAAATAGATAAATGTCCAGGAACAATGGTTTGGAAACAGAATAAAATTATGAATAAACTTGTTTTTAGGACACATTGTTAAATGCTACATTTTCAGAATTATTAGAGTTCCCTAGAATATTTTCTACTCAAACATATGTGAAAAAAACTTTTATCCCTATCTTTTAAAAAACTGCTTTGAGTTGTCATATATTTATAACTATGACTCCTTTTATATTGGCAAAATACATCAAATTTAAATAGCATAATCCATTAAGATTTTGAAGTTATTCCACTAATTATCTTTATCCTGTGGAACAGTTTTTGTAAGAGAATTATAGTGCATTTACCTACCAGGATATGTTTTAAATACATTATAAATGCTTAACACAGGCTTTTAGTTCTCACAGCAAATTGAGGTGCTAAATCATTAATCTGAAGAAGATTTAACCCTGCCCCGAACACATATAATTTAAAATAATTTTATGACAACATATATTACTTATTTTCTGAATCTGAACCTATTAAATTGACTCTACTTGCAAATTAGCTTTATGCAGATGCATATTTAAAGCATTATGCAAATTTCTCTTCCTACTCTTCTGAAAATGTGCAAACCTACTGATTCGCCCATTTTCACTGTTTTATTATAGGTTATACATAGTATATTACACAGTATTATTTTAAGCTTTACTTCTACTTTACTTACAAAATATCTGCTTCAGAGTTTACTTTATTAAGTTAAATAGTTTAGAAATAATTTTCTTAGAATTTTTATTAGCTTATTTAAAAAGACCTCCTACACAATCAAAGAGTGGCTGGTATTCCAATATACTATAACAGATGACTCATATTTTATAATTTAATAACCACCTTAAATTTCTCAAATTCTATAATAGTCATTAGTCAAAGACAAAAAGTATCAAAATTAATGTTTAAATAGTTGCAAGATGTAATGGTTCAAACATACAGGGTTTGAGGATAAGTGAGACTTTATAATGATTTCAGGTATGCTCTTTTGATTTAGAAGGAATAAAATCTCAATGAGAAAAAAATGGCTCTATGTTATAGACACATTGTACACAATTTTTCCTAGAAACAAGTTTAATCAAAAATCAAACTTATTTTTGTCCCAATACTCTGAATATATCTTGCAATACTCTGTTGGCTTTAGTAATTAGTTTGGACATATATAAGAATGAAAATTCTCTTGTTAGCACATCAAAAACACAATGAAAATAGCAGAGATTTGAAACACCACTGATGATTTCCACCTTTAAAGTTCCTTCCACAGTGAATGAATTCAAAAGTTCTTAACAAGGGATCTACTGATTTATCATGAAGCCTATATGGAAATGGTCTTCACATTATCTTAGATACATATATATATTTATAGTTTATTGGGAATGTGAAAAAACAAAGTCCTCCCAGGTATGTAGAAATTATGTCAAAGTCCGGAAGAAAATGCATTGGTGTCTTGGGCTATGAAAATAAAATCACCTGACTGAAAAAATAAAGCTTGATCAGAACATATAATTGATGCATACATACAGTGGTTCATTCAAAAGCATTTTAAAATCCAGGTGATTTTTTAAAAGAATAAACCATTTGAACATTTCAATTACTAGAATATTAAGAAAAGTTATTATAACAAAGCTTACAGGCTATCTTTTAATTAAAAGAATAAATATATTAGAATATTCATTATCTGCCTCTATTTAAAATAACTAAAGAAGCCTCAAATTAAATCTAGATAACATAAAATATGTTAAAATAAATTTTTCAAAAACAAAATTTTAGTGTTATATCAAGATATTAGTCAAGTGCAGATAACTTCAAATCATTGTTATATTCCTTTTGCATTCCATCCCTTCATTAGTCTGACCATAAGTGAAAATAGGTGGTTATTTAAAATGTCATATCTAAATCAACTATACTTTGGTGATGACTTAGCCTAACAGTTTGAACTGATTAAATCCCATAACATATTCTACATGTACACTTATGGAAAGAGAAAACTGACACTATTATACTAAAACATGATATTCTATATCTTGTGTTATCTGTACTTCCCTATTTCAGTATCATATTTTTAATATAATGTTAATCATTTCCCCTTTTAAAAGTGTTTTAGTTTAGCTGTGTATTGTCCAAAAATTAAATATTTGTACATAGCAAGCATCCATTCACAAAGGCCATTAAGTGAGATTGAAAGGGTGAAAAAAACTTTTTAAAAAAGTGTATTTTAAAAATGTAATATACTCTAATAAACTTTAATTAGTCTGTACATATGAAACATGTGTCCAGCACAGTTCTGAGTACTTTGAGGAGTATACATGCATGCATAAAAGCACACATACACAGAAGAAAGTGCAGTCATCCACATGAAACTACTGCAGAACAAAAAATTATCAACTTTGAAATAACAAAAATTTTTAAATGGAAAACAGATTACTGGTTGCCCACAGTTAGTTACAAGATGGAGATGAATATGGTTATAAAAGGGCAATGTAAGGAGGCATGCTTGTGGTGCTAAACAAGTTCTACATCTTGACTATGATGGTGATGAATACACACCGAATAAAACTGTATAGCACACACACAAATAAGTACAAGTAAAACTAGGGAAACCTGAATTAAACCAATGAATTGGCAATGTCAACTTCCTGGCTGTGATTTCATACTACAGTTTTGAGGTATACAGAATCTCATATTATTACTTACAACTACACGTGAATCTACAATTATCCCTAAATAAAAAGTTTTTCAATGATTATAACATACACTTTCTCTATTCTAAATACACCCCTGAACTCAAATAAAAACATACAAGAAATAAACACCAAATTCACTCCCTATATAACCGTCTAGGTGGAGTAGTAATCCCTTTTAGAAAGGGGGGGGATAAATATTAGGTCTAAACATTCTTGCCCAGTCCCTATGTTCTTAATTTTCTTTTAATTCCATGTTAATTTAAATGAGTTTTAAAGATTGTATCCTATAAATTGAAGGTTTCTGATGACACAGTAGTGATAAAATGCTATTTTACATTGAGTTCAGATTGTGGTGGAATCATGTTTAATGGGGGGGGGGAGAAAGAGAGAGGGAAAGAGGAGGAGAAGAAAAGAGAGAGAAGAAAACCATTATCTTATCTCTGTTAATAAATAAGAACCACATAACATCGCGCGCGCACACACTTCCTCTCTCTTTAGTCTGAGTGAGTTTGGGCTGAGGAGTGAAATAAGAGTACCATAATGATTTCTCAAAGCTAGGTCTTTCCCGTCTTTGAATCTCCTGGAAAAGATTCAAGCATATCACTGCTCTTTCACTAATGCAAAACGAGAAATAAAGTGTCAACCGCTCTGGAATTCCTTTGGTGTGAAGAAGTCGAAGGTGATCAAGGCCAGGGCGACGCGCACCGGCACCCGGACAAAGCGGGTCTGATAGGGTCGATTCCCATCTCACGTAAAATCACTTCCAGGCAATTCGTTTGGCTTCGACTTTCAACTCTTGCCTGGTTGCGATAAAGATGAAAATAGGGACGCTGGGCCCCTCTCACCAAACTGTAAGCCTCACTCCCTCAAGCCTCACCCCGAAAGGCCCGCTGAAGGGTCTGAATGCGTCTACAGCCTTCGCGGTGAACTGGAGGAATGAAGGGACGTCTCCCCCAGTCCCCGTCCCTCTCCCCCCCCCCAAACCTCGGCGGTCAGGGGAGGGGGGCGGAGGGGATGGAGGCCGAGGTAAGGAGACGGCTGAGGCGGGGAACCGGGGATTCGGGGCTAGGCGAGGCCAGGGGACCCAGGCGGCGACTGGCCGGGGATACAGGTGACAGGTAACGCAGGGCTGAAGATGCGGGGCGACTAAGGACTCGGGACAAATGGCAAGACCCAGGCGCCCGGTCTTGCCGGGGGTGCGGGGCGACGCGGATTCAGGGAAGGGCTCTCACTCGCGTTCTGCAGGGTCTCGATGTTGGGGAGGACTGGTCGCCAGCTCTGCCACCATCCGCACGCACTGGTTGGGGCTTTCTGGAACTGCTGGGACACTGCGGGACGAGGCACGGCGGAGCGGGCCGCCCGCAGGGCCCCGGCGCGCGCCCCAGGCCCTGCCTGGAAGCACCTGCCTCAGTCCCACGGCGCGCGCAGCTCCCCAGCCGGCCACAGCTCGGGGACGGCACGGCTCGGCCTGCGACCCGCGTAGCCGACCGGGCGACTGCGACAGTGACTCAGCCTTCCGACGGGAGCCGGTCCTCTGTGTTCCCGCGTCTGGGCCACTGACTGGCACCCGAACGCGGCCGTTCCACGGCAACTACCAGTCCCGGGAGTGACGTCACGGCCCTGTGGCCCCGCGCGCGCGCCAGCGGCCAGCGCCGGGGGACTCCGCCTGCAGGGGCGCCCCCGACGTGCCAAACGGAGCCAGCCGCTGCAGGAGCCGTGCGCCTTGAGTGGCACTACCCTGCTGGTAGGGCGTCGCTGGGGGTGCAAGTTTTTTACAAACGGACCCCAAACCTTGTAGTTGCCAGGCTGCGCACGACTCGTCCCGGCCAGAAGCCCCACCAGCAGGAAGAACCCGGTGCAAGTGCAGCTGGAGAAGGAAACTGGGTGGGCAATGGAGTCAGTCGTCTTGGCTTCGACAGTCAAGAGAAATCTCACATGTGGCATTGAATAATCTGATAAATACATTACTGTGCAACCTTAAACTCCACCTTTAGTCCACCTTTTCTATACCTGGTACTTCGGTTTTCAGAATTCCTGGTGAGTCAAGACAATGATGTTCACACACAGAATTAGATTTAATTGAAAGCATTTAGCAAGCATTCCTAGATATTCAATGAGCAAAACAGACGAGAAAACAATGTGATAAATGTCCTGTCTTCCGTGACTTTCTCCTACTATCACTAGCTTTGCTGTTTCCTCACTTTTGCGTGATTCTTAAACATTTTCACTTCTTAAAATTTAGGCTTCATTTTGACATTTCAAAAAAAAGAAAAAGGTGTGAGTGGGGTGGGGGGTTGCAAATCATTATCTGGAAAGTCCTAATTCAAATTATCTTAACCAGATTTCCCTAGTTTATATAACTTCAAATCTTTACCATGTCTAACAAAAATTAAATACTTAGTCTAGCTTCTCTAAAATCTGTATGCCAAATGTTTCAATCACAGGTGTCAACCTAAAATGTTTCCCCATCAGAAACTACAATTTCACCAGGTGTCAAGTGAGTAGATAGCCACAGCAGCTGCTGAGTAGTACCAACACAGGAAACCTCAATAGAAGGGAGCATGCAAACTTAGTTGGTTCTTATATTTGGGGTGAGTCCTATGAAGTGAGCTTGAGAGCTCATTCTGACTTGAGCTCTTTGATGAAGTCTTGATATTCTGTGGTGCCCCAAAAATATAGTTGGGGAATGGACCCGCAATCAGAGAGAGCAGTGTGTTCAGTAAGGCAGATGTCTGTCTTTTGCTCTGCAGTTCAGAAGCCCATGATACCCGAAATCCCTGTACTTAACTCTAAGGCATAAGTTTCACAGTGATCTCCACATTTCCCCAAGGAAATAGATCCTTTATAATTAAAGTTGTTTTGTGTTTCCTTTCAAAGTATGTATGTGTGTGTGTGTGGGGGGGGGTGGTGGTGAGCAAATAATCAAAATTGCAAATAAACATTCATTGTAATTTTGTTTTCAGTTCCTTGTTGCATTATGAAAAAAAATCCCCTTAAAACTAAAAGGTTCCATAATTGGTTTCAGTCCTTAAACAATTAAACTCCCAAGCTAGTACAGCAGCCATTTTAAATAATTGTTTCACTACATATTTTCTTTTTTTAACTGTGTATTTTCTACTATAAAAGTACTGAGATAAGAGATTAGTGGCAAAAAAGGTCCAAACCTATAAACATAAGTCTATTTATGTAATGCTACAAAGTTTGAAAACTTAAAATCAAGTGGTATCTAATTTATTTTTAACTATAGGTTTTGAGACTATGTCATTAACAATGTCTATGGATTAAACTGTATTGTTCCTGATAAAACACAATATAGGATTCCTACTTTATAGCTGAAATTGGACACATTAAAGAAGCTAGACCCTTGTTCCTTAATTCTAGCTTTTTTTAGAAGTCTTTAAAATTAAACAGATAAATGTAACATAGAATGATCATATATACATATAAAGTTAGTAATTCAAATATAAAATATGGCAACAGATTACTTTTACTGACAAGAAGTCCAATATATATTTTCTGATCCACTTTTCAACTTCTTAACTTTAAAATACTTTTCTGTTTTTACAAAGTTAATTGAAAGCCCCACGATCACATACACACTTCTAACAGTTAAGCAGTGAGAAAGAAAACTATTTATAGGGAAATTTCAGGGATTTTTTTTTTAAGTGCTATTCAAGACAAAGTTCTTAAAGTACCAGCTGACTTTAAGTATGGGTTAATGTACTTGACACATTAAACTATACATTTGATAGAGAATGAAACATTATCTGAACAATTTGCAAAAATGTTTCCCTGAAGAAAAAATTGTAAGACTTTGGCTCTTTTGTAAAAAGGCTAATCTTATGTAACTTCAAAAATTACCTTTGCATCCTCTATTTATGCAAATGAGGTTCCAAAAGATGACAGCATAAAGTCAATTGAAAAATCTTGTTCTTTTCTCTTTAAAATTCTGCTTTGAAAATTCAGAAAATCCCATTATCATGGGATACATTCTATACATACCTAATAGAAATTTTGTTAATTTTAACATATATTTTTTCTTCACCTCCTAGCTAAATTTAAATTTTAAAGCTTTATATATAATAACTAGATATTAATATCCACATTTTAAAAACAGCTGTTGAGGTGAATCAAGTTTGTGTGTATATCTATAAATTATATATGCTAGACACTTTGCTAATAATAGAATATACCTGTCTTCTGGACATGAAATCTAGTGGGAGACAGACATGTAAAGAAGGTATTAATTCATTCAACAAACATATGCTACAGCCAGCCCTGTTTTAAGGGCTATTATAATAATATAACCCTAGGGCTATTATTGCTCTAAGTATTGTTAAGTGCTTTGGGAACAAAGAATAGGAACTTAGTGTAACCTAAGTGAAGGTAAAGAGGTGAGACTATCTAAAACATCACTTAAATAATAAAAGACTTGTTTTTAAGAAAAATTAGCTGTTTTATCTAGGTATGACATCTCCTTCCCTGCTCCCCAAATAATTAAAATATAGTGTTAGTATTTAAATAGGCTATTCATTTGGCAATTGAAAGTAATCCAAGTTATGACAATACAATCATCATTTTGCCAACACCAAATCTAAAAGTACTGAAATAACCCCATATTTATATACTTGAATTAAAAATAAAGGCATTCATACCCCATAACTAAGTTAGTGGATTCAAATATTATCTATAATGAGGAAAGCAAATATATTACATTATAAATGTTGCACTGCCACTTTTGGAGGGGGGAGTTTAGGATTTTACCTTTAGGTTTGAACAGATCATCCAACTCTGCTATCAAGTTTGTCAGACAGGTAGAAGACTCCAGGACACCTCGGTCCAGAAGGGGCAGATTAACATTTCTATGCTTGTGTCTTGTTTCCCATTCATTGCTTTTCAAGTCTTTTTAAATCAGCTCTTTACATTTTAAACTTTAAAGATTTTTACTTCTTAGTATGAAAGTCAATAAAATGTTAAGATGACAGTGATTTAGCTGGCCCCAACGTTCTAAAGATACCTGTATCTTTTTCACTAATTCAGTGGATGCAGAGATTTTTCCCAATCCCAGGGTAAATCGTCATTAGGGGGATTACACATAAGAATCATCTCACCTCCAAACACACCGTAAAGCTTAAAGTGATTGATACTAAATATTGATACTTACTAATGTAGAAGTCTAAAATAAAACATAACATTTTCATAGGACATGCACAAAATCAAATTATTGCTGCTTGGTGTGTGTGTGTGTGTGTGTGTGTGTGTGTGTGTGTGTGTGTGTGATGTATGAACATAATTTTTCTAAAGACTTACATAGGTGTTCTTTAAAAATTGTACCCAAACCCCACATCCCCAGACAGAAACCTCTAAACGCTCTGCCAAACAAGCCTGCCAGCCATTCCCTCTGAACGCCACCCAAGCCTGCCATCCCTTTAAAATGTTGTCGTAGGACTACTCTTGGAGAAGATGGGTACATTTACTTTCCCACCTTTTCATTAAGTACAGAACACAAGCGACAAAGATAGGGGTGCCACAAAGAAAACCGAACCCTGGAGCCCAGCAAGCCCATTCGAGCTAAATCCAGGAGTCCGGGAGGACGCGGCCCGCGTGTCCTCAGGTGTGGCAGGCTCGCGGCCACCACCGCAAGGCTGGACAAGGGAGGCTCCCTGCGCGTTCTGGGCGCGGAGTTCCGGGTTCGAGGCGCTGGTCCTGGCAGACACCTGCGGTAAGTGTTGGCAGGGCTGCATGGGCTGGAAAGGATGGTAAGGGTGGAGACCTCCCCCACGTCTACGTATTTTCCTTTATCCCCAAGTTTCTAAAACCCTCAAGGAGCATCTCCTCTCTGTCCGCGCACTTTCTAACGGGGGCGAGGCGCCGGGACCCGGCTGGGGCTGAGGTCAGGCCGTGGCCTGCGGGAGAACCCCGCGAGGCCCCCACCGCAGGGCGCGGGGCCGGGCCCAAACGCTGCGCGGGAAGACCGGGCGGGGAGCGCGGGCTGGAGGGGCGGCGGGGGCGGCGCGCGCGGCCCGAGGGCGCGAGCGCGGAAGAGCAGCGCACGCTCGGCCGGCGGCCTCCCTCCCGTGGGGCCTCCGCGGGCGCTGGGGTCAGGTGTAGGGGAGTTCCTCTCTCCAGCTTTCTCGCGGCCCCGTGGGCTGCCGGCCTGGGGATCACAGAGGAAAGGAGCTCTGGGTCCCCTGGAGCCGGCTTCGAGGGTGGGGGTCGGGGAGGTGAAGAAGGCTGTGCTTTCGCTTTGCTTCAGCGGCCGAGCCTCCGGCAGAAGCCGCGCCCCGCGCGGGCCTCGGCGGAGAGGTCCCGGCCCGAGCCTGCCAGCGGCGCGGCCGACCCATGCCCGGGGAGGGTGGCGGCTGACCCACGGTGGGAGCCCGGGGCGGGGGCAGACCGGAACCTGGAGCCGAGCGGCCGGAGCGCTGGCGCAGCCAGGAAAGCGTGCCACAGCCGCTCGGTTCGGCCTTCCCGCTGACTTTCTACCCTCGGGACGCATAAAGGGAGAGTCTTGTTGTGGGGGGTGGGCTGCAGAAGGGTCTGGGATCTCCAGAGTCTCTTAGCCCGGAGTCGGGTGTAGGAACCCTGCACCACCTTACATCAGCCAGCTCCCTGGACCTCGCTGCGCAGGCGGAATCCTAGAGGCTGGTGAAGAGCCAAAAGCTTTTAAAAAAAGAAAGAAAAAAAAAAAGGAAGAAAGAAAAAAGCTTTCCCTCACTGCGCATGTGCAAGCCTCAATTTTTTTTTTTGACGTCATTTCACTATTTCAAGTCCCAAGCAAAAACTCCTTGCTCATTGATTACTCTGAAGAACAACTGACTGTAGGCTCTGACCCCTAGGAATTTTTGCTGAAGTGCAGAGAGGTTTTCAAGGTTTCTGCTTTCACAAAAATTGCACAGGCTATTTATTCATTCTGCACATCCCCACAGAGATGATCATAGTGGATAGTGAGAAACGCTAACATGTAGACTAGCTTGGAAGACACGGTGCCACTGCATCCCATCCTTTAAGGGAAGGTATTTGCACTACAATTTGCAACTTCTGTGATTTTACTTTTTGATATTTCAAAGGAAACAGCTGAATGCTGTTAAAGCTGGATTACTTTACCTCCTACTCCAACGTTACCTTATATTTATTTTTAAGTAAAGAATAACGTTTCTTATATGAAAAACATAGGAAAAGAATAGTGACTATCTATAAGAAGAAAATACTAAACCTTTCCCATTAGTACGATAGGAAATGAGTTATGAAGAAATTCTCTTTATTCTAGGTGTGCTACTCCCAACCCCCGTGAAACAATACATAATTGCTTATCATTTTAATTGCAAGTCAAGGGTAAAGATATTGGAAGTTTACAAATATACTTGGATGTATACAATTACTGCAGCATGTTTATAGTCAAATCCCAAAGAAAAACAAACTCTTAAACAGTGCCTTGCAATAGTAAGTACACTAAATGGAGACACTGAAAGTATAGACTTCTTGTAGCACAGTTGGATAGAAAAACTTTTTTTTTTTAATGTGATGTCTAATGCTTTAAATGTATGGCAAATGTTTAAGAGTACTTTAAGTAACTAGTACCAATTGGAATATCTTTCTGGGAAAAGATATTCCCAGAACCCACTGTAGACCATTATAATATAGTAGACTTGTGTGGCACTAGAGTCTCAGTTTAGAGAGCCTATATGAATTATATATATTAAAGTTCATAAAAATGCATCTTAAATCTATTTTAAAGGTTGCTCTTATTATTCTATTGTAAACTTACTTTGTTGTAAGAAGTGTTCTCCAAAGTGACAAGAATAGATGAGTTATTTGAGCAGAGTGATCATTTGATAAAAGTTAGTGAGTTGCACTGAATCCCATAACCTCTTTCTCCTTAAAAAAATGATGGGATATTTTGAAGAGAACGCAAGTGAAAATACTTTAAGAAAATTGTCATGAGGCATATTTAGAAAGAAACAGCTGGTAAACACATTTCCCCAAGCTTACTCTGAGTTCTTCAGTTACATTAGAAAACAAACTGTAATGAATCATGTTCAAAGCAAAAACACTCTCCTGAGTTAATTACTGATAACATTAATTTTCTGATTCATTAACAGCTAGATGCTTTCTAAAGATTACCTTTCTGGTATAATTTATACTTAGGTATTTTAGAAGTGCGTTTATTGAATTTTGGAGTTTTGTTCAGGAGGTTGGAAAGGAGTCAAAAATTACATAGTAAAATTGTATAGAAATGTAACCAATTCCAATAAAAGATCCTCTGTATGGAAGTACATTATGGAAATGATGTGGTTGTCAAACTTAATTGCTTGGCTTTTGAGTCCTCATAGAAAAAATTCTACATCCTTAGGGATGTAGACTCAAAAGCAGCAGCATTTCTGGTTTCAGTTTAAATAAAACAATGAAATCCATCATTATTCAAGTCAATAGTGATAATTCACATGAATATGAATGCACTTTGATCTTATCCTTCAATTCATTGAAAGACACTGTTGTAATGGAAAAGGGGGATAATCTCTTTAACTTGGTCCAATGCAAGTTGTTGGAGCTTTCATTATTGGAAGACCATAGAAAGGAACTTTTCACTAAAGCCTTGCTTTCCTATTTTTAAGGAGGTGGTGGTGGTGAGGGTAAGGGGGGGTCAGGGGAGGAGAGGTGTTGTATATGATCAAGCTATAAGTTATTATGTTGCCTCCAGGAACCAGTAGTGCTAACTTTCTTCATTGAAGTAAACTGTCTTATTTAGTGAACTTGACATTACGTGCAGCTTAAAGGTGAAACTCGTTTATAACATCATACATGAATCATTTTTAGGAGTCATGTTGATTTGAATTTACCATCTGATATGATTAAGACATATTAACTACTTTCAATATGTTTTAAAGCTTATTTAAATTAAATAGGATATTTCAAGATGCATTATCTTAGTAGATTTGCAATATTCAATACTGCCCCTTAAATATTGCTGTTGAACTATAAAGAATAGTTAATGCCATGTCTGTGCTCTATAAAAGTCACTTTAAAATCTCATCTTACTTATGGCTATTTAACCAGTTTTCAGACACTTTTGGTGGAAAAATAGCAAAGTTACAACTTATTACAATTTATTGTTCTCCTTAGACTTCTGGAAACGTGTCAGATATTTTTAGTACAATCTACCACATTTAAAATATAATTAAGTAAATATGATGAATGAGGATGTCTGATTAATACCACTAGCCTCGAAAATATTTAGCTTTCCATTGAGTTCATTTAAGATATTCAAACTTTATAGTAGTTATTAGCAAAGTTTTGTTTTTCTAATAAGAGTTGTTGAATTTCTGGGATCCTCTGGAAATTCAGCAAATATTTGTTATGTTAAAAAGACTAGAGCATGCAGATGCTGATCTTCAAGAAGTTTTAAATTTAGAAATTTCAGCACATATGTGATTTACATGAAATTTCAATCCACAAAGAACACTCAACCAACTTAATAATTATTTAAAGCCAGGGCAATTATTAAGAGCAAAGAAATTTAGCAGTGCACATATTTCCTGAGTTATCCTACTCGCTTAATAAAAGACTTTGCTGGACACTTTAAAGATTTTTCTTCAATAAAAGACCCTTTAAAAACACTAACAAGAGTTCTATTTAAAAAATAAATCCGTGTCCTAGAACCACAGAAAATAGAAAAGACAGAAAAATTAACAAGGGTTGATGTCATTTTTTTTATGCATCAGACCACTCAGTCCACACTGCCAAAGGTGATGTGGTTCATCAGATGAAATGAAGCGGGTGGGTTGAAGTGTTCAGTCCACTTCTGTACAAGGACAAGTATATAGATATAATGTTTGATGACACAAGTGATTCATGGACTTCGTACAAAATATTCACGGCAGATAAAGACAGAGGATAGTAGCATTTGCCTGTGGCTCTACCTCAGAGGAAAGCCACCATTACCAAGAGCAGACACAACCATAAGCTTTTCTTTGTGTTGGTGTTACTAGAAAGAGAGTGGGGATCTAGTCTTGACTTCTTTCTGTACTACCATCCTTATTTCTGATGTTAAGAAAAGCTTTCTAATAGACTGGCCACTAACAAAGAATTTCGGCTCAAGGTGGAGACGGGAACATCAGTGGCTGGGACTAAGCAAAGCACCCCTCTCTCGGGGGTTCAGGTGCCTGTTCAGCGCGGCGGGAGCTGCAGTGTGCGCTCCCAGCTCCCCTATTGTCTGCTGTGGGGGCAGGGCCGAGCCCGCGGAGATGGCTTTTGAGCGGAGCTAAGGATCCTGAAGGATGAGATCCCGGGGCAGGGGCGAGAAATGTCAACGAGGGCCACCCCCAGAGTTGCAAATGACCGACCCTGAGGTGTACGTGGAGGGAGCAGTACCCGCTGCAGCGGCGGCAGCCCTGGCTGCAAATCGCCGTCGTGTGGTTGCTACTGGCAACCGAGCCTCTGCGGAGCGCGCAGCCACGCAGCCCTTGGAAGGGAGGCGGCAAGGCAGAGCGGTGCTGCGCCGCGGCCAGGCCTACTTGGCCGCGCATAGGACTGCCCCACCGCCCTCGCCCTGCGTCCCTTCGGACCTTGACTACAGCTGTGCCTCGGAAAGGGCCAAAAGGCTCCTGGGTTGGGGGGTGTCACTGCTTCGGGAGCGTCAAATTACTGGCGCCCTCCGTGAATGCAACATGGCAGCTGGGGCTGGAAGGCTGGGTCCATTCAGTGCGCGGGGGAGGCGGGGCCGTGGACGCCGCCGAGCGCCCGCCCGCTCCTCTCCCGGCGGGAGTCCGCCTGCTCCGACCCCACCGGAGCCCCGCGAGCTAGGGCAGCCTCGCGCGCGGGCCGCCTCGCCTTCACCCCTCGGCCCTTTGTTCTCCACTCGTAGGCTCCGCACGCTCCGGGGGCTTTTCATGGAACCTTCGAAGAAAGAAGGCAGCGACCCGGGCGGGACTCCAGACCACCTGGCGCGCAGAGCACTCTATCCTTCCCGGCGTCCGGGGTCTCGGGCAGAGCTGGAGGTGCGGGACGCCGCCCCCCGCGCCCCGGGGAGCCGCCTCTCGTCGGGTGGCTCCCTGCCGGCGAGACCCCGCGCTGTCTCCCCACCTCTCGGCTGAGAGGTGTGAGCTGGGAGCCCGGCGGGGACGCCGGCCGGCGAAGAGACAATGCCCGTCACGACCCCAAGGAAATGAGATTCTTCTCTGTGGAGAAGAAAGCTGCGGGCTCGGAAAAAAGGGGAGGAGGAAGACACCCCGTTAGCTCTGTGCTGGGCTTCATCACGCTTCTTTTCACTCGCCCTTGGGCGTGGGCGGCCGGTGTCGCCCCGAGGGAACGCCCCCCAGCCCGGAGTCTCGGCTAGCCGAGCGCGGAGCCGTCCGCGGGGACTGGGGAAGGGGTTGGTTCCTGGGGGGTGAAGGGAGAACAGAAGGAGGAATTCGCATCAGTTAACACCACGGTTTAAACTATCATGCCACGTAGACAAGCCAGTTGTGACGGTCAACACAACGTGCTCCTGAAATACCGAAATCTGCCACCAAATGGCAGCTCCTGCAGTCGGCGGCACTGATAGAAGACTCGCCCGGTGTCGCCCATTTCAGCCGCTTTCACTTCTCCACCGTCACCGCGACCCGACCTCCCCAAGCCGGTCCTCCTCCTCCCGGTTCTTGGGTGCACGTGACACTCCTGGGTCCGAGAGGAGTTTGTTCTCTGGGGGTCGGACAGACGCGTGCTCTGCAGGAAACTGGCCGTGTCCCCAAGGCTTTCGGAGGCGACCTTCCACCTCGGACCGAGGGTGCGGGGGCGCGAGAGCTCTGGGCCTCCAGGACCGCCCTGCCTGGAGACTCAGTTAGGCGTCGCCACCGGGGGGCAAGGTATGGCTCTGAGCCCAGATCTTGAGATTCCTGCCGCGCAGCCACCCCCTCCTCGACACTGTCAACTTGTCAAGTTCGCTTTTCAGGGGATTAGAGCCTGTTCTACCCATCAAACAAACTCAACTGGCGTACCCTCTCCCATGGGTCTTTCCAGTCACCGCCCGCGAAGCGCTGCCTTGGGGACATCTTCAAGCTGTCAGTTTCACATTTTGTTAATTTAGTGTACAGTATATTCAGCAAGATCACCTCCAACTCTAAGGACACCTCGTTATTTAAAAAGAGACGGCATTGGATTTGGAGAGGAGGGCAAAGAGAAGTAATTATTTGTAATGATCCAGCAAAAATAACGCTTCTTTGTGCTTGGGAGGCAAGGCCGCTGAGCGCCCAGACGTGGGTCCGTTTCCTGCGGGCGCTGCGCCTCCGCGGTCAAGCGGACCCGCCGGTGCCCCGCGCCACGGAGCAGCCTTCGGCAAGAAGCAGGCCACCTTGGGAGGCCACTCGCATCCTGCTGTCGCCGCCGATCGCCACGGGGTCCGATGTTGGAGAAAGGACTTCGTTTCCCCGCCAGCCAAGCCCCGCAGGGCCTGGGAATCTAGCTTTCAAAATTGGCGGGATGCGAATCCGCCGAGCGGAGCGCTGCGCGAGGCGAGCGGCGCACGCGCAAAATGGCCTCCCGGTGCCCCGCGGCCTGGGCGCGCGCGGAGCAGGGCCGAGCACCCCCGGCGCGGTGGGGGGCGCAGGTCTGAGCCGAGGCTCTTTGCACTCCTCGGAGAACTGCTGGTTAAAAAAACAGAGCAGGAGAAGGACCCTTTCCTCCTAATGTGTCCGTTTGGCCAAGGTTCCCTACGCGGTAAGGCAGTGCTGCCGGGAAAGAGAGGTCATTTCTGCTGGCGCAAGTCCTGTGCGCTTCCCACTGAGAGCCAAAACAGAAAAGCCTTCTTTAGAGGGGCGAGGAGGTGGAGCCATTGGTCTTTCTACCTTAATTATCGTCTCCCCGGCTTGATCTTCCAAGCCGCGCCACGTGCGCCTGTCTTCGTCTTTGTTCGAGTATCTTCCAGTCTTCGGGGTGTTGAGACCTGACTGTAGCTCCTGGACAGACCTCTAGCTCCAGTGACCTCTTTATCTGTCTCTGTAACGTTCTCATTCCTTCCATTCCAATTTTCAAAGCGTTCCCCCGGGTACAGTGTCCTCAGCCTTGCAAGTCTCTTCTCTCAAGTTGGATTCTAGCTATTTAGAACAGCGGGCTGAAGAGCGCCACATCGGTACCGAACTTGAAATCACGTTCTCTGTGAAGTTTGGATTTTATAATGACCCCTAACACTCAGAGCAAGGAATAATATTGGTGTCGAAATGTAAGTGATTCTGAGGTAACAGCAACACCTGCTGATTTGGGGAGTTCCTTCTGATATTCTCTGGAAGGGATATTTTAAGACAAGAGTTAAAAGAATGGAAGTAATTTAATTCATTGGAAGTTTTTGACTGCTTTTTTTTTCTTTTGGTGTAAATGAGACTTCGGAATGAGTTTTCCACATGCACTTGAACTTCCTCAGAAAACCCACAAGTATCTTAGTCTTTCCAGAGATAATGGCTTTTAATGCCGTCGACTTGAAAACAAAAGTTGATAGTGAAGTCTTTAGGAGACCTCTAGAAATTGCACACTAAGAAAAAGAAACTGGTGCAAATAAAGGAAATCCGTTTCAAGAACCAAAAGAAGAAAAAACGTTAAAAAAAAATTAACTGCGGAAACAGGAAACGCTCGACTGTGTAAACATTTTCGGAGACTTTCATAATCAAAACTGGGCAATCTTGAGATTTTCAAGATCTATACGCTCAAGGTCTTCGCAAGGCTGTTTCCCAAGTCTGATTTACTGGGAGGCTCTAATAGATGATATCATCTCTTCCTTGTAGAGGACTGGGCTGTCTGAAACCTGTAGTCTCAGTTTAGTTCAAGGTTTCATTTTGGAAAAGTCAGAATTTTTTTTAGAACGACCTTAGCAATAGTCACCTGTTGAACTGTTGTTCATTTTATACTTGAAGAAACATCCTCAAGTGAGATGACACTATCTAACTAACCCAAGAGCTGTGTTCCCTTTGCACCATTAGATGTCTTTAAAAGCTTGTGGGGTTTTTTTAGGGTCATTTAAATATAATTTCATCAAGACCTTTTGTTAGACTGTATAGGGGAAAGCACTAAATAAAAATTTCCACTGTCATTCCAGTAAGATACATCAAAATTTCAAAATACATGTATTAAAACAACAACAAAAAAAACTTAGCACTTCCTTCATCCCGGAACTCTAAAAAGAGGCGAGGTTACTACCTGTGCAGATTGTTTCTAAAGTTAAAATCCCATCCCCTCAAAGATTATCTAAGCTATTTTTTAAAAACCAAACATGTTCATTTCTTGTTGGACAATGCAAGTAGTATGTCACATAGGTTCCTATTAAGTTCCTATAAAGATTTCATAACAAAATTTGATCTTGGTAGGCCTATATAAGTGTACCAAAAGATTTCACAAATGAACTGCAACTCCCAAATATTGGGAGGAAAGGATGAAGAAAAGCCCCTACCAGATTACTTTGCCAGTTGCAGTATACCTCCAGAGATCCTACTATTTGCACATACAGATATGGAAACAAAGCAATGTGGTTGGTAGGTTGTCAACTTTTTTTTTTTTTTCCAACTCAGTGCAATTAACGGCCGGCAATTTTAAAAGCAAAAAGTACTTGTAAAGTGGTATGCATGTGTAAAGCAAGATAGATCACTATTTACACAACAGCAACCAGCCTCATTCTCTTTCTGCATTTAAGCTAAGATCTGCGAAATCAATTTAGGCATTTTCTGTGGAATATTTTGTTAGCACTAACTTTGTAGTATAGAATCTTAGAATTCTTTTTAGAAGCAAAAGCCAAACTTAAAGCCGGCTTTTCACAAACCCTCCTCTTACTGCTAAGCGTTACAAAGTTAGCAGCTTTAATATAGGTTCTTGTAAGGTTGAATTTTTTTAAAGTGATAGTTTAGCACAAGTTTTATATCTTGTCAGAACTATAATGGCTGATTATAAAAGGATGCAAAATATTGTAACCTTCTGTTTTATAAACACAAAAAAGTTTTAGCTGAAATATCTTTGAATGCTTAAGCAATTCTTAACTTGAAAAAATCCTAATAAAATAAATGTGTATGTTTTCAAGTATGATCTAGAGTTAAGTAAGCCCTAAATGCAATATCTGATATCTTAATAAGTAACTTCAAAAATAAGTCCATCATTAGTCTAAATTCCATATTGATCTTACAACTTGCTTTTGTGAAGTCAAATGACAGTCCACTACCATTTGAAGTTTTTAGTTTTTGAAAAAGCTTTTTCATTTTTTTATACACAGAATCATCAAAAGTGAAAATACCACTTGAAACTTCCATTGACTAACTTTTGTCTTAGATAACATCATGAGGCCTAGAAAAATGAGTTAAATTCACCAATATTGGCAAACATGGGTAACTTTTACTTCAAAGATTATAAAGTAAATAAAGATACATCTTTCAATTGGGCTTTCAAGCAGTTACACAACAAATCATGTACTTCTTAGCAACATTACCATTTAAGACAGCAATAGATTCTCTTTAGCTTTCACCTGTTGTTATCCACAATAGTTTCCAAAACTTCTGCACATTGTGCTTCTTGTATCAAATTTTTATTACAGTCTATTTTCTAAATGAATATCTTTATTGGATTTTTCCCCAATTACAAATGAAATTTGATTTTACATCTATAATTAGAAACAACACTTACAGTGGGACTGTACAAATTTAGGTCAAAATAAAAATATATGTATTTTGTGGTTTCATAAAACTTCATTTACTGTATTTTTAAAGAAAACAGAAGTAACAGCAACATATATAAAGTAATGATTTAATGACTATAAGCAAGACAAAGCAATAGAATTGTGCTTCTTTTGCAGACTGAGACAATGAAATTGTTTAGCTACATTTTCCCATACAAACATGAAACAATATTCATATAGAATAAACACCCTCACAAATAACTGATGGGTGATAAACACACACCAAGTTCGACCAAAGCAAAACACAAACTGAAATTTTGGGGGTTCTTAATATTTTAATCCCACATGCTCACTCTATTTAAAAATGCATATCTGTAGAAACGCATAGTAAATTGCTTCTATTTCCAGATATTAGTAGGCATATGATGACATTTTTTAAAACTGTAAAAGCAACTCAAATTTGAAATTACGGCTATACCCCATATTAAAATAATTTTAGATAAAATGCCTTCTTCCAGCAATTTGCTGGTATATTTTTAAATGTTTTTTGAGATTATAGTGATCAATATGCATTTTTATTACACATTAATTTCATCATAAGCAATGGGAAATAAAAACACTATTTCCAAATTTCTTAGTTAAAAGTTTACTGCAACAATATATTTTAAAAGTAAATTTGTATCACTAGAGAAAGTCAAGTATTATGATTTGCCAATTGCTTCCAAAGGAACAGACTTTAGAATTAGATATCCACATTAAAAATGTTCTATGCTGAGAAGGCTCCAACATAGGGTATCTGCAAAGGTCGAACCAGTTGGGAGAATTTTAACAACCATTTCTGAATGCATGAAACACAATATTTTCTTTATAGTATTTATAAATATATCATACAATATTGTTTCCTGTTATGTCATATACCAATATGGCATTGTACAACAAGCATAATGCCATCTGATTCTTACAAAAGCGAATCATTTAAACAAGTCAGTAAAATAAACGGTAGTACCCGCTTTTAGACATACAGATTGTAAAATTGAAGTTTACTTTCCTTTGATCGGTTTTGTGTAGCAACAGAGAAGTAAAAAACAAACAGGAGTCAAAATGGCTAAATATGCAAGAAATCGTTATTCACAGTGACATGGCTACATAGAATGCATTATTCTATGCACATTCTTTCTGTTTGTTGAATTTCCAGATAAAAAGCACTTGTTTTCTACAGGTTCACAAAACAGCTTAATAACAAGAACAATCAAGGAGAATGTAATATAGGCATTAGTTGAGATTAACAAACTATGGCCAAATGTTTAGATCCACTGCAGAGTATTTTCAAATCCAAACAACGGTTACAGAAACCATTTCATATCTTCCCTAACACACAGGAAAAAAATCTTGCCAGCCTCCTCAGAAACCAATTCTTTACAGGAACCATCTTTCTTTTCAATTAACGTCCATATGAGTAACACATCTAGGCCATCTTTTATAGCCAAATTTAATGTCACTACAAAAGAAAGCAAACTGGACGATAGTCACATGTATTAGCATCTATAAAGCTGTAATGGCATGAAGATATCTATATAAATCAGGGGTTTAAAATTCTTTCCTTCAGATCTCAGGTATCAACCAGATGAAGTTGCTGATGACCCATTCACTGAAGATTTTCGAGGTCTATTGGCAAAGGAAGATTGATGGTTACCGCTGGGGCTGTTGCTGGTTCCATTCATAGTACTGGAAATGTGAGGAAACTGAGGATGAGGAGACTGAACTGGAGTACTGGGGCTAGGCAAACAAGAAGAGGTGGAGGCAATACCTCCTGCTGGGCTGTTGGCCTTGTCACTTCCAGAGTCACTTTCCAGTTCTCCAATATTTGTCAGTCCATCTCTCTGGTGACTGATCTTCATTCTTTTACAAGTAGGTCGAACTCTGTATTTTAAAGGAAGTGGACCATTCTACAAAGTTAAAAGTGGGAAAAAGAAATCAGTCTTAACTCTTTAAATAGTTTACCACAATAACTGTATTACATATGCCACTTACCCTTCTCCAGGTATAAATGTAGGCAATATCCATTAGTGTATAGTAATCTTTTAAAGGTTCCTCTTCATACATGACATCAATCTATTGAAAAATGACATTTCAGTTAAGTATCACAAAACACAAAAGTAAATCTATATAGATTTTTTTTTAATTTGGTCATCTAAATATAATCTAAAAATGCTAGAACATTTCCTCCAAACCTTTGGACAAAGAATCCCTCTTGAAACCTCAAACAAGGAAAAACATTTCTTGAAATTAAGGTATTTGTTTTCATAGCACAGAACAATTTATTAGGAGATATACCCAAGTTAAGTACAAAATTACACTTAATTTGATAAATTTTTCTATTGCTTTTTTGGGGTTCAGAATCCAAAAAGCAAAAAGTCATTTAACTAAACAATAGAGCTCTATATAAAATGCAGGAACACTGTAGAACACACACCTGGAAAGTGTTAGGGATGTCCATCTTACTTCGGAGAAACTTCCTTAGGTGCATCACAGTCATTGCTGCTGGGCATCGTAAATATCTTTTATCGTTCACCTAAGTACATTTAGAAAAGTAATTTCTTTTCAGTCTTAACTTTCAGGTAAAACAAGTTTTAATTAGATTGCCTGAATATGATAAAAGGTATCCCCCAAACTGGGATAGGACTAAATTCTCAACTATGCTTTCAGTTTACTATTTTTATAAATATTAAATAAACAAATTCCAGATATAAAAAAACTTTAAGTATATCAAAGCATTAAACATTAAAATATTTTGTGACAATAGTAATATATAAAATAAATTCTATTTTATTTTATAGATATAGGTCACTCTTAAAACAGCAAAAACCAATTTTCTTCTATTTGACAGTATCAACTGACCTACAATATTCTAAAGGATAACATATACTCATAAAATTTAGAATCTTAACAATGTTCCTTTTGTACTTCTGGGACATGGAACCTTACCTCCTCCTTGGATTTCTCCTTGTCTTTGTTTACTTTCCGATCCAATCTAGAAACAGATAGCTTATTAGTGGAATGATATATATGTAATAAACATGTAAGTATAAAACACATCTCCTAAAGAATTTACCTGTTCTGATCAAAGAATTCAATGGATAAGCTTATTATCTCATCATCAGTTATAATTCTCTTATCTTCATCTGCAACTTCTCCTCTATCTTCATTAGAGCCATTAGCAGCTATAAAGACATTTTAAAATTCAAGTTTAAAAAATTCAGTATTTAATTAATATATTATATATATGAAAGTAGA
This sequence comes from Saccopteryx leptura, assembly GCF_036850995.1. Classification (NCBI taxonomy): domain Eukaryota; kingdom Metazoa; phylum Chordata; class Mammalia; order Chiroptera; family Emballonuridae; genus Saccopteryx; species Saccopteryx leptura. The sequence goes on from NC_089507.1 coordinate 125,871,060, forward strand.
AGTGGTAGTTTAAATTCAATTTTAATAAATTACTGAACAACTTCTCCCTCCAAATAAAATGTCTTCCCCCTTCCAAAGAGTTTACCATCAGCTGAAGGGTGAGCTGCATAAAAATCCCTTCTTCTCTTCATTTCATCTAAAGAGGGGAAAAGAGACTTAAACATTTGGTATAAGAGGAAAAACCAATAAAATACTTTAAAAAAATTTTAATTTTAAGTAAGTTACCCACTTTTGAAAAGTCCCGGAACTAATTTGTATACAATATCTTGAAGAGTTTTATCTGACCTGAAAAAGAATAAATTAAAAAACTATGAATATGACAAAAAGTAAAAATGTTCACAAATTGTTATAGATTCTTTGTTTCCCTGGTACTATCATTTTTTTACTTGATTATGATGCTGTCTATAAATATATCAATAAGATAACAATTAATTATGGGAATAAAAGTTCTTTATGTAGTAGTACTCTTTCAAATGAGTAGAAAAACACTTTATTATAAATTGACCAATATACCCATTTCACTGAGTCGAGAGACGTGTACCCTCAAGTTACTAAATTAGCAGTGAAAGAAAATAAAGATGAGGGAATAGAAGTACTTTAAACATTCACCTTTGCCTGTCATGAAGTTACTAAAACAATGCAAAAATGGAAAACTGATTCAGTTTTTAAGAATTTTAAAATCACTTGAATAACACTGAGTTTTGCTTAAAATTAGTCATTATTAACATGGGCCACCCTCCAGAAGGCATACACAGTAGGTGGGGATTTATTTCCTGTGAAGAAATAAGCAGGGTAATTTTCAGGTAAATTACACAATTCTAACAACACTTACAAACAATGACTTTAAACATTTTCCTACCTTATATTCAGTAGTGGTCTGGTTTTGTGAACTTGGACATCACATATAGGACAGTATTTGCTGGTCTCCAGATAACGTACAATACATGTTTTACAGACTATAAGTAGAAACATATTTGTGAGGTTAGAAATTATATGCTAAGCATTAAAATTAATGTCAGAAACGGAGAATAGTAGCAAAATATGGTCAATACCAAAAGATATTTTCAACTAATTATAACATCCTGAGAACACTTATACATTGCATACTTATACAATATTTTATTAAATATGCATTAATAAAAAGTCATTAAATTCAAGAGCAGAAATGATTCCATCACTTTGAACCAACATTCCTAAGGATTAAGGAATTGATAGTTTACCTAGTTCAGGATGAAATATAAATTACACATGACACAAAAAAGGTCTAAAACTTTGTACTTACAGGAATGTAGACATTCTATTATGGTTGTGGCATCAATGAAGTACCCTCCGCAAAGTACACACATTAAGTGTGGATTTAGCTCAGTAATCTTGATTCTGGTTGTTCGATGCATTTCTGCTTGACAAAAGATCCTGCAAGATACAGAAATAGTGGCCATAGTTCACAGAAAGAGAATCGACATTATCTCCAACTCCTAGTAACTGTACACTTAGAAATGCTGAGGCGTTCATGAAACTGGTTTAACACAGTACAGCTAGACTGTCCCCATGTTTTCTACAGAAGAAATGAACTAATCAGACTTGAATCAATTCTACCGAAACAGTGAAAAAGGTTCCAACTAAAGTTAACTTGTGGTCCCTCAGGTCATTCCAGCAGGGCGAAGAAAAGGTCTGGGGTGGGGGCAGGGAGCCAAGAGTATTCGGGTCTCTTTCTTCCATTTGTCCTCCAGCCCAGCAGCCCCACGGCTGCTGCAGTCGCCTCACAGTCCCCGCAGATATTTACCAACCGCTAGGGCTTGTTCAGAGTCTCCAAATTTATTGTAAAACTTCCTTATGGATCTTCAATCGAAAACCCAGGAGCATGCCCTGGCTTTCCACGGGTTCCTGCTGTTTTAGGCGCTTCCAGCAACCAGAATCTGGCACGTTTTTACCGCAACACAAAGGGAAAACAAATTCTGCTCTATCTGCATCCCTGGCATTTCCGGAGCTGGGTGCTGGGGCCTCAGGAGAAGCACCTCGAGTCCGCCTCGGGCTGGGGCCTGAGCGCGCGCGGACGCCGGGGGGCCGGGATGCGAGGGGCGGATCCGGCAGCGCTGGGGCTCCGTGGCTCCGTCTCGCTCCGGATTCGGAACTCGCCTCTGTCGGGGTTTCCATAGCAACTTACACTTACACTTGGCATCCGGCCACAGCTACAACTCCTCGCGGACCCGGCCGAGCCTGAGCTTCAGCAGGCGTGCGGGGCGGTCGGGCGGCGGCAGCGGTGGCGGCGGGCGCGGGGGAGGGGCTGGCGCGGCGCGGGGGCGGGGCCGGCGCGGGGGCGGGGTGGGGTGCGGGCGCAGCAGCGCGGCGAGGGGGTGGGGCAGCCCCACGAGGCCCGCGGCACCGGGGAGCAGAATCCTTGCCTGCTGCGACCCAGCGGGGCAACTGGGGAGGACCCTGGAGTGGGCGAGTGATAAAGGAAAATGCAAACCGCACTCCCGGCCATTTCGGACACTCTTGGGGGCCTCTTTCCACGTCGACTCCTCCCCGTACGAAGAGCTTCTTTCAGATCCTTTCGGTCTCTCCTGTTAGCAATCACTAGGTCAAAAATTTTCATGAAGGCAGCTTTTGAGAATTGCCAACTGTGCACTTAGCCCGAAACCGTCAGTGCTCAAGTTGCAGAGATGTTTATTGAACTGAACCTCTTTAAAACTTTCTTCTTTAATATATGAAGTTCTGCTGTAGATTAGAAGAGCGACACAAAATTTTGAAAGGCTGAAAACTGAAATCTGTTTTACAAAAGAAGGGGGTAAAGCCCTATGTATTATCTGAGCTATGCTGGAGGCAAGAAAAACTAATCAGTACAATAGTGACAATATGTACCGAACCATGTGACCAGCCCATTCCCAAAGCTAAATCAACACCTTGTCAACCCAGAGCGGCAATAGGAGAGAAAAGCAAATGTCATTTTCTCAGCCTAAACTCCAGAGAGACCACCCCCCCCCCCCCCCACACACACACATACGATGAAATCATCTTCCCAACAGATATTACATGTTATAAAAAGTCACGGTGGGGAACTGCCAGCAATGATACACCAATGTACAATCAAGGAAGTCAATTACTTCGTGTACTATTCTTGAAAAATACATTTCCTCCCCCCACTTCATTCATTTCAGAACCTGAAATAAGACTAGGCTTCTATACCTGTCTGAAGAACATTCTCAAGTTGTCTTGAATAGAAATCTGGGAGCTTGTGAAACTTGAAGATGTACCTGGGGTTTTAATTCTTATGAAATTTTAATGTACAGGAGGGAAATACCAATCAACATACCTCAATGGATGAAACTAAAATCTTCAAAGTACTAAAAAATGGTAAAAACAAAATAAAACCTCTTTTATGAAAGTGCCTAAAGTGGCAACCAGCGATTTCAAACAAAAAGTTTCACGTGTGAGTCCTCAGTTATCTTTGGTTTACCTATTTAGAAGAATACTGTAAACATATTGTTGATAAAAATCTAAGTGGGGTTGCAGAGGAGTTGTGGGTGGAGCAGTGTCCCTAAAGAGTAGCAATATTTAAATTCATTGTACTCGGTGATTAAAGACAAGTGTTCTTGATTGTTAAAGAAAACTCTCCTCGGGACACCACAGGACCTTTCCTAGAAAGACAGTTAAGGAGGTGATTTACTTCTATCTGCCTGTGAAAGCATACCGCACTAATAGCACCGATGATGAAGTTTAAGATAGGAGCTTCAATAAAAAGAGCTGTCTTTACTTCTCTACTTTACAGAAAACCAACACCAAACACAAATATTAACACAGAGAACAATCAAACCTCAATGGAAGGTTATCTCCTGATTGATTTTAAACATTTAAGTCACATGTACTTGACCAAAAACTCTTTCAAATTCATCCTAAGTCTTAATTCACATAACTCATATACCTAAGAATTCATCTTAAGTCTTACTTCCCACAACTCATATACCTAAGTTCAGAAGAATTTAGCCACAACCCTATTATCATTTATGCTTTTGTTACTATATAAAAATCAGTTCTTTGTCTTTTTATACCATTTAAAAGTACTAGCAGCCTAATAAAGACTGAAAACATTTGACAAGCTAATAAGGTGTAAGAAACACTTGCACCTTAGAAATGAAAACTTTCTAGGTTCCAACACAGAAATGCCAGCTAAGCAAGCAAAAATCCACCAAACAAGGGTAAAAGCATTCAATGGTTTAAACTTGCCATTATAGTATACCTAGTTGGGACTGTCAATTTGGTTGGAGGCCTCACACCAGTAATGTCAAATGAAGAAAAACAGAAGCGAGTCTTTAGGTTAACAATCGGCTTGACTATTGCAATCTAAAAAATGCAAATTAACTTCATAAGCCCAGTTGGGGCTCACAGCCCAATACAATTATGAGTGAAGTAGGGGTTAACTTGGCTCCTAGAGAGAATTCTGCTTATTTGGGCACTTAATGCACATCCAAGAATTTGGTAGGATTTATCAAGCATAATGAAATACTCAATTTTCTTACAAAAGTGTGTGTATACACACATGTGCACACACAGTTACTTTTACATGGCTTTCAAGATACTGCTAATAGATGGGTAACTTGCACAAGTAAGTTATTTGAAACACTTGCACTCTGGAGCACAAGTATGGAAATGTACTCAAGTATTAAAAATTTTATAAATTTCTTCATTAAATCAACCTCTAAGGGATTCTTATTATTTTACTTAAAACTCAAATGTTAATATAGTCTCATAAGTTACTATATACCATCAACAATTTGCATCCTTAAGTTTCAACTGTTTAATATAGCTTATGATGTGTTTCCAGAATTTGGGGGGATAGGGATATAAGTTGAACTACTCATAACAATCCAGGAACCACCAACCTACACTTGGCTTTGGAAAAATATGTCCAGAATTTTGCCTACTTTCAGGGAAGCGGTTAATGTATCCTCTTTCAAATATTGAACCGTGACCACTAAGCCCACCAAATCCTTTTATTGCAATTGGAAATGATCAGTCTATTTGTTTACTTCCAATTATTAACTATAAATCTCTGGAGAAAAGATCATGCTATATTGCTGTCAAACCCAAAAGACAGCATAAACATATTCAATCACTTTTTGTGCTTTTCCAGAGCATCTCTTTACCATATGACCTATCCTGACATTTAGCAAAATCTATAAAACGTAGTGGACTTAAGTCATGGTTCTAAGAAATTGAGAGAAAAAGTGTAGTCTCTGAGAAAGAAAAAGAGAAAGAGAGGAAAAAGAAGCTTTAAAGAGAGCGAAAAACCCTGAAAGACTAACGTCCAGTCACCATCATCATTCCAAAAAAGCTCCAAATTTGAAATAGCCACTTCCCAATGAGCACGTCCCAAGTGATGTTTAGAACTTACTCAAGACCGATAAAAAATAACACCTTGAAAACTTTACCATTTTAAATACTAATGCAGGAGACCTTGGAAACAACTGGGAACCGCCATCTTACAAGCCATCCAATTTCACACAAGTGTCCCTCCAACTTAAGTTAATAACATTTTTATTTGGGCTCTCCCCAGACTAACATCCACCTTAGTGGGACCGCTGCCCCCCACGTAACCCGTCCCTATAAAATGGGGGCGTTCTCTGATTGTTTAAACCCCTCAAATGCCCTTTCTTCGGAAGAGGAGGGAAGCCACTTGACCCAAGCAGCTCCCGATTTCAGGAACCCGTCCCCGTTTCATCAAAATCTACCTCTCAACAAAGGGTGCCATGGCCGCGAGAGCCTCAGAGGCTGCAAATAGAAGTGTTCTTCCCGGGGGCCCTGTGCGTCGCGAGGGTGTCAAGGGGCGCTGGGGGGAGAAAAGAACTAAAACGTGGAGCCGGGCTCGGCGCATCCCGGGCGGAGCGGGAGGCGGCTGGAGCGGCGCCGAGCCCGGCTGGCGGCAGCGGCGGCGGCGGCGCTGGCTACGGGTCGGTCCCGGCGCCGCGGGAGTCGGTGGGCGGCGCGGGCGCGGGCGCGTGCTCGCGGGCGCGGGCGGCGCGCGGGGCCGGCGGGCAGCGGCGCGGGGCTCGGCGCCCACGCTGTCAGCGCCCTCCCGGCCCGCGGGGCGAGGCGCGGGGGGGGGGGGGGGGCCGTTCCCAGTCCACCCGCGGCCGCGGCTCCAGCCCCGCGCGGCCCCCGCCGGCCCCCGGCCCCGGCCCCGGGGCGCCTCTCCTCCTACGTACCCGGAAAAAGCAGCCGGCGAGAGGCGATCGAAGCGGGCGGAAAAGACAATGAAAGTTAAAAGTCGTTCAGCAGAAAATGAATGTGAGCCAAGCGGCCATCTTGAAGCGAGCTGCAGACGCCGCTGTCAATGGGCAACAAGCGCAGCCGAGAGGAGCCGCGGCCGCCGCGCTCGGCTCATGCTGCCTCCCGAGCGCGGCCTCCTCCTCCTCCGCCTCGGCCTCCTCCTCCTCCGCCTCGGCCTCCTCTTTCTCCTCGGCCTCCAACACCTCCTCCTCCTTGGCCTCCTCCTCCACCTCCTCCTCCTCCTCCTCCTTGGCCGCCGCCGCCTCCCGCTCCGCACTCTGGGGAGGGAGCGCGCGGTGGGGGTGCGATCAGTATTATTCTGCGGGGCTGGGAGGTATTTCTAATCCGGATCGGGGCTCCCTCGCCAACATCCCCATTGTCTCGTCCCGATCTCTGCCTTTAATACTACGATTATTATTTCATAGTTGCTGTGGGGAGCGGAGAGTGGGTGGGGGGCGCCGTGTGTGTGTGTGTGTGTGTGTGCGCGCGCGTGCAGAGCGGCGGGGGGAGGGGAGGAAGGATGAGGAGGGGGAAGGGAGGGTGGAAAAAAAATGCACCGCTGAAGGCAGTGGAAACTGACACTGGCTCCAAAATGGCTCAGAGTCTGCCCGCCCCCTCCCCCCCCCACGGGTCACGTGCTCCCCTCATTCCTTAAGGGCGGCCTGGGAATTAGTGTCGGTGTAGTCGTGCCCGTGGCCGCCCCCTCCCCTCGGAGCAGCGCGACCCAGGCCCCCACCTCCCGCCCCCCGGCTCTGCGCAGCGGAGGCTACTAGGACATTTCTCCACAACGCCACACGCGCCACCCGGCTCTCGACGAAGAAATCGCTCCAGTCCTGCACGCAGCTCAGCCCAGCCCACCCCCAGTTATTTCATTTTTTTCTGCCCTACGCCTCCGCGCGCGGCCAAGTCCACAGGCTCCAACTGCGGAGCGCGCAGGCCACCGCCCCACTCTGGGCCCAGACGCCGGCGCCGCGGCGCGGAACCTGCGCGCGAGTTGGGCTCGCGGAAACAACAGCGCCTGCCCTTGTCGCCCCGCGGCCGCGCCGGCCCCCTTCCCCTCCCGCCAGCTGCCGAGGCGGGGCGCGCGCCGGCAGCCGCTTTCTCCGGCAGGGGCTCCGCGCGGGGCTGGCGGGCCGGGGCACGGCGCGGGTGAGGGTCCGGCTGCGGGCCAGCCCCTCGGCGCAGGTAACGGGAAAGGCCAGCTCCCCTCCGCAGGGCAACCGGGCCCTCTCCTCAAGTCTGGGAGCTGCAGTCTTCAACAAACCCCGGGGATCGCATCCTTTCCCCCTGGGTTTAATTTTAATCCAGAGAAAAGGCGATCGTTAAAAGTTAACGCTAATTCAGTCTTCAGAGTAATAATTAACATACAAACTCACATCCAAACGCTCAGTTCTTTTGGTGGTAACTTATTTATTCAGAATGTAAATACTTGAAAAAGGATCAAAATGGATCAATGTACAGTAAATACTAAAGATTCAAACAGTTTCCTTCTTAATTCACAAGTGTAAATAAGTGTCAATTTGATGAGTGGCATAAATCCAAAGAAAAAATTTTTTCTCTTAATAAAGGATATCCAGCTGGCAAAAACGAGGTTCGGCTGACGGCAAGGATGGTTTTCTTCTAGACCCCGGCGAATTGCTAACTTCCCCAAGTTACAACTGAGTTGCTCTTTCCAGGCTTTTCGAAGCATCTTTAAGTTTCCCCACTAAGTCCTAAAAGATGTATATAATGCTACATTTTTAAGATAAAACACGGAAAGAGTATCCAAATTTGAGAAAGATTCAAGAAAAAAAGAAGGGAGACAATTTCTATGAGTAACAAACTATAGAAGTGATCCCTGAAAGTATAGTCTTGGGAGACAATTTCTAAACACGTTAATATCCTCACAAGAATATTAACCTTGTACAGACCATCAAAAGAAGGTTTTCCTCTAAATAGTTCATCTTCAAATCAGCTACTTGCTCTCAGATTTGAAATCTGAATTATAACCAAATCCTCTTAACAGGCAAGGTACTTTAAATTAAATTTCTCAAGTTATCTAACAAAGAGTACACTGTATTCACATTTTCTGAAAGGTTAAAGTTTGATTAATGGTTACATTAAAACAACTGCAGGATATGCCTTTTGGAAAATTCTATTTCATTAAAATTTCAAGCAATGATCTTCATTTTTTAGGCAGTAGTAAATAAATTCGTTGTCAATGTAGTTTTGGATTTTCCACCTTACATTGGTAATATAAAGTTTTAGAAAATTATATGTACTTCTCCCTTTAGAAAAAGTCATTTAAAACCCCAGTTTAATAATCCTATTTTGAAAGTTTAATTCAATTTCTAAAAGCAAAGAAGGCATTTTCGAAGTCATGTTTGTAATTCTGCTTTGTCCTATGTATCAAACTCATCAGAAATAGAAGAAATTTACACTCAACACTACACTTCAGAAGTTTAAATGGAGGGAATAGCAAATATAGACCAATTCTCTATTAGTAAGATGTTAATGTCAAAAGTGAAGTCTGCATTAAAATATTGCTTTTTAAGTCCTCTTACCATTAAATCCTTAACCAACCTTCATTATCTACTGACACATGGTTAGATTATTTTTCTTTTGAACTTTCCAAAAGCATAATTCTCAATTAAACATCTATAAAAAGGTATATTCACAGATCTTAATACTGTACCTGTAATTGTTCCATGTTGCAACTAAAACTAATCTCTGGGTGGGATGGAGAATCAGTGTTCTAGGGAAGAAAAAAAAATGTTTATTTAAATCAAAAAAATGAAAATTCCAGCATACATTTAATTTTTAGACAGGGCTAATGCATAAATACCTCTACATTTAAGGTCACCAAATATGCAGGTCTGTACATCTTATGAAGTTGATTGGTCTAAAACAACACAAGACATTTCAGTCTTTAACTCGTATTTTAAGTGCCCTAAATAGCCCTACAGAACAGTTAAACTTTACCTTTATCTGATATTCCAAACGCCAAGAAACATCAGTTATATGAGGGAGAGATCTGCCTATACTGAAAGATACAAAGATAATTTTGTACATAGTATTTACAGAAAACTTTCAATATTTTTCTTTACTAAGAAAAGTGTCTACCTTCCACACACCACCCCCACACACAAATTTTCATCCATTCTGAATTGGTAAGCTTCATTTTCAAGTTCTGAACAGTAAAGGAGCATTTAAAAAATTATCTCAATAAACTTTATGTTTTAAAACATTAGCTTAACTTCAATTGTTTAACTTGCCCTTTGGCCCCTTTTCTTTTGGTTAAGATCCCTGTTTCTTTTCACTTTACCCAGTTCTGTTTCACACCAGCACTCTCCATTTCATACCTGCAAGTGAAAAGTAGCTCAACTTGACACCTAATAGGGTACCTACCTTCCCAGTAGCATTTCTAGGGAATCCTTATTATTCTGGAGGGTGAAAAAATGAAAAGAAAACACATCTTTGCAAACAGAGTAGAAAAAAAATATATTAATTGTTAATTTTTAAAAATTGACATAAGTAACCTGATACTCCGTGCAAAACAGTTCTATTCGCTCTCTATCAAATTTACAGTCTTCTAGATAAGTGCTAAAGGAAAAAAGAAACCAATATTTAGTTCCAACTTTAAAAACTAAAATTGGAATCATAAAGTTACTATTTGATAATATATGGAATTTAAGTAAATCCTATACCTTAGAGTTGATTTGTCAGCTCGTTGCTTTCCTGCTTCCAGTATGTAAGCTGCAGCTGCTGAATGACAATGTTTTAAAACCACTGGGTCGATATGTTTCAAGTCTGGGTGATCTAAAATAAATTAATTGCCAGTGATGCCTGTGATGAATTTTTTATAGTCATGTTTCTAAAAGGCATCTTTCAAAGCCCTCCTTTAACGAGATAACAAAAAAATTCCATTATAAGGACTGGCAATTGTAAGTAAATGAGATGAGCAACAAGGTCAATGGCAAAACAATAAAGAGCACACACCAATAATTCTGTTTCCTGGTTTCAACTACCTTCTTTTATTTTGCCTTAATATTTTTACTGTTTTATAAAAAATATTATGATCTCAAAGAAAAAATAACTATAGTGGTCATTCCAACACTGGAGTAAATTCAGAGGAAAATAAGAACATAGTTTATATGGTTCATATTTAAGAATGACTAACCATTCCCTCTAAAGATTAATTATAGGGTAAATGGCTCCATGGACATTAATACATCAGGAGAGGCGAGGGCCCAAGTTCAGAATATTAAATATAATTTTCAAATATTTTAAGGTTTTGACAGCCATCCTTTTTTTTTTTTTTTTTTTTTTGAGATTACCCAGGTGGTGGTTACTATTTTCGTTTAAAGAACTTCCACTTTCATACTTTTTGGACAAGTATTTAGTTCATGACACTACAGAAACAAAAAATCAGAATTGTTGGGATATTTATATTTAAGAAAAATATCTAAAAGCGATCTGTCTTAAAATGTCTTCAATCCATTCAAGCACCGCACTCCGCAATCACTGGCCGCACAACTTAAAAGACTCGTCTCCTGGTAACTGGCACCGAACAAAAAAACATTATGCACATTCTAGGCGTGGAACCTGTGCAAAACAGATTAAAGAGTGTTGGAGTGACCAGAGGAACCTGAGGTGTTCTCTAAGTTGGAAAATGTCAACACTATTTGACCTAGTAATTACTTTGGAAACAGATCCTTTAAAACCTTTGCCAGCCTAGCACTGCAAGTTTGAGTTGCAAGGGAGCTAGCCTGATGAAATAGAAGTGTCAAACAGCCTTTGCATCAGACCAGGCTGAAAACCTTAGACCTTTAGGCCACAAACAAGACTTAAACACGGGCTTTACAAAGGAACAAAGAGCCTGGGAGGGGGAATCGGGCTAGGAACGTGGAGCTGGCTCTGTGCAGGTGCCAACTGGGGACAGAACAATTCTCGGGGTCCGCTCTGAGTTCTGGCAGAGCCACAGTCCCACACTCCGTCCAGAGCGAAGGGCAAAGCCGGGAGACTTCCTCATCCAGAAGCTTGCCCCCTCTCGTTCGGTCTCGCAGCTCTCCAGTGAGCGCCCCTCCACCCAGGCCGAGCCAGCTCCGAGCCAAGAGGCTTACCTAACACGGCCTCGTCCGCCTGGGCGTCAAGCAGGCTCTGGAAAGCCGCCCGGAGGAGAAGCGTGAAAGCGTTGGAGTCAAAGGAGCCAGGATCCGCCAGCATCTGGAAGCCTTTCTGCACATACTCCGAGAGTTCCATTGTGAGCGCGCTGTGACCTTCGACACGCGCACCACGTGATACGCGCCGCGCGCTCAGCTGATGCGGCTGCGCGCGCCCGCCCGCCCGCGCGCGCGCACAGGCGCGCGGCTCCGGCCGGCGGCGCGGGCTGCGGGCCTCCCAGTCCAGGGCCTCCCGCGTGTCTCCCTGCCCTCGCCCCGAGCCGCCCGCGCCGGCTGCCCGCTGCCTCTTCCTTCTGCGCCGGCTGCCAGAGCTGCCAAGCCTGAGCGATAGGGGCGGCCTTGGGTGCTTTGTGGGCGTGCTCTGTGCTTTCTCTTCCCCTCGGCGCTCACCTGGGATGTCACCGAGTCCCGCGGGGCTCCGCGGCCGCCTTCCCTGAAAAGACCCCCTTGTGGGTGGCTCTAGGTGTCTGGATCCCGCCCCACTTCCTTGAAAATACGCCTGCCCGCTTAGCGCTCAGAGCGACAGCCCGCGGAAAGCTCCAATTTAGGGCAACTGATCTTTTTTTTTTTTTTTAAGTTTGTTTCTTTTATTCAACAGCTTAACCTCCCAGCACTGCCCTTTTGTGAGACTGTGGACATCTAATTATGTAATTCTTGTTTATTTTTTTTCTTTTTCATTATAATTTCTGAAGTACGGCCATTGATTCCTTCCTGCGTGGGACGTGCGTGTCTATACACCTAGAAAGTACATATAGCACGTGTGTGTAGTAATGCACTTCAACGACTGAGGGATTAATTCATTATTCACGAAGGCATTTGACAGAATTATTAAAATTTGTATATACCGCTGCAAATAAGTACCTTTCAAAAGCAAACATACAAATTTTGTGCTACTGGACTCAGTATCTATGGATTCATTTTTAATTACTCAAAGAATCTATATATTTACATCATTTATCTTAGTAAATACAGTTAGGAACAGCAAGACTTTTATTAGAAAAAGTAAATTACTGTTCTGGATACCCATAACTTTAAAGATTCAAATATTGTATAAATTTTAACTTTCTTCATATTTCTACGAAGTTGAAGAACAAGAGTGATTCTTTAATAAATAAATAAATAAATAAATAAATAAATAAATAAATAAACTGCGAAGCAAAATAGACTGCATTTTTTATCCAAAGGATTTAAAAGGAAAAGTCAAAATGCCAGTTTTTTATGGGTGGAGGGGAGAGATAAGGAACAAGGAAAGTATTTTAGTCTTCAGAAGAGGTTATTTAAAACAGACTCAACGTGAAGGATGTTTCTGCCATAATTTGAGTGCTTATTCAGGGAAAAAAAATGTTTCTAATATATATAGTCAACATTTAATCTTACACCGATACACAGAGAGCCCCTGACACTATACTAGGATGCAAGTGGAATAATTTAGCCCCAGTAACAGACTGAGCACTTGTTCTTTGAAGGCTTTGAAAGGCATGTGAACGAGCTCTTCACTCCAGTGAGCATATAGGACCCAGTGAAGGATTTAAAAGTTTCCCTAGACTCTTTATGAAACAAACACTTATTAATCATGTCATCTTTTCTCCCACCTCTCATTTTCTTTAAAAACTACTTGTTTCTCATCAGTAGTGAAATGTCAGTCAACAAATTTCCAGATATCTGATTTACATAGGGGAATATTTTGAAGGGCAGAGTTGTGTAAATGTTAAACAATAGTAACAACACCTATGCTCATTATGTTTATTATACAAATTTTATGACCTTGCATAACACTGATTGTTAATATTCTAATAATTTTTTTTTTTTTTTTTTTCCTGAAGCTGGAAACGGGGAGAGACAGTCAGACAGACTCCCGCATGCGCCCGACCGGGATCCACCCAGCACGCCCACCAGGGGGCGACGCTCTGCCCACCAGGTGGCTATGCTCTGCCCCTCCAGGGCGTCGCTCTGTTGCGACCAGAGCCACTCCAGTGCCTGGGGCAGAGGCCAAGGAGCCATCCCCAGCGCCCGGGCCATCTTTGCTCCAATGGAGCCTCGCTGCAGGAGGGGAAGAGAGAGACAGAGAGGAAGGAGAGGGGGAGGGGTGGAGAAGCAGATGGGTGCTTCTCCTGTGTACCCTGTCTGGGAATCGAACCTGGGACTTCTGCACGCCAGGCTGACGCTCTACCACTGAGCCAACCAGCCAGGGCCAATATTCTAATAAAATTTGAGTTGATAATTATAATCATATTCCATTTGGTGTTGAAAAAACAGCATTAAGGCTTGAGCATAAATTTTCATTTTTTAAAAGAGGACAGGAAATATAATTAAATAGTTGTGAATTTGCAGGCATAAAAGAAAATTCACAAGGATTGTTTCCCTTACAAAAATTGTTATGTTACTCTCTTATACATGTGTACTTATTTTCTCTAACAGAGCATTGGTCGTCTTCAGTCTGAGTATATTTATGTGTTAGGCCCAAGTGATTGGTATGTTTCCAGCTCACAAAAAAAATTTTTTTTTTTTTTTTTGTATTTTTCTGAAACTGGAAACGGGGAGAGACAGTCAGACAGACTCCCGCATGCACCCGACCGGGATCCACCCGGCACGCCCACCAGGGGAGACGCTCTGCCCCTCAGGGGCGTCGCTCTGCCGTGACCAGAGCCACTCTAGCGCCTGGTGCAGAGGCCAGGGAGCCATCCCCAGCGCCCGGGCCATCTTTGCTCCAATGGAGCCTTGGCTGCGGGAGGGGAAGAGAGAGACAGAGAGGAAAGAGGGGGTGGGGGTGGAGAAGCAAATGGGCGCTTCTCCTATGTGCCCTGGCCAGGAATCGAACCCGGGACCCCCGCACGCCAGGCCGACGCTCTACCGCTGAGCCAACCGGCCAGGGCTCACAAAAAATTTTTAACCACAATGTTTTCTGATGCTAGAAAACTGGAAACTTTCTACTGTAGGTACATTTATTTCAACTACCTTTGAAGCAGGTACAGGATTAAGTATTTGTTTCAATGCAGATAGAACATGTGAGTCTTTGACAAGTAACCCCATAAAATACATGGAAGTATGATCATTCAAATGGCATGATTATCCAGATGTAGACTCTCTTGCTTGCAGGAAAAAAAAGTATTTTATATTGTTAGAAAAACTATGTAATACATTCTGAAAGGGTGAAAAATAATTTAAAATTTATGCTTTAATCACTGAAAACCACCTTGGAGCTTTCACTAGAATTTAAAATTTTTTGTAGGTTTAAAGCTAATAGACTAAATTTGGCCTCAAATAGCCTTTAAAAATAAAATAGATATTTAAACATCCTCATGTTAATAAATTTTTCCTTCTAAACTGCAGGTATTAAGATAGACAATGCTGATAAATTTGTTTTTCTTTTTGAGAATCTAGAAGTTATTAAAAGAATTAGAAAGCATCATTTTGAACATTTTAGAGTGTTTAACATACTTTGTATCTTTTGAGCTGGTTAATTATTTTTTCTTTTCTGTATTTTTTTTTTTTTTTTTAGAAACTGATTTAATATTGGCTTCTGCACTGGGAGTATAATTAAAGTGGTCTAGGGTGTATATATAGGATATCTGTGATCGGCTTTTTCCAAAGGCCTCATTGGTAGTTTTGTTAGTTTTATGAAGTGAAATCTTTTCTAATGTTCTTTTAGTTTGTATAAATGCTTTTGCTTTTGTGCAAAGAAAGCTGAAGGAAAATAATCCTTTACCTTAAGAGTTTGTTGAACATCGTGGGGAGGGGAGGAATAGCCAATATGCTTAAGTGCCCATGAGTCATTCAGAGCTTTTAACTGGCATAAGAACTATGCATTCTAATGGAGTTCTATTTTATTCCTGCCCATTAGATACTTGCTCATTTTCTAGAAAGAAGAACGTGAAAAACGTTTAAAAATTACCTATATACACAGGTGATGAACACATAATGCATTATACAGATGATGTATTATAGACTCATACACCTGAAACCTATATAATTTTATTAAATAATGTCTCCCCAATAAAGTCAATAAGTAATTGTTGATTTAAAAAATTGCCTATACATCCCTGGCCGGTTGGCTCAGTGGTAGAGCGTCAGCCTGGTGTGCAGAAGTCCCAGGTTCGATTCCCAGACAGGGCACACAGGAGAAGCACCCATCTGCTTCTCCACCCCTCCCTCTCTCCTTCCTCTCTGTCTCTCTCTTCCCCTCCTGCAGCGAGGCTCCATTGGAGCAAAGATGGCCCGGGCGCTGGGGATGGCTCCTTGGCCTCTGCCCCAGGTGCTGGAGTGGCTCTGGTCGCAACAGAGCGACGCCCTGGAGGGGCAGAGCATGGCCTCCTGGTGGGCAGAGCGTCGCCCCCTGGTGGGCGTGCTGGGTGGATCCCGGTTGGGCGTATGCGGGAGTCTGTCTGACTGTCTCTCCCCGTTTCCAGCTTCAGAAAAAATACAAAAAATAAAAATAAATAAATAAAAATAAAAATAAAAAATTGCCTATACACAAGAAACCATTTTCTCTCTGACTCCCTCATACTGATTCTTTTATAGTTAGTAAACTTAAAACCTTGACATAAATATTAATAAAAATAAAATTTTCTATTTTAATGTTACTTGAACCACAAATGGACAGTTGGGGGGAATACTTAATTGAATTA
Source organism: Saccopteryx leptura (assembly GCF_036850995.1). Classification (NCBI taxonomy): domain Eukaryota; kingdom Metazoa; phylum Chordata; class Mammalia; order Chiroptera; family Emballonuridae; genus Saccopteryx; species Saccopteryx leptura. The sequence continues at coordinate 125,887,114 of NC_089507.1, forward strand.
TATATGACATTTGAGAGTATGGATCAAAATTATTTGTGATATTTATAACATCTATGTACATTCTTTTATTAACTTGGTAAGGCAAAGATTGGGACTTCAAATCTGAATGGTCAAGTGTTTGCATATTCACGATCACAGTGAATTTGTTCCCTGTTCAGTGGTTTCAAATTGAGTCTTATGTCACATAGGTTGTCCAACAGACCACACTGAGTAGTCAGAGGGGACAACAAAGATTTTAGCTTTTATTTTCAAATTAAATATGTAATCCAATTCCTGATCATTTCTAAATGGTCATTGCTATAATAATTAACGTAGGCAAATTGAACTTTTATTTTAACCTTTCACATATTAAGGCTATGTTATATATATGGGCTTTTAGATAAAAATTTAAAGTCATCTAAGTGGAATTAGAGCCTTAATATGTGAGGAAAATGAAATGCTCTTTACATTCAAGAAACTGGAACCAAGGACTGAAAAATCAATGATACAATATACTCTAATACACTTAGCAAGTTCATGCTTATGGTTTTGCACAAGTCTTTAGGATTCCCCCCCCCCAAGAGCTTGTATTCAGAATATTTAGACTACATAGTATAATTGCTATTTCAGTAATATTTTCATAAATTAGTATCATTTTAAAATATCACTTTTAGATAGTTGTATCAGGGAAATATCAAATATAAAACTTAAAAATGTGCTAAAGCAATAAACAAAATTAAGTATTTTAAATCTCAGTTTTGACATATTAAATTATCACACTACTAAGAAATATAATTTGTTAAAAAGATAAGTCTCGCCTGACCTTTGGTGGCACAGTGGATAAAGCATCGACCTGGAATGCTGAGGTCTGAACACTGGTTCGAAACCCTGGGCTTGCCTGGTCAAGGCACATATGGGAGTTGATGCTTCCTGCTCCCCACTTCCCATGTCTTTCTCTCTCACTCTCTCTCCTCTCTAAAATGAATAAATAAAATCTTAAAAAAAAGATAAGTCTCAAAGCATTTCCTGAAGTTAGAAAACTTCAATTTTGTTGAATTTTGCAAACAGAAAATCCTATAGTCAAGAAAGTCTCATAAAAGGAAAATACTTTTTGATTTTGTGAAGTGAAATTTGGGAGATATCATCAAGTGTCATATTATTATTCTGCTAGCTACTTGGTCAAAATAAGATGACTTTATCATGAAAGGTGTGCACATTATAATAAAATTATAATTTTTAATATAAAATCTTTGTATTTAACCAGTCTATAGCTTTGAAAAGATTCTGTGCATATTACAAAAGTCACATCTGCTCTTTAAAGCTTCTTTTAGGAAGTCTAATCCCTAATTTTGAAGCAAAGCAACTAAATATTACATGAGAAATGTGAGTTGTATAGACTAAAATTATGAAGTCTTCAGCTAGGAAGAAACAAGAAATTAGTTTTTAAAGGAAATGAAAAACAAATGCAGTTTTTCAAGGGATGAAGGTAAATTTTAATTTAAAGTCTAGATTAGAACAAAGAGCTCAATCATATTCCAAATTACATTCAACGAGGAAAGAACAGGTTATTGAATTATGTCTTAGAATTTCTTTATGTAGATAAATAAAAACTAGTAATTTATTTTAAAATTCAGTAAGTGATTTAAATGATTACAATTTACTTATTTTTTATGGATTATAAAAAGCCAGTTTACTCCTCAAATCACATAATTCATATCTACTTTGCCAGTGATATGAAAATTAGAAACGGACCAATCATCCAATAAATTCTGTCAAATAGACAATTTGGATAATAAGCACTATTTCCACCTCACCAGCAGGTTAATTTTATTCTCTACTTAGGCTGTAAATATACCACTTTGATTTCCTATGTCATCAATCAGAATCACCCATGGCTTGGCTACAAGAGAATGCAAGTGAAGCGTGGACACAGTTGAAACAAGTTTACTTGATAAATATATTCAATTAATTCTGCCATGTGTCTACACACTGCCCTTTAAATTGTTATCATATTTTTTAAAAAGAGAGAAAGATTAAATATAAGAAAGGAAGGAAGGGAGAAAGGGAAGAAGGAAGGAAGGAAAGAAGGAAAGGAGGGAGGGAAAAAAGGAGAGGGAGGGAGGGAGGGAGGAAGGAAGGAAGGGAAAGAAACAGGAGGAGGGAGGGAAGGAGAAAGGGAAAATAGTTTTTCTCTTCATGAGGAAAAAATATCATAGAAAGTTTATTTACTGTTTATTTCCTCTTGTAGCCAAGAGAATCCATTCCAGCCAGATTCTCTTGGCTACACTAAATTCAGCTACACCAATTCAACTGAGCTTCGCAATAATGCTTGAAATGGACTGGAAGTTTCATCTGTCAGGTCCAGAACCGAATCAGATTCCTACATCTTGATATTTAGATTACAACAACAGAATATCTAATATATTCTCCTTTTTGAAAAATAGATTTTGAACTCCCTATTCTAACACTATTTATACCTCAGAAATTGGAGTTTTTCCACATCCATAAATTTCAACAATAAAGGGAACAAATCGGCCTACTCTATGAAATACTGTCTAAAGCCAATAATTTATAAAAGTTTGTATTTTGAGACCATGGTTTTTACATTTAAATTTTGAAATTTAATTAATATATAAATATTCAATTTAATCTTGTGTAAAGGACTATAATTTAAAAAATAAAAATAGAAACAAAGAAAATAAGAAAGGAATGTTTCATAAACTAAATTCAGGTAACACTAATCTATACTTGCTTACAAATGGAAGATTTGACCACCACTTATAAATAATTTCAGAATGGAAACTGTGTAAATAAGAATACATGATCTGAACTAAATATATTACAAATACTTAAAACACTATACCAAATGTGCTTTTATCTCATTTAACGTAAACATTGAAACGGAAATTGATATTTTAAAAGAGTTTACCTGACAAAGAAAGGCCTAGGTATAAGTGATTTAATATTTTGGAAAATTATAATATTTTAAATAATACTATGTAAAGATTTAACATTTTAATTGTGGTTATTTTGAATCTCTTATTTTTAAGAGAATATATATATATTATCTCTCATCAAAATAAAACAAAACAATTTTATGCAAAATTCAGTCTAAAAATAATTGGATTCAACTTTCTCACTTATATTTTTGCATACATAGAACTATTCAGAGAATACATTGGTTTATACATAACTGATTTTTTTTTTTTTACAGGGACAGAGAGAGAGTCAGAGAGAGGGATAGACAGGGACAGACAGACAGGAATGGAGAGAGATGAGAAGCATCAATCATCAGTTTTTTCTTGCGACACCTTAGTTGTTCATTGATTGCTTTCTCATATGTGCCCCGACCGCGGGCCTTCAGCAGACCGAGCAACCCCCTGCTCAAGCCAGCGATGCTGGGTCCAAGCTGGGCGACCTCAGGGTCTCAAACCTGGATCCTTCTGCTTCCCAGTCCGACGCTCCATCCACTGCGCCACCGCCTGGTCAGGCCATAACTGATTTTAACACCATGATAAATGTTCAGAAAATAATTTTATAGTTTGTTGTGAAAATGGGTGCCTATGAAACATGAAAACTTTCCATTTCCCCACCCAAGATAAACTCAGTTTTATTCTCCCTAAACTTTTGATTGTTTTATTAAGGTTAAACATAAACATAGTCCTAATTCTTTCAAGTATTATTTTAAAAATTACATTTTTTATTCTTTTTTTTTTTTTTTTTTTTTTTTTTAGAGAGGAGAGGGAGAGACAGAGAGAGGAGAGACAAAGAGAGAGAAGTGGGGGAGGAGCTGGAAGCATCAACTCTCATATGTGCCTTGACCAGGCAAGCCCAGGGTTTCGAACCGCCGACCTCAGCATTTCCAGGTCGACGCTTTATCCACTGCGCCACCACAGGTCAAGCTAAAAATTACATTTTTTGTTGTAAGCATTTTAATCTGTATTTATGGAAAGGGGTTGGGGGGTACAAGTTTTATAAAAGGTTTTTAATGTCATAAAATACTGGGAAATTACAGATGTTCTTTGACTTTGGATGGTTTGACCTACAACTTTTCAACTTTATAATACTGCAAAAGTGATATGCATTCAGTAGAAACTTATTCAAATTTTGAATTTTGATCTCTTCCCAGGGTAGCAATATGCTATATGATAGTCTCCTGTGATGCTGGGCATTATAAAATATACCTTGTGTTCGATATTTTGCCCAACTAGAGGCTACTATAGGTGTTCTGAACATGTTTAAAGTAGGCTAAACTAAGCTATAATGTTTGGTAGGATAAATATATTAAATGCATTTTCAACTTACAATATTCTCAATTTACAGTGGGTCATCTGGACACAACACCATCATAAGACAAAGAGTATCTACAATGGTGTCAACTAGCATCAGGATAAAAGGGAGAATTGTATTAACATAGTCAATTAAGTACATGTAATTAGACACTTGAACCAGAGTTACTAGTATCTGGGTAATTACTCAATTTTCTTTTTATTTTGCTCTAAAGGAAATAGACCTGGATCATTTGGAGCAACAGTATTCTAAATAAAAATTAATCAGATGTTGGCAATTTTTATTTAACTTGCAGTGCTCTAAAATTATAGACCAAAAAATGAGAAACTTGATAAAAAGCATAGATGGGAATACATCAGCAAATGAGGCACAGGAAAACTGAATTTTTATTTGCTTTTCATTTCATTTTCTTTGAAAGTGACAGAAAATTTTAAATGAGACCCAACTACAGTAATATAGGTGAGTAGTTGACAGCAAATACTTTGGATTTTGTTAAATAGTAATTTCATTAAAATATTTGGAGATTAGCCTGACCAGGCAGTGGTGCAGTGAAAAGATCATCAGACTGGGACACAGAGAACCTAGCCAGGTTCAAAGCCCAGAGGACACCGGCTGGAGAACGGGCTCATCCAGCTTGAGCGCGGGCCCATCAGCCTGAGCACAGGGTTGTTGGCTTGAGTGTGAGATCATAGACATGACACCATGATCGCTGACTTGAGCCCAAAGGTCACTGGCTTACAGCCAAAGGTCGCTGGCTTGAGCCTAATATCACTGGCTTGAATAAGGGGTCACTCACTCTCCTGTAGCCCCCCCCTTCAAAACATTTATGAGAAAGCAATCAATGAACAACTAAGGTGCCCCAACGAAGAACTGATGCTTCTCATCTCTCTCCCTTCCTGTCTGTCTGTCCCTATATGCCCCTCTCTCTGTCTCTGTCTCTGCCTCTGTCACAAAACAAAACAAAACTATATTTGGGAATTAAAATGAATTGTTTTATAAGACCACTAGTATCAGTAAAGAGACAAATTTTGTTTTATAGATTTTTATAGCCTATGCATTCCTTTTTAAAAGGACTCTTTCAATAGTGTATACTGGAACATTTTACATTTGCCAATTATAAGAGAAGGAAAACAACATTCTACTATATATGTTGTAGATATGAAGGTTGTCTTAAATTATTTTTGTAACAAGGTGGATAAAAAGAAAAATCTTAAATATAGATGTCTGTGACCTATTTTAACCAACAATTAAAGTAGTTTTAGAAAAATGAAATCATTTTGGACTAATACTTTAAAATTAATTTTGATTTTATTTTGCTTATATTCTGTTTCTAAAAGTTACTATGATCAATATTTGTCTGTTTGTAGAAACTCTGACGTTCCATGATGACTAATGTTCAAATTGAGTCATAATGATAGCCTGTTATATTAAAATAAGGGGTGACTGTAGGAAAGTAGTCATTTTGCGAGCAAACATCCTGTCAGGTAATTGGAGGGGTGCGGGAGGCAGGTAAGCATATGTCATAAAGGAACAGACTTAAATCTTTAGCTAAGCTTTAAGTGTATCACTGACATAAATGACATGGAGACAATCTATTTGTGTTTGCCTTAAGTTTTTTCTCTTTGGTTAGATTTGAACATATTCAACATGATTTCTAAGATGGTTAAAAAAAATTACATTGAAATGTCATCAGAATCTCAGGCATAGTTTTATACTATGCAATTTTAAATGATTATTCCAGCTAATATAATAACCTAATTGTGGATAATGCTACGTTGTGTATTGGAATAGTATTACACCATTATTTGAACAAAAACAGTTGTTACTCTTTTTTCCTTTAAGATAATCTGAATAATTATTTTGGAAATATAAGAGTTTAAATGACAGATTTTTTTTAGTAAGTGAGAGGTGGGGAGGCAGAGAGACAGACTCCTGCATGCAACCCGACCAGGTCCACCCAGCAAGCCCTGTACCAGGGCGATGCTCTGTCCATCTGGGGCTGCTGCTCTGTTGTTTGGCAACCAAGCTATTTTAGCATCTGAGGTGAGGCCATGGAGCCATTCTTAGCACCTGGGGCCAACTATGCTCAAACCATTAGAGCCATGGCTGGGGGGGGGGGGGAGAAGTGAGAGGGGTGGGGAAGCAGATAGTTGTTTCTCCTGTGTGCTCTTACCAGGAATCGAACCCTGGACTTTCACACACTGGGCTGATGCTCTACCACTGAACCAACCAGCTAGGGCCTTAAATGATAAATTTAAGGACTAGAGTTTATTCTTAGTTTTAAGTGGAATATCAATATTTTGAATAACATATTTGACTAGGTTCACAAGATTTATTGATAAAAAATATTTTAGAGAGGATTTATCCAGATATTTATATATTGTTTTTAATAGGGAGATTTTCATAATCTTGCCCTAAAAGTTTATTTTTATCTTAATAACTATAAGAATCACTAAAAAGTAATATAAATAGCCTGACCTCTGGTGGTGCAGTGGATAGTGTCGACCTGAAATGTGCCGGTCAAGGCACATACAGGAGGCAACTACTATGAGATGATGCTTCCTGCTTCTCCCTTCTCCCCCTTCTTTCTCTCCTTCTCTCTCCCCTCTCCTTATAAATTAATAAATAAAATCTAAAAAGAAAAAAACTAATATAAAAAGTCAGAATGCCTTCTTAGCACATTGCTGACCGGCAATTTTACGCAGAAGTTATCTCAGGTCACCGGCTATTTTTTCATAATTGAGTATGAATTTAAATAAACTTCAGTATATTTATACATAATGAATTTAAATGAAACTTTGTACATATATGCTATATATTATATTTTATACATATTATATATTTTAGTAATTTTTTTTGGTGTGGTGTACTGTATAGCAATCACCTACGTGTAATGGTACACAACATGTTTTGCAAATATATCTGGTTTCGCTGCACTTCCCTTTTGAAACACACACTTTACACATTTTAGTTGGATTGAACATGACAAAGAAAGATTTTACAATATCCTTGATATGTATGTTTAACCTGTGAGCAGTTAGAAGATAGTCCAAATTTAAATGGCTTGACATTGTGATTGTTTCTGTTTACCGTACTTTTTTTTTTTTTGGTATTTTTCCAAAGCTAGAAGTGGGGAGGTAGTCAGACAGACTCCCGCATGTGCTCGACCAGGATCCACCTGGCATGCCCACCAGGGGCTCTGCCCATCTGGGGCATTGCTCCATTGCAGCTCCATTGCTCTGCCCATCTGGGGCATTGCTCCATTGCAGCTGGAGCCATTCTAGCGCCTGAGGCAGAGGCCATGGAGCCATCCTCAGCACCGGGGCCAACTTTGCTCCAATGGAGCCTTGGCTGTGGGAGGGGAAGAGAGAGAGACAGAGAGGAAGGAGAGGGGGAAGGGTGGAGAAGCAGATGGGCACTTCTCCTGTGTGCCCTGACTGGGAATTGAACCTGGGACTTCCACACACTGGGCTGATGCTATACCACTGAGGCGACTGGCCAGGACCTTGTTTACCATACCTTTGATTTTGCAGTCTCACACCTGGAGGAGTGGGAAGAAAAGGAGTCCGCATGAGAATATAGAACGGTGTGCTGTTTTTCGAACTTCAACCCTCAGGGGGAAGAGTCACAGATACAATAATCCTGTATTACCCTGAGTTTCAAAAATTGAAATAGCTAATGCAAGTGCAAACACAAGTTAACTCATGAATGGTCAACAATGTGTTAAAGTATGCTGAAGTTCATGAGATTTAACCTTTATGATCGTTACTTCTTTACTTTTTAAATTTTACTGCACTTATGAATAGTCTTTTCATTAGACAAGTACCTGGTACACAATAGTCAAGAATGTCAGTTTAATGAATGGAGATGGTAGAGCATGGAGACAAAGCAAGTGGAGCTATAGCCTTATCCTACCTACTTCTAGTTCTATGACCTTGGACTTATTTTCTCCAAGTCTCATTTTCCTTAAAGGTACAGTGGTAATAATAATGGCAACTCTTTGATATGGCTCTTGAAAAGCAATCAGAGCCAAGTCTTAGCATGCGCTCCCTGCATGCAATTATAACCAAATAATGTAATTCTGTAATTATAATTCTGTTTTTACTGTTCTTGTTTTTTTTTTATTTTTTCACTCAAATTTACAACTGTTGTTCACATGCTGTAACTAACCATTTGAGAACCCCAAGGACATAAATAAGCCACTACTTAGAAAATAAAATAAAAGCCTTCTGAGCTGCCTAGCACTTCTTTACCTTCAGGGATTCTAAACTGACTCTGACAGAGCTCTTTTAATAACAACAGTCCTAAGAGGCCCTCAAGGACCTCGATGACAATAATTATCTTACCCTTATATCTCAATCCTCCAGGAATCCCAGAATCCAGGCTAGTGTGCATTATAATCAGTCTACCTTTGACACCTCTCTTAGGTAAGCCTGATCTATTCCCTCTCTTTCCACTCATTCAAACTCTAGGGTTCTTAAAAAATTTTATTTAGAAAAAAAAAATTTTTTTAAATTCATTTTAGAGAGGAGAAAGAGAGAAGGGGGTGAGTAGGAACAGAAAGCATCAAATCCCTTCTGTGCCTTGCCCAGGCAAGCCCTGGGTTTTGAACTGGTGATCTCAGCATTCCAGGTCGATGCTTTATCCACTGCGCCACCACAGCTCAGGTCTTATTTAGAAAACTAAATCTAGTTTTTCTTAACTCATTTCCTTTGGTTAGCAGCTCTTTAGAAAGCCTCTCACAGCAAAGTCAAGATGCCTTCACGTTCTCCTCTGGAACATCTCGTGTCTAACTTTTGGGAATTATTGTCTCATACTCTAGAGCAGTGGTTCTCAAACTTTTTGAAGTTGGGGCGCATTTAAAATCCTACAAATAATTGTAGGCACACTATATACAAATTTCTGAGAAATATGTTGTAATAATTAAGTCAAATATTAAGGAAAAAATATAAAGTCCAAGCATGCTTTTATGGTAATTAAATAAAATAAATAAGACAAAATTAAATTTATTCTGACATTAAAAACATTTTTATGTTACATTTTTTGAGTTATACTTTTTAGAACTTGTAAAAAAGAGGGATTAAAAAAAGTTATCTTTTTATATATATAGATACATTCTTAGTAAGATTTAGTAAATTCGGCAGGTCCCAGCGTGAATGTGTTGAGTATTTTCATTCTTGTGTTTATGAGAAACATGAGCCTGATGTGCCCTAGTGATTTCTTCAATGTCTGGGCATATATTTGAAAGGCAAACTCTCATTTCCTCATCAATACATTGAAGAATTCCTCTCTTTTTACTCTTAATTGTGTTGAGTGCAGAATACCCCCACCATTACATATCAACTTAACTTTACACCAAACAAAGGATAGAAGTAACTTGCCTTCAGTCTTTCCAGGGAACATGGAGGGTAGTGTAAACACTACCCCCAGCAACCACAGCTTAACAGCCTTTTGCAACCTAAACAGGCAAGTGAGGTGGGGGGTTGGGCAGACTGTCAGCTACAGCCAATTCCCCACACCTCTGTCCCTCAAAAATCTAAACTCCAAAAACCCTGCTAGATTATTGGTTCCCAACAGGCACGTATTTCTCTGGAATACCACAGTATGCACCTGGAAATCTAGGGCGCACCAGTGCACCTTGGCACACACTTTGAGAACCACTGCTCTAGAGTGATCCGTATTTATCATCATTTTGGCTCTGCATGGAACGTCTTCTATTAGGAGTCACAGTCCTCAAAAGGCATTAGGAAAATTGCCTGACCAGGTGGTGGAGCAGTGGATAGAGCATTGGACTGGGATGCAGAGGACCCAGGTTCGAGACCGCGAGGTCACCAGCTTGAGTGTGGGCTCATCTGGTTTGAGCAAAGCTCACCAGCTTGGAGCCAAGGTCGCTGGCTGGAGCAAGGGGTTACTCAGTCTGCTGAAGGCCCGCGGTCAAGGCACATATGAGAAAGCAATCAATGAACAAGTAAGGTGTCGCAATGAAAAACTGATGATTGATGCTTCTCATCTCTCTGTTCCTGTCTGTCTATCCCTGTCTATCCCTCTCTCTGACTCTCTCACTGTCCCTGTAAAAAAAAAAAAAAGGCATTAGGAAAATTATGCAAATTTAAAACAATAAGGAAAAGAGAAAGATTCTTACTACCATGGAATAGAGGGCACACAATTTGGAATGTGGAGGTGTAAACTCTACAACTCCAAAAAATTGAACAATACAATGCACTTTGGCAAATGTATGCACTCATGTAACCACACCACACACAAGATATAAAACATTGCCACAATATATTCCAACACTTTCCCCTTTTCTGCTGTGCAGTCATTATACTTGCCACATTCCTGATTCCAGGCAACCACTGATCTACTTTGTCTCACTATAGTTTTTGTCTTTTCTGGAATGTCATACAAACAGAATCATTCAGTTTGTAGATTTTGTGTCTGATTATTCCTGCGAAGTATAATATATTTTTTAAAGATTTCTTTTCATTGACTGATTTGAGAGAGAGGAGAGAGAGAGAAAGGCAGGGAGCAGGGAGGAACGGGAAGCACCAACTCTCAGTTGCTTCTCATATGTGCCTTGAGCTTGCAAAGCCAGGGTCCCAAGTGGGCAACCTCAGCCTTCCAGGGCTGTGCCTTACCCATTATGCCAACATAGGTCAGGCCAAGTATAACATTTTTGAGTTTCACCTATATTGATGTGTTCATTCCTTTATATTGTGGAATAGTATCCCATTATATAGATTTTTTTTTAAATTGACTTTAGCCAGAGTGGAAGGGAGAGAGAAAAAGAAACATTGATCTGTTACTGGATGTGCCCTGACTGGGATTAAACTGTCAATCTCTGCCCTTTGGGACGATGCTCTAATCAACAGAGCTATCAGGCCAGGGCCCATTGTATAGATCATATCACAATTAGCTTATCCATTCTTCACTGAAGGTCATTTAGATTATTTCCAGTTTTTGAAAATCATGAATAAAAACTCTATATAGATTTGCATGCTGATTTTGTATGGAAATAGACTTTTATTTTTCTTGAATAAACATCAAGATGTGGAATTGTTGGGTTATATGACACCTATATGTTGAACTTTACAAGAATCTGCTGAACTATTCTCCATAGTATCTATATTATTATTGCCTTCCCATATCAGCATTGGATGGGGGTCTCAGTTGCCATACATCCTTCTCATGTGTAGTAATATCAGTTATTTTAGACATTTTAACATGTGTGTAGTGCTATGTTTTGTGCTTTTAATTTGCATTTCTCTAATGACTAATGGTGTTGAACATCTTTTCATGTGCCTATTTGCCATACATACATACATCTTTATTAGGGAAATGTGTATTCAAGGCTTTGACCCATTGTTGTAGGGTTGTTTCTTATTAGCAAGTTTTGATAGTTCTTTATATGTTTTAGACACATGTCTTTTTATCAAATATGTTTTTGCAAATATTTCTGTGGCTATTTTGTGGGTTTTCTTTAATTTTCCTGAGAGTGTCTTTCAAATAGCAAAAGTTTTAAATTTTTATTAAGTCCAATTTCTTCTTTTATAGATTGTACTTTTGAAGTTATGTATAAGAAACAATTTTTTAGCCTGAAGTATCACCCTGGGATGCTGAGGACCCAGGTTCAAAACCCTGAGGTCGCCAGCTTGAGCGTGGGATCATAGACATGACTCCATGGTTGCTGGCTTGAGCCCAAAGATCACTGGCTTTAGCTAGGGGTCACTGACTCGGCTGGACCCCCCCCCCTTGGTCAAGGCATGTATGAAGAAACAATAACCGAATAACTAAAGTGCCACAACTATGAGTTGATGGTTCTGTCTAACCCCCCCACCCCTACCCCATCTCTCCGTAAAAAAAGAAATAATTTTTTAACCAAGGTCACAAATTTTTCACACATGTTTTCTTCTGGGAATTTTATATTTGCAAATTTTACATTAAAGTTAGTGGTCCATCTTGAGTCAATTTTTATACATTTCATGAGATACTAATTAATTTGAGATTTCTGGCATATGGATATTCAATTGTTTTGACTTGTTTGTTGAAAAATTGTCTCCATTAAATTGTGTTTCCAGTTGTGTTAAAACTCAATTGACTATATATATATTTGGGTCTATTTATGAATTTTTTTGAATTTATTGGGATGACATTGATTAATAAAATTATATAGCTTTCTATAATACATCATCTATAATATTGTATTGTGTGTTCCTTACACAGTCATGTTTCCTTCCATCACCATTTATCCTCTCTTTATTCTCTTCTGCCTACCCTGCCCCCTCTTCGCCTGTTGTCTGTGTCTGCGTTGTTTTCTTTTTCTTTTTGCTTAATTTCTTCACCTTTTTTTATCCAGCCCCCTAACACCTCTCCCCTCTGACAGCTGTCAGTCTGTTCTCTGTATTGATGAGTCTGTTTCTATTTTGTTTATTAGTTTATTTTGTTCATTAGATTCCACGTATAAGTGGAATCAGGTGGTACCTGTCTTTTTCTGGCTTACTTCATTTAGCATAATAATCTCCAGATACATCCATGCTGTTACGAAAGATAAGATTTCCTTCATTTTATGACTGAGTAGTATTCCAATGTGTAAATGTATCACAGATTTATTTTATCCACTTATCTACTGTTTGAGCACTTGGGCTGCTTCTCGATCTTGGCTATTGTAAATAATGCTGCAATAAACATAGGGGTGCATATATTCTTTTGAATTAGTGTTTCAGGTTTCTTCAGATATAGTCCCTGAAGTGGAATTGCTGTGTTGTACGGCCGTTCCATTTTTAATTTTTTGAGGTAACTCCGTACTGCTTTCCACAGTGGCTGCACCAATGTGCATTCCCACCTATAGTGCATGAAGGTTCCCTTTCTTTCACATCCTCACCAATACTCATTTGGTGATTTATTGATTATAGCTAATCTAACAGATATGAAGTGATACCTCATTGTTATTTTATTTGCATTTATCTGATGATCAGTGATGTTGAGCATCTTTTTATATGTTTATTTGTCATTTGTATATCTTCTTTGGAAAAGTGTCTAATCAGGTCCTTTGCCTATTTTTAATTGAATTATCTGTTGCTGGTGTGTGTGTGTGTGTGTGTGTGTGTGTGTGTGTGTGTGTGTGTGTGTGTGTGTTGAGTTTCTATGAATTCTTTATAAATTTTGGGTATTAACCTCTTACCAGATGTACAATTGGCAAATAAGTTCCTCCATTCAGCGGGTTGTCTTTTCATTTTATTGATGGTTTCCTTTGCTGTAGTCTCATTTGTTTATTTTTTCTTTTGTTTCCCTTGCCTGAGAAGATATATTAGAAAAAGCATCACTACAAGAAATGTCCAAGATTTTACTGCCTGTTTTCTTCTGGGATTTTTATGATTTCAAGTCTTACTTTTAAGTCCTTAATCCATTTTGAGTTTATTCTTGTGTATGGTGTAAGAAGGTGGTATAGTTTCAGTTTCTTGCATGTATCTGTCCAATTTTTCCAATGCAAATTATTGAATAGACTGCCTTTACCCCATTGTATGTTCTTGCCTCCTTTGTAAAATATTAATTGACCATAAAGGTGTTGGTTTATTTTTGGGCTCTCTATTCTGTCCCATTGATTTTTATGGCAGTTTTATGCTGTTTTGATTACTATGGTCTGATATCGGGTAGCATGATTTCTCAAAAAAATTTTTTTCAAGATTGCTGTGGCTCTTTGGGATCTCTTTGTGGTTCCATATAAATTTTTGGATATTTGTTTTGTTTCTGTGAAATATACCATTGGTATCTTGATAAGAATTGCATTAGATCTCTAGATTGCTTTGGGTACAATGAACATTTTAATGAAGTTAATTCTTCCTATCCATATATTTATACCTTCTCTTGTGTCTCCCTTCAGTGTCTTATAATTTTGGAATACAAGTTTTTACATCCTTGGTTAAATTTATTCCTAGGTATTTTTGATGCAATTATCAATGGGGTTGTTTTCTTAGTTATCCTTTCTGATAGTTCCTTATTGGTGTATGAAAACGGATATTTATTTTTTATCCTGCTACTTTACTGAATTCATCTACTAGATCTTATCAGTTCTAGTAGTTTTTGGTGGGATTTTTATGGTTCTTTGTATATGGTCTCATGTCATCTGAAAATGACAGTTTTACTACTCCCTTTCCATTTTTTTTTTTTTTTTTGGCTGATTACTGTGGCTAAGACTTTCAGTACTATGTTCAATAAGAGTGATGAAAGCAGACATCCTTGTCTTATTCCTAATCTTAAAGAAAATGCTTTTAGTTTTTGCCCATTGGCTGTGGGTTTGTCATATATGTCCTTTATTATGGGGAGGTATATTCCTTCTATTCCCACTTTGTTATGAGTTTTTATAATAAATCTTTGCTGAATTTTATTAAGTGCTTTTTTGCATCTATTTATATGGTTATATAATTTTTATTGTTCATTTTGTTCATGTGATGTATCATGTTTATTGATTTGTGAATATTGTACCAACTTTGCATCCCCAGAATAAATCCCACTAGATCATGGTGTATGATCTTTTTAATGTATTGCTGGATTCAGCTTGCTAATATTTTGTGGAGAATTTTAGCATCTGTGTTCATTAGAGATACTGAAATATAATTTTCTTTCTTTGTAGTGTCTTTACCTGGTTTTGGAATTAGAATAATGCTGGACTCATGAAATGAGCTTAGGGGTCTTCCTCCTTCTTCAATTTTTTGGAGTAGTTTGAGAAGAATAGGTGTTTGTTCTTTGAATGTTTGGTAAACTCCACCTATGAAGCTGTCCCATCCAGTCCAGGACTTTTGTTTGTTGAGAGTTTCTTGATTACCACTTTAATTTCACCAGTTGTAATCTGTTTATACAGATTCTCTGATTCTTCCTGATTTAGCTTTGGAAGATTGTATGTATCTAGGAATTTATCTATTTCTTCCAGATTGTCCAATTTGTTGATATATAGTTATTTGTAACATTTTCTTACAATTTTTTGTATTTCTTTGGTATCATTTGTTACTTTTCTTTCATGTCTGATTTTTAAAATTTGGGTCCTCACTTTTTCTTGTTGAGTGTGGTTAGAGTTTGTCAATCTTGTTTCTTTTCAAAGAACCAGCTCTTGTTTTCATGATCTTTTGTATTGTTTTAGACTCTATTTCATTTCTTTCTGGTCTGATCTTTGTTATTTCCTTTCTTCTACTCACATTGAGCTTTGTTTGTTGTCCTTTTTTTAGTTTCTTCAAGTATAAAATTGTATGTTTTTTTTAGATTTTTATTGTTTTTTGACTTGTAGTGCTAAGAACTTCCCTCTCAGGACTGATTTTGCTATGTCCCATAGATTTTGGGTTGTTGTGTCATCATTTTCACTTGTTTTGAGGTATCTTTTTATTTTCTTGATCTCACTGTTAACCCATTCATTGTTTGGTAACATGTTATTTAGCTTCCATATCTTTATCTTTGTATGTTTTTCAGTTTTTTTTTTTGTTGTGATAAATTTCTATTTTCATATCATTTTTGTCAGAGAAGATGTTTGATATGATAGCAACCTTTTTTTTTTGAGAGGGACAGGGACAGGAAGAGAGAGAGATGAGAAGCATCAACTCATAGTGTGTCACTTTAGTTGTTTACTGATTGCTTCTCATACCTGCCTTGACAGCCAGAAGGGTAGGAGACTCAGCTGAACCAGTGACCTCTTACTCAAGCCAGTGACCTAGGGATCATGTTGATAATCCCACACTCAAGCCAGTTACACCAGGCTCAAGCTGGTGAGCCCGTGCTCAAGCCAGTGACCTGCGCCACCACCAGTTAGGTCCAACCTTTTAAAATGTATTGAGACTTTTTCCATGTCCTAACAAGTGGGATATCTTTGAGAATGTTCCATGTGCACTTCAAAAAAATGTATATTCTGCTGTTTTGGGGTAAAATGCCCTGAAGGTATCAATTAAATCCATCAGATTTGGTGTATCATTTAAAGTTTGTTTCCTTGTTGATTTTCTGTCTGGATGTCAATGGGGTATTAAAATACCCTACTATTACTGTACTGCTAGTTTTATTGCCAATCACTTGTTTTATGTCTAACAAGATTTACTTTATTTATTTAGGTGCTATTATATTGGGTGCATAAATGGTTACAAAGGTTATATCTTTTTGTTAAATTGCTGCCTTTATCATTATATAGTGTCTTTCTTTATCTCTTATTAGAGCCTTTTTTGTTTTGTTTTGTTTTGTTTTTGTATTTTTCCAAACTGAGAAGTGGGGGTGGGATGGTGGGTAGGGGGCAGTCAGATAGACTCCTGCATGCGCCAGACCACGATCCACTCGGCATGCCCACCAGGGGGCAATGCTCTGCCCATCTAGGGCATTGATCTTCTGCAACAGGAGCCATGCTAGTGCCTGAGGCAGAGGCCATGGAGCCATCCTCAGTGTCTGAGCCAACTTTGCTCCAATGGATCCTTGGCTACGGGAGGGGAAGAGAGAGACAGAGAGAAAGGAGAGGGGGAGGGTGGAGAAGCAGATGGGCACTTCTCCTGTGTGTCTTGGCCCGGGATTCAGACCTGGGACTTACACATGCCGGGCTGATGCTCTACCACTGAGCTATCCAGCCAGGGCCTAGAGCCTTTGTTTTAAAGTCTATTTTGTCTATGTAAGTATTGATATCCCAGATATTTTTTATTTCTATTTACATGAAATATCTTTTTAAATCCCTTTATGTTTAGTCTCTGTGTGTCTTTCATTCTGATGTTGGTTTCCTATAGACAGCACATATATAAGTCTTGTTTTCTTATTTATTTAGCTACACTATATCTTTTGATGAGAGCATTTAAATAATTTACATTTAAAGTGACTGTTAAGAGGTACATATTTATTGTTATTTTATTCTTCATAATTATGTTCCTCTGTTATTTTTCTTCACCTTCTCCTTCTCCTCCTCCTCCTCCTCCTCCTCCTTCTTCTTCTTGAAGATCCTTTAACATTTCTTGTAATACTGGTTTGGTGATACTAAACTCCTTTAGCTTTTTCTTGTCTGTGAAGCTCTTTATTTTTCCTTCAATTTTAAGTGATAGCTTTGCTGGATAAAGTAGTCTTGGTTGTAGGTTCTTGCTTTTTATCCCTTTGAATATTTCATGCCAATCCCTTCTAACCCATAATTTTTCTTTTACGAAATTAGTTGACAGATTTATGGGAGCTCCCTTCTAGGTATTGATGTCTTTCTCTTGCTCCTTTTAAAATTCTCTTTGTCTTTAACCTTTGCCATTTTGATTATGATGTGTCTTGGTGTGGTCCTTTTTGAGTTTATCTTGTTTGGGACTTTCTGAACTTCCTGAACTTGTGTGTCTTTTTCCTTCACCAGGTTAGGGACATTTTCAGTTATTATTTTTTGAAATAGGTTCTTAACACCTTGATCTCTCTTTTCTCATCTGGTACCCCTAGGATGCGGGTGTTGGTTTGCTTATGTTGTCCCATAGATCCCTAAAACTATCCTCATTTGAAAAAAATTCTTTTTCTTTTTGTTGCTCTGATTGAGTGTTTTCTGCTACCTTGTCTTCCAAATTGTTGATTTGATTCTCTGCTTCATTCAGCCTTTTGTTTATTCGTTCTACAGTATTCTTCCTTCAGATATTGCTTTCTTCATTTATGAGTGGTTCATTTTCATGGTTTCTGGTTTTTTTTTTTTCTTCATGTTTTTGAAGTTCTCACTAAGTTTCTTGCAGTTTTTTCTAAGTTCCTTCAGCATCCATATAACCATTTTTTTTTTTTTAAATTCTATATCTGGTAAACTGCTTGCCTCTATTTCAATTCTGCTGTCTTTTTATTTGGGGCATGTTTTTTTGTCTCCCAGTTTTGGCTGCCTTTGTGTTTGTTTCTATGTATTAGGTAGATTTACCATGTCTCTTAGTCTTGGTTGAGTGATCATATGTATTAGGTGTCCTGTGGGACCCAGGAACACAATCTTCTTGATCACCTGATCTATGTGCTCCAGAAATATCCCTTGTGTGCATTATGTGAGCTCTTTTTTTGTAATGAGTCTTAATTGCTATTGTCTTATTCACACATGGCATTGAGCTTTAGGATGGCTGACTATGAGGATTGACCCTAACCACAATGTATGAGCTGATGTGCAGGTGTTGATCACATGAAGCTGAATTTACCTCAGAGGGTCTGATGCTGACCAAAAACCCCCTTTGGATATGCCACTTGTCCCCCTTTGAATAAGCTAATTGGATCCTGCTCTGATGTTTTCAGAAGCTGGTCACTGTGTGTATCCGCTCTAGGCATCTTGAGAAGGACTCTAGTGCAGGTCAATGTTAGATGCTGCCTGTGACTGCCCTGGGCAACCTGTTTGGAGCAATCTGCAGTTTGTGACTGCCTCTGCTGGGCTTCTGTGGGTGTGGGAAGGACCATACTGTACACCAAAGCCCAATTCCACCAGCACCAAGCCAGGGCAGGTCAGAAAAAGGCCCATGGTAACCCAATATCTGCCTCCACTTGCTTTCACCTGATGACTATCTAATAGGCTCAGTCACTGAAAGACCCTCTGGCAATATTGGAGTTGCATGACATAGGTTCTTATTGTGTCACAAGGTTCAAACTCGGTGCCAGTGCTGGTTCTGAGGCCACTCAGAAAAAGTCCTAGGGCATACCAAGTCTAGCTTCCCCTTGCCAGGTGCCTGCAAACATTTGTGGCATGAATGGGGGCTTCAGGGGGTTCTCAGAATGAGGGTAGCAGGATATATCAGGCCCAAACAAACCAAGATTTGGCTGTGTGAAAAGAAGGCTCTGTACCAGTTGAGCATGCAAGGGAATAATGGCCCCTGTCTTAGGGTAACACAAGTCAGAGTGTCCCATATTTAATTTAGAGCTGGGGCTTTACAGGGTTGGGCTGCTGGAAATCAGGAGGTTAAGAATAGTGGATCTCTCATGAGGGGAAGATGCCATAAGGCTTAGGGAAAGGTGAGTGGAGTGGCTCTGATCCCAGACCCCTGAGGAGTCCATGCTAAGCAAAGTGGGGCCTCTGAGACCCTTGGTGGTGGGGCTAGAGGAGCTCCTGTGAGAGGGAGGTGAAGTCAGGTTCACAGAAAATTTGATTTCTACAAAAAAAAATAACTGGGCGTCGGCCTAGCGTGCGGAGGACCCGGGTTCGATTCCCGGCCAGGGCACACAGGAGAAGCGCCCATTTACTTCTCCACCCCTCCGCCGTGCCTTCCTCTCTGTCTCTCTCTTCCCCTCCCGCAGCCAAGGCTCCATTGGAGCAAAAGATGGCCCGGGCACTGGGGATGGCTCTGTGGCCTCTGCCTCAGGTGCTAGAGTGGCTCTGGTCGCAACATGGCGACGCCCAGGATGGGCAGAGCATCGCCCCCTGGTGGGCAGAGCTTCACCCCTGGTGGGCGTGCTGGGTGGATCCCGGTCGGGCGCATGCGGGAGTCTGTCTGACTGTCTCTCCCTGTTTCCAGCTTCGGAAAAATGCAAAAAAAAAAGAAAAAAAACAAACAAACAAACAAACAAAAAAACCTGGGATTTTAATTGGGATCACATTGACTCAATAGATCAATTTAAAGAAGAAAAATGCAGCAGTAGAGCGTCGGCCTAGCGTGCGGAGGACCCGGGTTCGATTCCCGGCCAGGGCACACAGGAGAAGCGTCCATTTGCTTCTCCACCCCTCCGCCGCGCTTTCCTCTCTGTCTCTCTCTTCCCCTCCTGCAGCCAAGGCTCCATTGGAGCAAAGATGGCCCGGGCACTGGGGATGGCTCTGTGGCCTCTGCCTCAGGCGCTAGAGTGGCTCTGGTCGCAACAAGGCGACGCCCAGGATGGGCAGAGCATCGCCCCCTGGTGGGCAGAGCGTAGCCCCATGGTGGGCGTGCCGGGTGGATCCCAGTTGGGTGCATGCGGGAGTCTGTCTGACTGTCTCTCCCTGTTTCCAGCTTCAGAAAAATGAAAAAAAAAAAAGAAAAAAAAAATAAAGAAGAAAAATGATCTACAGTTAATTTTTAAAAGAGAGATTGATTTTTCCAATCCATGAGCAGGACATATCTCTACTTTTGTCTTTTTTTTATTTCTCCCATTAATGTTTTATAGGTGAGCATAAGCATGCAGATTTTATACATATTTTGTTATATTTTTACCTAAATATTTTATACTTTTTGGTGCTATTCAAAATGGTACTTTAAAAATTACATTTTCTAATTGTTCATTGCAAGTATATAGAAATACAATTGATTTTGTATGTTGGCCTTATATTTTATTACCTTGCTAAACCACCTTATTAGTTTTAGAAGCTTTTTATAGATTTGGGATTTTCCAGTGTGGAAAATCATGCCTTCTTGCCTTTTGTAAATAGAAATAGCTTTATTTATTTCTTCACAATATGTATATCTTTCATTTATTTTCATGCCTTATTGTACTGGCTAGGACCTCCAGTTTGATGTTGAATACAGTGGTTAAAGTGGACATTCTTATCTTCTCATCTTCAGGGAAAGTGTTTGGTCTTTCACTATTAACACAGATATCCTTTCTTAGTTTGAGAAACAGGAACATCCCTTATATCTTTAGTTTACTGAGAATTCTTTTCAACATCATGAATAGATATTAAAGTTTTTTTAAACCTTGTTTTTGTACTATTGAGATGACCATACAATCTTTTCCTTTAGTCTGTTGAACTACATTGATTGATTTTAAAATTTTGAAACTAACTTAAATTTACAAGGTAAAGCCCAGTTGGTCTTGATGTATTATCTTTTTTTCCATATTATTGGATACAATTTGCTGATTCTTTGTTGAGTATTTTGTATATATGTTCATGAAGCATATTGACCAGTAGTTTTCTTTAATGTCTTTGTCTCCTTTTGGTCAGAAAAGACTTCACTTTTCTTTTATTTTCTAGAAGAGTTTGTGTGCAATTAGTATTATTTTTTTAATAATGTTTTGTGGAATTCAGGAAAGCCACCTGAGCTTTCAGTTTCCTTTTTTATTTTTATTTTTTATTATTATTATTTTTTTGTATTTTTCTGAAGCTGGAAACGGGGAGAGACAGTCAGACAGACTCCCACATGTGCCCGACCGGGATCCACCCGGCACGCCCACCAGGGGCGACGCTCTGCCCACCCGGGGGCGATGCTCTGCCCCGACCAGAGCCACTCTAGCGCCTGGGGCAGAGGCCAAGGAGCCATCCCCAGCGTCCGGGCCATCTTTGCTCCAATGGAGCCTTGGCTGCAGGAGGGGAAGAGAGAGACAGAGAGGAAGGAGGGGGGGGTGGAGAAGCAAATGGGTGCTTCTACTGTGTGCCCTGGCCGGGAATCAAACCCGGGTCCCCCGCACGCCAGGCCGACGCTCTACCGCTGAGCCAACCGGCCAGGGCCCTCAGTTTCCTTTTTTAAAAGGGATTTTAGTTATGAATTTATTTTTAAGTTTGATATAGTACTGTTTAGGTTATCTATTATTTTTTAAGAACTGTCACTTGTCTGTTCATTTTCTTAACATTATATTTCAAAGAGAAAATAATTTTACACTAGTTATAATACTTAGGAAAATAGACAGTAGCAAACAATTGTAAGTTCTTGAGCAGCAGAGAACAATAAAACAGAAAGATAAGTGTAATTCAGACAGGATCAAAAAATGAGACTGGAATTAAGAAGATATAGCCAATGAGAGTCAAGGCAGAGATGGTGGTAGTGAAAATAAAGAAGAAAATGAGTACTTGGGAAAGATTTCAAGATGGCGATAGAGTAGGTGGATGTTCCAATTTCCACCTGCCAGGACAAACTGGAGTTATAACTAAATTTAAGAACAATTATTCTGAAAAACAAACCTACAACTAACTGAAGAGGAGTATATAACCAAGAATTTACAAGAAAAGCTACATTGAAGCTGGTAGGAAGGACAGGGATGTGAAAAGGGCTGCCCCCGCTTCCAGGAGAGAGCAGCAGCTAAGGGTCCAGAGGGACATATCAGCTGCAGGGAGGTTTTCCCTGAGAGGTGTGGGAGGAAGGCTGAGTTGTGTGAGAAGAGGGTGAAATTGGTGGCCTGAGGAGAGATGCAGTGTGGGACAACAACTGGAACTCCTGTGCTGAATCATTCTCTAGTACTGAAGTTACCATCTTTCTTGGGTAGAGCAGTCTCGTCCATGCAACAAAGACCTGGGAATGTCTCCTGCCCCACCCTATGAAGATTGGGCCCTGCTGAGAACTAAGCAACATTGGCCAGGAAGCAATGAGCATTACAGTGACTCAGTTGTCTGGTTTGAGACCAGAGTCCCCCCCCCCCCCACTTTCCTGAGAATATGACTGGTGCTTCTGCCTCTCAGAAGATTCAGTGGAAGCTGTCAAGACCATGGGCAGACCAAATCTCTGGGTTTCAGAGGCCACACTCACCAGACTTCTAGTGACCACACCCTGCTGAGGTCTGTGAAAAAAATTCAGGACAGACTGACTCTTGGGGCCAAGAGGTGGGAGCCACACCCAGTACCTTTTCTAATCCATGAATTGCTCCAGCCTCTAGACTCAAGATTTTCAAGATTTTTTTCAGCAGCTAATCCCACTAGCAGCCAGTAGATAGAGGCAGCAGAAGATAAATCTCAAGAAACCTTGTGCCTTTTGTTGACTTGCCCCTAGGCCCAGGGCTGGTAAAAGTCAGCCAAGGTGTGTAGCTTGGTCCTTCCACATGCACCTAAGCCCAGCAGAGGCAATGATAAACTCTGGTTTATTTATATTTTCAAAAAGGTTGCAGAAGGCCTGTCATGGGCAACGTCTTACATTGGTCTACACCAGGTTCTTTCCTAAGAGGCCTAGAACCAACTCATCCACTGGTCAGTTACAATCTACATTAGAGTAGGACCCAACTGGCCTTCCTAGCAGCATATCCAAAGGGATATACAAGGCAAATACTGCTTTCTGTGGTCAAAACTTGGTCTCACTAACATTGTCATCTCAACCTCAGCTGCCCTAACACACTAAGTTTGCACCCTATGGAAGGGTTGGAGGGTGAGGCCAGTCTGAACCCAGTCTACAGTCTTTCTACAGAAGAATCTGTGGGAAGACCAGGCAGCTGTAGGAGAAGGAAGAACAGATAAAAAAGTGAAGGCAAATCTAAAGAAACTTGGGTCCTTTTATGGAGTTGCAGTCATCTCTAAGTAAAAGGAAGATAATCTTTATACAAAGGTTGGCCCCTCCCACACATACCCAGGCATAGAAAACACAGAAACAGTGAACAGAGCGGTAGCTCCAGACAGGTAGACCACAGTGGGTTACAAAAATGTCTGACATCAACCTGTATCCCAGCCCTGACCAAGAATCAACACAATAAGTAGTGGGGAGCAGACCACACCAATGCTAAATTTAACTAGCCACACAAGCAGCACACCCAAAGAAGGTGTCCAGCAGGCACCTAACCCTGCTGAGAATAACTATGCCCCGAGAGACACTGCACAGTGTCTAATACACATGATCAAGGGTGACTCCTAGAGCCAACCTGCCTGAAGGGTTAACCCCACCCACTAAAGGGGCAATAGCATCCAAGATTTACATACAACAGGAGGGTAAGTATAATGCTCAAGAAACATTCCTATAGCAATGAGCATAGGTGGCCTGGAGGTTAGTGCCACTGAGCCCACCTTTCTCATAAAGACACTACAACAAATTTAGAAGTCAGAGTAGTGATATACCTAACATACACAAAAAAATGGGCAAAGAAATATGGCCCAAATGCATCAACAGCAACAATAAAAATTACCAGAAAAGGAATGAAGTGAAATGGAAATAACCAAACTGCCAGACATAGAGATTAAAATAATGGTTATTAGGGTGTCCAAGGATCTTAGAGTAAGAATAGATGATCACAAGGAGAATTTAATAAGCATTAAAAAAGATATTGAAACCATAAAAAAGAACCAGTCAAAAATGGCAAATCCAATATCTGAAATGAAGACGGCACTAGAAGAAACAACAGCAGGTTAGATAAAGCAGAGGATCAAATCAGCTATTTAGAGGACAAGATAAATGTAAGCACAGAAACAGAGCAGCAAAAGGAGAAGTGGCTCTAGAAGGTGGAGGAAATTCTAAAAGACCTCTGTGAAATTATGCAGAAAAACAACATTTCTATCATAGGAATTCCTAAAGGAAAAGAGAATAAACAAAGGATAGAGAATTTGTTAGAAGAAATCACAGCTGAAAAACTTCTCTAATTTGATGAAGGAAAAAGTCACACAAGTTCAAGAAGCACAGAGAGTTCCATTAAAGAGGAACCCAAGGAGGCCTACACCAAGACACATTATAATTAAAATGCCAAAGTTAAGACACAAAAAAAGAATACTAAAAGCTGCAAGAGGAAAGCAATTAATTACCTACCCTTGAGGCTGAAATCTGACTTCTCAAAAGAAACACTTCAGGTCAGAAGGGATTGGCAAGAAATATTCAAAATGATACAAAACAAGAACCTACAACCAAGACTACTCTATCCAGCAAACTTATCATTTAAAATTGAAGGAGAAATAAAGAGCTTCCCAGACCAAAAAAAAAAAAAAAAGGGTTCAGAAGTTTATTACCATCAAATCAATACTGCAAGAAATCTTAAAGGCCCTGCTAAAGAAGAAGAAATTGAGAGAAAGATTATAGGTTTAAATAATAAAATAGCAATAAACAAGTATATATCAATAATAACCTTATATGTAAATGAATTAAATGCTATAATAAAAACATAGGGTAGCTGCATGGATAAGAAAACAGGATCCATATAAATGCTGTCTACAGAAGACCCACCTCAGAACAAAAGATGCATATAAACTGAAAGTAAAGAAATGGAAAAAAAAATTCCATACAAATAAAAATGAAAAAATAGCTCAAGTAGCAATACTTATATTTGACAAAATAGCCTTTAAAACAAAGGCTATATAGTAAGGGACAAAGAAGGTCACTACATAATGATAAAGGGAGCAATCCAACAAGAGGATATTACATTGTAAATATTTATGTAGCCTATCCTATATTGCACCTAAATATATAATGCAGATTTTGATGGATATAAAGGGCAATATTGACAGTGATACAATAATAGTAGGGGACTTTAAAATGCTTCATCAATAAATAGATCCTCCAGACAGAAAATCAACACAGAAACAGCAGTCTTAAATGACACACTAGATCAACTGGATTTAATTGATATCTTCAGAACATTTCACCCCAAAGCAGCAAAATATACATTTTTCTCAAGTGCACATGGTACATTTTTTAGGATAGACCACATGTTAGTACACAATAAAATCTCAATATATTTAAGTAGGTTGAAATCATATCATGCACCTTCTCTGGCCACAATGCCATGAAACTAGAAATTAACTGCAATAGAAAAACTGAAAAACATTAAAACATTTGGAGGCTAAATAGCATGTTTAAAGGCCCTGCTAAAGAAGAAGAAATTGAGAGAAAGATTATAGGTTTAAATAATAAAATAGCAATAAACAAGTATATATCAATAATAACCTTATATGTAAATGAATTAAATGCTATAATAAATATCAAATGAGTTAACAATGAGATCAAGGAAGAAATAAAAAATTTCTTCCAATGAACAATGAACGTACAATAACTCAAAATCTATGGGACACAGCAAGAGCAGTCCTGAGGCGGAAGTTTATAGCATTACAGGTATACCTTAAGAAGCAAGGAAAAGCTCAAATAAACAATCAAAGCCTGCACCAAAAAAGAACTAGAAAAAGAACAACAAACAAAGCCCAGAGGAAGTAGAAGGAAGAACATAAAAAAGATCAGAGCAGAAATAAATGACATAGAGGCTAAAGAAAACAATACAAAAGATCAATGATATCAAGAGCTGGTTCTTTAAAAAGGTAAACAAGATGACAAAACCTTAACAGACTCATCAAGAAAAAGAAAGAACACCCAATTAAATAAAATTATAAATGAAAGAGGAGAATTAACAACTGACATTACAGAAATACAAAGGATTATAAGAAAATTTTATGAAGAACTATATGCCAACAAATGGCACAACCTGGGCAAAATGGATGAACTTCTAGAAACATAGAATCTTCCAGCTTGACCAGGCAGTGGCACAGTGGATAGAGCGTCAGACTGGGATGCAGAGGACCCAGATTCGAAATCCTGAAGTCTCAGTCTTGAATGCAGGCTCACTGGCTTGAGCTCAAAGGTCACTGGCTTGAAGCTCAAGGTTGCTGGCCTGAGCCCAAGAACTCTGGCTTGAGCAAGGGGTCACTTGCTTTGCTGTAGCCCCCCCTCACATGTGAGAAAGTAATCAATGAACAACTAAACTGCTGCAACAAAGAGTTAATGCTTCTCATCTCTCTCCCTTCCTGCCTGTCTGTCCCTGTCTGTCCCTCTCTCTGTCTCTGTTTCTCCACTAAAAAAAGAAAAGACACATATAATTTTCCAAAACTGAATCTGGAAGGATAAAAAAAAAACACAGAGCAGATCAATTACAACAGATGATATTGAAACAGTTATCAAAAATCTCCCAGCAAACGAAGTCCTGGACCATATGGCTTCACAGGCAAATTTTACCAAACATTCAAAGAAGAACTAACACCTATCCTTCTCAAGTTATTGCAAAAAATTCAAGAAGAAGGAAGACTTCCAAGCTCATTTTACAAAGCAAGCATTTTCCTCATTTCAAAACCAGGTAAAGACACTACAAAAAACAAAAACAAACAAACAAACAAAATACACTATAGGCCAATATTCCTGATAAACATAGATGCTAAAATTCTCAACAAAAAATTAGGAAACTGGATCAAGCAATACATTAAAAAAGTCATGCATTATAATCAAGTGGTATTTATTCTAGGGAGGCAAGGCTGGTACAATATTCACAAATCAGTAAATGTGATTCATCGCATAGACAAAATGAAGAATAAAAACCACATGGTCATATCAATAGATGCAGAAAAAGCACTTGATAAAATCTATAGCATCTGGCCCTGGCTGGTTGGCTCAGCAGTAGAGCGCTGGCCTGGCATGCAGAAGTCCCGGGTTCGATTCCTGGCCAGGGCACAAAGGAGAAACACCCATTTGCTTCTCCACCCCTCCCCCTCTCCTTCCTCTCTGTCTCTCTCTTCCCCTCCTGCAGCCGAGGCTCCATTGGAGCAAAGATGGCCCGGGCGCTGGGGATGGCTCCTTGGCCTCTGCCCCAGGCGCTAGAGTGGCTCTGGTTGCAACAGAGCAAGGCCCCAGAGGGGCAGAGCATCGCCCCCTGGTGGGCAGAGCGTCGCCCCTGGTGGGCGTGCCGGGTGGATCCCGGTTGGGCGCATGTGGGAGTCTGTCTGACTGTCTCTCCCCGTTTCCAGCTTCAGAAAAATACAAAAAAAAAAAAAATCTATAGCATCTATTTATGACCAAAACTCTCAGCAAAGTCAGAATACAAGGAACATACCTCAACACAATAACAGCCATATATAACAAACCCACAGCCAACATCATACTCAGTGGGCAAAAACTAAATGCAATCCCCTTAAGATCAGGAACAAGACAGGGGTGCCCCCTTTCACCACTCTTATTCAACATAGTACTGGAAGTCCTAGTCACAGAAATCAGACAAAAAGAAGAAATAAAAGGCATCCAAATAGGAAAGGAAGAAGTAAAACTGTCATTATTTGCTGACAACATGATACTGTGGATAGAAAACCTTAAAGTCTCTGTCGAAAAGCTACTAGGCCTGATAAATAAATTTGGCAAAGTGGCAGGATATAAAATTAATATTTATAAATCAGTGGCATTTTTATACACCAACAATAAACTGTTAGAAAGAGAAATTAAGGAAACAATCCCCTTCACTATTGCAACAACAACAAAATAACGTACCTAGGAATAAATTTAACCACAGAGGTAAAAGAGTTCTATTCAGAAAATTATAAGACAGTGATAAAAGGAACTGAAGAATATACAAACAAGTGGAAATGTATACTGTGTTCATAGATAGGAATAATTAACATGATTAAAATGTCCATACTATGCAAAGCAATCTATAGATTCAATGCAATTTCTATTAAAATACCAATGGCATACTTCACAGATCTAGACTTAATATTCCAAAATTTACATGGAACTAAAGAAGAACCCAGATAGACTCAGCATCTTGAAAATGAAGATTAGAGTAGAAGGTATCACACTTCCTGATATCAAGTTATACTACAGGGCCATTGTAATCAAAACAGCCTGGTACTGGCATAAGAACAGGCAAACA
This sequence comes from Saccopteryx leptura, assembly GCF_036850995.1. Classification (NCBI taxonomy): domain Eukaryota; kingdom Metazoa; phylum Chordata; class Mammalia; order Chiroptera; family Emballonuridae; genus Saccopteryx; species Saccopteryx leptura. Next base: position 125,915,569 of record NC_089507.1, read on the forward strand.
AATCAATGGAACAGAACAGAGAATCCAGAATTAAACCCATGTCTTTATGGCTAATCAATACTTGACAAAGGAAACAAATGTATACAATGGAGTAAAAATGGTCTCTTTACTAAATGTGTTGTGAAATTTGACAGGTACATGCAAAAAAATAAGACTAGACCAACAATTTACACCATTCACAAAAACAAACTCAAAATGAATAAAAGACTTAAATGCATAAAAATCCTGAAGAAAACTTAGGCAGTAGACTCTCAGACATCTCTCATAGCAATATTTTTGCCAATATATCCCCAAGGGCAAGTGAAATAGAGAACAAAATAAGCAAATGGGACTATATCAAACTAAAAAGATTTTACACAGCAAAAGACATCATTAACAAAACATAAACATAACCCACTCTGTGGAAGAACATATCTTCCGATACATCTGATAAGGGGTTAATAACCAAAATTTATAAAGAATTTCTAAAACTCAACACCAGTAAGGCAATGAAAAAATGGGCAAAGGATGTGAATTGACACTTCTCCAAAGAGGACATACAGATGGCCAATAGGCAGATGAAAAAATGCTCAACATCACTAATCATTAGAGAAATGCAAATTAAAACCAGAATGGGATAGCACCTCAGACCTGCTAGAATGGCTTTTACTAACAAATCAACAACAAGTGTGAAGAAGGTGTGGAGAAAAGGGAACCCTCTTGCACTGCTTTGTGGGAAAGCATACTCATGCAGCCACTGTGGAAAATATTATGGTGTTTCCTCAAAAACTTAGAAATGGAACTGCCTTATGACCCAGCTATCCTACTTCTAGGAATAGATCTTAAGAATCCCAAAACACTAATTCAAAAGAAGATGTGCACCCCATGTTCATTGCAGCATTGTTTACAATAACCAAATTCAGGAAACAGCCCAAGTGTCCATCACTGGACGAGTGGATAAAAAAGCAGTGGTACATTTACACAATGTAATACTATACAGCTTTAAAAAGAAGTAAATCTCACCTTTTATGACAACATAGATGCACCTGGAGATAATTATGCTAAGTGAAATAACCAGGCAGAGAAAGACAAATACCATATGATTTTACTTATATGTGGAATCTAATGAACACAATAAACTGAGGAACAAAATAGAAACAGAGACAGGGTCACAGGGAACAGATGGACAGCTGTCAGAGGGAAGGGGGAAGAGGAGATGGGATCAAAGAAGGTGAAGGGGTTAGCCAAAAATATATAAACATAACACATAGGTACAGACAATAGGGTAGCAATAGCCAGAAGAAAAGGGGGTGAAGGTAGGGGGAAAGGGGGTAAAGGAGGAAATATTGGGGGTAGAAAGAGACTTTGCGTGGGGCATGGGGGCCACGATGCAGTGTGTAGGGGGTGTTATATTGAGTGGGACACTTGAAACCATGTCAACAAAATAAATTTTTTAAAAAGGCATGTACTCAAATATTATAGGAATACCATTTGTTATTGCTAAAATCTAGAAACTAGCCAAGTGATTGTCAACAATAGAATAGGTAAATGGATTACTTATGTAAGCAGGAGAATAACACTCTAAAACTGCATCAACAATATGGATGAAATTCATGAACATAACATTGAGCGAAAGAAGCCAAACAAAGGAATGCATACTGTATGATTCTATTTATACAATGTTTCATAGCCCTTTATGGCTAATCTATGTTGGTGAAGTCCTGGCAGTGGTTGCTGTTGAGGAAGTAGTGACCATAAGGGAGGAGTAGTGCTTCTGGGGTGCTGATGGTGTTCTCTTTCTTGATCTGTTGCTGTTTTCACAGTGTATGAAAGTTCATACAATAATGATGTGTCCTTTTCTGTTTATATTATTCCTCAATGAGAAATTAAAAAATATTTTTATAAAGAAGTTTGTGTTGATAGGTGAAACCTGTTTGTAAGGGCCTTCAAAAGAGTAAGGATAAGTCAAGATTTCCTTACCTCCAAAAAGCTTAGGAATATGGGCAACTTGGATTGTGTAGTAGGAACCAACTGTGTCCTGTCTTCTTCTGAAGTAGAATAGCCACAAAAAAACTTACACTCAGGATTTTTATTCCTATTTTGAAAGGACAGTATCATTCCATCTGTTTGCATTAGAAATAGAGAATTTTCAGAGCTGGAGAGGACCTTTGAAATAGCCTCGAACAATTCCCTAATTTTATTTATTAGGAAAAAAACACAGATAAGTTAAATAATATAAACCACATGCTCCCTTCTCTGTTCATATGAGCAATCTTAAGAGATTCTGAATCTCCCCTTCTCCCATTTATGATTCAAATAATTTAATATTATGATTTAAGGTTTTGAAATTATCTTTAGAAAGGAAACTTAAAACACCAATAAAGTACCCTTTTAATTATCTTTCCTACATTAAAAACAAAGTAACCCTGGCTACTTAGTTCAGTTGGTTAGGGCAGTGGTCCCCAACCCCTGGACTGGTCCGTGGGCCATTTGGTACCAGTCCGCAGAGAAAGAATAAATAACTTACATTATTTCCGTTTTATTTATATTTAAGTCTGAATGATGTTTTATTTTTAAAAAATGACCAGATTCCCTCTGTTACATCCGTCTAAGACTCACTCCTGACGCTTGTCTCGGTCATGTGATACATTTATCTGTCCCACCCTAAAGGCCGGTCCGTGAAAATATTTTCTGACATTAAATCGGTCCGTGACCCAAAATAGGTTGGGGAATACTGGGTTAGAGCTCTGTCTGGAAACACCAAGGTTGCAGGTTTGATCCCCTGTCAGGGCACATATGGGAATGCAAAACTAGGTGGAACAATAAATGAATACTTCTCTCTCTTTCCCTTCTCTTTGTCTCTCTAAAATCAGTCAATTTAAAAAATCAAACTATTAAAAAAAAAACAAAGTAGAGTGGATCTCAGGCATTTTTGTGACTTAATAAATGATTAAATTAGAAAATGAAATGTCATTAATACATGACATTAAAATACAGTAATAAAGTTGAGCTTGACTGTGATGGCGCAATGGATAAAGCCGCAAACTGAAATGCTGAGGTCACCGATTCGAAACCCTGAGCTTGCTGGGTCAAGGCACATACAACAAGTGATCAATGAACAACTAAAGTAACTATGACTTGATACTTTTCCCTCCACACCCCACCTCTCTGTAAAATCAATAAATAAAATATAAAAAAATAATGGAGTTGAATACACTTAAGGAGTTTAATAGCATATGAGAAGCTAATCAGTTAATTCTCTTAAAGGGTTCAATTCTATATTTCTTTAAAAGAAGCATTAAAATAATGAAAACTCCTGGAGAAGTTGAAACATTTTCCACTCACAAAATGACAAAATGCCACTAACCCATTTTCTGCATATGTCTAAGTTGTTTTTATATTTTTACAAAAAAATAAAACTAAATGTAAGATTTTGTCAAAATCTGTCAAGTTCTTTTGAATTCTAGTTCGTTTATATTAAAAAAGGCATAAATTGACAAGATCTTAACCATAAGCTTGAGAGAGACAGTCATCTGGGTCTTCTCAGCTGGAATTCCTGTTCTCAACACCTGTCCTTGATGCACATACATAGTCCCTGGGCTGCCATCCCTGTGCCCATCTGTTGGTATGGCTTGTTGCCCACTCACCAGTTTGGACTCTCGTCCCAGTGTGTTGGTGCCAGGGAATAACAGTTTACACAAGCAGCCTGTACCATGTAAATGTGTTCCTTGCCCAATGTCTAGACATGCTGTCCACCAAACTTGGATGGATCAGATTTTCTACTGTGTGCTCTTGACAGATAAAATGTGGAAAACAGTAATGAAGTTTGGGGAGAAGAGGTTGAGAGAGGTGAATTTCCTGGTTTTTAAAGTTTTAAACCTGCCAGTTAATTTAATCAAGGCAGCTACTGTGGTGAGTCACAAAGACCCTCACAGGAGTGTCAGTAAGAGAAATGTCAACAGAAGAAATGTCTCCAGCCTTTTGGTGAGAACAACCACAGCAGACAACTGACCCACAAAAGATTGTGCTTGCTCCTTTAAATTACCCTAAGGGCCTAACGGTTAAATTTCTTTTGCTTTACTTTTTTCCAAAAAGTTTTTGTTTGTCATCTCCATATCAGACTTAGAAAAACAAGAGGTTTTCTGTGTGTTTTTAGGCTTTAGAGAAACTACTCCTTGGTATGGTTGAAATAGAAAAGATAAGAGCCTACTAAATAGTATCTGCCAAATTCTTCTGATGCCGTTGTTCATAGCTCAGTAAAAAACTTGGTTATGATTGGCTTCTGGTCGAGATGGTGGTGTAGGTACTGGTAAGTGCAGTACTTGGAACCTCCCACAACCACATCAAAATTACAACTAAGCTACAGAACAACCATCACTCAAAACCACCTGAAATCTAACAGAACAGAAGTTTTATAACTAAGGATATAAAGAAGAAGCCACATGGAGACTGGTAGGAGGAGTGGAGACACAAAAGGGGCTGGTCCCACACCCACGTGTGGCAGGTAAAAATTGGTAGGGACATGTTGGCTGTGGAGGTCCCCCCTGAGGAGCCATGAGGACTAGGCTCACACCAGGCCCTCCAGCCCAGGGTTCCAGTGCCAGGAAGAAAAGTCCCCATAACTTCTGGCTGTGAAAACCATCAGGGATCATGGCTGAGTGCCACAAAGGGTTTCGGGAGTCCCATACGTTCCTCTTAAAGGGCCCACACATGAATTTACTTAGACTCACTCACTCTGAGCTCCAGCGTTGGGAGAGCAGCTCAAAAGGTATCAGGGACATATGGGAAGAACTGAATTGACAGGTTTCATTTAAAATGAGGACTGGAGAAGCAGCTGGAGACACAAGTGCTAGCAGAAGCCATTGTTCTCTTGCTGAGCCCTTCTCCCCCAACAAGGCCAGCAGGCAAGCCCCATATCTGTGTCTCCATCAACTGGGTTAACACTGTTCACCCCACCCTGGTGATTCCCTGAGACCTTGCCCCAACAAACTTGCAGGCCCACCCAAGCCGTTTCCAACGGCTGTTGCATACAAACCACCTGTCTTGACTCAGGATGCAGATTTTCCTAAAATCTCTTAAAGGTTCACAAATCTCAAACAAGCAGCATCTGGCCTCAGCATGCCCTGTATCTCTTGCTAAGTGGCCCCTGGGCTTGGTACTAGCTGTAGGTGGCCTCGCCTGGACACCCCCAAGCCCAGCACAAACAGCAGCTATCTGCAGGTCAATTTGTAGCTCATGCCGGTAGCCCCAGGCAGGGCACAGGTGGCAGCTGACTTTGGCCTGCACTTCCTGCAAAGCCCCAGAGTCAGTGCACTTAGTGTACAGCTTCAGACTGCACCAAAGCACCACCCAACCACCTCCACAATTGACACAATCAAAGGGCAAACTCAGCAGGCACCAGAGCTCCACTAAAGCAAGTCCTGCTCTGTGGGGTTGGCTGCTGCACCGCAGGTCTTCTGCTGTGGGCATGCCGATCCACACAGCCAGTCAGCCGAGAAGTAATGCAATCAGCCTTCCACTGACAGTAATTAAGGCTCAACTACAACAGGAGGGTGCACATAGTGCACACAAGGGGCACACCTGAAGTGCCCAGCTCTGATGACTAGGAAGGCCATGCCACTGGACTCTATAGGACACTCACTATACAAGACCACTCTACCAAGACCAGGAGACATAGCAGCTCCATCCAATACATAGAAACAAACACAGGGAGACAGCTAAAATGAGGAGACAAAGAAACATGTCCCAAATAAAAGAATAGAACAAAACTTCAGAAAAAGAAATCTACAAAATGGAGACAAGCAATTGACCTGACACAGAGTTCAAAACACTGATTATAAGGATGTTCAATGGTCTCAGTGAGAATTTCAACAAAGAGATAGAAAACATAAACATGGAGGTAGAAAACATAAAAAGAACCAGTCAGAAATAAAGGATACACTAACAGAAATAAAGAGTACATTACAGGGATTCAACAATAGAACAGAAAAAGCAGAGACTCAAGCCAGCAATTTGGAAGATAAGGAAGCAGAAAACGCCCAATTGGAACAGCAACAAGAAAAAAAAAAGAGACTAGTGTAAGGAGTCTCTGGGACAACTTTAAGTGTACCAACATTCACATTGTGGGGGTGCCAGAAGGAGAAAAGAGAGAACAAGAAATTGAAAACTTATCTGAAAAAAGAATAACAGAAAACTACTTCCCTAACCTGGTGAAGGAAATAGACATACAAGTCCAGGAAGCAGAGTTCTAGACAAGGAGAGCCCAAAGAGGCCCACACCAAGACACATAATCGTAATTAAAATGCCAAAAGTTAAAGACGAAGAGATCATCTTAAAAGTAGTAAGAAAAAAGCAGTTAAGTTATCCACATGAGATCTTCCATAAAGAGTGTCAGCAGATTTCTCAACTGAAACTTTACAGACAAAAAGGGATTGGTGAGAAATATTCAAAGTGATGAAAAGCAAGGATTTACAGCCAAGATTACCAGAAAAAACTATCATTTAGAATTGAAGGACAGATAAAGAAAAGCTAAGGAGTTCATCACCACCAAACCAATATTACAAGAAATGTTAAAGGGTCTTCTTTATAAAATAAAATAAAAGGTAAAAAATATGAAAAATAAAATTGCAATAAATACGTATCTATCATCCATTTATTCATTGCAGCATTATTTACAGCAGCCAAGATATGGAAGTAATCTAAGTGTCTATCAATAGATGAAAGGATAAAAAAGTGGTGCACATACACAATGGAATACTCCTCAGCCTTGAAAAAGAATGAAACCCTGCCGTCTACAACAATATGGATGTTGTACGCAGTGAAATAAGTCAGATGGAGACATACAAACGCCATGTGAATGTACTTAAATATGGAATCTAAAAAACAAAATAATTGAACAAGCAGAACAAAAACAGACTCATAGATACAGAGAACATTTTTTTTTTTTTTTTTTGATTTCTGAAGCCGGAAACGGGGAGAGACAGTCAGACAGACTCCCACATGCGCCCGACCGGGATCCACCCGGCACGCCCACCAGGGGGCGATGCTCTGCCCATGGGGGCGTCGCTTTGTTGGGACCAGAGCCACTCTAGTGCCTGGGGCAGAGGCCAAGGAGCCATCCTCAGCGCCCGGGCCATCTTTGCTCCAGTGGAGCCTCGGCTGCGGGAGGGGAAGAGAGAGACAGAGAGGAAGGAGAGGGGGAGGGGTGGAGAAGCAGATGGGCGCTTCTCCTGTGTGCCCTGGCCGAGAATCGAACCTGGGACTTCTGCATGCCAGGCCAACGCTCTACCACTGAACCAACCGGCCAGGGCCCAGAGAACATTTTGACTGTTGCCAGATGGGAGAGGAGTAGGAGAGATGGGTGAAAACATTGAAGAGGTTAAGAAGTACAAATTGGTAGTTACAGGGTAGTCAGGAAGATTTAAAGTATAGCATAGGGAACATAGCCAATAATATTGTAATAACTATGTATGGTGTACTAGATTTATCAAGGTGATCACTTCATAAGTTATATAAATGTCTAATCACTGGGTTGTACACTTGAAAGTAATATAATATTATACATCAAATGTAATTTAAAAATAAAAAATATTTTTAAAATTTTAAATGGAACTGCCTTATGACCCAGCAATTCCACTTCTGGGTATATATCCAAGAAAACCCAAACACTAATTCAAATGAATATATGCACCGCTGTGTTCACTGCAGCACTATTTACAATAGCGAAGCAATAGAAGCAGCCTGAGTGCCCGTCAATAGACAGGTGGATAAAAAATCTGTGGTATATATATGCAATGGAATATTAATCCTTCATAAAAGAACCAAATCTTACCATTTATGACAGCATGCATGGACCTAGAGGGTATTATGCTAAGTGAAATAAGTCAGAGAAAGACAAGTAGCACATTACTTCACTTATATGTGGAGTCTAAAGAACAATATAAACAAACAAAATAGAAACTCATAGATACATATAGCCTAAAGGTTGCCAGAGGGTAGGGAGGCTGGGGGACTGGGTAAAAAAATGAAGGGATTGAGAAGTATAGATTGGTAGTTACAAAGTAGTCACAGAGATGTAAAGTACAGCAGAGAAACCAGTAAATCATATGGTAATAACTATGTATGGTGCCAGTTAGGTACTGGATCTATCAGGGGGACACTTTGTAGAGTATATGATTCTCTAACCACTATGCCGTACACTTGAAACTAGTACAAAGTGTTATTGAATATAAAGTATAATTAAAAAATTTTTTTTAAAGAAATGAATATTTCAAACATAAGGTCTTCAATATAAATATTATACTATTTCCTGTATTTTATTATATTTAGAAAATTTGGGGTATGTGGGATGGAAAGGTAAAATGTAAGATTTTAAACTCCTATGTAAGACAATTTAAAGTCAGATATTTTTGATCCTTCAATTATGGGAGAAAAGGGGTGACAATTACACACACAGAAGGAAACAGATCTTATAAGGTCTGATGACTTATTCTCTGGTTCAAAAGAAAATTACTCAAGTCATGAAACCCAGGCATCAATTCTACAGAACTTTTAGAAAATAGATTGGGTGTCTTTCCATTAGAAAGACAAGGAGTATTTAAGAATATCAATATAAAATCATAGACCCATTACAATAGCTTCTGTGCCTTAAAAAAGTACTGAACCTATCAGTATGAGAGTTAGTATGATTTGAAATTCAGTTTATTTGTTGCTGAATGATATGAATTATCTCTTTTCTCTAACAGGTCTAGTAAGTCAAAGAATAAATATATATTTTCCCTTAAGCAATTAGTAAACATGTATTAAGCACCTATTATATACTTAGCATGTACTAAATAATACAAGGTATATAAAATGCACTCATTAATGTAATCATCTATCAATAGAAAGTTGTAGTAAAAGCAATCTTGAATTCAGTATCAAAAGAATGGCTTTTCGCCTGACCAGGTGGTGGCGCAGTGGATAGAGCGTCGGACTGGGATGCGGAAGGACCCAGGTTCGAGACCCCGAGGTTGCCAGCTTGAGCGCGGGCTCATCTGGCTTGAGCAAAGAGCTCACCAGCTTGGACCCAAGGTCGCTGGTTCCAACAGGGGGTTACTCGGTCTGCTGAAGGCCCGAGGTCAAGGCACATGTGAGAAAGCAATCAATGAACAACTAAGAAGTCGCAACGCGCAAGGAGAAACTGATGATTGATGCTTCTCATCTCTCTCCGTTCCTGTCTGTCTGTCCCTGTCTATCTCTGCCTCTGTAAAAAAAAAAAAAAAAAAAAAAAGAATGGCTATAAAAAAAATTACAGCCTGATCAGGCGGTGGCACAGTGGATAGAGCATTGGACTGGGATGCGGAAAAAAAATTACTTATTCTCTTTGAATCTTACTTTCCTTATTTGTGAAATGAAGATAATGATGCATGTCCTGTTTTCTTCTTAATGTGGTCACTGTTCTAAACCAGTTGACTGTGTAAAAGTTTTTGAAAATCTTATAAAGCTATAAAAATAAGAGGCAGTATTTATCCCTAACTAATTCATTATCTTACATTTCTGGAAAGTTCCTCACCTGTTATTTGAAAAAAAATTGTTAACTTTTTTTTTTTTTAATTGTTAACTTTTAAGTTAAATGTCGAGTACAAATTGTGGATGGCCTTGAATGCCAAATTAGACATTTAGATTTTAGCATACAGGGTGTAGTAGTTATTCACAAATTTTCAGTTGAGAAATGACTTGCTTATTTGATCACATTCCTGTAACCCATTCACATCTAAAAAACTTAAGTTGTTAAGTTGTTTTAGCTTATTCAAAATACTCTCATTTTAAAGGATGATCACCTTCATCATCACCATCTAATAGTTACTATGTGCCAAGCACTGTTCTTTGCTTTAAATATACTTACTCATTTAATCCTCACAACAACCTCATGCATAATTACTATTAAATTGTTATTCTTATTTTATAGAGATATTAGGCCCAGAGATATTAAGTGTTTTTTCATAAGTTACACAGCTGATAAGCTGAACAGTTAGGATTTGAACACAGGTGATTTAGTTTTAGTCAGTGCTCTCCAAAAAATAACTCATCATGTATTTATTGCATGCCCACAAAATGACAGACACTCTGTTAGATGCTGAAGTCACAAAGAGAGAAAAGGTACAGTGGTTCCTCGTAAGGAGTTTCTTCTTCATGAAAACATTCTTCTTAATTATGTTTTTTCCCTAGTTAGCCATAAGTGCTTACTATTTATTTATTTATTCATTCAACACTTATCTATTGAGTACTTATTATGTGCTAGGCATTTTCCTAGGTGAACCACACCAACAAAATTTTCTATCCTCAAGAAACTTACATTCTAATGAGGGGAGACAGAAAATAACCAAATAAGTAAAACATATATCAGAAGGTAATAAGTGTTATGGAGAAAAGTGGAAATAAAAGAAAATGTTGGGGCCCTGGCCAGTTGGCTCAGCGGTAGAGCGTCGACCTAGCGTGCGGAGGACCCGGGTTCGATTCCCGGCCAGGACACACAGGAGAAGCGCCCATTTGCTTCTCCACCCCTCCGCCGCGCTTTCCTCTCTGTCTCTCTCTTCCCCTCCCGCAGCCAAGGCTCCATTGCAGCAAAGATGGCCCAGGTGCTGGGGATGGCTCTGTGACCTCTGCCTCAGGCGCTAGAGTGGCTCTGGTCGCAACATGGCAACGCCCAGGATGGGCAGAGCATCGCCCCCTGGTGGGCAGAGCATCGCTCCATGGTGGGCGTGCCGGGTGGATCCCGGTCGGGCGCATGCGGGAGTCTGTCTGACTGTCTCTCCCTGTTTCCAGCTTCAGAAAAATGAAAAAAAATAAAAAAAAAAAAAAAAAAGAAAATGTTGGGGGAAAGGTGGCAGTTGTGATTTTAAATAAGGTAGTCAGGTAAAGACCCTGAGAAGATGACTTTGAATCCAAGGCCTGAAATTACTTATGAGTATATCTGGAGAAAGATTATCCTTTATAAAGGACCAACAGTTGTGACCATCTTGAAGAGTGTGCCTGAGTTTTGGAGGGATAGCATGGCACCATTGTGGCTGGAGCAAAGGTGGAAGACAGTGGGGAGCAGACCCCAAAGAGCACTTGAGGCAATTTTAAGGACTTTGACTCTGAGATGGGAATATGTTAGAGGGTTTTGAACAGAGACATAGGCTTTAAAAGGATCATCCTGGCTGCTATATTCAAGATAGACCTTAGGTGTGGGAGTTTGGTTGCAGGGGGGAAACCATTAGGAGACTATTGCCAGGAACTGATGAAGGAGACGATGGCAGCGCATACTGTGGTGGAAGTAGTGACAAGTGCTGGAAGTCTGGATAGATTATAAAGGCGAACCTGTTGTATTTCTTCACTGAACAGAGGCAAGGGGCGCAAGAGAAAAGAGAGAAGTCAAGAATGACACCAAGATTTTTGACCTTCACAATTCGGAAGGATGGAGTTACTATTTATCAAGGTGGAGAAGACAGTAGGATGAACAGTTTTTATTTAGAGGGAAAAATTAGAAGTTCTGTTATGAGATTAAGTTGGAAATGCTCTCTAGACAAGGCATATGTAAGACTGTTGTTCACAGAAGTCTGAGGTGAATATATAAAGTTGGGAGTTATCTGCACAGAAGTATTTCTTAAAGCCTTTCTATTAAATGAAATCAAGATGGCCGCAGCAGGCAGAGGGGAGGCAAATCCACAGACTGAGCCCTAAAGTGCATCACCATTTAATTGAAGGAAATAAGAAGGGAGCAACTAAGGAGACTGAGATAAGTGTCAAAAAGAAAAATAGTGGATAATCAGTCATTGTTTGAAGGAGGCACAGAAGATGTTTTTGCTCTAAGTTAGAGTCATCCATTCCCCTCAATAATATTAGTATATTTGTTTATCAAAAACTTGACAACAGTGTGTAAAGTGGCATAGTTCTTTTGTTTGTTGTTTTTTGGGGTTTGTTTTGTGCTGTTTTTATAAACAAATAGCCCATTTAGTACTGTGTTTGAGTGCTATTAAGTATTTGGGAAATTAGTTGCAGAACTAATTGATTTGGGTGAAGTCTTTGTAGACTACTAGAAAGCCAAATGTTATGTTTTTAAATAAGAAAACAATTCTAGCTTGAGAGTATAAAAATTAAAGTCCCAGTTCATTAATTAGTTACCAATGTTTTAAGTAATTATGCTCAAGGTGATATTGTTCTATGGTCATTTTTAGTGAGGAACCAAGTGGTCTTTGGGGACATGGAGGGCCTTTAATGCAAGAATAAAGTGGATCAAGGGAAATGTGTGTGAACTAAATGGGAAAAGTTGTCTGTTCTCTCTTAGATGAAGTTTTTCAGCTGAGTTAATTACTAGTCATATAAAGGAGATTAAGTATGTCAACATTGTAGTTGGATAATGGAAGATTTAGAGCAAAAATATGGCCAACTCTGAAGCTCGAGTTTTAATTTCCAGGGAACAAGATATAAAAACAACAAAGAGACTGAGGAGATGAGGGTTTTAGCATTCAGGACTGAATATGAGAAGACTGGCAGACAAAAGGGTCAAAGCCACGGCTGAGAAGGTCGGGGTAAGCTCACAAGGTACATCATCCACTTTTCAGGTTTATCTCCTGCTGGATGAACTGCTCTCTTATCGCCCCATCTAGGTACTTTCAGAATTCATTCATCTGACTATGCCACTTGAGCAACTTTTTAAAATGTATTTCATTAGCCAGAATATCTCTGGTAAGGAAATATTCCAAATCATTTTGGGCAACAGGACAATGTGCACTCTACATATCAGCCAGATGTCACCTTCTGGTAGCAGTCTCTATACAAACCAGGTGTGCCAGACACTGCTATTGACCCCAAAGTCCAGTTTCTCCCCCTTTTCTATGGTAACTCCTAATCTTTAGCAGACACAAGACCACCCAGAATAACTATTACTTGTCAGAGGCTCCCTTGCCATTCCTTCTGACAACATACTCATTTTGAGATAAAACCCACTCTGACTTACGTACTTGAGAGTTGACGTCACCCTTCTGTCAGTGCTCATGGGATTTAATCTACACCATTAAGATCTGTTGTACATTCCTTAACACTTCTTCTACCTTGTAAACTCCATGGACACATGGATTGGCTTTTGTTTACATGTGACTGCTTCATATTTTATATTTTGCAAGTAGGAGGCACTCTGTCAATATATTTTTTATTAAATTGTGGCAGTAGTTTCTTTCTTACTCGCTTCCCACCTATTTTTCATCTCACCCTCCAGATGTTCACTTTCTTTTCTAACCTTTATTCTTTCTTGTGGAATGAAGACACTATAACCAAACTTGAGCAAATGGAATCTAAGAAGTTCTGCTTTCTTCCCGCCATATTTTCTGTCAAGAAAGATGTTCATAACTATTTAATTAATTATAGTTTGTTTTAAGGCATTGGTGAAAAGCCACCTGAGAATATATTCTAAGTCCTTTGCTAAAATCCTAGTCACCTCTTAACTACCTGCTCAAAGTTCCCCCTCTTGTTTTAACTTCACTTGAACATACACCAGCATCTATTAATTGCTTTATTTTCTCAACTTCTATTGAATTTATAATGTACAATTTTAAAAAATTTAATTCCATTTAAAATTATCTCTGCTGTTTAAGCCCTGGCCAGGTGGCTCAGTGGATAAAGCATTATCCTGGCACATCGCGGTCACAGATTCAATCCCTAGTCAGGGCACATATGAGAAGTAATCAATGAGTGCACAACTAAAACAACAAACAAACAAACAAAAAAAACCCAGGAACAACTAAGTGGAACAACAGTTGATGCTTCTCTCTCTTTTTTGCTCTCTTCCCTCCTCTCCCCCCTCTTTCTCTTTCTGTCTCTCAAATCAATAAAAAAAATTTAAATTATCTCTGTTGTTTAAATATTATAACCCCAATAAATTATAAGCTCTTTGAATACAGAATACATGTTTATATTTAATTATGTTAGTTGTAATGATATAATCACCAAATAAAACTTAGCCCAGTGCTGGGAACATAGTAGATATTTAATAAGTACTTATTGATTGATGGATGGATTGGGTACAGATTATATTCTATAACTTTGAGTTGAATGTAATATAATTTCTTTCTTATTGTTTTTGAAAATATATTTACATAATGTGTCCAGCTATACATCTGATTTTTTTTTGTATTACTTTGAAATGACCTCAATGCCTATCTACTTCTATATCCCCAGTAAGGTGGTCCTGGGGCAATGTTCTCTCTGCAATGAAAATAAAAATGTGCATTGATAATTCTCCTCTGAAAATTCAGTTAACATAAGAAATTAACTTAAAGTTAGAAATTGGAGACAATTTGCCTGACCTATGGTGGCGCAGTGGATAAAGTGTCGACCTGGCAACACTGAGATTGCTCGTTCAAAACCCTGGGCTTGCCTAATTAAGGTACATATATGAGTTGATGCTTCCTGCTCCTCCTCCTAGTCTTCTTTCCCTTTTCTCTCTCTCTTCTCCTCTCTCTCTAAAAATGAATAAATAAAATCTAAAAAATAAAAATATAAATTAGAGACAATTTAAGAAACTTCTAGTTGTATGCTATTTAGTATATAACTAGAAAAGTTTAACAATCTACTTTTCTCTGAAATGGATACTTTTTCAAATTTTGTTGATACATTATATTGAATAATAACGCACACTCAGATTTTTAAAAAAATAAAACCAAGTAAGTGGAATTGATTGTGAGAAATTCTATGTGAATTTATGAGAAGACTACATTGCAATGTAAACAAAGACATTTCTCAGGGTTATCCTGACAAGGATTGATGGACAGCAATCCATTAGAGGCTATGGTAGTGATACAAAAATACTGATTAATTGAATAAAATACTTGTAAAGTCCTAGTATGTTAATTATCTTAAGTATAAAAACAGCCTCTTGTGGGATCTAATTTACATTCAGGTATATTTATAAAACTTTTAATAAAGTATGCATAGGTGAGAATATATTTACAATCACTGTAACAGTAGCAACAAACTCAAAATTCACAAGATATAAATTAATGAGGTTTCACTCTACTACTTGCTCATAAAAAGAAAGTGTTCACCATATAGCTCCTTTTGTTTTTCAAAAGATGATTGTAAAACTTTCATAGCTTTTATAGAAAATGAATATCTAATTAAGTGACAAAAAGAAGAGAATATGATTTTTCCTTACATAGTAGACAAAGTCTAAATTCAAATCATTATAAAAAGAATACTGGCAAATTTCTCCTATCAGCCTGGAATAGTCTTAGTTCAATTTTGACCTCTGGAAGTCACAAATCAAGTCTGAAAGGTAATCAACACTTACTGTGTAACGCTTGCTGCTCTGGAGTTGCATATGATACAGATTTTCAACAATAGGAAAAAAAAAAGAATTATTCTTTGATTTTAGCCTTCACGGGTCAGTAAACAATTATAAATTCCTGATTATAATTTTCACCTTATAATGAGTCAAGGGCAAACACCTTACAGCCCTTCATGAAACCATACAGCTGCATTTATGAATGAGGTTCATGCTGTCTCAGGTCAGAACTTTAAGGTTTTTGGTCATGGTCATTAAGGAACTCACAGAACAAATGATTAGTTATTATAATAATGGTGTTGTAAGGTATTAATTTAAAACAATGTAGAGGCAGACTAAATTTCCAGGCATTAAAATATGTAACATTCCAAATTAATTTGAAATTTGGAAATAACTACTATTTCATTTTAACCACTAGTTCTAAAGTGTGTATTTATCTTATTTTTTAAAACAACTGACTTAAAAGACTCTAAAAATGATTAATTGGAGGAAGATGACGTCAGAGTAATGGCGGGGTAGGAAGCGATACCGATAAATCTCCCCCAAAACTCAACAAGATCTTCAACCAGAAACAGAAAAACCTATACTTGGAGCTTCCAGATGCTTCGCAATACACCCAAAGGTATGACTGAGTGAAAAATTGGCTAAATATATAACCAAACCCCGAAGGAAATAGGGAGTAAGAAATGCTCCGCCTTATTCACTAACCTAAACAGGGCGGCTTTCTCTGGTAACTGTGAATATAGAAACTGAGGCGGGCAAAGGGGGTGAATACATCCAGGCTGCGACACAAACGGCCGAACCAGGCTGTGGCACGGAGATCCAAGCCGAGGAAAATCTGATCCTGTGGCAACCTGGGCAATACAAGCTAACACTCGCGCCAAACCCAAACAAAAAAAGACAAGCGGCGCGGCCATTTTACCCTGGTCGGTGCGCAGTTAGTGGGCGAGAATTTCTTCCTAGGCCCCGAGAGTGGGTGCCCGTGTTGCCACGGAGAGGCAGGGTCAGAGGCCTTTCTCTGTGGGCCGAGAGCAGAGTCTGGGCAGCCCCAGCGCCCTGGGAAAGCCACGCATGGGAGGGAGCAAAAACTAATTCCAACGGTGGAGATTTTCCGTGCTGGAGGGTGTTTCACTCAGAGGGAAACGCGGCCGGCCTCATATCCTGGTTTGCGCGCGCAAATAAGGAGTGAGCGATTCCTCCGAGTGCCTCGGCAGTGCGCGCCCGTGTTATCGCACAGAGGGGCAGAGTCAGGGGCCTTTGTGTGGGCCAAAGCAGAATCTCGGGCCGCCCCAGCGCCTTGCAAAAGCCGTGCACGGGGACGGAGCGAGACTCAATTCCAACGCTGCAACTTTTCCCTGCGGTTGGGGGTTTCACTCAGAGCGTGAGACTGCTGGCTGGATATCCGGGTCGCAGACAGTGAGTGAGAGTTTCCTCCAAGCGCCCCGGAAGTGGACGCCCGCCTGTGTTACCGGACAGAGTGGCAGAGCCAGAGGTCTTAGAGTGGGCGGAAAGCCCGCCTGATTATGCTAGCAGCTCTGACTGACTGAGCCTTACCCAGAGCCCTGTGCTGAGTGGAAATAGAGTGGGGAGTTGCCAGCTCTTTGAGCCTCTTACTATCCAGGCAGAGGCAGCAGCAACCCCATAGCTGGATTATCAGGCTACTAATTGAGGAAGGAAAGACTAGGAGAAAGGCTCCAGGAACACGGACTCTCTCACTGTCGGAGCCTATAAATGCTAATGAGCTTCGACTGCCAACGAGACTAAAGCACAATACATGACATTGCCATAGACTTATCAACTGCAAATCTCCACCTGAGCGTGCCAAAGGGGCAAAACCCGGGGTACAGAGTCACCGACCAGGAAGAGGGAGAGAAAAGAAAAAGCAAGAGGATAACCTCTCAAAATCAAGAATAATCTGCAGACTTTATAACCTATCCCATTTTATTATATTTGTTCATTTGTTTCTCTTATCTTCATTCTTGATACTTTTTTTTTCCTCCTCCAATTTGGCCGATTAACTCTCTACTGGTCTTACTCTCTCCTCTCCTTGAACTACACTACCCATAAGTGTTACATCTCCCATTATCTTTTCTCTTCTCTTCCTTTCTCTCTATGAGGGTTGCACTCCAAAACCCTTAACTCTCTCTCTCTCTCTCTCCTTTCTTTTTTCTTCTTTTAGTGGTTCCCTCTTTTTTTCTCTCTCTCTCTTTCTTTTCTCCCTCTATATTAGTTTCTTCCTTTCTCCTTTACATCTCCTCTCATTCAAACCTCAATAACAAACAAATTATCTTATCTGGGACTCAAACTTATGTTTGTAGCATTTTGGGGGGTTTTTACTTCACCTTTTTAACTCACTAGCAGTGCTCCCATCCCTGGCTCTCCATATTATCTAGTTCTTGTTCCACTAAATACAATAGTAATTTTTTAATTTGTCCCCCCATTTTTCCGTTTTCCTCTTAATCCTCTCATCATAACTCTTAGACAACCAACACCTAAAAGCAAATCATTTTATTCTTGACCAAAATTTTTTCCTTATTTGCTTTTTGTGGGTCCATACGCTCTTTTTTTTTTTTTTTTTTTTGCCCCTTTATTACTTTTCCCCAATTCAGGCCCTCCATCACAGGCATTGTTAGTTATAATTCACAGTCCACCACAAGATTTTCTCAAGAAAGAGGGGAGAGGAGAGGAGAGGAAAAAAGGAGGGGGGAATAATTTCCTTTTTTTTTTAATTTTTATTTTATTTTATTTTTTTTATTTCATTATTAATTTTTTTAAAAAAAAAACAACTTTTCGATTTTTTATTTTTTTATTATTTTTTTAAACTTTTTATTCTTTATTAAATCTCGTTAATACTATCAACAAAACCACCCTCAGATGCCATTAAGGAAGAGAAAATCGAATATCATGGATGCAAAAGAAAGAGAGGTAACACAGCTAGATGAGGAAAAATCTATGGAGAAAAAATTTAATATATTGGAAACCTTGGAGCTAAATGACAGAGAATTCAAGATAGAAATCCTAAAAATACTCAGAGATATACAAGAAAACACAGAAAGGCAATTTAGGGAGATCAGAAAACAACTCAATGAACACAAAGAATATATGTCCAAGGAAATTGAAACTATAAAAACAAATCAAACAGAGATGAAAAACTCAATTCACGAGCTGAAAAACGAAGTAACAAGCCTAGCTAATAGAACAGGCCAGATAGAAGAGAAGATTAGTGAAATAGAAGACAAGCAACTTGAGGCACAACAGAGAGAAGAAGAAAGAGACTCAAAAATTAAAAAAAATGAGATAGCCCTACAAGAATTATCTGACTCCATCAAAAAGAATAACATAAGAATAATAGGTATATCAGAGGGAGAAGAGAGAGAAAATGGAATGGAGAACATACTCAAACAAATAATAGATGAGAACTTCCCAAGCCTGTGGAAAGAACTAAAGCCTCAAGTTCAAGAAGCAAACAGAACTCCAAGTTTTCTTAACCCCAACAAACCTACTCCAAGGCATATCATAATGAAATTGACACAAACCAACAGCAAAGAAAAAATTCTCAAGGCAGCCAGGGAAAAGAAGAATACAACATATAAAGGAAGGCCCATTAGATTATCATCAGATTTCTCAGCAGAAACTTCACAAGCTAGAAGAGAGTGGACCCCAATATTTAAAGTCCTGAAAGAGAGGAACTTTCAGCCACGAATACTATACCCATCAAAGCTATCCTTCAAATATGAAGGAGAAATAAAAACATTCACAGATACAGAAAAGATGAGAAAATTTATCATCAGAAAACCCCCACTCCAGGAATTACTAAAGGGGGTTCTCCAATCAGATACAAAGAACAAAAAAAAACAGAGCCACAAGTAAAAGCTCCAAGAAGAACACAATAAAACCAAATTTAAACTGTGACAACAACAAAAAGAAAGAGGGGGAGAAGATGGAGATTACCAGTAGCAAAGGACGATGGAGTGCAAAAGTACTCACAAAATAGTTCGCTACAATGAACAGGGTAGGGACCCTTTTCATTACTCAAAGGTAACCACCATTGAAAAAACCACCACAGAAGCACATGAGATAAAAAAGATACCAACAGAGGAAAGATGTATGGAATACAACCAAATAAAAACAAAAGATAGAAAAACGAAAGAGAAGGATCAAACAAGACACAAAACTAACAGAAAGCAAGATATAAAATGGCAATAGGGAACTCACAAGTATCAATAATTACACTGAATGTAAAAGGATTAAACTCACCAATAAAAAGGCACAGAGTAGCAGAATGGATTAAAAAAGAAAATCCAACTGTATGCTGCCTACAGGAAACTCATCTAAGTAATAAGGATAAAAACTAATTCAAAGTGAAAGGCTGGAAAACAATACTCCAAGCAAATAACATCCAAAAAAAAGCAGGTGTAGCAATACTCATATCGGATAATGCTGACTACAAGACAGGAAAAGTACTCAGAGACAAAAATGGCCATTTCATAATGGCTAAGGGGACACTGAATCAAGAAGACATAACAATTCTTAATATATATGCACCAAACCAAGGAGCACCAAAATATATAAGACAGCTACTTATTGATCTTAAAACAAAAACTGACAAAAATACAATCATACTTGGAGACCTCAATACACCGCTGACGGCTCTAGATCGGTCATCCAAACAGAGAATCAACAAAGACATAGTGGCCTTAAACAAAACACTAGAGCACCTGGATATGATAGACATCTACAGGACATTTCATCCCAAAGTGACTGAGTATACATTTTTCTCCAGTGTACATGGATCATTCTCAAGAATTGACCATATGTTGGGCCACAAAAACAACATCAGCAAATTCAGAAAAATTGAAGTTGTACCAAGCATATTTTCTGATCATAAAGCCTTGAAACTAGAATTCAACTGCAAAAAAGAGGAAAAAAATCCCACAAAAATGTGGAAACTAAACAACATACTTTTAAAAAATGAATGGGTCAAAGAAGAAATAAGTGCAGAGATCAAAAGATATATACAGACTAATGAAAATGACAATACGACATATCAGAATCTATGGGATGCAGCAAAAGCAGTGATAAGAGGGAAGTTCATATCACTTCAGGCATATATGAACAAACAAGAGAGAGCCCAAGTGAACCACTTAACTTCCCACCTTAAGGAACTAGAAAAAGAAGAACAAAAAAAAACCCAAAA
This sequence comes from Saccopteryx leptura, assembly GCF_036850995.1. Lineage (NCBI taxonomy): Eukaryota > Metazoa > Chordata > Mammalia > Chiroptera > Emballonuridae > Saccopteryx > Saccopteryx leptura. The sequence continues at coordinate 125,936,049 of NC_089507.1, forward strand.
CCAGCCGAAGAAAGGAGATAATAAAAATCAGAGCAGAAATAAATGAATTAGAGAACAGAAAAACTATAGAAAAAATTAATAGAACAAGGAGCTGGTTCTTTGAAAAGATCAACAAAATTGACAAACCCTTGGCAAGACTTACCAAGGAAAAAAGAGAAAGAACTCATATAAACAAAATCCAAAATGAAAGAGGAGAAATCACCACGGACACCGTAGATATACAAAGAATTATTGTAGAATACTATGAAAAACTTTATGCCACTAAATTCAACAACCTAGAAGAAATGGATAAATTCCTAGAACAATACAACCTTCCTAGACTGAGTCAAGAAGAAGCAGAAAGCCTAAACAGACCTATCAGTAGAGAAGAAATAGAAAAAAAACATTGAAAACCTCCCCAAAAATAAAAGTCCAGGCCCTGACGGCTATACCAGCGAATTTTATCAAACATTCAAAGAAGACTTGGTTCCTATTCTACTCAAAGTCTTCCAAAAAATTGAAGAAGAAGCAATACTTCCAAACACATTTTATGAGCCCAACATAACCCTCATACCAAAACCAGGCAAGGATGGCACAAAAAAAGAAAACTACAGACCAATATCTCTAATGAATACAGATGCTAAAATACTAAACAAAATACTAGCAAATCGAATACAACAACATATTAAAAAAATAATACATCATGATCAAGTGGGATTCATCCCAGAATCTCAAGGATGGTTCAACATACGTAAAACGGTTAACGTAATACACCATATCAACAAAACAAAGAACAAAAACCACATGATCTTATCAATAGACGCAGAAAAGGCTTTCGATAAAATACAACACAATTTTATGTTTAAGACTCTCAACAAAATGGGTATAGAAGGAAAATATCTCAACATGATAAAGGCCATATATGATAAACCATCAGCTAACATCATATTAAATGGCACTAAACTGAAGGCTTTCCCCCTTAAATTAGGAACAAGACAGGGTTGTCCACTCTCTCCACTCTTATTTAATGTGGTACTAGAGGTTCTAGCCAGAGCAATCAGACAAGACAAAGAAATAAAAGGCATCCATATCGGAAAAGAAGAAGTAAAGGTATCACTTTTTGCAGATGATATGATACTATACATCGAAAACCCCAAAGAATCCACAAAAAGACTACTAGAAACAATAAGCCAATACAGTAAGGTCGCAGGATACAAAATTAACATACAGAAGTCAATAACCTTTCTATATGCCAACAATGAAACAACTGAGAAGGAACTCAAAAGAATAATCCCCTTCACGATTGCAACAAAAAAAATAAAATACTTAGGAATAAACATAACAAAGAATGTAAAGGACTTATATAATGAAAACTATAAACCATTGTTAAGGGAAATCGAAAAAGATATAATGAGATGGAAGAATATACCTTGTTCTTGGCTAGGAAGAATAAATATAATCAAGATGGCTATATTACCCAAAGCAATATACAAATTTAATGCAATTCCCATCAAACTTCCAATGACATTTTTTAAAGAAATAGAGCAAAAAATCATCAGATTTATATGGAACTATAAAAAACCCCGAATAGCCAAAGCAATCCTAAAGAAAAAGAATGAAGCTGGGGGCATTTCAATACCTGACTTCAAACTCTATTATAGGGCCACGACAATCAAAACAGCATGGTATTGGCAGAAAAATAGACACTCAGACCAATGGAACAGAATAGAAAGTCCAGAAATAAAACCACATATATATATAGTCAAATAGTTTTTGATAAAGGGGCCAACAACACACAATGGAGAAAAGAAAGCCTCTTCAATAAATGGTGCTGGGAAAACTGGAAAGCCACATGCAAAAGAATGAAACTGGACTACAGTCTCTCCCCCTGTACAAAAATTAACTCAAAATGGATCAAAGATCTAAACATAAGACCTGAAACAATTAAGTACATAGAAGAAGACATAGGTACTCAACTCATGGACCTGGGTTTTAAAGAGCATTTTATGAATTTGACTCCACAGGCAAGAGAAGTGAAGGCAAAAATTAATGAATAGGACTACATCAGACTAAGAAGTTTTTGCTCAGCAAGAGAAACTGATAACAAAATAAACAGAGAGCCAACTAAATGGGAAATGATTTTTTCAAACAACAGCTCAGATAAGGGCCTAATATCCAAAATATACAAAGAACTCATAAAACTCAACAACAAACAAACAAACAAACCAATAAAAAAATGGGAAGAGGATATGAATAGACACTTCTCCCAGGAAGAAATACAAATGGCTAACAGATATATGAAAAGATGCTCATCTTCTTTAGCTATTAGAGAAATGCAAATCAAAACGGCAATGAGATACCACCTCACACCTGTTCGATTAGCTGTTATTAGCAAGTCAGGTAATAGCAAATGTTGGAGAGGCTGTGGAGAAAAAGGAACCCTCATACACTGTTGGTGGGAATGTAAAGTAGTACAACCATTATGGAAGAAAGTATGGTGGTTCCTCAAAAAACTGAAAATAGAACTACCTTATGACCCAGCAATCCCTCTACTGGGTATATATCCCAAAAACTCAGAAACATTGATACGTAAAGACACATGCAGCCCCATGTTTATTGCAGCATTGTTCACAGTGGCCAGGACATGGAAACAACCAAAAAGCCCATCAATAGATGACTGGATAAAGAAGATGTGGCACATATACACTATGGAATACTACTCAGCCATAAGAAATGATGACATCGGAACATTTACAGCAAAATGGTGGGATCTTGATAACATGATACGAAGCGAAATAAGTAAATCAGAAAAAAACAGGAACTGTATTATTCCATACATAGGTGGGACATAATAGTGAAACTAAGAGACATTGATAAGAGTGTGGTGGTTACGGGGGGGGAGGGGGGAATGGGAGAGGGATAGGGGGTGGGGAGGGGCACAAAGAAAACAAGATAGAAGGTGACAGAGGACAATCTGACTTTGGGTGGTGGGTATGCAACATAATTGAATGACAAGATAACCTGGACTTGTTATCTTTGAATATATGTATCCTGATTTATTGATGTCACCCCATTAAAAAAATAAAATTATTAAAAAAAAAAAAGATTAATTGCATTGTATAAGTCAGTAACATACTTTTTCTTAAATTGATTTTAAATATGTGTTCTTCACCTTGTCCCCAAGGAGTCTCTGGCATGGTAGTTGTCACAGTGGTTTCAGAAATATGTCTAGTTATGAAACGGAAGTATTGGAGACACATGATCGTTATCAAGAATTGATATTACACAATATTTTAAGCGTTCTTTACTTATTGTGTGGTCTTTTATTTGGGCTTATTGTATCTTGGATGTACAATTGAACTGTATTAGAAGAGAATGTGATATTTGCTAAGAAATTTGTTAGCAATTTGATGTCATGAATTAAAGATATTTTAAATTTTACTTCACTTTTCTATTCTTGTCTTCTAGTGAAAGGATTTTTGTTTTGTTTTGTTTTTTTACAAAGTTGAAGTTTGTCATTTGAGTCAATCTAATTTCTTTTCATTTAAATAAAGAGAAAAAGCTAACACTAACATGTGGAAATGTGGAACTTGGCAATGAAACCAAGACACCCCTATCTTTGTAGCCTATTAAAGCATGTGGACTGCCTGCAGGATGACTTCCAAGGACTCCCCTTTGCTGGACTTCATGCCCTGAGTAACTCCTGAGTTTGGCAAAACTGTGTGACTCGGGTCTAATGAATGAACTACAGTGAAAATGATGCTGTATTACTTCTGAGGGTAGGTTATAAGAGTCTACTGCATTCGTGTGTGTGTGTGTGTGTGTGTGTGTGTGTGTGTGTGTGTGTGTGTGTGTGTGTGTTTTAATTTTTTTTACAGAGAGAGAGTCAGAGAGAGGGATAGATAAGGACAGACAGACAGGAACGGAGAGAGATGAGAAGCATCAATCATCAGTTTTTCGTTGCGACACCTTAGTTGTTCACTGATTGCTTTCTCATATGTGCCTTGACCATGGGCCTTCAGCAGACCGAGTAATCCCTTGCTCGAGCCAGCGACCTTGGGTCCAAGCTGGTGTGCTTTGCTCAAACCAGATGAGCCCACGCTCAAGCTGATGACCTCAGGGTCTCGAACCTGGGTCCTTCGCATCCCAGTCCTACGCTCTATCCACTGCGCCACCGCCTGGTCAGGCTGCATTCCTCTTAAGGAACCTGTTTCTTGTTCTCTCTCTCTCTTAGAGCCCTCACTCAGAAAAGCCAGCTTCCATGTTGTGACCTACCCTTCTGCAGGGCCCATGTGATAAAGAACTGAGGGAGGCCTTTAGTCAACAGACAAGGAGAATCTGAAGCGCTCAGCTCAACATCTTGCAAGGAATAAAAGCCTGCCAACACCCCCAGGAGGAAGCTCAGAGTGGGTCCCTGTCGCCCTGGACCCCAGCTTGATGGCATCCTCATGAAAGACCCAGAGCCAGAACCACACTGCTGAGCAACCTCTAGATTCCTGACTCTCAGACCCTGTGAGGTAATAAATTTCTGTTTGTTTTAAACTGCCCAGTTTTAAGGTAATTTGTCATGCAGCAATAGAAAGGTAGTAAGTACAGAATGTAACTTCTGACACATTAATAACAAAAACCAATCAGATGGAGGCCAAGAAGGACCTATATTCTGTTCCATAACTATAATGTTATATAATCACAAAAACTCAGGTACAGCACCTTGTATTCTTTAACATGAGACTTCATTTTCCAGAAGTCAGGAAAGAGACTAAGCTCTCGTGTCAACCGTAACAATTATGACGTGTAAATTTGAACAAGTTATCTAACTTATCTAAAACTGATTTCTTCATTTTTTTCTTTAAAAAATTGATTGATTTTAGAGACTGGAAGACAGGGAAACATTGATTTGTTGTTCCACTTATTTATGCCTTCATTGGTTAATTCTTGCATGTGCCCTGACCAGGTATTAAACCCACAACCTTGGCATATGGGGATGATGCTGTAACCAACAGAGCTATCTAGCAAGGACTTCATTTCATCATTTTTAAATAGAGGTAATGATAGCACTGTTGTGAGAATTGAAAGAAAATTCATGTACAAGGCCTGGCACCTACTACACATTTAACAAAGTAAATCATCATCATCATCATCATCATAATCATCATTATCAAATCAGAGCAAAGACAGTGGCAACTTTTCTTCTGAATATTTTTTCTTTAGAGCTTGAAAAAGAGCCTCCTTTTCTTTATAGAACAAGAACATGACTAGGTATTTATTCTACAGGGAACAATCACGAACCTTTGTTTCGTGTTTTAAGTTAATTACCAGCCCTAGAGAGTATTTTAATTTTTAAAATAAGTATTTTTATTTGCAGCTGTCTTGCTTAAGCTACCTTGAAGATTTCATTAACTTTAACATGGGATAAAAATAATAGTAGGATTATTAAATTAGATAGCAACACTTTTTCACTTTTTTTTAGTACCTATTAGGAAATATGAATGTCAATAGAACATAACATGTCCATAAGATAATGAGTAATTTTTTTTCAAGTACAGCAAAACTACATGTTCAGATGAATTGTTTCCTTCAGAATAACCTTCATTCATTTAACAAGTGTATATCTAGCACCTCTCATGTGCCACGCATTATTCCAGGTGCTAGGTAGGAAATGATAAGCAAGGAAATTGCAGTTGAAGACAAAGAATACATAGGCAACTTCTGCTCAATTAAAAGGTATGGTAGGGTAAGCATTAGATGCTGTAAAAATATAAGTGTGGCCTGACCAGTGCTGGTGCAGTGAATAGAACGCCAACCTGGAAGGCTGAAGTCCGAGCTGTGAAGCCCTGAGGTTACCGGCTTGAGTGTGGGTCATTGACATGATCCCAAGGTTGCTGGCTTGACCCCAAGGTCACTGGCTTGAGCAAGGGGTCACTAGATCAGCTTGAGCTCCCTTGTCAAGGCATGTATGAGAAGTAATCAATGAACAACTAGAGTGAGCAACTACAAGTTGATCCTTCTCATCTCTCTCTCCCTGCCTCTCTCTCTAAAATCGATTTTTAAAAAAGTGTGCAAGAAGTTTCCTTAGTTTAAGTGAGAATTGCAGCAGGTTCTGAAATGTTAGCCAGAGTCATTAGCAGGAAGAATGGACAGGAAAGGTGGGTTAGTGTTTCTGGTTGTGCAGGGGCTCACTGGCAGAAGAGCATGTGACAAATCTCATAATTCAATATGGCTGGATATTTTCAGGCCACAAGTGAGGAGTGACCAGAGATAAAGCTGGGAGGGGAAGCAGGGTTTATAAAGAATCTTGCATGCCACTCCAAGGATTTTGGATTTTGTGAATGTACTGGTGAGCCAAGGAATTATTTTAAGGAAAGAGTGCCCACAGGTTACACCAGGGGTAGTCAACCTTTTTATACCTACCGCCCACTTTTGTATCTCTGTTAGCAGTAACATTTTCTAACCGCCCACCAGTTCTACAGTAATGGTGATTTATAAAGTAGGGAAGTAACTTTACTTTATAAAATTTATAAAGCAGAGTTACAGCAAGTTAAAGCATATAATAATAATTACTTACTAAGTACTTTATGTCAGATTTTCGCTAAGTTTGGCAGAATCAATCTTTATAAAACAACTTACTATAGTTAAATCTATCTTTTTATTTATACTTTGGTTGCTCTGCTACCGCCCACCATGAAAACTGGAATGCCCACCAGTGGGCGGTAGGGACCAGGTTGACTACCACTGGGTTACACACTCATTCAATAATTCTCCTTTCTTCAAAACTTTACACATCTCCTTTAAAGTTACCTTCAGCTCTCTCTTTTGAGTATGTTCAATGCTGATAATGCTTATGAGAGTGGATTTGATTTGGGGATGGGGATGGGAAACAGAAACCATTTAGGAATTGTGTTCAGTTAGACAAAGTTGATGGAGCAGGTTAACATTATTTGGGGTCAAAAATTTGCTCTGATTCAGCCTCATTGCTTCTTATTGCATTTCATAAAACACAGTAATACACTTTAGAATTTGTTAATTGGATGGCCACTCATGTTTTGACATGGAAGCAGCAGAATCACTAAGATGCTCTGAAGGAATATTATCTTTCAGTTTTGAAAATGGCACCCTGTAAAGCTTCTGGCCTGGGTTAGGGCTCTGCAGTCAGATGAGCAGGGTCGCAGAGCAAACTTCCTTAGCTGTCTACCCTTCACTCCATCTGGGGCATGGTCCCATTTTAAATTGTTTCAGACAGGCCTGACTAGGTGGTGGCACAGTAGATAGAGCATCGACCTGGAACACTGAGAACCCATGTTCCAAAACCTGAGGTCGCCGGCTTGAGCACGAATTCATCCGGCTTAAGTACAGGGTCACCGGCTTGAGCATGGGATCATAGACATGACCCCATGGTTGCTGGCTTGAGCCCAAAGTCACTGGGCTGAAGGGTTCACTGGCTTGGTTGGAACCCCCCCCCCCCCCAGTCAAGGCACATGAATGAGAAGCTATCAATGAACAACTGAAAGTGCTACAATTAAGAGTTGATGCTTCTCAACTCTCTACCTTTCTGTCTCTCTCCCTCTGTCTTTCTCGCACATGCTAAAAAAAAGTTATCTCAGACAGTATCACTTGCATTTTGGTATGAGTTTCTTACTTTGCTATACTGCCTATCAGTATTTAAAACATTTTTATATGCACTTATCTTCTCTAAAGTATTGGTGACAAAGACTTTCAGTTCAATTCTATGATGTGTGAGGTTCTTATCACTATAGTGAGATGATTTAAAGTCAGTACTGAGTGTTCATCTTTTATTTCATCCTATTCACAAGTTCATGGCAAGCATATGGAGGAAAGTCAGTATTTTTATGAGGAACAAAGCAGAGATTCATATTTGGGACCAATTTAAAATATTCTACTAAAGTTATTTGAGAGCTATGAAATCTTTAACCACAACTTTTACATTTGCTATTTGGTGTATTGATAGTTTTTCTAATTTGAGAGATCAAATGTCTTAATAGTTTCTTGTGGGTTTTTTTCAGTTGAGGGGCGGGAAGGCAGAGACAGACCCTCCATGCACCCTGACCAGGACCGGCCGCAAGCTCCCCGCCGGGCCGTGCACCCTGACCAGGACCGGCCGCAAGCTCCCCGCCGGGCCGTGCTCTGCTGACCAGGACCGGCCGCAAGCTCCCCGCCGGGCCGTGCTCTGCTGACCAGGACCGGCCGCAAGCTCCCCGCCAGGCCGTGCTCTGCTGACCAGGACCGGCCGCAAGCTCCCCGCCGAGCCGTGCACCCTGACCAGGACCGGCCGCAAGCTCCCCGCCGGGCGGTGCTCTGCTGGCCAGGGTGGCTGCTTCACTGCTCAGAAACCAAGTTCTTTTAGTGCCGGAGGGAAGACCATAAAGCCCACTTTGCTTGAACCATTGGAGCCATGGCTGTGGGAAAGAAGAGAGAGAGAAGGAGAGTTAGAGAGAGAGAGAGAGAGTAATAGGGGAAGGGGGGAAGGAGCACGTGGTCACTATTCCTGTGTGACCTGACCTGGGACTTCTACACTTCGGGCTGATGCTCTACCACTGATCCAACCATCCAGGGCCAATAGTTTTTTTTCTTTAGCAGACAAAATCTTATGATCTTATTGTCAAACAGTGTTCCTTTCATGTGGAAAAAAAATGCAATAGAATTAAATAAAAATGAGTAAAGGAAGCAAAGAAATAAGAAAAAAGAGTAGAAAAGTTAAAATCAGGAATGAAGCTAGCATATAAAACATATATAATAAAGACTATACTTTCAGGTAGAAAGCTACTCCTTCTCTTTAAAGCTTTTTTTAATAGTCAAGAAAATAAAGAAATCACCATTGCTCACAATTTCCAGACCCCAGATGATTTATAAAAATCACACCTCCATCAAAACCATACAAACAGCAGCAGCCAGTGCCTTTGGAGGACAGCAGTTTGTGGTTTAGACCAAAGAACTTTATCTTGCTCTAAGCACAGATAATCAATTGTGAGGAAACCAAATATGTTATGAAGTGCTTTATTATGGATTATCTAACTTTGCAATATCTCTTATTGAAAAATCTAGAGACAGAAATAAAAAAGGGCCAAATCTAGCATCTAATGGAATGATAATGATTTAAGTCATTTTATAAAGAAAAGGCTATCAAAGAAGTGCCTGTTTAATCTCTTCAGAACCATCCTATCTCTGCTAATGGACACCAGCAAAATGGACAGCTTGTACCTCCCTTTTGTTACTTTACTTCATTCCCTAGCTGCAAGGGAGTCAGGGGAATGTAGTTTTATCTCATATGTACAGGAAAGCACATTAGCAGAAGGTTAAAAAAGATGCTGTGTAAACAGTCTACAATAGCTGTCTCAGCAATTTTAGTTCTTTAGATATTGATTGGTCTAAACGTGCAATCTGTTTCTGACTGATGAGCTGTGAGGGGTGGTCTTCTAGCAAGAACTGCCCTTCCTGAATAAAAAGACAAAACTTCTGAAGGAAATCACTCTCCATCCATAGACTTCTTGTTTGGAACACAGATGCAATGCCTGGCAATGTAGCAGCCATCTGCAGACTAAGAGGTTACAAGCATGAGAATGAAAGCCAATATATTAAGGATGATAGAAAATAAAGATCTCTAGAACCTGAGTCCCAATAATATTGTTGAGCTCTTGCACCAGATTTGGACTGCCTACCCTTGGATTATTTTTATGAGACACATAGACTTCTATTTGTCAAAACTACCACAGTTGATTTTTCTGTTGTTTGCTGCTGAATGCATCCTTAATACAGAGCTTATAACAGTAGTCCAGGCTGAGACAGGAATGGTAGCTGTAAATATGGAAAGAAGCATTTGAATTCAGGATTTAATGTGGAAGTAGAACCACCAGGATTTGATGATGGGTTGGCTGGAAACAGGGGGTAAGGGATGGAAGAAATCAAAGATCGTTTTCAGGTTTTTGTCTCGATATGATTAATGGACGTGTATAATCTTGTTTTTATGCAGAATGTGAAACGTTCTTTCTCCCACCACTGAAGTAATAGCTTAAAAAGATAAAAACATCTTCATGTTACTCCCTTGACAGCTGTTTTCCATTGAGTCTAAGGGAAAAATGGGTTAAACTCATGTTAAATAACACAGAAAAGATTTGGAAATACCTAACATCTATAATGAATACTATAGCTGAACATAAAACAGCCTCTCCAAAGCCTTATTATCAAAGCTTTCCTTTTCATCAACGTTCAGGTGTATAAAGCTCAGCCCTTACATAAACCAGTATGTTCTGTTTTTTTATTGCTTGCAGGAATAGACTATTATAATACTAATACTTCTAAAGAATATATTAATTTCTTGAATCAGTAGTATAATGCTCCACAGCTGGGTCAAATAAACATTCCAGACTAGAGCTTTCTTTCTTTTTTAAAGAATGTATTTTTTAAAAATCTGCCATCATTATATACATGTATTTTAACATCAAGTAAAAAAGAAAGATCACTTTGTATGCTTTGTACCCATTACTATCATTATTAAGACTTTTATTGAGGAGAGTATACTAGGAATGCCAAGTACATTGCCTGTTGCAACCACACTTGCTTCTAAGGAAGATGAATCAGCGTCTGTATCTCCGAAAAGACAGACTTTAGGGACACATATTACACAGCCCCCTTCCCCTTCTGTCTCAGCCCCAGCAGGAAAGACAGTGAATTCTTCTGCTGGCTGGAGATCTTTGAAAGAGTGAACTGGTCAGTCAGTTTCTTCCTCTCTCTTCCTCCCCCTTTCTTCCTCTCTCTGTCAGGAATTTGACAGATTTAAATGAATTTAAACCAATGAAGCGATCTGCCTCAGAAAGGTGAAACTTAAAAGTGAAGAGAGAAAGTGAAGCCACTAGAGCTGCAAAGAGGTTCTAAGAGAAAAATTAGGAGTCAAGGTACGGGCTTGAGCACAGAAAGCCAGGCCTCCGTCCCTGATAGTAGAACATTCCTTCAGCCCTCCTTCTCCTCCTGCCCACCATTCGGAGGCTGGAGGAGGACCCCTGTGGTAACTCTCCATAGCCAACACCAGAGACACCCAGGAACTGAGCAAATCCTTTCCGTTGACCTCAGGGCAGAGCTGCTTTTCACATGGACTCTGCCCATCCCCTCCCCCGCCACCAACTCATACCTCAATTAGTTGAGGTAACTTGAGTAAGTCTGTCTTTTAAAATGAAAACTGCCCAACTAAAACTCAAACAGTAACAGCAGTCTAATATATTTTATACAGTAAATTATTATCAGTAATAGTTAATTAAATATATAATCTAATTATTATTATTATGAGCAAATGATTGCTTTTGTATTCTCTCCAAGCCTATTTTGCATGACAGCAAATATACTGCTCACAAAAATTAGGGGATATTTCAAAATTAATATGAAGCAATAAAAAAAAGAAGCATTTGATTTTTTTTATTAAACAAGAACATCAGAAAAGCAAATGACAAGTCAAAGAAAATTGTCCAATTATGTAATTGAGATGCAAAACCAACTTTTATTTCATTTGTGAAAATGCACTGTCAAAAGGTTGAAAGTGCTGGAGTATCTGCACATTCCTGATCCCCTAATTTTTGTGAGCAGTATTTGGAGAGTATGGTATACTTTCTCATGCATTACTCTGGACATTATTTTCTCCAAGGTGAACCCAAACCCTGAGGATGTCTGAGCTACTTCATTCACAAATCCTCTTCAAACTGGAGTGTTCTGTGAAACTGGGGGAAAATTTCTAGGGAAAATATTTATGCAGCTTTATTCCACAGGCCTGGGCAAGGTGTTGTGTGTGTGGGGAGGGTGCACATGGGGGGCTTGCCTAACAGCAAGGACAACTTTGTATCCGTTTCCCCTAGGATAGATGTTATTCCCTGGACAACATCCTTGGCCCACTACTCATCCTCCTTCCTCTCTTTGTTTCCCTTCCTCCCAAATGTCTGTTTCAACAGCAGGTAGGTGGCCATTTATAGAGTGGAACTATTTGATCACAGTAGGAGGAAACTTGAGGAACTGTGGTCAGGTGGGAATTCCAAAAAATCCAAGTCCAAGTCACACAGATTGAGATAAGCATACTCGATATAGGGTGATGAGTGTTTCAACTTACACAGAACACTGTTTCTACCAGGAATCTGCCACCTGCGTCCTGGGGAAATGGCCAAATATGCAGGAGCCTGCTCTCCTGCACACTTCTCTGTCCGGGGGCCAGTGCTCTCCACCAAAACATAGCTAACAATTCACACACTGATGGACTTAATAGTTGCATTTTAAAAGAAAAAGTTTGTCGTTCCCCTTTCCCACCAATGAATCTAAAATAGGTGGAGGAGCGGGGCTGAGGGCTGCCGCCCGCCTCCCAGTGGGCAGCAGAGCGGCCTTTCAGATTCTGCCATCTCTGTTTGGGACATCTTTTCTAATTCTCCCAGCTTCTTTTTTTAACCAAATTAACCAATTTAATTACTCCCATAATTGGTGTGTGTGCAAAGCTGCTAAGAACAAATGAAGAAAAAGATCTCCTTATGCCTCTTTTGGTTGTCAAGTGCAGAACCCTGGGCCATTCCAGACCCACACAGAAGCCCCTCCTACAGCAGCAGGATGCGAGAAGAGTTTGAGATACAGAGGGGTGGACAGTTTCTCTGGAGAGGTGATGCTAAGTGAGAAGAAACTAGCCGTCCTGGAACTAGCCTTCTATCAGAGGAAACAGCATATGCAAAGGCCCTCAGTCAAGAAAGAGATATTTAAGAAATTAAAACAAGGCCAAGTGAGCTGGGGCATACTGAGTAAATGAGAAATCACAGGACTTGCCCTGGGGGAAGTATGTGGATCTTAGGTGTCATTTCTTTAACTCTGCCAGCACGAGTTTCATTTCAGGGCTTGTGGCAGGTGACCAACCACAAAAGAATGTCCAATGAAGTCATGGACGGTTGAAACTGCTGACAATTGATAATGCACCAACATTCATAATTGGTGAAAAGCACCCCTGTGTCCAGCGATAGCGACAGCCAATCAACAAATGCCCTGCCACCCTTCTTACTTCCCTAACCTTACCCTTAAAAAGTGGCCTAAAAACTGTAGCCGCTGCTGCTCTCCCTTACGAGACAGCCCGGCAGGTTTCCTTTAATTAAAGCCCGATACACTGGTCTTTGGGACTCCGATGGATTCTACCAGTGGAGACCAGATTGTGTTGGGACTGGCAGGTCACATATTTGTATTTTAGTGTAAGTCTAAAGGAAGCCTTTGAGGTTAGGCTGTAGTGTCATGCGTTGGTTTTAGTTTCAAACCTATTGCTACTAGTTATAGAATGATCAGAAATGGGCAAAACTACTCTATGGAAAAAGAATTCAGATTACTTTTGATGAGGGTAATGACAGGGAGGGATTATGAGGGGTTTCTGGGGTACTGATCAGATTCTATTTTTTTTATCTGAGTATTGGTTCTACAAGTATGTTCAAGTTGTCAAAAATCATTAGTTGTACATTTATGACTTGAGCACTTTTCTGTAACATTTCTTGTAAAAATTTTACCCACAATTAAAGAAAATAAAAAGAATTACAGTGGCTAAATGGAGAAGAGTTTTAGGGGCAAAGCAGAGGGGAGACCCTCTGAGGAAATTATTGTAGTGCAGAAAAAGGATGATGGTGGTTTGAACTAAAATGGCAGTTGTCAAGATAGAGAAAAATAGAAAGATAAGGGACATTCTGAAGTGAAACTGAGACAACTGGGTACTAGACTGAATATAGGCATTTTAAGAAGAGTATGACTTCCAATATGACTTGAGTAACTAGATAAAGGGTGATGCACCCACTGAGAATGGGAAGGAATAGATTTGTAAGCTGACGGTCAAGGATTCAGCTTTGGATATATTATATAATGTAAGATACCCATGAATCATCCAAATGGTGATACCAGATAGACAGATAAATAAATTGGTACTCAGAGAAGATGTTTTCAATAGAGGTATAGTATAAATGTTATCATTGTAGACATATAGATTACACTAGAAGTTATAAGAATGTTTGGGGGCCCTGGCTGGTTGGCTCAGCAGTAGAGCGTTGGCTTGGCGTGTGCAAGTCCTGGGTTTGATTGCCGGCCAGGGCACACAGGAGAAGCGTCCATCTGCTTCTCCACTTTTCCCCCTCTCCTTTCTCTCTCTCTCTTCCTTTCTTGGAGCCAAGGCTCCACTGGAACAAAGTTGGCCCAGGTGCTGAGGATGGTTCCATGGACTCTGCCTCAGGTGCTAGAATGGTTCCAGTTGCAATGGAGCAACAGCCCAGATGGGCAGAATATTGCCCCCTGGTGGGCATGCTGGATGGATCCCAGTCAGGCGCATGCAGGAATCTGTCTGCCTCCCTGCTTCTCACTTCAGAAAAAACAACAAAAAAGTTTGGGATCATCTAGGAAAAGAGAATAAAAATAAGACAGGACCCTATCTTAAAGAAATTTATCTTTGAGAGTCAAGATAAAGAAGAAAGAGTCAGAAAGAAAGTCGATAAGGTAGGAAAATGAGTTGGCCATCATAGTGTCAATCTAAGAGGACTGGCTAGTGTACTGAGGTTGAGTAAAATAAGGATAGAAAAGGATCCACTGGATTAGACAACATAGGAGGCCATTAGTAACACTGGTAAGAATCTCGGTCACTTGATTACTATCTTAAGCCTTCTTTCCTCAGTAAAGTGTCATAATAATTGGATGTGCTTAAGAGAGCCTATATGTGTAAAGCACTTCATATACTTTGTACAATGCTTGGCTAAATGTGAATTGTTATATTAGCTGAGAACAAATGCTTGCATTTCTGTAATAGGTTTAATTATACTTTCCTCATAAACTATTGTAATTATGAGAAATAAATGAAAAAGCACTTCATGTTAGAAAAGTAAATTTGAAAAAAACTATACATAGGTTTTAACCATACCTCTACTTGAGTCAATTTTAGCCGGGCACATCTGGGAGTAAGAAGGCTAAACCAAATCTTCGAGGAAGTAAAATTCTTAGTAGTAAGATTAGGCCTTACCATCCATTTATTTATGTTAGAATCCCAGAGGGAAATACAGTATTTATAGGGAAAAAAAAGGCACATAAGTGAATCTACACAGTTCCAACCCATTTTGTTTGAGGGTCAACTGTAGTTAGGCATCAGTAAAAATCAAGAGAAACATTATTGCAGAAAATATTAGTGTAAGTTAAATCGCCAACATTGATTTTATCTTCTATGCAGGGCACAGTCTGGTTTTGGCTCCCTTCAGTTGCATGGCTGATTGAGTTGCTTTGCCAATGTGCTAGGATTTAGCAAAAGTTGTCAAATGGCCTAAAAAAGGCAGAGGCCCAGGATTAGGGGATTCGATACCAGTGAAGACAGAGTCATACTGTTCTCCACAGTTTTTATGCAAGCCAACGCCAAGGAGGCTGAGGCCTTCCCAAGGCCTTCATATTCTTCATGTGCCATACCTAGAGTTCAAAGAAAAGTACCAAGCCATTGCTGGGGTCAACCCAGTGGTTAGACAGTAGGAATAATGGAGATAGTTCCTTTTAATTAAGATGAATTGATTGACTAGGTTTTTAGATAAACTTATTGGAAAGTCATCTCTGGCAACCAACAAATTGAAAAAATATTATTCACTAATCTAGTTAATATAGGAAATTAGGGACACCATGGCACAACTGTGAAGCAATGCAAAGGCGAGATTTTTTTCTGGTGTTCTGCAGGAAGCACACAGCTATCATTCCTATACAATCTGACAACAGATATAGTTGAGAGGGAAAAGCAGTCTGCAGATGACAGCTCCCTATTCTTACTGAAGGGCAGGTGGTTGGGTGGTCATGCTACCAGGAAAAATAGATTGACTGCTTGCTGAGCCATTGTGTTAGCATTCACTAGGATGGGTAGGTTGCTATCAGAGAAACAGACAGGGATCTTTTCAAAAGCAGACAAACACTAAGGAAGTGTGTTCAAAACGCAGATCAAGTCACTGTCAAGTCAAAGTTAGGAACATGAGAGAAAAACATTCAGCCTACAATCACAAAATAAGAAACCAGAATCGAATCAGATGGAGGTGGCAATACTCAGAGGCTATTAAAATTGGTTTCAGGAAGCAGATAACTAGCTAGGAAAGACTCTGGAGTCCTAAACTGCCTAACTGGATCTGAGAGTGTATTTTCCTTTACCAGAGCCCAGGATACAAGTTAACCAATTCCTCACAAATCAGCAGGAATCAGCGATATGTCTCTAAACCTCTTGAATTAATATTAAGAAATGCAGCACCAAAGATAAATGGTTTCCAGTTGTTTAAACTTAAGGATGTGTTAATTTGTTGAAACACATCTTTGATCATTAAGTTAATGAATTGCAAGCTAGGATAAATCAGTTATGGATGATAAACAAATTGACTAGAAATTAAATTTCAATATTTTTTGGCTTAGGCTAATTCAGTGATTAGTTGATATTTGTTCATTATTTAAGAACAAGGAACATACATAAATTCCACATTTAGGTGATGAGCATTTTGACGAAAAATCATTTCTTTATTTTAAATGATGAAGCGAAACTTAATTACTGATTATCCATTAATCTTTATTTGTTTTCTGAAAACTACCAAATACAGTTTTTAGGATAGAATCTTGAATGAGTTGGAACCAGTTTTTTAGGGGAAAAAAAATTGAGTCTGGTTTATGTTTGAAATAACTGAATCATTACATGATTGATTGGCTATCTTAATAGTTAATATTGACTTGATAAATGTTCTAACTTCCACACAGTGTGAAAATCATCATTAATATAATCAATATTAAAAAAAAACACTAAAATCTACCACAAAAATTAAGAGAATATTTTTGGTCATGATATGTATGAATACAGCTCATAGTAAAGCTGGAATTTATTAATCATCTACTTAATTTGATTTATGTGGACAGATAAATTATATGGTTGTCAAATACATAACATAACTAATATTTCACTTTTTATTTTCAAGACATGATTTTAATGATCCGAGCATTTTACATTCAAGTCATGTTTGCACCTGAAATATCTAATTAACTCATTTTTCCTTTACATCTTGCACTGATAACTTAATTACCCAGATATAAGATATGGTTTAAAAGGGAGAAGATTAAAGATTATTAAATGCTAATGTTAAATCTAGTTAGTTAATTCTGACCAGGCAAAATTGATGAAAACGGTTCTCTGTTCCTTAACAATTGCCCATCCTTAGCCTGTTCTCTGTTCTGTTCACCTCCACAAGTTTTCTCACCATTCATATTGATTATTCAGAGTCCTGAAACTTTCTCTTCCTCCTGCCAGCATTTTCTCTAACACTCATTCAAAGGTATAAATAATTGATAACAGCTTAGAATGTGTGTTTTCTTTGAAGTATTTAGATTGTACCTAAGTTATAATTTTTAAACTATAAAAAATGTTGACAGCATCAATAAATGGGTAACGAGGAAGATGCATTTCTTGCAGTTGCCCTTGAAATTGAATCAAGTAGCAATTTGCCTTTTTCACCTGGGAGAAAGGCAAAAAGGAATTTGGTACTAAACCCGTTTTGCATAATGCTTTCCTTCATTTCACATAACCAGAAAATACTTAGTTTAATTATCTGTATATCTGTTTCTATTTTTACTGTCTTTGTAAGGAAGAGCATAGCAAAAGGTATACACCATAACTACTATATTTTATGCTCAATATTCTAAATTAAGAATTAAAAAGACAATCTCTAGATACCCTTTCAAATGATTAATTTTGTTTCACATTGATCATAAGGACAACACATTACTTTAGGAATTTTTTTTTTTTTGCCATATTGCTTAGATAAGAAAATAATTAGGTAATCCCTAGTTCCTCAGTCGAAATAAATTATGTAAGGAGGTAAAATATAATTAGAAAAACAATTGAATAGCTTCACTCCAGGTTGTCTTTAGTACAATGTACATACAGTATGCAAATATTCATTCATTTGTTAATTTTAGAAGACATTTCAGTGCAATAATTAAAAACAGCTCATAGCCTATTCTATAAAGAAACAAAACATTGTTTTGTTGGTGTCAAGTAAGTTAATTATGCTTTATAATCTTCAAATGGAGCATATAATTGATTTATGAAATTCTGTTACCATTGTATTTAGCCCCTTGTTAATTCCCAAGAATTCTTGTAGTTTCTTATTATTCCTAATGTACAAAATCAGCTGGTTATTCTGTATGTTTAAAAATAATTCAATCAAAAACATACTATAATAAAGTGAAGAATTTTAAAAATATATAAAAATCACTGCAAGAAATTACTTTTATTAAATATTGCATTTACTGTATAGTAATAATTTTTTATTCATTAATACAACTGCAATTTTTCTGTATTACTTTGTAGAATTTTCATTGATACTCTATCAATGGCTTACATATAATTTTTATTTGTGACATGAAAACTATAAATTTTAGCTGATGAAATTTTTTGCACTTTTATATTTAGGTCTTTACGGTTACCTAGTAAATTGTCTGAAGTATTGAAAAAAATGCCAAATATTTAGTTGAAAATAAAACTTTTTTAAACAAACACATTAAAAACTATGATTAACTCAGCAATCCCCCAACCAACACCAGCACAAAATACTCTTTTCCTACATGTTTAGTTTCCTATCCAGCCTTCCTAAAACAAGAGATAATACTAAATGAAAAATAATATCTTTCCTAAACTTCCAGGTAATGTCAAGAATTGTAACCCCTGAACTTTCTGTATTTTAATTTTTATTTCCAACACATTCATTGCTCAGGTGAACTGGAACCTAATAAATTCTACATATTTGATAAACAAACACAAGTGTTCATCTTATTTTTAGATTTAAAATTGTAAAATCTCTGAGCTATATCAATTTTTCATAAAACAATTAAGAAACATCAAACAAAAAGGGAAATTTAAAAATGTCATTTCATCATCTGAGTGTTTGATCATTCTCGGTATCTAGTAGACATAATCAGGACAGTTTTTAATAAAGCAGTGGATTGGGACAGGACTGCAATAACAGTAAACTGTTAACTTTATAATATTTTAGTACAAAAACAAGGTTTTAGCAAATTGGAAGCTAACTTTATATTTTCAATTGAATGCTTTTTAAATGCCAAAAAAATTATAATAAAATGAAGTTCTTTGCTGCTTCAAGTGGTTGAAGGTATTTAATTTTAGGCATTTACATTTGGATCCTATTAGAATAAAATAACTGAATGTATTTCAAAATGCAGATATTTGAAATTTGAAGTGTTCATAATACAAATAAGGTTTTAAAACACCTTTAGTATAACATACTTCAGTGGATTGAAGCAATCATGAGTTATGATGTAAGCAGACAATACTAAATATAAAGAATTGCCTTAAAAATTTTCAATAAATTACCAATATTAAGATTCTGAAAGATATCTTAGATATCTATCTATCAGAATATATAGATGAATAGGTAATGTTAAAAATAATAATCTAGTTTTGTAAAGATTGTATGTGCTATAAATTGCTATAAATAATATTGGATATTTC
Source organism: Saccopteryx leptura (assembly GCF_036850995.1). NCBI lineage: Eukaryota > Metazoa > Chordata > Mammalia > Chiroptera > Emballonuridae > Saccopteryx > Saccopteryx leptura. The sequence goes on from NC_089507.1 coordinate 125,955,538, forward strand.
TGAATTAGTTTTTTGCATTCCCAAGGTTGCCAAAAATTTACTCTGAAGGTAATTTATATTACTTACCTTTCTAAATGGATTATAACTAAAGCATGAGATGTACTTAAAATCCTGCCTCTTTTAATTCTAAGATAGCGTTTGCATGCCTTCTTTTACATGGTATATCTATCAAATAGAGATTATTCTCTTTTTGAATTGCATATTACCATGTAACACAAGAAATGCTGGAAGTGGGATATAGTAGTGTGGTGATCTATGTTCTACATGGAAAATTAATTAATGCATGGACTTATAAAAAGAAACCCAAGTTTCTCTTAAGAGTTTAATAAATACTTTAAACATGATTTAAAAACAAAACAAAACAGTAGGCCATAATAGCTATCAGTTGCATTCAGTGATTCAATGGCTGGATGTAAGAAAGGATAGAGTATCCACCAAACTGCAACTTTCTATTTCTACTTCTGTAGCAAGTGGTCCTGGTCCTTGAGAGATGAGAAAGGAACTTATTTTAAGTTTTATTTGCCTTTGTATTTGGCTGCCATAAAATATCCGTTTCTAAATGGCTTTAGGGTTTGTTCTTTAAAAAGGGAAATCATGATTAAATGACAAGAAAACTGGTAAGTTAAATGTGAGCTTTCCCATAAGAGTGAAGCACCAAAGACTGTTAAGTAAATCCAAGAAGCATAATATAAGCAAGAGTTAGGGTCAATGCTCCATTTAAAATTTTACATATTTTCAAATGATAAATGTCTATTCCAGACTATGAATACTTTGTTAAAATTCCTATAGCTTTTTTTTTTTTCATCTGTCTCAGAAACAGAAGCTGGAAGGTTATTTGTGAACTAGGCCTTGTAAGTTGTCCATATTTTCACTTCTTATTTTTGTGTAATATTTAAAAACTATCACATAACTATCTAAATTTGAAATTTTGATTTTAGCATTTCACAAAATATCACTGGGAGAAGATTAGTTTAACTGAAGATGTCAAGAGTAAAGTTTGAGCTTAGTCATTGAGCTTTCTCTTAGGGAAAACAGTTTAATCCTAGTCATCTGAAACTTGCATTTTTATGCAACATTTCTAATAGAAAACCCAAAAACTTTGAGTTACCCACCCTCCCGCCATTTGGGGAAGATATGTTTTCTTTGTGGAAATCCATAGTCTGAAAAACTAGATATATAAAGGATCAACTGTGAAAACAACCTGTTATTTAACAAGTTAAAGGCCAATTAATAAGGCTGTAGTAATAAAATAGCCGGGTTATAAAGTCCACAGCAGAGACCCAGGAGGAAACGTGCTGTACGTGGCTCAGGGGGTGACTGGATTCCGGGGCCCCACCGTCTCCAGCAGAGGAAATTTAAAAGCGCCAAGTTTGGGTGGCGCTTCTGATATTGCGGGGTCCGAAGTTATCCGAGCACTCTGGAGGCTGGTGACACGCACAGTGTCGTTACAGTAGGCCACGAGAAAGGACGCGGTTAGCGGGTGGAACTCAGCAGTGAAGACATTTACTTCTAGGAGCAAAGCCTGAGAAGCACTGACCGAGACGCCCGCGACCTTGAGGACCTCGGTTACCGCTGCGGTGCTCTCCAGTCTCCACCTTCACGTGCCCCACTCCTGGCCTGGAGAGCACGTCGCTCCCAGGCTCGAGCCACCCCAGCTCTTCAAGGGGAAGAAAGGATGGTCCCGGGAAAGAGGCGGCTGTCCCGCCTGCGGCGCATCACGGTGCGCAGCCAGACGGCGCAGGACGTCCGGCTCCGGTGCCTCCTGGCCCACTGCCGCCAGCATCTGTGTCCGCGAGGAGCCGGGCTGGGACCAGCCCCCCGGGCAGCGCCCAGCCGCCTGCCCGGTGCGCCGCCTCCGCGCCCGGAGTCTCCCGTGGGTGCTCAGAGCATCCCGGACGGCAGGGGCACCGGCGCTCCCGAGGACACACTTTGAGTGGAAGACAACGGCAAGTGCAAGTGAACGCGGAAGGGGAGGAGTGCGGAGAGACCGTGCGAAGAGCGCGTCTGCTGTCTCACAGCAGAGCCACAAATAATTCGATGGCGATCAGCAGCGGGGGGCCGGGGCAGAACGCTGGTCTAGTTTCCCGAGCTGCTTCGCGCCGCCCGAGTCCTTAACCCCGCAGGAGCCGAGACATCGGCCACACTTAGGACCCCTGAAGCTCGCGCCGCGGGCACGGGCGCCCCGCGCCCGGCACGGACAAGCCCTTCCCTGTGGACGCGCTCAGGGTCCTGGCCGAATCCCGGCCTTGGGCGTTCTCCCCGGAGGCTCCCGGCGGCCCAGCAGGACGCTGCGTCGGGCCGGCGGGCGCGGGGTGAGCCAAGGGCGCGACCCCGCGCGCAGGTGGAGGTGGCGCCCGCGGCCGCCGCGTCGGACTGAATGCGGGCCTGGCCCCCAGCGACCTCCAGCCGGGCTCCGGGTCCGCCCCCGCCTCGGGCAACCCAGGCGCCCTTCGCCTCCGTCCCGCCGTTTTAGTTTGTCTTTCTCGGTTTCTGTCGTCGACGCTCCTCGGTCACCCATCCCTCTCGCAGCATGCGCGCACCGCCGACCCCACGGGTGGGACCCACGGGTCGGAGCGGGTCTCTAACGGGAACTAGGTGGAGGCCGCCGGGGCCAGGGCGCGGGCCGGGAGGGGCGCAGGGGCCCGTGGGGAGGGGCGCGGGCCGGGAGGGGCGCGGGGGCCCGTGGGGAGGGGCGCGGGGGCCCGTGGGGAGGGGCGCGGGCCGGGAGGGGCGCGGGGGCCCGTGGGGAGGGGCGCGGGCCGGGAGGGGCGCGGGGGCCCGTGGGGAGGGGCCCTCGCGGCCGCCGGGCGCTCGTCCTCCCCGTCCGGCGGGCCCGAGCTGCTGCGGCTGCAGACGAGCGCTGGCGCCCGTCCGCTGACTGCGAACAAAACCAGACGCGGCGCCGAGGGGAACAGCGAATATGGCGCTGCTGAAAATCGAGCCTCGGCTTCCAGAACGGCTCTTTCCTCCTCTGTCCCTTCCTTCGTCGATTCTTTTCTGTCGTCCTGTACGTTACTCTCTTTTGCCTTTCTTCCCGTATCCTCTGCCCCGCTACTCCTTTACTCTTCTTCGTAACCTCCTTTTCCTGCGTTTCCTGCTCGTCTCTTCCCTCTCGGTTTCTTTCTCCATTTTGTGTCGCAGGCGCCTTGCTTCTTAGTTTCCTTTTGGGGCTCGCACCCCCCGCCGGTCTCCCTTTAGTATGTTTAGAGTGTGTCCAAGAGCAGGGGCGGCAGGGATGGGGAGGCTCGGTAGGAGCTGGTTTGGTAAAGACAGGTTTTATTTGAGAACCCAAAAAGCGCCTTTAATGAGCCGTGCGCTTGCCTGGCAGCTGCAGGACGCTTCGCCTTCCGTCACCCATGGGTCCTCTTCGGATCGCGCGCCCGGGCTTCACTCACCCGAGAGGCACCCGCCCAGCGGGAGGCTCAGGGTTTAAAAAGTGAACCCTTTTTTCCCTTTCTTTTCCTTAAAAAAATTTTTACTTCTTTTTAGCTTAGACCCTCGCTTTTGTCGTGTTCGTGGGCATGGCGTGATTTGGATAGGTGTGGAATCTGAGTCTCCTTTTCCTAGGGGACTTCAGTTTTTAAGAGAATCACGTCAAGAAGACAGCAATATTAATCATTTTGTTTTGTTTTAAACAGAAGGGACGCCAAGCTCTAAGATAGTTATGTTTTTAAAGCTAAACTTAAAAAAAAAATTACTTTCTTGTATGCTCATAGCTGACTTTGATCCTGAAAAAAAATGAATTATTTCAAAAGAGACAATACTTTTGAATACATAACACTTCCAAATTGTAGTTCTCAGATTGTGTTTCTAAACACATTATGATTTTGAAGTTCAAGATCTCGAAGCCTGTTTAGTGAAGCAATGACACATATCAATATATTGCAACATGGAAGGTAAAGCAGAAGGTGGTATTTCCTGATTGTGCTTAATCTTAGTAGTGGGGAGTCTCAGGGTTTTGTTTTTTGTTTTTTCATTTGGCTGGGCAGACTTTGCCTTGGTTCTATTAAAGAACCAGCTGATAGAAGCTATATATTTTGAGTAAAGGGCTTTATTCAGTCAGTACAAAGCTGAAAGTACTGACACCAGTTTCTGAACTGATGCCTCTTTTTAATCATGGTAAAAACGTGAGTCTATGTACAGTATTTAAAAATAAAGTTATTTTGCTTCCCTATATATATTTTACCAACTATATTTCACTTTATTCACACTTACAAGTGCATTTTTATATCTTTTGGAACCTTATACTTCTCAAAAATACAAGTGTTTATTTCTTAAGTACAATGCAATGGAACTGTTTGAAAGAAATCAGAATTTTATAAAGAGACTTTTGTTTTTAATGTATAAGGAAAGTATTCTTTGAAGGAATATTAGAATGGTTTGTTTAGGGTGGGGGAGAGAGGAGGGGGTGTAGGAGGATAAGTGTGACAGCAGGAGACCTGACTTGGGGTGGTGACACAATACAGTACACAGATGATGTGCCATAGAATTGTACCCCTGAAACCTATATGATTTTATTAACCAATGTCACCCCAATAAATTCAATAAAAAATAGAATTTAAAAAAATAGCCTTACTTGGTTTTTATTAATTGCCTTTGTTTAAAGTTAGGTTCCATATCTTTCAGACAAGTTCTTTGTGAAAGAGAGGAGGAAGTAAGTAGGTCTTGGCAAGAACTCGGCCAGTATAACTAGGCCATATTAGGAGCCTAGATCTGTAAATTGCTACATTCAAAATATGTTTATCAAATGGAGCTTAGCATGTGTTTTCTCTGACTCAAATGTCTTTTTTATCCAAGCTTCTAAATTTTTGTTATGCTTTTCTCCTAGTAGATGAACAAATAAGATGTCTAATTTAAGGGGTAGGTAGATTTTTTTTTTCCACACAAACTTTCTAAAAATGGGCAAAAAGCTGGCCTTGGCCAGTTAGCACTTTGGGTTAAAGCAGGGGTCCCCAAACTTTTTACACAGGGGGCCAGTTCACTGTCCTTCAGACCGTTGGAGGGCCAGACTATAAAAAAAACTGAACAAATCCCTATGCACACTGCACATATCTTATTTTAAAGTAAAAAAACAAAACGGGAACAAATACAATATTTAAAATAAAGAACAAGTAAATTTAAATCAACAAACTGACCAGTATTTCAATGGGAACTATGCTCCTCTCACTGACCACCAATGAAAGAGGTGTCCCTTCTGGAAGTGCGGTGGGGGCGGGATAAATGGCCTCAGGGGGCTGCATGTGGCCCGCAGGCCTTAGTTTGGGGACCCCTGGGTTAAAGCATTGTCCCGAAACACCAACATTGCAGGGATCCTGGGTCAGTGCACATATGAGAAGCAACCAATGAATGCACAACTAAGTGGAACAACAAATGAATGTTTCTCTCTCTCTCTCCCCCTCTCTCCCTATCTCTAAAATCAATCCATAAAAATAAAATATTTCAACAAAGAGAAATAAATTACTTCTTTAAAAACTAAAAAATAGCTTGACCAGGCGGTGGCGCAGTGGATAGACCGTCGGACTGGGATGCGGAAGGACCCAGGTTCGAGACCCTGAGGTTGCCAGCTTGAGTGCGAGCTCGTCTGGCTTGAGCAAAAAGCTCACCAGCTTGGACCCAAGGTCACTGGCTTGAGCAAGGCATTACTCAGTCTGCTGAAGGCCCGTGGTCATGGCACATATGAGAAAGCAATCAATGAACAACTAAGGTGTCGCAACGAAAAGTTGATGATTGATGCTTCTCATCTCTCTCCTTTCCTGTCTGTCTGTCTCTATCTATCCCTCTGTCTGACTCTCTCTCTGTCCCTGTAAAAAACAAAAACAAACAAACAAAAAAACCTAAAAAATAAAAATGGGCTATTAGGGAAGCTATTAGTGCCCTTGAATCAGTACTTATACCAAGTTAATCTTATTAATATGTTATTTTTCTGCTCAAGGTGGATAAATTAAGATACGACTCAGATTATTTTAGATGGACAACTTTGTATATACTCTTTAAGAAGGGAAACTAAGCCTGACCAGGCGGTGGCGCAGTGGATAGAACATTGGACTAGGACGCGGAAGACCCAGGTTCAAGACCCTGAGGTTGCCAGTTTGAGTGCGCGCTCATCTGGTTTGAGCAAAAGCTCACCAGCTTGGACCCAAGGTCGCTGGCTCGAGCAAGGGATTACTCGGTCTGCTATAACCTCATGGTCAAGGCACATATGAGAAAGCAATCAATGAACAACTAAGGTGTTGCAACGAAAAACTGATTGATGCTTCTCATCTCTCTTTGTTCTTCTCTGTTCCTATCTGACTCTCTCTCTCTCTCTCTCTCTCTATGTCTCTGTAAAAAAAAAATACACACACACACACACACACACACACACATGAATTGGAACTAGAAAAAATTGTCATTTATCCAAAAAATATATGTTGAGTACCAGTATTGTTCAAAGCCCACTGAGGGAAGGTAGTAAGGGAAGGACTATAAATCAGACATGTTATTTGATGCTGAGGCATCAAATAATTTACAGATTATTAGGAGTGATTAATTTCTCCTTTATTTATTCTCATTTAAAATGCAAACATTCATATGGGAAAAAATAACATTAGCTTCTTACCTTAACCCATACACAATTTAAATTTCAAATAGACTAACAACCTCAATAAGAAAAAGAAAACTTTAAAAATATTAGAAGGAAATAAAGAATATCTTCATGACCTTGGTATAAGAAAGGAGTTCTTAAAACATTAAAATGCATATTCCACAGAGAAAGGATAACTTGAATCATATTAAGATAAAAATAGGTATGTGACAGAAGACATCATAAAGGTTAAAAGGTGAAGAGATTTACACTTGACAGATTAATACTTGACAAAGGATTAATACTCAGAATGCTTAAATAACATATAGAATTTAGTAATTTTTATATGAAAAATGTCATAAACAAAAGATGTAAGAACACACACATATGAAGTAAAAGTGTAGTTCTACTGTCAACAAGAAGGATACTTATCAACTTCAAATAAAGTGATTTCCTTTTGGAGAGAAGGGTAGAAGGAAGGAGGGGAATAGGAAGAAGTCCCCAGGAGGGTGTCAACTCTTTATAAAAAGATCAGAGGCAACTATGGCAAGATGTTAACTCCTTCCATTCTTTGTACTCTTTTATAAGCTGGTAATAATGTATTTAAAATTTTCTAACATCAATCTCTTATTGCCCCCCAAAAAAACCCTAAATGATACACTTTTCTTAGTCAATAACCTTTGTGAGAGGTGTTTGCATAGCAAAGTACAGTGTTTGAATGTTACATGGCGTTCATAGCTTTTCCCTAGTTTGCTGTCTCCCAGTTGTAATATGTTTTCTGAGTAGATTTAATGGGAAGGGAGAAGCATTTGAAACTTATGAATAAGCATAAGAGCATTTATTCTTATTTGATGTAACCATTAATTTTTTTTAAGTAAGTAATTTATAACCCTCCACATCATTATAGAAATACTTTTTGAAAAATCTAATAGTCTCATGCCTGGCATGCAAGATTTATTACTTAGACATGTCTAGTTTTGGGGGTGCAGATTAAGCATGAGGAATTGGTATTTTGGAAGTATAATGTGATCTCATTTTCTCATTTTACATGGCAGGAGTTTATATAATGTCTATGTCTATCATTGCTTCTTTTCAGTAACAGATGTTTTGTTTACTTGCAACTTCCACAGAGACTATTCATATCATGGCAGTACTGAAATGATGTAACATTTCATTTGCTTTGAGGACTTAACTTTGTGTTAACTCAACAAGCATCAGAAAGCCACATGGTTATTGTTTTGCTTACTCATGTGTGAACTGAGTGATGAGGGTTATAAACCAAGTGAGTCACACAGTGGGCAAAGCCAATGTAATCACAGCAAATAAAGGTCAGAAAGTTAGACAGAGATGTATCATTCTTTGGGTACATATGGATCTTGCTAATTTTGTCAAAGAAATCTAAAGTTCCAAAACCTTCTATGACTCCATATTGATAACAAAATAACATTTCAAGTCTCTTCTTTGGCACTGGAGGCTTCTGTAATCTTGTACTTACATTTCCGAATACTACCAAACTCTGTGCCTTTTAGCTGCCAGTCTGTATTATTTGTAATATGTTTACTAATGAGCAGTCTATACTTGCTTATCACTCTTTTCTTTCTCCCTATATTAATTAAGTTATAACAGAAAACTTAAAACAGACATTTATTTTTCTTATGTGACAAGAAGTCTGTAGGTTTTCTTGGGGGTTCAGTAATATAAGACTGCAATTCATTTGACTTTCACCTCACAGTTGCAAAATGTCTGCCGCAACTTCGAATATCATCTTCATGCTGGGAAGGCAGGCAGAAAGTATAATACTCATGAGCCTTTCTCTTGTCAAATAGGTATACCATTTTCCAAAGTACCCCACCAAGGATTTCCTTCTACATCTCATTAGCCAGAATTTTGACACGGTTTAGGGACTGGGCCCACATCTCCACATCAAAGGGAATCTGCTCAATGCCTAAATAAAGCTGGAGTCCTGTTTAGCAAGAGAGAAATGAGCCAGGCTTTTGCTTAGGCAGTGAACACTGTCTACCACATCTTCTCATTTGCTCCTCAGCATCTGCAAAACAGCTTCTCCCTACCACTTTCTTAAATGTCTTTGACTAATATGGTCAGTGACTTTTGGATGTTTTTAAAATCAAATACACATTGTTTCTTTTCTAATTTACTTGAGATTTTTGTGGGGCTCAACCGCATCCTCCTAGAAATTTATTCAATGAGCTATCCACTCATTACTTACTGTCTCAACCACTTTGTTAACCGAAGAGAATGCAGAGATGAAGCATGCTAGCCTTGGCCTCCACAAGTGTATAGTCTAGGGAGGCAATCGAGGAACAAATAAGTGGGAAAGAATATTAAAAATGGTGTGATAGAGTGGGATGCTGCAATGGGGCACAAAGAAAGGACCAAAACTGGATATAACTCAGGTGCCATGCCTTTTCTGAAGAAATGGAAGGGGCAGTACTGCCATTAATAGAAACAACCTTAACATTGCCTTATTGGTTGGCTCCTAGCTTCCCACCCTACAAAAATATAGACTTCTTATTAAAAATGGAGAGCAGAGTCTCTCCCCTTTCTTTGGCCTGACAAATACACATAGAATTTCAAAGAATTGCATGTGTGTGTGTGTGTGTGTGTGTGTGTGTGTGTATGTTTTTACTTTAGATAATCTAACTTAGACAGAATCCACTCAATATAAGGATTCTAGAGTGGTTTCCCTGGTTTATTTACTTCATCCTGTGTTCTGTTGAAGGTGCCAGGTCTTAAAAATGATGTCTCTTAGATGTTAGCACCTAACCACTGGATGACAGGAAGGACATGTTGGGGAGATGAAATGCTGTGTGTTGGGTTGTAGAGTAAGACAGGGGGAGAAGAAAAGGCATGACACAGTGAGTGACAGGGCTGGAGAGGTGGGTAAGGACTAGTTCATGCCATGCCAAAGGGTCTGAAGATATACTGCTCACAAAAATTAGGGAATATTTTATATCCTCATACTCATTTTGAAATATCTCCTACTTTTTGTAAGCAGTATATTTGTAGACCCATAGGTTCACAAAATTCTCAGTTCTCTGTACCCTTGGTGTCTCTGTAATTTTTCCACGTTGCCCTAAGACCAAAGAAATATGTAACAGCTCCATTCATTAATTAATTAGATCCAAATGACATGATGGTTTAGGTTGTGTGGTATCTAATAGAGGTTGGTGCTGCATTTCCCTCAAAAATTTAAAATATCCTCTAGCAAATCCATGAATTCACTGTGGTGCCAAGGGTGACTCGATGCAGTTTGGGAACTCTGGTATTGGTTCCTGAAGTTTTATCACTTAGTGAATTAAATATTCAGTTTTATATTTTAGAAAGGTCACTCTTTCAGTGGGTTGGAGGCTTAATTGAAGTAAAGTCACGATGGGAAGTAAGGAAACCATGATTTAATGGCAGCTATTTACAAGAGAAGTAATTAGAATGTAAAATAAGGTATACTAATGAGAATGCTATGGGATTTAAAATATGTTATGGAAGTAAAATGGATAGGATTTCCTTATCAGTTGATTTTGGGAGAGAATAAAAAGATTGAATGATCCTTAGATTTTAAAGTTGGGTTAGGCCCTGGCCGGTTGGCTCGGTGGTAGAGCATCGGCCTGGCGTGCAGGAGTCCTGGGTTTGATTCCCGGCCAGGGCACACAGGAGAAGCGCCCATCTGCTTCTCCACCCCTCCCCCTCTCCTTGCTCTTTGTCTCTCTCTTCCCCTCCCGCAGCCAAGGCTCCACTGGAGCAAAGTTGGCCCAGGCACTGAGGAAGGTTCTGTGGCCTCTGCCTCAGGTGCTAGAATGGCTCTGGTCGCAACAGAGCAACGCCCCAGATGGGCAGAGCATCGCCCCCTGGTGGGCGTACTGGGTGGATCCCGGTCGGGCACATGCGGGAGTCTGTCTGACTGCCTCCCCGTTTCCAACTTCAGAAAAATACAAAACAAAACAAAAAAACCAAAAAAAAAAAAAAAAAGTTGGGTTAAAGGTAACGATAGTCGGAGTATAAGAAAAAACGTCACAGGAAAATAAGTTCCTTACTCAACATATTGAATTTGAGATGTCGATAAAGACAAGATGAATATATGGCATTGGGCCTTGGGAGCAGGTCTGAAGAAAAAAAAATAAATTGATAAATTATCTATATATAGATCAGAGTTGACAACATGCAAGCATATGACATGGCCCAGGCTGAGTGCAGACAAGAAGACACTCATGGTTAGAGTCAGTAGGGGAAGTGGATCTTGCAAGGGACCAGGAGGAATGTTATCCGTATGTGTAAGGCAATGTGTTTGGGTGAGGTCATGGCTTTTCCCCTACAATTTTTCTGTTCTATAAACATCCTGTTTTGGTTTTTTTCTGTGGTGGAGCCCCCCCCCCCAGGGAAACTACTGTGGAGCTTCCTAGGGGCATCATGAAGAACTTTGAAGGAGCGTCATTCTGCAGTGGAGGCAGCTGGAGGGTGAGGAGCACCTGTGGAAGGGGGGTGCCATGCAGTGCCTAGGAGACACCTCTTCTGGGCCGCCAGACGAGGAACACCATTTTTATGCTCACATTAAGAAAAAATAAGGCAATGATCTTTTCACAGTATCAAATGCAATGTAGTGATAAAGGAGGAGGAGTGGAGAAAGTCCATGGAATTTGATGATTTAGAGTGTCCTGGTGACTTCTCTAATTACATTTCTGCAGTGAGAACAGCAGAGACCTGAGGAGTGCGGGGAATAAGGGAGGCAGTCATGTAGACAAATAATAACATTGTAATGTGATAAGATATAAGGTTTTATATCAGGTAGGATAACTTTCTCCTGTCTATCATTCAGTAACCACTTCTTATTAGTGCCTGTCACTAGCAGAGTGATTTCTGATGGTGCTGAACCATCTGTTCTCCGAGTTCCCTTCTGATTCCTCTCTTCTGTCTACCTGCTCCTCCTGAGCAATTTCACCGAATAGGAGAACTCTAATCGGTACAAATCGACCCATGATCTCTCAATCTATATTTCTAGTTCCCTAACTTTCTGAGCTTGAGTTCTACATATTCAGCAATGTGCACAGTGCTGCGAACATGCTCAGTATTTTGTCAATGTGTATGAACTTAAAAGTGAGTCAGTCCTAAATAAACCGATGCCACAAAAGTCGATTTAGATATCAAGTCACTGGATTTGACATAGTGAGTAAGTAAGGAAATATTTCCTGCCACTTTTGTAATTAAATTTCAATAATTAATTGGAAACCAGGTGAATTTCATCATGGGAGTTGGATTAGATCCAGCTAGTTACAGTGGAGAATAGTTGATTAAAATACACAGATTTGCAAATCAGAATGCAGGCTCTGTTTTCTTAGGGCAATTTAGCTAATTCTCTGCATCTTCATTTCCACACTAGTGAACTATTCAAAGGTACAGTTATGCTTTCTGTTTTTATTTACATATTTTTATTGAGATATAATTCACATATAATAAAGTTCACCTTATCAAGTGTACCATTCATTGTATTTACAAGTTATGCAATCATCCTAATTCCAAAACTAACATCTCCCCACCCCAAACCTCATTAGCTGTTACCCTCCAAGTCCCCTGTCCTCCAGGCCGACCTTCTGCTTTATGTCTTTGTAGATTTGCTTATTCTAGACATTTCATATAAATAGAATCATACAAGATGCAGCCTTTTGTATTTGGCTTCCTTCCCTTAGCATACAAATAAAATTTAGCATAAAGTTTTCATGGTTCATTCATCATACAGTATGTGTTAGTACGTCATTCTTTTTTATGGTTAAATCATATTCCATTAATTAAACACAGCACATTTTGTTTATCAGTTCATCAATTGTTTGATGAACTAAGTTGATGGCTAAGTTGTTTTTATTTTTGGCTAGTATGAATAACGTTGCTATGAACATTGTTGCACAATTTTTTATGTTGTCTTATGTTTTTAATTGTCAAGAAGTGAAATTGCTGGGTCATGTAATAACATTTTGAGTGACTTTCAAACTGTTTTCCAAAGTGGCTGTATCATTCTACATTCTCACTAGTAATGTATAAGAGTTTCATTTTCTCCTCATCCTAGTCAACACCTGTTAATGTCCATCCTTTTTATTATTGCCATCCTTATAGATGTGAAGTCATATCTCATTGTGGTTTGATTTGCATTTCCCTAATGACTGGTGATATCAAGCAGTTCTTCATATGTCTGTTGGGCATTTGTATATCTTTTTTGTAAGAATGTCTTCAAATCCTTTATTCATTTTTAAATTGGGTTGTTTTATTTATTTATTTATTTATTTATTTTATGTTTTTACAGAGACAGAGAGAGTCAGAGAGAGGGATAGATAGGGACAGACAGGAACGGAGAAACATGAGAAGCATCAATCATTAGTTTTTTGTTGCGACACCTTAGTTGTTCATTGATTGCTTTCTCATATGTGCTTTGACCGTGGGCCTTCAGCAGACTGAGTAACCCCTTGCTCGAGCCAGTGACCTTGGGTCCAAGCTGGTGAACTTTGCTCAAACCAGATGAGCCCACGCTCAAGCTGACGACCTCGGGGTCTTGGACCTGTGTCCTCTGCATCCCAGTCCGACGCTCTATCCACTGCACCACCGCCCAATCAGATGGGTTTTTATTTTTATTATTACATTATAAGAGTGCTTTATATTTTCCAGATGTTATCTGATATACAACTTGTAAATATTTTCTCTCATTCTGTGGGTTATTTTCTTTCTCCACCACCCCTCTTTCTTTATAGGCTTCTTTGAAGCACAAAAGTTTTTAATTTTGATCACATGAAATTTATCTATTTTTGTTGTTGCCTGAACTTATTTTTAAAAGATTATCACCTAATCCAAGGTGACAAAAAATAAAACATGTAATTTTTCTAACAGTTTTATGATTTTAGCTCTTACATTTAGAGCCATTTGGAGTTAATTTTTGTGTGATGAGCAAGTTAGGGATCCAAATTCATTCTTTGGTGCGTGGAAATGTAGTTGTACCAGAACCATTTATTGAAAAGATTAATTTTTTCCCTTCTGAACTGTCTTGGTACCTTTGTCAAACATCAGTTGGCCACAGATGTATGGGCTTTCAGCTCTATCCCATTGTTCTCTTTGTCTATCCTTGTGCCAGTTTCACAACTGCAATTCCAGAACAGTAAAGCGAATTGCATTGACGAAATTCTTATTTTCAAAGTATTCAATAATTCAAGAGACCTGTGGGTCTGGATTTTTTTTCATATCTTTATGAAAAAGAAGTCATTGCATCAAGGTTTCCCATCCAAAATAACTAAATTGTGTGCATAAATCTAAATGTAAATGTTTGCCGCAGGGACCTTTTATATAACCCGACTTTTACATTGATGACGTGATGACATGGACTTTGACAGTCTCTCTATGTTCCGTGAAGCAGTTAAGAGTCAATTATAAATTGAGACATTTATTTTATTATTGTTAGAATGTTTACTGTTAATCTGATGTAGAAGCTAGCGTTCAACTTCAAGCAAAATCCTTCAAATTATTAATATTACAAAAATATTTATTCATTATATCCTGTGAACTTAGACAAAGGATTTAAAATGCCTCTATTCCAGCCCTGGTGGGTTGGCTCAGCGGTAGAACGTCAGCCTGGTGTGTGCAAGTCCCGTGTTTCAATTCCCGACCACGGCACACAGGCCATTGGAGCAAAGATGGCCCAGGCGCGGGGGATGGCTCCATGGCCTCCACCTCAGGCGCTAGAATGGCTCCCTCCACAACGAAGCAACGCCCCAGATGGGCAGAGCATTGCCCCCTGGTGGGTATGCCAGGTGAATCCCTGTCCAGCGTATGTGGGAGTCTGTCTTGAGTGCCTCCCTGCTTCTAACTTTGGAAAAATACAAAAAGTAAACAAACAAAAATAAAAAACAAAAAAAAAAGCCTCTACTTTATTTAAAATGCAAGGGTTCTCAGAAATGAAAATCTTTTGACTCTGAGTTGGGCCTCTTGATTCAACTTTAGTCTCTGCATTTCTGTTATTGATGCTTTTAATAGAAAAAAAAGTTGAAACATTATTTACTAGGGCAAGGAAATATGGTAGCAAGATGAAGCTTGCATGAAGGGAAAAAAATAATTCTCTTAGATTGTCATACAGTTGTATTTGGTTCTTTAGCTCATAAAGAGATTTTTTTTTTCCTCTCTGAGTAAATAATAATAAACTCTTCTGGTCTTGACAAAGGGGAGCCCTTGGCACCCTGTGTCCACTGAGATCGCCTGTTGAATTGTACATGGATCCCCTGTTACCTCTGAAAGAACTTTTTATTTTTGTGATTATTTACACAGTGCTAAATCTTAAAAAAAAAAACCCTCTACTCCCTGTGTTTTATTGGTTATGCTTGAGAACTATGTTATGCTTAATTTTATGTGTCTATTTGACTGGGTTTAGGGATGCATAGATAGCTGGTAAAATGTTATTTCTGGGTATATCTGAGTGGGTGCTTCAAGGGGAGATTAGCATTTGAATCAGTAGATTGAGCAAGAAAGATACTCCTCACCAATGTGTGAGAGCATCATCCAATCCATTGAGGGCCTAAATAGAACCAAAAGGCAGAGAGAGGACCTCTCTGAATTGGGACATCCATCTTCCCTGCCCTCAGACTTTGGTGCTTCTTGTTCTTGGGCAGGACTGGGACTCACATACTTGACTGTCCTGGTTCTCAGGCCTTCAGGCTTGAACTGGAACTATACTATTGTCTTTCCTAGACCTCTGGCTGGCAGATCGCAGGACTCCTCAGTCCTGTAACTTAGGGATCCAAGATTTCATATCTCTATATATCCTATTGGTTCTGTTTCTCTGTAGATCCCTAATACAAACTATTCTGTGACAGGCAACCCAGGACAAAAAAAGAAAAAGAAAAAGCACACTTGTCTAAAACTTGATAAACCCCAGGAGTCCTGGGTGAGCTGTAGTTACACACTTTCAGAAATTCAAGTTTAACTGTTCACTAAGAGGTTAACAGGTGTGGAACATTTGATTCTTCATAACCAAGTATATAGAAATTACATTTTTGAACCACAAAACTCACTGGCCGTTCATCTAACCAAAGAATTATATGCAATTATTCTTTCCCTTTCTGGTGGATATTTCTCAGAAGAAATATCAGATCACAATTATTTAGTGAATATATAACTGAAACATTAAAAAAAATACAGTTAAGGGATTTTTAAATAAATTTTTATTTCAAGAACAATTTCTGCTTAAGTAGTTGAGACTAATACTAATGATGTTGAGAAATACTGAGAAGTTGTATTCCTGCTCATGACCAACATCACTCATCTCTTTGTATTGGTCTAGCCACAATTATTTTTTCATTTTACTGTTGTTTCAGATTGATATTACAATATTCAGTTTACTAAATGTGTGAGAGGAAGCAAAAGCACCTAATCTGAATTTAGTCATTAGAGGACACCAGACAACCTGACATTTAAAGACATTTTATAAAATAACTGGTCTGTGTTCTTCAGAAATGTCAAAGTCATAATATGCAAGAAACAGACAGAATGAGAGACAGACTCAGAAAATTGTTACAGATTAAATAGGACTAAAAGACATAATAGTTGAATGCAAATCATGATCTTGGGTTTCCTTCTGCAATAAAAGACCTTATTGGAACAATTGGTGAAATCTGAAGAGGACCTGTAGATTAAGACCTAATCTAAATAGTGTTGTATCAATGTTTAATATCTTAACTTTGGTAATTATAATGTGGTTATGTAATAAAGTTCCTTAATTTTAGGAAACACAATGAAGTATTTAGGGGATATTACATCTATAATTTACTCTTAAACAGATAAAAAATAAATATTAAATATTGAGAGAAATAAAGAGAAAAAGATAAAGTCATTTGGTGAATTTTGTTGAAGTCTTTGTACCATTCTTACAATTTTTAAGTTTGTAATTATGCCAAAACAAAACCTTTAAAATAGTGGAAGATGTTTAAAGTTCTCAAAATGTTAAATAATGTCTAACTATGCACTACACAAGAATTGCTGCATAATTAAAAGAGAGAGAGAGAGAGACAACAAAGTCTACTTAGTGGCTAAGAAAGCAGTCTGGGGAAAGATTCCGGGATCCGAATCTTTGCTCTGTCATTTATTAGCTGTGTGGTTTGGAGTAAGTCACTTAACTTCTAAGTTTTTGTTATAAAATTTAAATGAATGAATATTTACAAAGGACTTACAACAGATCTGACCCCAAGAATTGTGTAACGGTTTGTCAAATAAATAAATCTACAAAAGCACTTTTGCTGTAATGGTATCAAAATCACCTTCAGGAGTAGCAATATTTTAAACTTTAAAAAATATGTAATGTTTAAGTAAAAAACCACTGATTTGGACTCTTATTTGTCTCTTTTTTAACCAACTTTGGATCCCTGTCATCTCCCTTGATAGTATCTTGTACTAGTTTTTACTCTGTTTCATATTATGAACTTGTAAGATTTGCTAATTATAACAACATGTATTTAATATAGTTCTTTCATTTTCATTATTATTTTCAAGAACCTAATACATTTATTTAGTCTGACTACATCAAGTGCTATAGAAGGTATAAAGATGGATTTCTGACCTGAAGTGTATACAAATTGGAGGGGGGAATTATGTACAAAGATGTTGTTGAAGGAAAAAGTGTTTGATGTTTTACAAAAGGGAAAAATTATATGTAGTTGGAGGAAGTGGGTGAGTTTTCACAGAGGACAAGGGCACTGAATGTGGCTGAGGAGACACCGGCTTTAATAGACAGGATGGCAAAGGAAGAGTCTAAACAGAGGGATTAGCAAAACCAAGGCACAGTGGTGACAAAGCAACAGCAGATGGTGCCTTGGGCAAATTATCTGAAATTTAAGTAGATTCAGAGTTTACATGTTTAAACACTGTAAGCCTTACTTTCCTATCCATAACAATGGCACCCATCCTACAGAGTAGATGAGGGATCAATGTAATGCATGTGTCTGACAGCATGCTCATTAAATGTTATTCTTTTTGGTACATATGGCTTGTAGCTTAGGTTAAATATAGGGAAATAGGTACATAGAATGTATTAAACTAATACTGAATGGTGGGAATGGGGTACAAGGAAGAGACAAAGTCAAAGTTGAAAGATGTGGTAGACTCTATAACTTTGTGACTGACCAAAGGTAAGAAATAACAGAAGAGAGAACTGAGATGTTGTCAGTTCAACCTGCACTGCTAGAAGAGGGATAGTGTCCTTAGGGCCACGGGGATAAGAAACTTTTACTATACCTTAGAAACTCTGGGCACTAGACTAATGCCTTATTCATGTTATCTGATATTTGAAAAACATCCTTTTGGTTGGATCATGCTTTAAATATACAAGAGCACTTACTTGCTGTTTATAACATTCTAGGATAAACCACTTTGTAATACTACAAAATCTATTTTTTTCAAATAGGAATTTATTGGAGGCCCTGACAGGTTGGCTCAGTGGTAGAGCATTGGCATGCTGTGTGGAAGTCTCATGTTCGAATGTTAAGCCAAATTCGGAGGGACCCAAACATGGAAGACAGGAACAAGGTCCGTCGGTTACACATTAAAGCTTTACTGTCTAGCTTGGCCAAGCAGTGGCCACTCCGACAGAATTCTGAAGGAGAGCGCGCCAGCCCTTTGTTCTACTTAGTTTTTATAGTTTTGTAAGTGGGAAGTACAGAAGCAAAAATTGCAATTAGGAGCCCCTTACCACTATTGGTTATAGTCATATGTCCTTTAACATGATAGGACCACGTTCAATTTGCAAGCCATACATCCTTTTGGGGAAAACAAAGTTCACAAGCCAACACAATGGTAGAAAGATGTCTCTTTACATATTAAAAGGCATTCCTATATTATCTAGTGTTCATCTGCTATCTCTCTGTCCTGAGTCACACGTGTTAACCACACGCATTTACATAGGAGAGGTAGTTTCAGTGGGGACAAATGCCTGCAAATGGCTCATTGCTATGAGAAAAGGTTTATTTTGGTTTTTTTCTTCCTGTACCTGGCTAGCCATTCACCCCTTTCCCCACAGTTGTGGTGGAATGTCTGGGGATCCATGTTTCCTTCCCCTTTGCATTTACAATACAATGCCAAGGGCCATCATTACTAGGCCAATTACACAGTACAGAGACTATTCTCACAATTTCTCTCCACACCTTAACCCAAATCAACAAAATGTTTCTCAAGCCTCCCAAAATATTAATATTAATTCTGTAGCTTTTGGTACTTTACACCACCTGCGGGTGAAGTGGCTCAGTGGCTCCTCAGTTACTAGTCAAGGCACATAGGAGAAGCACTCATTTGCTTCTCCACCCACCCCCCTCTCACCTCTCTCTTTCTCTCTCTCTTTCTCTTCCTTTCTTCCAGCCATGGGTCTATCAGAACAAGTTGGCCGCAGGCGCTGAGGATGACTCCATGGCCTCCTTTTCAGGCGCTAATAAAAAGTTCAGTTGCCATGCAACGACCGAAGCAACGGCTCAGATGGGCAGAGCATCACCCCCTAGTGGGTTTGCCAGTGGATCCCGATCTGTCTCTCTGCCTTCCCTTCTCTCACTAAATAAAAAAAAAAAAAAAAAGGACTTCATTGGAGCTTGCTTAAAATAATATATGCCTACAGCCCTTAATACCCACCGTAGTATTTATATGCCTTTAAAAATTCTAATGATATAATGATTAACTGTTTATTCACTTAACAAACAGTTCATTGAGTACCAGCTCTTCACTATGTACAGCGGCCTTAATGATTAAGTTGACTTTAAGTCAAGGTTTTGATTCTTTTTCCCAGCAGTAGCTGCGGGGAAGGAGCATTTCCTGGAGCATTGGTCTGTGACCTCCATATCTGAAATTTTATTGGAACTGTGAGAATGGAGAACTGGGGTTTCAGTCTTATATCCTTCACTCTGATCTCATGAGAACACCTGAATGCCACCAGAAAGTGCTGTGGCACTGACTGGTGCTTCTTCTGAATGAATCAGCATGAATGACCAGAAGTTAAGGTCCTCTGGTTTAATCTAAATTGTATCCTATGATTGAATTAAGATATTATTTGTCTTTCATTTTAAACAGAATTATTGATATTTGGGAAATTTATACTGCATGTCTGTATAATATTTTAGAAGTAAAATAAATGTATTTTTTGGGAAAAGATTTGACTTTGGGTGGTGGGCACACAAAGCAATCAACGGTTGAAATGCTGTAGAGATGTTAACCTGAAAACTATGTACTCTCATTTATCATTGTCACCCCATTAAATTTAATTTATAAATAAAATAAATATAATCATGTATTTTCCAATAGGTGTATGAATTAAGCAAGGCAAATCTTATTAATTCTATGAAGGAAGAAATAGAGAAGCATGTACTCCAAGCCAGGCAATATTTAATGCTCTTCCCTTTCTATCTGCCTACCTTGCTGAACTCATTCCATGCTGGTTTTCTCATCCTCTCTCTCCCTCTCTCTGAATTCCTAAGCTAATGGACCCTTCCCTCCCAACCCCTGGAAGTCCACAGCTGAGGGAATGAGTCTCCCTTTGGCAGCCGCTTATTTTATTTATTATTTTGAAGCAAATGAAAAGAGAATATTTGTTCTGACCTTTTAAATATCAATTTTAAATAGGTGAGTCCAAAAAGAGGCAAGACCACCAATTTATCAGCACATTCACTGTATAGATGGGAAAGCTTCAAACTGCTTCTGTGAGAACATCATGGAAAATAAAAGGTCATGGCTCCCTTTCTAATAGTGATTGGTCAAGAGAAGGGCCATGAGGTAGAACCTATCCTGGAGAAGCTTTCCTAGTGTACTGAAGAAAGTTCCCCTCTGACCCATTACCATTCCCAGTTGTATTCAGGAGTCTATTGGTTTGGACATATTTGAAATAATCAATACTATTACTGAGATAAGCATTGGTTAAGATTTTAGTTCTGTATTATTTGGCAAACCCATGAAAATGATTTCCACATGCAAAGGAAGATTCATGAAGAAAAAAATTCTATTTTCAATAATTTTGGTTGAACCAACTAGGTAGAATATCAGTATTTCTGCCTCCCTTTATGTTTTCTCTTAAATTATGTCTGTTTAATTAAAATAAAATGGAGATAATTATCTGACTAACTTTACAAAATTTCCCAAGTGACACAATACGCCTTTCTCAATTTTCTTACTTGGTCAGTGGACCAAACTTAATGGTCAACTCAGGAATCATAACAGTGTTTTGTGTCATGCTGCTATTGGCCTGCTAACCTGATGTGTGTTATGTGCCATTGAGTTGACTCTAACTCCTGGTAATTCTATGCATGAGTGGTGTCCATAGTGTCCTATTTTCAATAGCCCAGCTCAGCTCCTGTAAGTGTGTGCCTGTGGCTTCTTTTATGGGGTGAATCTGTCTCATATTTGGTCTTCCCCTTTTCCTGCTGCCTTCTATTTTTCTCAGCATTATTGTCTTTTTTTTAGATTTTATTTATTAATTTTTAGAGAGAAGAGAGAGAGAGAAGGGGAAGGAGCAGGAAGCATCAACTCCCATATGTGCCTTAACCAGGCTAGCACAGGGTTTTGAACCGGCGACCTCAGCATTCCAGGTCGGCGCTTTATCCACTGCACCATCAAAGGTCAAGCTACATTATTGTCTTTTTCAAAGAACCCTACCTTCTCATAATGGGCCTGATAGAGACAGCTTCGTTTTTGCCATTTTCGCCTCCTGTTGCATTTCAGGCTTACTTTGCTCTAGGACCCATTTTCATCTTCCTGGCTGGCCAGGCTACCCAGAGAGCTCTCCTCCAAAACTGTATTTGGAATGAATTTATTTGTTCCCTATCAGCCTTCTTCACTGTCCAATTTTTGCATCCATAAATAGTAATTGGAAATACAAAGGTGTGGATGATCTTAGCCTTGGTCTCTAATAACACATCTTTGTTCTTAGTGATCTTTCCTAATTATTCCGTTGCTGCTCTTCCATATGTCAGCCTTCTCTTGATTTCTTGGCTTCAGTTTACATTTGAATTGATGACTCAACCAAGGTAAGCAAAATCTAACAATTTCAATGTCTGCATTTTCTATGTTAAAGTTGTGTAGTTCTTTTGTTGTCATAACTTTGTCTTCTTGTTCAGTCCTTCTTTGGTAATTTCTTCATCAGGTGTGTGAAATCTTTGCTACTTTCTGCCCATAAAATGGTGTCATCCACATATTTTAAGCTATTGATATTTTTTTTCCTCCAATTTTCACTTCCTCTGAGCCTAGCCCAGTTTTTAAAATATGATATATTCTGTATGGAGATTAAACAAATAGGGAGGCCTGACCTGTGGTGGTGCAGTGGATAAAGCGTCAACCTGGAAATGCTGAGGTCGCCGGTTCGAAACCCTGGGCTTGCCTGGTCAAGGCACATATGGGAGTTGATGCTTCCAGCTCCTCCCCCCTTCTCTCTCTGTCTCTCCCTATCCTCTCTAAAATGAATAAATAAATAAAAAAAAATTAAAAAAAAAAAAACAAAACAAATAGGGAAATAAAATGCACTCGTGTCTGACATATTTGCCTATAGAAAATCATTCTGTCTCTCCACATTTTGTACTGACAGAGCTTCCTGTCCACAGTCAAGGTCCACAATAAATCAGAACAATCAAATGCTGAGGCACACCCATTCCTTTCAGAGCAATCCATAGCTTTTCAGAATCATCACAGTCAAAGGTTTTACTAAAGTATATAAAGCATAGACTAACCTGAAATACTTAGGAGCTCTCCAGTATCTATCAAAAGCTTGTAATTTGATCTCAAATACCTCTTCCTTTTCTGATCCAGCTTAAACATCTGGTTTTTCTTGCTTCATGTAAGGTGGAACCTTTGTTGTATCACCTTGACCATTGCTTTATTTGTATGAAAAATTAGGGAAATGGTCCTATAGTTACTGCATTCCTTGGCATCTCCTTTTCTCAAAGATTGGGATGTATATTGAATATTTCCAGTCTGTAAGCCATTTTATTATTATTATTATTATTATTATTATTATTTTGAGTGAGAGATTGAGAGAGAAGGGAGAGTGAGGGGAGAAGCATCAACCTGTAGTTGCTTTCACTTTAGTTGTACATTGATTGCTTCTCGTAAGTTTCTTAGCTAGGGCAAGCCAGTGTTCCCTTGCTCAAGCCAGCAACCTTAGGCATATCATGCTAGCAACCTTTGGGCTCCAGCTGGGGCACATTAGGATCATATACACACCTCCAACCCCCAGCTCAAGTCAGTGACCTCATGCTGACAAGCAACCTCCAGGCTTTGAACTGGCTACCTCAGCATTCCAGGTTGATGCACTATCCACTGCGCCACCACAGGTCAGGTATATTGCCATATTCTTGTTAGGATTTTGACAGATTTAGTCTCTGTGGCTTAAAATAATTCTATCATTATTTCATCTACTCCTGGTGGTTTATTTCTTCCCAATATTTTCAGGGCAGCTTTCACGTCACCTTCTAGAATGACAGGTTCTTCCGCATAGGAATCTTCCCTAAACCTTTGTGTCATCCTTTTGTCTCTTCTGTATAGATTTTCAGTATACTGTTTTCACCCCCCCCCCTTTCTTTTCACCTGGTCAGATAACATCCTTCCTGTGAGTCATTCAACATTCCTAAACTAGGTTTCAATTTCCCTTTTATTTCTTGAATCTTCTAGTAGAGCTGTCTTGGTTTGTCCTTTTTTGCTGTTCTCATTTAACTCGTTACATTGATTATCATAATAGTTCCTTTTATCTCTACATGATAGCCTTTAAAAATGCATTTAGGGTTCTAACCCTGCTTTTGTCACCTTTAACAACTTTTAGTGTTCTGTCATCCATCTCAATTTTTCTTTCCTTTTTACTCCCTGCATTTTTCCATCTGATGACGTTCATGTATACAGCTGTCTGTTCAGCTATTTTGAAACATGTGTTTGTGATGAACAAATTGTTAGCTTCACAGAAATCCACAAGTCTGTCTCCTGCTTCATTTCTGACCCCTAGTTATTTACTACTTTGAGTTCCAGTCACCTATAATTATCAGCATGTTTTGTTTTGGAGTGTGGTCAATTCCTTCTTAAATACTTTCATAAAAGCTTTCATCATTTTCTTTTTTCTTTTTCTCCCCTCTCCCCCCCCCCCCCCCCCAGACAGACTTCAAAAGGGAGAGAGACGAGAAGCAGAGAAGCAGTTGAAGGGGGAGGGCAGTGGCTCTCCAGCTGAGCCAGTGAAGCCAGTCACGCTGGCATCATAATCCCATGCTCAAGCTGGCAACCTCACCCTCAAGGGTGAACCCTCAGTTCAGGGTTTCAAATCTGGGTCCTCAGCACCCCAGGTGGTTGCTCTAGCCACTGCACCACCGCCTAGTCAGGCCAGTTTCATTTTCTTCAGCCTTTTTTAGTTGGAGCACAGACCTGAATAATGGTTATAATTGATTTTATTGATTGCTTGTCCATCAATGGGTTAATTTGATTGATATTATTGTCTGATTGATATTGTTCGATTAGACACTGCGTTGTAGTCCCTAACTACCTGCTACATCTTGCCTCAGTATTAAAGCCATTTCGTTTTCCTGCATGTCATTTCCAGAGTAGAACACTTTGTAGTTATGGAAATGTCTCATTCTAGTCCATTTTAATTTGTTAACACCAAGCACTGCAGTGTTCAGACGTTCCATTTCTTGCTTTGCAGTTTCCAATTTACCGTGGTCATGCTCCTTACGTTTCCTGTTCCTATTGTAGGGATGCAGTGCAGTGTTGGACTTTCTTTTCCTCTTCAGCACATCAGCGCTAAACTTGAGCTTTGGGGTTTTAGCAACAATGCTATCTGTACTTGTTCTCTGCTCTTCCCCAGTAACTGAGTGTTTCCAGCCAGGGAGTCTCATCTCTCAGCACTATCTCATATTTCATTTTGGACTGTGTCATCATAGGGTTTTCCAGTTAAAACAAAAGATTTTTAAAAAGAACAAGAACAAGAACAAAGAAAATGTGGCAGTGGTTTACCATTGCTTTCTGTGGTGTGCTCTGGTCCATGGTGTCGCAATCACCAAACACATATGAAATGTAAGGGCCCTGTAGGTAAACTGAACACTGACTCTGGCCTACAGTTTTGAATGGGTCGTGCACAGTTCTGTTTATGGGAATCCTGTGATCCTACCAGTGGTAAAGTTGGCGGCACATTATCTGAAAGAACTGGCCCCATGATACCTGGAAGGTCCATAAATCAGTATGTTCCATCTTGCCTAGTTCGTTAAGTCAGGTAGATCCATTTGTAAAGATGTTCTTTTCTCTTTCTTTTCCTCTCTATGATGGAAATAAAATATATAAGTCCATTAATTTGCACATGTCAGCACTTCGATAGGAAAAGGTAAAGGTGCAGTTCAAGTGTGCATAATATACAAAGAGGGGCAGAATACCCAGCCCTTTTCAATATTAACAATTATAAAGACCTAAGTACTAATAAAAGCTGTAAGAATGATATGTCTTGGGTTATCCTGACACTTAAGGTAAGATAATATATGTTGCTATAATTAATCCAGTGAGTTTAAATTGGTTTTAAAAACTGGGCATAGGAATTAAGGCCCAAAATGAGATAAAAAGATTTAGATGACAGCACATATTTTTATTTTTCTAAGGGGACATTAAAGTGATATTTGATATAAATCATTAGAGTTAAAATTTGAGATTCTATTCAATGTTTAATATTTATATGTTCCTTTAAGGTATTTTCAAGCAAAGAGACAAAGAGAGAGAGAGAGAGAGAGAGAGAGAGAGAGAAACAAAGCTAATGAATTGTGAAAATGACACAGTATTATATTAAAAATTTTAACAACTACAGAACTAGGCTTGAAGACTGAGTTTTCAAACTAACAACGGTAACTACATGGGCAAGTTTTTTGCATGCAATGAGTTACTGTTCTTTTCTTAATTAGTTTTTTTTTTTTTATCAATTGCTTCCAGTCTCCTTTTTTATAGAAGTTAAAATGTAGTACGAGGGCTGAAGTGAGAAAAAGAGATTGGAGGAAAAGATATTTACATGAATAGAACTGTTCCTAATATTATTTTAAGCAGGGGAGTAAGTATTGAATGAAGGGGGGGTGGTGAAGTCCCAGTTACAGTCTGTTCTAACTGAATAGTCAGAAAAACAATAGCAGAGGGAAGGACACTCAGTTTGGAATTCCAAGAAAAAAAACCAGTGCCTGATAGTTCTAGCTAACATTAAAATATAAATGAACTTTTAACATCATAATGAGGGTAGCAGCATATAATGAAGTAAGTCTCATTAAAAGTCCTTTATATGTGCTTCCTGTATTCTTTTTTCTTTTTTCAAATTTAGAATTTTCAAGTGCTCTTCTCAAGTTTGTTAAAAGCAGAGACATACAGCTTGGTGTGACGGTGTGACTTTACAGCTGTTTAATGCCCCTCCCCTCCTTGCTTTCAAGGAACTCATTAATTGGTTCCAAAACCTATTTAAGTTCTTATCTTGAAGCAACAGGAACTCAAAATGCTGCTTGGACTAAGGCACTTCGAATACAACTTCTGTTAATCGTGATACGAATTCTTTCTTAAGTGACTCAGAACAGAGCAATGCAGTAACTTAAAAATTCATATATAGAGGTGGAAAAAAATTGTTAGGTGGAAACTAGCAGTTCTTTGAGGAAGGAAGAGGAAAAAAAGAGTTTCGCACAAGAGTACCTTAAAAGGTATCAGGAAATACATGACCATTAAGATTTGTATATAGAATATTTATAGGGATATAACATGTTTGCCAGAAGTGTGTCTGCGCTAGGGATTTAGTCATAAATCATGCCTTTTCTTCTTTAACTTCTCTTTCCTCAAATTGGGTTATAAATAATCCTGCGAAATGTGCGTTTAAGTGGCATGGCTCAAATGTGGGTGCAAAGGCTAATAATTCCAGGGAGAATCAAGGGCGGATTTAGCAATGAACTGCAGTGCACAAAAAAGTTACCATGAAAAAAGGGGGCTTTTTCCTAATGCCCTTTTCCAATAACGAAATGTTAGTTACAAGTAATTGTACTATAGGTTATTACAAAACAAACAAATAAAAATTGCATATATGTATTTAATAATACCTGAAATAAAAATAAAGAAGACAAATACCATTTCAATGACCTTGCGAATGCTATACAAGTAAATCATGAAGAAAAGCGAGCAAAGCACTAAACAAAATGTTTGAAACAAAAGGAAAGTTTCTCAAGTCATAAGATTAAAATTTTTATTTTTCTATAAAAGGAGACATTATAAATAGTTATCTTTCTGAAATAGAACTTTCCAAACGGGAGTAAGAAAACAAAAACACAGTATTTTAATACACGTTGCAATCTGAAATTTTGCCTGACCTTGCGGTATTTTATGATTTTTCCAATATGCTGTAAAGGTGGAGAATAGAATTAAGAGGGTTAGAAACATTAAGGGGAAAATTCTGATTATGAAACAAGAAATACAGAGGAAAATAAGTCAGTCTGCCTTTATTATTCTTCATACAGGTTATGACTGGAAGGCCGGCCTGTGTGGAAGTCTCTGTGGCGCAATCGGTTAGCGCGTTCGGCTGTTAACCGAAAGGTTGGTGGTTCGAGCCCACCCAGGGACGCTTCTACCTTTTACCGGGTTACGCCGGCTGAGGTGGATTTCAAGGGACCGGAGAAAAGAAAGCGTGGATTTCACTGCCGCTTGCCTGGCGGGCGGCTCTTCAACTTCTGTCGCGCTCGGGGTCCCCAGTCTCACCGCCTCAGTCTCCAGATGGCCAGGCTGGCTCTCACCCCACCCCACCCCCGTACCCGGCAGCGCCGTGTGAGGGCCAGCCCCTTCAAAGCCTCTGTCTCCTCCCACTTCCACGATCTTGGTTCCCAAACACCGGCCACTCCGTGACCAAAGGCGCCCTCGTGCACCCCACCCTTTCCTTTCCATGCAGGTCCCTGTCGGCCTCGCCAGGCTCGCGTGGGCTCCAAGTGGCAGCGCGGCGAGGCTGTCCTGGCTGTGCGCAGGACCCAGAAAGTCAGAGGTCGACTGGACGTAGGTTTTCAGGAGTGTCCATTTCAAGCTGTAAATTGATTTAAAACTCGTGCAACAATTTGTCAGTTCCTCTCAGCCTAAACTCACACTCCCATTTACTAATTAAAATATTGACTTCCTGGTATATTGGTAAATTCAGAAATGTTTGTCATAAAGCGTTTGTGTGTATACTATTGTCAGAACATGTGTATGTATATTTTACTTTTTCTACTAAACTGCTAGAATTTTATAGAGAATGGAATAAACCTGCAAAAGCTCCCATCTATTCAGAAAGAGAGAAAACATTTTTTTCAACTGTGTGACCTGTAAAAAAATACACGAAAGATTAAAAGTGAAACTGCCAGCATATTTTGCTTCCACATTCTGTATTTTATTTCACAAGATGCAAAGCTCTCTTCAAATAGTTACTTTGTACTAGATTCTCCATATGCTATCTTTGAGAAGTAATCATAGTTTCATTATAATAATTATTGTCTTGAATATAGATTACAGAAATTGAAAGATGGAGAAAAGTAGCATGTCCTATTCCTGCAAATATAGTTATGCTCTTCTTTATATTTCGCCCAGGTTTATATGTCAACAAAGTCTATCATTTATTGAATGCTTCCTACTTGCCAGCACTGTTCTGTTGTGGGGATGAATGCATGTGATCCTCACAATTGAAGTAAGTCCCCTTGTTGCCCTTGTACAGATGAGCCAACCGAATCACCCATGCAATTAAATATTTTGCCTGAAGTGGCAGTTTGTCCCTAGCATAGTGTAAATTTGAACCCAGGTAGTTAAGCTCCAGAGCCCAGGGTCCTTGCTGCTGTACTTATCTAGCCAGAAGTTTTCTCCTTTAAAATAGAGCTACTTGATTAATTAATTTAAAACTAAAGGTGATATTTTATTTGGTTTATATGACATTTCATTAATATTTTTGTTCCAAATCTTATGCAGAAAGAATAAAATCCACTGAGCATTTGGCATAAGGCAAATGGAATTATTAAATTATGCATTCATTGTGTCACTTAGTTTGATTGAAATGAAAACTGTGGGAACATGAAATCTTAATGTGAGATGTGTCTTTGGGAAACAATTTGATAGCATTTGTATAGAGAAGGCAAGATGAGAAATAAAGGCAGGTTGGAACAGCCCAGGCAAAATATGGAAGAGCAACAGAATGTAAGGATTCAGGCTAGAGTCTAAGGACTCTTGGGCCCTGGGCAGATATCAGACTTTTGGGGCGACTGTGCAGACCTCTGCTTCAGGACAGCTTTGTGAGATAGCACCAGGATTTGCACAGGACAGCTGCTAGATGCCAGTTTTAAATCTGATCCTAAATTTCTAATCATGTTTTACTTCACCCTATTTGGAGGATTAATGGGATTTAGAGGCCAGAAAATAAAGGGGGAAGATTAAATGAGCATGGAATTGGGGCAAGGAGTAGTTCATCTTATTAGGTGGGCACATGCTTAGCACATCTCCTTGTACATGGTTGTTGTATATGATAGTTGGGAACCATTTTGGAAAAATTGCTTAAATATTTGTAGGTACATCGGCTTCACAAATTTTTAATGTGTATTGGTTATTGATGTTGCAATCAATGCTATTTCTGGTGAACATTATTTTCTTGGATCTGTAATACCAACCAATCCCAAATACACATTGAGATCATTTGCAGCATTAATAAAAGAGGGAAGAACTTTTAAAAGGCTATGTTGAGCATTTGAATATGTAAGTATGTTCCTAATATTGCTTATAAACAGTTGTATACTTAACCTTCATATATAAAATCAGAGGAGTACTCATTGAAGTAATGCAATCATTATATAATGATTAAATGATTCAGCAAATCAATAATTATATAATTAATAGTAATTAATAATTTAAAATATTTCAAATATTACAGCATTTCTTTAGACACCGGAGTTGGGAGGAAGCCACATGGCTAATATGTGTGTGTTTTCATTTTTAACACCTGTGACTGATGTCATATGATGCCAGGTTTAGAGGAGAAAAGTCCAAAGAAACACTATTGTCTTATTTCTGTGTACAGACTACATCAAAATGAGTAACGCCGCCTGACCTGTGGTGGCGCAGTGGATAAAGCATCGACCTGGAAATGCTGAGGTCGCCGGTTCAAAAAAAAAAACCCTGGGCTTGCCTGCTCAAGGCACATATGGGAAGTTGATGCTTCCAGCTCCTCCCCCCCTTCTCTCTCTCTGTCTCTCCTCTCTCTCTCTCTCTCCCTTGCCTCTCTAAAATGAATTAAAAAAATTATTTAAAAAAATTTAAAAAAATTAAAAAAAAATGAGTAATGCCAATATGAATTTTAATTTTATTTCTCTGAATTTTGGTGAACATGAGGCCTAAAATGTTCAACTTATAATTACATTCAGCAGAGCAGGGAGAAATTGATGCTAAAATAAAACACAATACACTTAACTAGAAAATAGTTTAAGAAGCTGAAATCTTTTCAATAATAAGGCTATTAATTTTATCAGCTGCTGCATTTCACTTAAAGTGCTTTAGATTGAGTCTCTTTGGTAGTATTGATGCATTTTATATTTTTACATATTGAAAATTAAGTGTGGGAGCCTGACCAGGTGGTGGCACAGTGGATAGAGCGTTGGATTGGGATGTAGAGGACCCAGGTTTGAGATCCTGAGGTCGCCAGCTTGAGCGCAGTCTCATCTGGTTTGAGCAAAGCTCACCAGCTTGGACCCAAAGTCACTGGCTCGAGCAAGGGGTTACTCGATCTGTTGTAGCCCCACAGTCAAGGCACATATGAGAAAGCAATCAATGAACAACTAAGGTGTTGCAACGAAAAACTAATGATTGATGCTTCTCATCTGTCTCAGTTCCTGTCTGTCTGTCCCTATCCATCCCTCTTTCTGACTCTCTCTCTGTCTCTGTAAAAATAAATAAATAAAATAAAATAGTTGTACTAATTTTCAAAAAAGAAAATTAAGTGTGGGATTTACAAGAATGATATAAGAATAAACTATATCTGTAAAATTGTACTAAACACCTCAGTTTTAAGTTATTTTCATAGATTAAATTTTAATAAAAGTCATTAAAAGTTTAATTGGTTAGTATTTAAATTACAAAATATAGTCTGGAGATTCATATCATTTAGAAAACTTAAACTATAATTTTAAAGAAACTGACCAGGTGGTGGCACAGTGAATAGAGCGTTGGACTGGGACGCAGAGGACCCAGGGTCGAAACCCCAAGGTCACCAGCCTGAGCATGGGCTCATCTGGTTTGAGCAAGGCTCACCAGCTTGAACCCAAGGTCACTGGCTTGAACAAGGGGTCACTCGCTCTGCTGTAGCCCCCTGGTCAAGGCACAACTAAGGTGCCATAATGAAGAATTAATGCTTCTCATCTCTCCCTTCCTGTTTGTCTGTCCCTATCTGTCCCTCTCTCTGTCTCTGTCCAAAAAAGAAAAAAAAAGAAAAGAAACTATTAAGCATCAATATATACAGACATGTGCACAAATCATTAGGAGTACAACCGAATAAATGTTTACAAAGTAAACACACCTTTGTAAGGAACACCTAGATAAATAAATGAAACAATATCAACATCTCAGAAATCTCCCTTATGTTCTTCTCCCAGTCACCAAAATACAACCTTTAAACTGTAAACATATGGATTATTAAGTTAAAATGTGAATTTTCAGGACTGAAAAATAAATTTACTGCTGAAACCTATCGCACAGGTATTTTCACATGAGGGTTAGGAGAAGTAGTAGAAATCAGAACCAGCTTTCCATGCCCATTCACTTACGATCTAACCACTTATGATAAAATTGGTAATAATAAAATTGCACTATCAAGTTAGAAAATACAAGAAGTTTACTGTTTATTTTTAGTACTTAATTTTGTCGGTAAGCAAATAAAAAACATTCCTACACTACTCACTAAAAAGCGTGTAACAAAAGCAACCATCTAGAAATTATTATGGCATTTAATTCAATATTTATTTTTTAATATAAATTTAAAATTTTAAAAACAAGATGAGATTTGAAGTTAAAAATGTGCAGTATGACAAGATTACTCAATAGTTTCCCAAATAATATACTTTAAAGTTTTAAGAATTATAATCTAGAGCAGTGTTTTTCTTTCTTTCTTTTTTTTAAAGACTTTATTTATTCATTTTAGAGAGGAGAAAGAGAGAGAAAGGAGGGGAGGAGCAGGAAGCATCAACTCCCATGTGCCTTGACCAGGCAAGCCAGGGTTTCAAACTGGCGACTTCAGCGTAGCATGTCAAAGCTTTATCCACTGCGCCACCACAAGTCAGGCTAGAGCAGTGTTTTTCAACCACTGCTCCAAGGACTGGTCCATCAGAAAGTTTGCACTGGTCCATGAAGAGTTAACCACCCTGCTGTATGAAGAGTATAGACCCAATGATCTTAGTCAAATTTGCTTATGCTCAGGGTGATTTCTCCCTTAGCAATCCCTGAAGTACAATAATTCTCCTGTTTTCACCAGTCCCTAAGTCAGTGGTTCTCAAACTTTTTGAAGTCAGGGCACATTTAAAATCCTACAAATAATTATAGGCACACTATATACAAATTTCTGAGAAATATGTTATAATAATTAAGTCAAATATTAAAGAAAAAAATGAAGTCCAAGCATGCTTTTATGGTAATTAAATAAAATAAATATGACAAAATTAAATTTATTCTGACATTTTTTTTTTAAATAAATTTTTATTAATGGTAATGGGATGACATTAATAAATCAGGGTACATATATTCAAAGAAAACATGTCTAGGTTATTTTGTCATTAAATTATGTTGCATACCCCTCGCCCAAAGTCAGATTGTCCTTCGCCACCCTCTATCTAGTTCTCTGTGCCCCTCCCCCTCCCCCTAACTCTCCCCCTGTCCTCCCTCCCCCCACCCCTGGTAACCACCACACTCTTGTCCATGTCTCTTAGTCTCATTTTTATGTTCCACCAATGTATGGAATCATGTAGTTCTTGTTTTTTTCTGATTTACTTATTTCACTCCTTATAATGTTATCAAGATCCCACCATTTTGCTGTAAATGATCTGATGTCATCGTTTCTTATGGCTGAGTAGTATTCCATAGTGTATATGTGCCACATCTTCTTTATCCAGTCTTCTATTGAAGGGCTTTTTGGTTGTTTCCATGTCTTGGCCACTGTGAACA
Organism: Saccopteryx leptura; assembly: GCF_036850995.1. Lineage (NCBI taxonomy): Eukaryota > Metazoa > Chordata > Mammalia > Chiroptera > Emballonuridae > Saccopteryx > Saccopteryx leptura. Next base: position 125,988,281 of record NC_089507.1, read on the forward strand.
GTGCTGCAATGAACATGGGGCTACATGTGTCTTCACATATCAATGTTTCTGAGGTTTTGGGGTATATACCCAGTAGAGGGATTGCTGGGTCATAAGGTAGTTCTATTTGCAGTTTTTTGAGGAACCACCATACTTTCCTCCATAATGGTTGTACTACTTTACAGTCCCACCAACAGTGAATGAGGGTTCCTTTTTCTCCACAGCCTCTCCAACATTTGCTATTACCCGTCTTGTTGATCATAGCTAATCTAACAGGGGTGAGGTGGTATCTCATTGTAGTTTTGATTTGCATTTCCCTAATAACTAATGAAGCTGAGCATTTTTTTCATATATCTGTTGGCCATTTGTATCTCTTCCTGGGAGAAGTGTCTATTCATGTCCTCTTCCCATTTTTTTATTGGATTGTTTGTTTGTTTGTTGTTGAGTTTTATGAGTTCTTTGTAAATTTTGGAAATTAGGCCCTTATCTGAGCTGTTGTTTGAAAATATCATTTCCCATTTAGTTGGCTTTCTGTTTATTTTGATATCAGTTTCTCTTGCTGAGCAAAAACTTTTTATTCTGATGTAGTCCCATTCATTTATCTTTGCCTTCACTTCTCTTGCCATTGGAGTCAAGTTCATAAAATGTTCTTTAAAACCCAGGTCCATGAGTTTAGTACCTATGTCTTCTTCTATGTACTTTATTGTTTCAGGTCTTATATTTAGGTCTTTGATCCATTTTGAATTAATTTTAGTACACGGGGACAGACTGTAGTCGAGTTTCATTCTTTTGCATGTGGCTTTCCAGTTTTCCCAACACCATTTGTTGAAGAGGCTTTCTTTTCTCCATTGTGTGTTGTTGGCCCCTTTATCAAAGATTATTTGACCATATATATGTGGTTTTATTTCTGGGCTTTCTATTCTGTTCCATTGGTCTGAGTGTCTATTTTTCTGCCAATACCATGCTGTTTTGATTATTGTGGCCCTATAATATAGTTTAAAGTCAGGTATTGTAATGCCCCCAGCTTCATTCTTTTTCCTTAGGATTGTTTTGGCTATTCAGGGTTTTTTATAGTTCCATATAAATCTGATGATTTTTTGTTCCATTTCTTTAAAAAATGTCATTGGAATTTTGATGGGAATTGCATTAAATTTGTATATTGCTTTGGGTAATATGGCCATTTTGATTATATTTATTCTTCCTATCCAAGAACAAGGAATATTTTTCCATCTCATTGTATCTTTTTCGATTTCCCTTAACAATGCTTTGTAATTTTCATTATATAGGTCCTTTACATTCTTTGTTATGTTTATTCCTAGGTATTTTATTTTTTTGGTTGCAATCGTGAAGGGGATTATTTTTTTGAGTTCGTTTTCTAATATTTCATTGTTGGCATAGAGAAAGGCTATGGACTTCTGTATGTTAATTTTGTATCCTGCGACCTTACTGTATTGGTTTATTGTTTCTAATAATCTTTTTGTGGAGTCCTTTGGGTTTTCGATGTATAGGATCATATCATCAGCAAAAAGTGATACCTTTACTTCTTCTTTTCCAATATGGATGCCTTTAATTTCTTTGTCTTGTCTGATTGCTCTGGCCAGAACTTCTAGCACCACGTTAAATAAGAGTGGAGAGAGTGGACAACCCTGTCTTGTTCCTGATTTAAGGGGGAAAGCCTTCAGTTTAGTGCCATTTAATATGATGTTAGCTGATGGTTTATCATATATGGCCTTTATCATGTTGAGATATTTTCCTTCTATACCCATTTTGTTGAGAGTCTTAAACATAAAATTGTGTTGTATTTTATCGAAAGCCTTTTCTGCGTCTATTGATAAGATCATGTGGGTTTTGTTCTTTGTTTTGTTGATATGGTGTATTACGTTAACCGTTTTGCGTATGTTGAACCATCCTTGAGATTCTGGGATGAATCCCACTTGATCATGATGTATTATTTTTTTAATATGTTGTTGTATTCGGTTTGCCAGTATTTTGTTTAGAATTTTAGCATCTGTATTCATTAGAGATATTGGTCTGTAGTTTTCTTTCTTTGTGCCATCCTTGCCAGGTTTTGGTATGAGGGTTATGTTGGCCTCATAAAATGTGTTCGGAAGTCTTGCTTCTTCTTCAATCTTTTGGAAGACTTTGAGTAGAATAGGAACCAAGTCTTCTTTGAATGTTTGATAGAATTCACTAGTATAACCGTCTGGGCCTGGACTTTTATTTTTGGGGAGGTTTTTAATAGTTTTTTCTATTTCCTCCCTGCTGATTGGTCTGTTTAGGCTTTCTGCTTCTTCATGACTCAGTCTAGGAAGGTTGTATTGTTCTAGGAATTTATCCATTTCTTCTAGATTGTTGTATTTGGTGGCATATAATTTTTCATAGTATTCTACAATAATTCTTTGTATATCTATGATGTCTGTGGTGATCTCTCCTCTTTCATTTTGGATTTTATTTATTTGAGTCCTGTGCCTTTTTTCCTTGGTGAGTCTTGCCAAGGGTTTGTCAATTTTGTTGACCTTTTCAAAGAACCAGCTCCTTGTTTTATTGATTTTTTTCTATAGTTTTTCTGTTCTCTATTTCATTTATTTCTGCTCTGATTTTTATTATCTCCTTTCTTCGGCTGGTTTTGGGTTGTCTTTGTTCTTCTTTTTCTAGTTCCTTAAGGTGTGAAGTTAAGTGGTTTACTTCGGCTCTCTCTTGTTTGTTCATATAGGCCTGAAGTGATATGAACTTTCCTCTTATTACTGCTTTTGCTGCATCCCAGAGATTCTGATATGTCGTATTTTCATTTTCATTTGTCTGTATGTATCTTTTGATCTCTGCGCTTATTTCTTCTTTGACCCATTCATTTTTTAGAAGTATGTTGTTTAGTTTCCACATTTTTGTGGGTTTTTCCCCCTCTTTTTTGCAGTTGAATTCTAGTTTCAAGGCTTTATGATCAGAAAATATGCTTGGTACAATTTCAATTTTTCTAAATTTGCTGATATTGTCTTTGTGGCCCAACATATGGTCAATTCTTGAGAATGTTCCATGTACACTAGAGAAAAATGTATACTCTGTCGCTTTGGGATGAAGTGTCCTGTAGATGTCTATCATATCCAGGTGTTCTAGTATTTCGTTCAAGGCCACTATATCTTTATTGATTCTCTGTTTGGATGACCGATCTAGAGCCATCAGCGGAGTATTGAGGTCTCCAAGTATGACTGTATTTTTGTTAGTTTTTGTTTTAAGGTCAATAAGTAGCTGTCTTATATATTTTGGTGCTCCTTGGTTTGGTGCATATATATTAAGGATTGTTATGTCTTCTTGATTCAGTGTCCCCTTAATCATTATGAAGTGACCATTTTTGTCTCTGAGTACTTTTTCTGTCTTGTAGTCAGCATTATCAGATATGAATATTGCTACACCTGCTTTTTTTTGGGTGTTGTTTGCTTGGAGTATTGTTTTCCAGCCTTTCACTTTGAATTTGTTTTTATCCTTGTTGCTTAGATGTGTTTCTTGTAGGCAGCATATAGTTGGATTTTCTTTTTTAATCCATTCTGCTACTCTGTGTCTTTTTATTGGTAAGTTTAATCCATTTACATTTAGTGTAATTATTGACACTTGTGGGTTCCCTACTGCCATTTTATAAATTGCTTTCTGTTAGTTTTGTATCTAGTTTGATTCTTCTCTTTTGTTTTTCTATCATTTGTTTCTGTTTGTTTGTGTTCCATACTTCTTTCCTCTGTTGCTACCTTTTTTAAGTCATGTGTTTTTGTGGTGGTTTTTTCTAGGGTGGTTACCATTAAGTAATGAAAAGGGTACCTACCATATTCATTGTAGTACCCTATCTTATAAGTATTTCTGCACTTCATCGTCCTTTGCTACTGTTAATCTCCATTCTCTCCCCCCCTTTTTTTTTCCTTTGTTGTCACAGTTTAAGTTTGGTTTTATTGTGTTCTTGGTGGAGCTGTTACTTGTGGTGTTGTTTTCTTTTGTTCTTTGAATCTGGTTGGAAAACCCCCTTTAGTATTTCCTGGAGTGGGGGCTTTCTGCTGATAAATTCTCTCATCTTTTCTGTATTTGTGAATGTTTTTATATCTCCTTCATACTTGAAGGATAGCTTTGATGGGTATAGTATTCTTGGCTGAAAGTTCCTCTCTTTCAGGGCTTTAAATATTGGGGTCCACTCTCTTCTAGCTTGTAGAGTTTCTGCTGAGAAATCTGATGATAATCTAATAGGCCTTCCTTTATATGTTGTACTCTTCTTTTCCCTGGCTGCCTTGAGAATTTTTTCTTTGTCATTGGTTTGTGTCATCTTTATTATGATGTGCCTTGGAGTGGGTTTGTTGGGGTTAAGAAAACTCGGTGTTCTGTTTGCTTCTTGAATTTGAGGTTTTAGTTCTTTCCACAGGCTTGGGAAGTTCTCGTCTATTATTTGTTTGAGTATATTCTCCATTCCATTTTCTTTCTCTTCTCCCTCTGATATACCTATTATTCTTATGTTATTCTTTCTGATGGAGTCAGATAATTCCTGTAGGGCTTTCTCGTTTTTTATTATTTTTGAGTCTCTTTCTTCTTCTCTCTGTTGTGCCTCAAGTTGTTTGTCTTCTATTTCACTAATCCTATCTTCAATCTGGGTTGTTCTGCTAGCTAAGCTTGTTACCTCGTTTTTCAGTTCGTGAATTGAGTTTTTCATTTCTGTTTGATTTGTTTTTATAGTTTCAATTTCCTTGGTAATATATTCTTTGTGTTCATTGAGTTGTTTTCTGATCTCCCTATATTGCCTTTCCGTGTTTTCTTGTATATCTCTGAGTATTTTTAAGATTTCTATTTTAAATTCTCTGTCATTTAGCTCCAAGGCTTCCAATATGTTAAGTCTTTTCTCCATAGATTTTTCCACATCTATTTGTGTTACCTCTCTTTCTTTTGTATCCATAATATTCGATTTCCTCTTTCTTATTGGCATCTGAGGGTGGTCTTGTTGATAGCACTTATTAGAATTAATAAAGAGTAAAAAGTAAAAAACAAAAAAAAACAAAACAAAAAAAAAAACAAAAAAAAAACAACAAAAAAAAAACAAAGGGTAAAACACCCCACAAAAAAAAGCAGTAATAATTTATTATTTCCCCCCTTTTTTTTTTCTTTGTTCTCCTTCCCTCCTCTCCCCTCCTCAGGGAAATATCGTGCCTATAATGGAGGGCCTGGTTTGCGGTGAAGAGTTCAAGGGGGCAAAAAATAAAAAAATAAATAAAAAAAAATAAAAAAATAAAAAATAAAAAAAATAAAAAATAAAAAATAAAAAAGGAAGAAAATCTTAGACAAGCATAAGTTGATCTGCCTGCGGGTGACGGTCAACCAAGAGATATAATGAGAGGGACAAGAGGGAACCAGAAAAAAGGACAAAAAAAGGAATAATCAAGAAGAAAAAATAAAAATAATAAGTAAAAATACTTTGTATTAAGTGGAGCAAAGACCAAATACAATGGAGACCTTGGGTTGGGAGGACCCAAAATGCCACAAAAACAAACCAACCAGAAAAAAACAAAAACAAAACCGAAAAAGAAAAACAAAGCCAAAAAAAACCTTGAGTCCCAAATTAACTAATTTGTTCGTGATTGAGGATTAAATGGGAGGAAAGTAAAACGAGAAAAGAAAAAACGAATAGAAAGGAAAAAATAAGAAAAAGAGAAAAACGAAGGAAGAAATAAAAAAGGAAGAGAAAAAAACAAAATAAGGCAAAAAAAAAACAAAAGAGGAGAGAGTGAGAATTAAGTGTCCTGGAGTATAACCCCAAAGGAGGGTGAGGATGAAGAAGAGAAATAAAATGTAACACTTATGGGTAGTGTAGTTCAAGAAAAGGGAAGCATAAGATGGGCAGAGAATAGAAGGACTGAGGTGGAGGAAATAAAGGCAATAAGATAGAAGGAACAAACAACAACAACAACAACAAAAAAAACCAACAAACAGTGGAACAAGCTGCAAAGTCTGTGGATTTTTCCTGATTTTGAGATGTCAACCTCTTCCTCCTTCTCCTCTCTCCCTCTTCCCGGTCGGCGACTCTGCACCCCAGGCCCTGCCCCTGCACCACACCCAGGCAGGGACTTGCAGTTGATGGGGTTCTATGGCAATGTCACACAATTGGCTTTAGTCTTGTTGGTAGTCAAGGCCTGCCGGCGTCTGCAGGGTCTAACGACGAGAGAGTTCGCCTTCGTGGATTCTCTCTCCCAGTCCCCCCCTCCCGAACCAGCAGCCTGGCGATCCAGCCACAAGGCTGCCACTGCTTCTGCCTGGGGAGTAAGAGACTCAAAGAGCTGGGAAATCCCCACTCTATCCCCACTCAGTGCAAGGCTCTGGGAAGGGCTCTGACAGTCAGGGCCTCCAGTGTAATCAGGCGGGGGTGGGAGTCAATTGTTGTCAAGGTGATTGTTCAGTGCCTAGCATTCCGTTGGACCTCTCAACCCAGGCTTTCCACACTTTGTAGCCTGTTTTGGCCGGTAAGAAGAGGCACTAGTCTCTGCTTGCGACTAGTGTGGTATAGATCTTATTATCTGCCAAGTCCTTCTTGTTAGCGTTTATCCCTGAATATGGAGGCTCTATCAATCAGAAGTTGCCCCCGCCCCTTTAGCGAGAGGCACCAAAAAATATCACGCCTCTTGTCTTGGGTCGGTGAACTGAGAGAGATCTTATCAATTAGAACCGAGGGTGCGCAGATTTCACGGGTTAAGTTAATTTTAGTAATTGGGTCGCAGCTGTGCTCCCGAAGGTATTTCAGGCTGCCTGCGCGCGCCCCTCCCCCAACGCTTGATTGTTAGCTTGAATGGCTGGGTGAGGTGCCCCGCCCGCGGAGAGAATCTCCCAAGTAGGGAATACCGCCCTGGGCCTCTCCCGCTCCCCGTGCGCGGGCCACTGGGAATGTTAGCGGTGCTCGGTCTGCAAAGCTCGGTCTGCAACCAGACCGGGAGCGCGCCAGCGGCTGCTTGCCGCTCGCCCTGCAACCGACCCGGGCGCTGCTCGCGGCGGCTGGCAGCGGCGGCTGGCGGCGGCGGCCAGCGGCGGCGGCGGCGGCGGCGGCGGCGGCCGGCAGCGGCTTCCGAGTGCGGGATGACTTACCACAGGCGCACTTTCTCGCGGCTTGAATGAACGTCCCTGCGGTAGCTTCCTCCACACCCTCGTCTCTCAGATTCGAGTGATAACAGTCCTTTTGCTTTCAGTTTGCTCCGAAGATAAATTTTCCTGTTTCTAGTTGATAAATTTGTTGTGATTTGGGGGAGATCTGTCGGACGCGCTGCTCACGGCGCCATTTCTGTGACGTCACTCCTATTCTGACATTAATAAACATTTTTATGTTACATTTTTTGAGTTCTGCTTGTTAGAATTTATTTAAAAAGGGATTAGAAAATTTTAAAAATGCCAAAAATTTATCTTTATATATATATATAGATACATTCCTAGTAAGATTTAGTAAATTCGGCAGGTCCCGGTGCAAATGTGTTAAGTTTTTTCATTCTTGTGTTTATGAGAAACATAAGCCTGATGTGTCCTAGCGATTTCTTCAATGTTCGGGCATATATTTAAAAGGCAAACTCTCATTTCCTCATCAATACATTGAAGAATTCCTCTCTTTTTACTCTTAACTGTGTTGAGTGAAGATAACCCCCACCATCCATACATCTTAACTTTACACCAAACAAAGGATAGAAGAAACTTGCCTCCAGTCTTTCCGGGGAACATGGGAGGTAGTGTAAACAATCCAGCACCACAGCTTAACAGCCTTTTGCAACCTAATCAGGCAAGTGAGGTGGGGGGTTGGGTAGACTGTCAGCTTACAGCCAATTCTCCAAACCTCTGTCCCCCAAAATTCTAAACTCCAAAACCCTTTTTGGTCCCCAACAGGCACATATTTCTCTGGAAATCTTCTAGGGTGCACCAGTGTGCCCTGGCACACACTTTGAGAACCACTGCCCTAAGTGTAAAAAGGTTGAAAACACTGATCTGGAGTCCTTTATTGGAGGAAGATAGTTGTCCTGTCATTTTGAAACTATAAATAAATATAAAGAAAAATCTAAGTCTATATGAGAAAGCTATGTTTAAAGTTGGGCAAAGTCTAGTTTTTAACACCACTGAGGAAAGGCATCCTAGAAAGAAAGACCCAGTATTTAAGAATCTAGAGCAAGATTTTACTTTCTTTTTTCAAACAAAATTCCTTTTTGTTATTATCAAAGTACTGTATGCCTAAGGTTATAATAATATCTGTAAAACCCCACTCATCACAAAGGTAAAGATTGATAAGCTTGATTACATCAACATTGAGAGACTATGTTTACCGAAACACATTATTAAAGGAATGAGATATCAAGCCAAGAGTTTTAATTCATAAAACCACTGGATTACATGTAGATTTTTTTTAAAGAAGGGGAAGAACATGTCAAAGAAAAAGAAGAAAAAGGAGGGAATTATCTAATAGAAAAATGGGCAGTAGTTGTGAACAGGGAATCTGGCCAATGAGGTACCTGGTATATCTTGCTGGTTATAACATTTTGAAATATCTCAGCCAAGTATCATACTCACTTAGGGAAATCACATATTGTTTATTCCTTTGCTGTGGCAGATTCAGGTTTTGTGGGTCAGCAGCTTATGTAATTTTCAAGACCTCCTCTAAGAAAAGGAATTAAAATACAAAATTAGGTACTATATCTTGGTAGGGGTCCATTCACATGAAGGGATCTGAGACTGCCTTAGTTTCAGACCGCCCGTCTCTTTTTACAAGTATGTCTTTGTTGCTCTTGTGGATGATGTCTCATTATTAAGTACAGTGGTCCCTTCTTCTTCTTCTTCTTCTGCTTCTTCTTCTTCTTCTTCTTCTTCTTCTTCTTCTTCTTCTTCTCCTCCTGGTTCTTCTCCTCCTCCTTCTCCTCCTCCTCCTTCTCCTCCTCCTCCTCCTCCTCCTTCTTCTTCTTCTCCTGGTTCTTCTCCTCCTCCTTCTCCTCCTCCTCCTCCTCCTCCTCCTCTTCCTCCTCCTCCTCCTCCTCCTCCTCCTTCTTCTTCTTAGAACTTCCATACTGCTTTCCATAGTGGCTCCACCAATTTACATTCCCACTAATGGTGTACAAGGGTTCCATTTTCTCCACAACTTCTCCAATAGTTCTTACTTGTCTTGCTGGTAAGAGCCATTCTAATAGGTGTGAGGGGGTATCTTATTGAGGTTTTGACTTGCATTTCCTTTATAGTTACCAAAGTTGAACATTCTTTTATATATTTTTTGGCTATGTGCATGTCTTCTTTGGAGGAGTGTCTGTCAGGTCCTCTGCCTATTTTTTCATTGGATTGTTTTTTGTGTTATTGATTTGTTTGAGTTCTTTATATATTTTAGATATTAGCTCCTTATCTGAGGTATTATTTGCAAAATCTTCTCCCATTTGGTTGATAGCTCTTTTGTTTTTTTGATGGTTTCTTTTGCTGTTCGAAAACTTTTTAGTTTGGTATAGTCTTATTCATTTATTACTGCTTTTACATCCCTTGTCTTTGGGGTCAAATCCACATCTCTGACACCAAGGTCCATAAGTTTAGTACCTGTGTTTTATCTTATGTATTTTATTTTTTCAGTTCTTATATTTTGGTCTTTGATCCCTTTTGAATTAATCTTTGTGCAGGGGCACAAACTGTAGTCAAGTTTCATTCTTTTGCATGTGGCTTTTCAATTTTCCCAGCACCATTTATTGAAGAGGCTTTCTTTTCTCTGTTGCGTGTTTTGGTTCCTTTGTCAAAGATGATTTGTCTATATATGTGTGGTTTTATTTCTGGGCTCTCAATTCTGTTTCATTGCTCTGTATGTCTGTTTTTCTGCCAATACCATGCTGCTTTGATTATTGTTGCTTTGTAATATAATTTGAAGTCAAGTAGTGTGATGCCTCCAGCTTTGTTCTCTTCTCTCAGGATTGCTTTAACTAGCTGGGGTCTTTTGTGGTTCCATACAAATTTGATGATATTTTTGTTCTATTTATTTTTAAAATGCCATTGGGGTTTTGATGAGGACTGTGTAGTGCTTTGGGTAATATGGCCATTTTAACTATGTTGATTCTTCCAATTCATGAACATGCAATATTTTAAAATTTCTTTCTGTCTTCTTCCATTTCTTTTAATAATGTCTTATAGTTTCCAGAGTATAGGTTTTTCACATTCATTGTTAAGTTTATTCCTAGGCATTTTATTCTTTTGGGTAAAATGGAAGTTTTTTTTCTTTTTTCTTCCTGAAATTTCATTATTAGTATATAGGAACATAATTCATTTTTGCACATTGATTTTGTACCCTGAAACTTTACTGTATTTGTTTATGGTTTCTAATAGTTTTTTATGGTGGAGTATTTAATAAATGTATTTTAATATGTATTTAATGACTATAGGGATGCCAGAGGCATTTATTGAACTTAGAAAATATATTTTAAAATGTTTCAAGTTTTCCATTTTGTAATTTCTATTAAAATGTTCATATATATGCAAATAGCAATAGTTTTATATCATCTTCTATAATACATTTTCTTATACCTTAAATTTCTTGAGGGAAAGAAAGGACTGTATTTTGTAGGTAATTAATAAACATTTTTTAGTGATGACCAATAGACAAGGGAATATATTCATGAAGAACCCAGTTAGATTACTTTGCTACTCACCAAATTTCATGTTTCAGATAAAACATAAATTTATCCATGCTGAAGAGTGGAGGCTTCAGACCTGTAAATTTGCCTTAAAGATATATATTTTATGTAACATGTAATAATATACTATGCATTATAGACTGGATTTGAAATGTCAATTTAATGCCTTAAATTTAGAGTACATTTATAGAGAAATTTCAACAGTTCTTATTCCAGAAATTATTTAAGAAACTCTGTATTTGACCTAGATTTCTGTGCCAAAAATAGGTTGCCAAAATGGGAAGGAAAACTTCCTAATGAAATAGTCTTGAGACCAAAATCAATAACTATGTTTAAAATGTCTCACTTGGGACTTACTCTATTTACAAAATAATAATAGTAATAATAATAATAATAAATTGAAAGTCTACTTGGTGTATATCTCCTGCTATTGCATCATTAAAATAAGAAATCAGATTTTTCACCTGTAGTGGCGCAGTGGATAAAGCTTCAACCTGGAATACTGAGGTCACCAGTTTGAAACCCTGGGCTTACCTGATCGAGGCACATACAAGAAGCTACAAGTTGATGCTTCCCACTCTCCCCTCCTTTCTCTCTCTCCTCTCTCTAAAATCAATAAATAAAATCTTTTTTAAAAAAAGAAATAATATTTTTAAGTTCTTATTAATTTGGGGGCTTTTAATTTTATTTTTCTTTTATATTTGACATACAATATTGTGTTAATTTCAGGTGTACAACATCGTGATTAGATGTTTATGTACCTTACAAAGGGACCACCCTGATGAGTCTAGTCCTCATCTGACACCACTCATAGTTATTATAATACTATTGACTATAAAGGATCAGATTTTTATAAACCTTTTGAAAACTGCATGTCTTAGAAATTTCAAAAGGCAAGTGATTTATTATATCTGCCTTACTCTTTAATGTCTATGGATTCCAGGGTAAGATATGTAGGACCACAGAAAAATGGGCAGTTTAAGTTATTTATCAGTTAATTAAGTATCTTTTTTGTGTGGCTGAAACAAGTTTGGAACACTTACAAAATTATTTTGTACCCAAAGGAACCTACCGAGTGCTCTACAGCTAGCTATGCAACATATCATGGTCAACACCACTGGGAACACCAGCCTTAATTTTTAATTTTGAAATAATAAAAAATACAGAGATGTTTTTAGTAAATACTCTCCCATTTTAATCATATCCATCCACGATAAAAAAATACGCAGACTGTTATGAATATAACTTGTTAGTTAAATCTATGATTAACTAAATATTGGGACATGGTGTTAAAAAGTGACATTGTCAAATGCATGCACCTTTAAGGCATTAATTAGCACACTGTTAAGTTATAGGGAAAAATTCATAGATGCACCTGAACTTGTTTTCAGTTAATATGACTTGATACTTATTAGATGTTGCTATTGCCTAAACAAAGGAAAACAACAAAATTCTTGAACAGTTGGTGTTTTCATTTTTTAAATGTTGGTGAGCAATAAAAATTTATTAATTCTTAAATTTTACTAAGTAAAAACAGTTAAAAAAAATAGAAATAGGGAAGGATGAAAGAGGGGGAAAAGGGAAACTGTCCATTATCATCCCTGTTTAATACAAGATAGAACACAATCTCAGGATAAAGTATAATTGTTTAAATTGGGTAAAGTTGGTTTCATGAAAAACTCACTGTTTTCTTGCTGTGCTTTGAATTGGTAGAAATTTATGACAGAAGGATGTTGCTTCACACACTTGCACTGGTAACCACACATCTGTGCCAGTCTCTTAAGATGAATAAATAAATCTTAAGATGAATAAATTAAAATTCTTCTCTAAGTACATCCCAACATATAATATTTTAAGATGCATAGTTAGGTTGATTCACAAAATGGGGGAGTTTGTTTGTTTGTTTGTTTTTTAAGCAAGAGGGTCCTACTTCAGTTTCTCTGTTGTGCTGGCCACATGCCTTAGAGATAATAGATCTAGAAAGGTCCAATAATAATTTCTGGTAGTCAGTAGAGTTTCTTGTTTATCATGTCAAAACCAGTGCTATCTTTCTGTTAAATACTCACATCTTTCTCATTATAACTGTACTGGAGTCATCAATAAAGATTTATTCTCCTGCTCTGAACATTAATGTTCTAATGCCAACCTCATTATCTAGAAGTCAAGTCATTTAATAACATTAAGTAGAGTTGTTAAGGGAATTTGGGATACTTTTACTTAATAATTTTGTTCACAAAACATAAAAGAATTATCATGATATTTGTATCTTCACAGTGCTATGTCGCTTACTATAGTTTTTGCAATATATAGAATTTTGTTAAGTTTTTACTTTGGCTTCTCCAGGTTTGCTTTTGTAGGAAGAAAAATATTAAATTATGTCTTTGCAATTGGACATTGTCACTAATCTTTCACTCTGTTAATCGCTCTCATTTTATTTTCTCTAATTCTTCTAATTTTTCTACTCCATTCCTCTCCCAACACATTTCTATTCCCAGGGAGATTTTCCAAAGCACATCTTTGGAAATTCCAGTTTACTTTAATTTCAGCTTAGAATTTTTCATTTTATTTAATCTGCTGGGAAGCACTTTTTAATGATGTTGATCATTTACACCCTAGTATGAATAAGTTTGTTTGTTTCCTTTCCTGTCCTGAAGATCTAGTTTATTGGAGAGAGAGAGAGAGAAAATGAAAATAATGGATCTTGGAGAAGGGTGCCATCAAGTGGGGAAAATGACAAACGAGTGAGGAGGCTAAAAACATTGAAAATGAATTTGATCTACTTTACAATTTTACCTAGGGCTGAATGTTGTCGCCACTTAAAAAGAAAAATCAGACTTACCTGCAGACAACTAGACAACTTGGAGCAGACAAATAGAAATCGGTGTGATTATGTTTTAAAAATGAACCATAGAAAATCATGCTTTACATATAATGAGTGCAAATACTTCCAGTAAATTATGTAGATTGGACAGATGCATTTATTCATGTTCCTTCTATATGCCACACTAAAAGGATATTAAAGGATTAAAGAGGAACAAACCCATAAGAACAAAGAGAAGGGGAATAAATGACAACAGACAAAAGATATCAACAAAGATCGGGAACAGATGAGTGATGCCTGATTTAGCAGTCTGAATGAGGTTGAAACCCAAGACTAGGGGTGGAGAGCCAGCTTCTCTCTGTAGAACTTCAAAAAGTCACAGGAATTTGTAGAAGCAGAAACCTCTGAGAGGCAAGGCACAGAGTGGCCCTGATGTTTGAAAGACTTTACAGCTTGGACTCCCAGATCACCTCCTTCACCTTACAGAAAGGGCAGCTTACCTCTCTCTACCCCTCAGAAGATTGGGGGTCTGTTCTAGAGAGTATGTGGATGATTCAGAGGTATTGTAGATATGGAGAGAACCAAAGAAAAGAAACATGTGGGACAAAGTTATAGAACTATGTATAGTTCAGCTATGTAGATTTATTTTCATAATAATGAATCATAGAGCCTGATTGTGTGGTGACACAGTGGATAGAGTGTCGACCTGCAATGCTGAGGACCCAGGTTTGAAACCCCCAAGTTGCTGTCTTGAGCATGGGCTCATCCAGCTTAAGCATGGCATCATAAACATGACCCCATGGTCACTGGCTTGAGTCCATAGGTCACTGGCTTGAAGCGCAAGGTTGCTGGTTTGAGTAAGGGGTCACTGGCTCAGCTGGAACTCCCTCCTCATCAAGGCACATAGGAGAAAACAATGAACAACTCAAGTGCCACAATGAGTTGATGCTTATCTCTCTCCCTTCCTGTCTTTCTGTCTCTGTCTGTTCCTCTCTCTCTCTCTCTCTCTCTCTCTCTCTCTCTCTCTCGTGTGCACACACTAAAATAAAATAATGAATCATAGAAAGTTGATTCATTATGTTCTAACTACATGGAGAGGAGAAAAATTGTTTGGTGGGAAGTGGATAGGTGAGAAGTTAATTTTTTTAGAAAGAAGTAAAAAAATATTGAAAACATAAAATAAAAATCAAAGAATGGCAAAATAAAGGGCTATTATGAAATATAGTAATATAAACTAGAAGAAAACTTAAAGAGTGGGGAGTGAGAGTCCAGCATGGGAAGGAACTCTCCTTATAAAGTTAAAACTGTAACTGAAATTTTAAAAGAATTTTAGCAATTATTTTTTCATAACTTTTTTCTCTGCTTTTTTATAAAACACAGCATAGTATAAAAGTAAGAAATCACAGTGATGCTTAAAAAATATCTGTATTATTCTGAAATTTGTCTTAACTATAAATGAAACTAAGAAAAATATTTCAGAATAAATCTTTTAGGAAATGTTAGACTTTATTGCTTTTCTTTAGTTCTTTCTTGATTTTATTGGTTTCTTTATTTTGTCTTTTACTCTGCTTGGCTCTATTCTCTTCATCAAAAAAAGAACCAAAATAGTAACTTTCTAGGCTTTGTGTTTGTTTAAAAATAATAATAATGATGACATGTGAGAGAAATTTAGAAAATCTGGTTGTTGTTTTTTTAACTTGGAAACTGAAGAAGGCCATAGAATTTCTATCATAGTTATGATGAAGGTTTTTATAACTGACTATTCTTTTCCCTTAAACTTAGGCAGATTTACTAATGTTTTTTATTCATGCAAGGTTAACAGGTCTAAAAGAGAAAGGGGATAAACAAGTAAGAACAAGAAAGATCCTATACTGAAGCTTCTGCTATGGGTGGGGTAATTTACTCAAAGATGTAACAGGACATATGGGTGATGGATTCCTTTACAAAGGGAGCTGATTGCTGAGGCAGACAGTGTAAATCAAAGGAATTAGGAAATTCTTTTCAGTTATATATAAAGAAAAAAGAATTGGAGAAAGTACAAATGTTGATAATATTTTCCCTAGAATGACATTGAATTTTCTGGCCAGTTTGTGAAAGTGGAGTTTGAATATGTATCTTAAATTGATATGCTTATCAAATTCTAGCCTGAAAAAAAACTGTACCAAGACCCTTTTTCCAAATTTAAATTTACTTTAGGAGAAAGAGAGCAGGTATTTTAGATGCTGGAAGATGAGTGTGGGAATGATTGCCTTGGATAAACATCACAATATTTATTTTAAATTCTTTTAAAGAATAAACCAGGTCATTCATTTAAAAAAAAGACAATCTCTTTGGAATCTGAGTCAATGAGTTGATATAGTACTCAGAATTCTCAGTAAAACAAATAAATGAATGTTATTGTAAATATTCCCACACAGTGCATGTTAATAGTATTCATAGATAAAAAACATTTTAACTCTTTTACATGAAATATTACTTCAACTAAAACTCCTAAGTTAGTGTTTTTAGAGTCTCCTTGGTTTGGTAGAAGCTCAGAGGATTAAATGTTTTGTGTATAAGTATTTGTTAGAAGGAAAGCCTGCATGACCCTTGGTAGTATGTTATTTAATAGTTTATACTTGCTGCATCTCTGATGATAAAGGCAGCCTGGCATGTGGTCAGAAGACCTGTTGCCAGTCCAGTGCTGAGCTGTCTTGAAGGGGGGCTTCAGGCATGCCTCTTACCATTCTGTGGTGTAAACCATGCGAGTGTGGTAGAGATCATTTCACTTGCAGCTCTGGAATTTATCTGGTAATTAATAGGAAACATCTGCTTATTTAGGAATTATGTCAGGAGTTGATTTGCCTGATATAAAAAAATTAACACATTTTGGGAGAAATGTCTGAAACCAGGCCATGGATAAAGAGGAACTGTGTTAAAGCTGGTTTAGTCTCAGGCTCTGTATAATAGAGGGAGATTAAAATGCACGTTAGGTTCAGGACTAATGTCGAGTGTGGATTCTAGAAGATTTATGTAATGCTAACATTGTTAAATTTTGCAAAGAAAATATCCCATATACAAAGAGCATGAGGACAAAGATGATATGGTTCATTTAATGATGCTCTTGATTATAATGACAAGTATGCACACTTCTTGAGCTCTTGTTACATAGCCAGGCACTGTGTTAAGAACTTTATTTTCCTTCATGGCCTCATTTCTTTTTTTCAACAGTGTAAAAGAAGATAGACAGTGGTGTTCCTGGTAATCTAATGAGAAAACTATACAGTTCAGAGTTCAATTCAACTCTTAGTTATCTTCACTTTATGGAAACCTATTCCCTAAACTTAGTTAGAGTTGTATATAGAAAACAGTGTCCTTATATGTATACCAACTGGGAACTTTCCCAGCTTTATCTCCAGGTCTTTACTAGAAAGAAATTGTACAAATATTGATCGACTTACGACCTATGCAACTTATGACCATTCAACTAGCCACTAGCTAGCCACAGTCGCTAGCCACTACTGCTCCGCGTCTGGCAGTGCAAGCATTGCCCAGCTGGGTGTATGACAGTGCAGACCAGTTTCCAGCAGCACTACCATCTCCGCGTGCACCATTTCAGCTGTTATCCCAGACTCGGTACAGCAATTTGTGTTTTGTGTCTTGGATATTTTTCATCAAACCCCTCCCAAGATGTCTATCAAGAGGAAATTGTCTTTGCAAATATTAAACCAGTGTGCTGGTAATGCAGTGTTTTACTTAAACCTGATGAATGTAAAAATAAGAAACAAAATGGTGTAGAGATGATACAAATGGCATAAAATGAACAAATATAATTATGATATATAACAATAATGAAAGAAAATTATGATAAAATATGACTTAAAGATTATTTTTTTTTGTATTTTTTTTCCGAAGCTGGAAACGGGGAGGCAGTTAGACAGACTCCCGCATGCGCCTGACTGGGATCCACCTGGCACGCCCACCAGGGGGCGATGCTCTGCCCATCCGGGGTGTCGCTCCGTTGTGACCAGAGCCACTCTAGCGCCTGAGGCAGAAGCCATGGAGCCATCCTCAGTGCCCGGGCCATCTTTGCTCCAATGGAGCCTTGGCTGCGGGAGGGGAAGAGAGAGACAGAGAGGAAGGAGAGGGGGAGGGGTGGAGAAGCAAATGGGTGATTCTCCTGTGTGCCCTGGCTGGGAATCGAACCCGGGACTTCTGCACGCCAGGCCAACACTCTACCACTGAGCCAACTGGCCAGGGCCTGACTTAAAGATTTTTATAACATCATTTCACAGTACTATACATATAGCCTACTCAACTTACGACCAAATCGTGTTACAACTGGTGTGTCGAAACCAATCGTGGTCGTAAGTCGAGCACTAGCTGTACTTCCTAATATAGTTATGTGAGGTGTGGTAATAACACTGTAGCTCCTTGTTCTTTCTGGGGACCCCTTGAGACTTTCACAATAAAAAGAATAGAAACCACAACTCTCATTCCTTTATTTTTTTCATCAAACTCTTCTCCTAAAATGAATATGGCCACATACCTTACTGCCCCTTCAGTCTGTCTCAACCCCTCTCCCCCAGGAAGGTGGGAGTTCTTATTTATGTTACACAGTCACTTGGTGGTAACATTCATTTTCAGTTACTCAAAACAGTGTGCCTGATATGCATCCTCACAGAACTGCCTTTGGCATTACAGCAATGTCTGCTCTATGATGTTCCTTTCCATTTCTAACACTTAGGTTAAATTTAAAAAAATTTTAATTTATTTAGTTGATTGCTCACAGCTTTGGAAAACCTCTAAAAATGCAACATGTGGAGCAGAAGAAAGATTAAACAAAAATCTTCCCATAGGAAATCAGACAGTGCTCAAGAAGAGGCATTCAATATACAGTAGTCCCCTCTCTTCCTGTTGGTTTTGCTTCCAGTTACCTGCATCAACCCCAGTCCAAAAATATTACAGGGAAACTCCAGCAATAAACAACTGATAAGTTTTAAATATCATGGTCATTCTGAATAGCGGGATGAGATCTTGTGCCACCTCAGTTGAGATGTGAGTTAGCCCTTGTCCAGTATCTCCACACACTCTCTGCAGTTAGTCACTGAGTCACCATCTTGTTGATGAGCTCAACTGTTCAGTGTCATGGTGCTTATGTTCAGGTTACCCTTGTTTTACTTAATAATGGCCCCAAAGCACAGGAGTAGTGATTCCAGCAATTCTGCTAAGCCAGAAAGAAGCTTTAAAGTGCTTCCTTTAAGTGAAAAGGTGAGTAGAGTACAATAAGATATTTTGAGAGAGATGACATCCACATAACTTTTATTTCAGTTTATTGTTATAATTGTTCCACAGTGGTACCTTGACACATGAGCACTTTAAATCACAAGCAATTTGAGAGATGAGCAGTCACTTGCGGGATTTTTTGCTTTAAGTCACGAGCAGATATTTGAATCACGAGCTTCCACCACCCTTCTCCAGATAGCCTGCCGAACATTCTGAAAGGGAGGAAGAAGCCAACTTCCATGGAAAGGTTTTTGTTAAAGTGGCTTCTAAGTGAAAGCAAAGAAAGTGTGGCAAAATTCCAAAAGTCAGTGAAGAAAATGATAACTAAGCAAAGTAAAAAAATAGCAATTAAGTTTAGCAATAAAGGTACATATCATATATAGTATGTAAGTTAAATTTTGCAATTAAATGTAGCGTTAAGTGTGTAGAGAATAAGTTATGTTAAGTGATAGGGCAGGAAATGAAAACCTCCTCCGCCAGTCTGCTCCCCCTCTGCCAGCATCTTCACCTGACCTTGAAGGTAAATACACTTCATAAACCAGTTTATTTCCTTACATTCTCTCTTATTATGTGTGTGTGTGTGTGTGTGTGTGTGTGTATGTATGTATATATATATATATATATATATATATGTATTTGTTATTTATAAAGTTACATTTTTGTATTTAAAAGCATATAAAACAAAAAATTCATATGGTTTTGGGGGGCCGAAACAGATTACAGTGGAACCTTGAGATACGAATGTAATTCCTTCTGTAACTGAGCTCACAAGTCAGTCAACTTGTATATCAAACTGCCGATACTGGACCCAGCGCCAATGCGCCAACTAGCGGCAGCTCCCCGAATCACGACTCGGATCTTGGAATTTTGCTCAGATCTCGAACAAAATTACGGACTGAGTCGCAGCTTGTATCTTAAAAAATTCGTATGTTGGTCTGTTTGTATCTCAAGGTACCACTGTAATTGCATTTCCATTCATTTAAATGGGGAAATTCAATTTGGCACACAAGCAAATTGAGTCATGAGCTCGGCCATGAAACGAATTAAACTCATGTGTCAAGGTACCACTGTATTTTATTACCTGTTATTGTTAATCTGTTACTGTGCCTAATTTATCAGCTAAACTTTATCATACTTATGTATGTATAGGAAAAACATAGTATACATAGAATTTGGTATTATCTGCAGTTTCAGGCATCTACTGGGGGTCTTGAAACGTATCTTTTACAAATAAGGGGGAACTTCTGTTCCCTGGGGAGACGTTCCAAATGGCTTCAAGCCTGGTGTTAAGAAATGACATAGACATTTGAAGGTGACGTCACGGAAATGGCGCCGTGAGCAGCGCATCCGACAGATCTCCCCAAAATCACAACAAATTTATCAACTAGAAACAGAAAAATTTATCCTCGGAGCATTCCGGAGTTCCACACAAACTGAAAGCAAAAGGACTGTTATCACTTGAATCTGAGAGGTGAGGGTGTGGAGGCAGCTAACTACCGCAGGGACGTTCATTCAAGCCGCAGAGGGAGTGCGCCTGTGTGCTATCAACAAGACCACCCTCAGATGCCAATAAGAAAGAGGAAATCGAATATTATGGATACAAAAGAAAGAGAGGTAACACAAATAGATGTGGAAAAATCTATGGAGAAAAGACTTAACATATTGGAAGCCTTGGAGCTAAATGACAGAGAATTTAAAATAGAAATCTTAAAAATACTCAGAGATATACAAGAAAACACAGAAAGACAATTTAGGGAGATCAGAAAACAACTCAATGAACACAAAGAATATATTACCAAGGAAGTTGAAACTATAAAAACAAATCAAACAGAAATGAAAAACTCAATTCACGAGCTGAAAAACAAGGTAACAAGCTTAGCTAACAGAACAGCCCAGATAAAAGATAGGATTAGTGAAATAGAAGACAAGCAACTTGAGGCACAACAGAGAGAAGAAGAAAGAGACTCAAAAATAATAAAAAACAAGAAAGCCCTACAGGAATTGTCTGACTCCATCAGAAAGAATAACATAAGAGTAATAGGTATATCAGAGGGAGAAGAGAGAGAAAATGGAATGGAGAATATACTCAAACAAATAATAGACGAGAACTTCCCAAGTCTGTGGAAAGAACTAAAACCTCAAATTCAAGAAGCAAACAGAACACCAAGTTTTATTAACCCCAACAAACCCACTCCAAGGCACATCATAATAAAGATGACACAAACCAATGACAAAGAAAAAATTCTCAAGGCAGCCAGGGAAAAGAAGAGTACAACATATAAAGGAAGGCCTATTAGATTATCATCAGATTTCTCAGCAGAAACTCTACAAGCTAGAAGAGAGTGGACCCCAATTTTTAAAGCCCTGAAAGAGAGGAACTTTCAGCCAAGAATACTATACCCATCAAAGCTATCCTTCAAGTACGAAGGAGATATAAAAACATTCACAAATACAGAAAAGATGAGAGAATTTATCAGCAGAAAGCCCCCACTCCAGGAAATACTAAAGGGGGTTTTCCAACCAGATTCAAAGAACAAAAGAAAACAACACCACAAGTAACAGCTCCACCAAGAACACAATAAAACCAAACTTAAACTGTGACAACAAAGGAAAAAAAGGGGGGAGAGGATGGAGATTAACAGTAGCAAAGGACGATGAAGTGCAGAAATACTCATAAGATAGGGTACTACAATGAATATGGTAGGTACCCTTTTCATTACTTAATGGTAACCACCCTTGAAAAAACCACCACAAAAACACTTGACTTAAAAAAGGTAGCAACAGAGGAAAGAAGTATGGAACACAAACAAACAAAAACAAATGATAGAAAAACAAAAGAGAAGAATCAAACAAGATAAAAAACTAACAGAAAGCAATTTATAAAATGGCAGTAGGGAACCCACAAGTGTCAATAATTACACTAAATGTAAATGGATTAAACTTACCAATAAAAAGACACAGAGTAGCAGAATGGATTAAAAAAGAAAATCCAACTATATGTTGCCTACAAGAAACACATCTAAGCAACAAGGATAAAAACAAATTCAAAGTGAAAGGCTGGAAAACAATACTCCAAGCAAACAACACCCAAAAAAAAGCAGGTGTAGCAATACTCATATCTAATAATGCTGACTACAAGACAGAAAAAGTACTCAGAGACAAAAATGGTCATTTCATAATGATTAAGGGGACACTGAATCAAGAAGACATAACAATCCTTAATATATATGCACCAAACCAAGGAGCACCAAAATATATAAGACAGCTACTTATTGACCTTAAAACAAAAACTAACAAAAATACAATCATACTTGGAGACCTCAATACACCGCTGACGGCTCTAGATCGGTCATCCAAACAGAGAATCAATAAAGATATAGTGGCCTTAAACGAAATACTAGAACACCTGGATATGATAGACATCTACAGAACACTTCATCCCAAAGCGAAAGAGTATACATTTTTCTCTAGTGTACATGGAACATTCTCAAGAATTGACCATATGTTGGGCCACAAAGACAATATCAGCAAATTTAGAAAAATTGAAATTGTACCAAGCATATTTTCTGATCATAAAGCCTTGAAACTAGAATTCAACTGCAAAAAAGAGGGGGAAAAACCCACAAAAATGTGGAAACTAAACAACACACTTCTAAAAAATGAATGGGTCAAAGAAGAAATAAGTGCAGAGATCAAAAGATTTATACAGACAAATGAAAATGAAAATACGACATATCAGAATCTCTGGGATGCAGCAAAAGCAGTAATAAGAGGAAAGTTCATATCACTTCAGGCCTATATGAACAAACAAGAGAGAGCCGAAGTAAACCACTTAACTTCACACCTTAAGGAACTAGAAAAAGAAGAACAAAGACAACCCAAAACCAGCCGAAGAAAGGAGATAATAAAAATCAGAGCAGAAATAAATGAAATAGAGAACAGAAAAACTATAGAAAAAATCAATAAAACAAGGAGCTGGTTCTTTGAAAAGATCAACAAAATTGAAAAACCCTTGGCAAGACTCACCAAGGAAAAAAGGCACAGGACTCAAATAAATAAAATCCAAAATGAAAGAGGAGAGATCACCACAGACATCATAGATATACAAAGAATTATTGTAGAATACTATGAAAAATTATATGCCACCAAATACAACAATCTAGAAGAAATGGATAAATTCCTAGAACAATACAACCTTCCTAGACTGAGTCATGAAGAAGCGGAAAGCCTAAACAGACCAATCAGCAGGGAGGAAATAGAAAAAACTATTAAAAACCTCCCCAAAAATAAAAGTCCAGGCCCAGACGGTTATACTAGTGAATTCTATCAAACATTCAAAGAAGACTTGGTTCCTATTCTACTCAAAGTCTTCCAAAAAATTGAAGAAGAAGCAATACTTCCAAACACATTTTATGAGGCCAACATAACCCTCATACCAAAACCTGGCAAGGATAGCACAAAGAAAAAAAACTACAGACCAATATCTCTAATGAATACAGATGCTAAAATACTAAACAAAATACTGGCAAACGGAATACAACAACATATTAAAAAAATAATACATCATGATCAAGTGGGATTCATCCCAGAATCTCAAGGATGGTTCAACATACATAAAACGGTTAATGTAATACACCATATCAACAAAACAAAGAACAAAAACCACATGATCTTATCAATAGATGCAGAAAAGGCTTTTGATAAAATACAACACAATTTTATGTTTAAGACTCTCAACAAAATGGGTATAGAAGGAAAATATCTCAACATGATAAAGGCCATATATGATAAACCATCAGCCAACATCATATTAAACGGCATAAAACTGAGGACTTTCTACCTTAAATCAGGAACAAGACAGGGTTGTCCACTCTCTTCACTCTTATTTAACGTGGTGCTAGAAGTTCTGGCCAGAGCAATCAGACAAGACAAAGAAATAAAAGGCATCCATATCGGAAAAGAAGAAGTAAAGGTATCACTTTTTGCTGATGATATGATCCTATACATCGAAAACCCAAAGGACTCCACAAAAAGATTATTAGAAACAATAAACCAATACAGTAAGGTCGCAGGATACAAAATTAACATACAAAAGTCCATAGCCTTTCTCTATGCCAACAATGAAATATTAGAAAACGAACTCAAAAAAATAATCCCCTTCACGATTGCAACCAAAAAAATAAAATACCTAGGAATAAACGTAACAAAGAATGTAAAGGACTTATATAACGAAAACTACAAGGCATTATTAAGAGAAATAGAAAAAGACACAATGAGATGGAAAAATATTCCTTGTTCTTGGATAGGAAGAATAAATATAATTAAAATGGCCATATTACCCAAAGCAATATATAAATTTAATGCAATTCCCATCAAAATCCCTATGAGATTTTTTAAAGAAATGGAACAAAAAATCATCAGATTTATATGGAGCTATAAAAAACCCCGAATAGCCAAAACAATCCTAATGAAAAAGAATGAAGCTGGGGGCATTACAATACCTGACTTTAAACTATATTATAGGGCCACGATAATCAAAACAGCATGGTATTGGCAGAAAAATAGACACTCAGACCAATGGAACAGAATAGAAAGCCCAGAAATAAAACCACATATATATGGTCAAATAATCTTTGATAAAGGGGCCAACAACACACAATGGAGAAAAGAAAGCCTCTTCAACAAATGGTGTTGGGAAAACTGGAAAGCCACATGCAAAAGAATGAAACTCGACTACAGCCTGTCCCCGTGTACTAAAATTAATTCAAAATGGATCAAAGACCTAAATATAAGACCTGAAACAATAAAATACATAGAAGAAGACATAGGTACTCAACTCAGGGACCTGGGTTTTAAAGAACATTTTATGAACTTGACTCCAATGGCAAGAGAAGTGAAGGCAAAGATAAATGAATGGGACTACATCAGAATAATGTAGTCCCATTAAAAGTTTTTGCTCAGCAAGAGAAACTGATATCAAAATAAACAGAAAGCCAACTAAATGGGAAATGATATTTTCAAACAACAGCTCAGATAAGGGCCTAATATCCAAAATTTACAAAGAACTCATAAAACTCAACAACAAACAAACAAACAATCCAATAAAAAAATGGGAAGAGGACATGAACAGACACTTCTCCCAGGAAGAAATACAAATGGCCAACAGATATATGAAAAGATGCTCAGCTTCATTAGTTATTAGAGAAATGCAAATCAAAACTACAATGAGATACCACCTCACCCCTGTTAGATTAGCTATTATCAACAAGACAGGTAATAGCAAATGTTGGAGAGGCTGCGGAGAAAAGGGAACTCTCATCCACTGTTGGTGGGACTGTAAAGTAGTACAACCATTATGGAGGAAAGTATGGTGGTTCCTCAAAAAACTGCAAATAGAACTACCTTATGACCCAGCAATCCCTCTACTGGGTATATACCCCAAAACCTCAGAAACATTGATACGTAAAGACACATGTAGCCCCATGTTCATTGCAGCACTGTTCACAGTGGCCAAGACATGGAAACAACCAAAAAGCCCTTCAATAGAAGACTGGATAAAGAAGATGTGGCACATATACACTCTGGAATACTACTCAGCCATAAGAAATGATGACATCAGATCATTTACAGCAAAATGGTGGGATCTTGATAACATTATACGGAGTGAAATAAGTAAATCAGAAAAAAACAAGAACTATATGATTCCATACATTGGTGGAATATAAAAACGAGACTAAGAGACATGGACAAGAGTGTGGTGGTTACCAGGGGTGGAGGGAGGGAGGACATGGGAGGGAGGGAGGGAGAGAGTTAGGGGGAGGGGGAGGGGCACAGAGAACAAGATGGAGGCGGAGAACAATCTGACTTTGGGCGAGGGGTATGCAACATAATTTAATGACAAAATAACCTAGACATGTTTTCTTTGAATATATGTACCCTGATTTATTAATGTCATCCCATTATCATTAATAAAAATTTATTTAAAAAAAAAAAAAAAGAAATAACATAGGTTACTTGTGTACTGCATACTTATGACTTAAAAATTTCTATATTTCAATGCAATTTAGTTGATATAGATGCATATATAGCAGAAAATTACACTTAATGTTTATAAATTGAGTTATTTTTAAATGATGAGAGAAAATACATTTCAAAACCTAAAGGTGATATTTTTGTAATTTGAAGAGTGACTGTTTAATTTTCTAAATTAATTTTTTAAATTGGATATTTTCTGGAACAGGCTTTCCTAAAAGGAGGCAGCTATTAATTTTAATACATTCCACATGAGACATCTTAAAATATACAAAAATTTTCAAATAAAAATATAATACATTTATTGTATAAGTGTCATTACCATATTTAAGTTGTATTCACTAAAAACATATTCATAATCACACAAATCTCATGCAATCCTCAAAACTTTAAAGCTACAATATATTAAAAATATTCAAAGATCAAAGTGCAACTTATTCAAATTTTAACAATTTTAATTTATTGTTAAATTCTTGAACTAGTGGTTATAAATGGTATGCCATTATATGGCTTCAACTTCTTCTGAATTGAAAAAGATTAAAGAAAATAACTTTTGAAAAACTGCAAGAAAACTGAGGAGAGCTTTTCAATCAGGTTTCACCTTAAATTCAATGAGGTTTGAGAAAACTTTCTTTAGTGTGAATCAGAATCACTTGGCTGAAACTCAGATTACAGGGCCTTCTCCTGCTTTTTACCAAGTCCTAAAGTAATGCTGATGCTGCTGATATCTGGATCACACTTTGGAAACCACTGACATTTTCTTCTGTCTTTATGCTAATATTACTTGGTGCCATTGCTCATTTGTTTGAAATCTTCCTGGTTCTAAAAATAAATCTGCAAGAGCAGCCTACCTATTTGTGTGTGTGTGTGTGTGTGTGTGTGTGTGTGTGTGTGTGTGGCAGGGAGGCAGAGACAGACTACCATATGTGCTCCAACTGGGATCCGCATGGCAAGCACCCTCCCAGGCAATACTCTGCCTGTCTGGACTGCTGCTCCATTGCTTAGAAACTGAGCTATTTTAGTGACTGAGGCAAGTCACTGGGAAATGATGGAGCCATCCTCAGTTCCCAGTGCCAACTTTCCTCTAACCATTAGAGCCATGGCTGTGGGAGGGGAAGAGAGAGAGACAGAGATGGAGGGGAGGGGTGCAGAAGCACCCTGTGTGCCCTGACCAAGAATCGAACCTGGGATTTCCACATGCCAGGCTGATGCTCTACTGCTAACTGGCCAGGGCCTATTGTTAATATTTATGTCAAGGAATTCAATACTAAAGACTTAAATCATTTTCAGTTACCAATTTTTGATTCTGAAATGGTGATGAGGAACAGTCCTCTTATGTCAGTGCTTATAACTATAGGAATCACATGTTTGTTCACCCAACTAATGTTCGGTAGATTACTCTTTAATGTGTCATAATGTTTAGTCCTGTTGTCCATCTGTTTTCAACTTTATTTGCTACTGATGACAATGTTTTTTTTTTTGGTCATGTGCATGTTTAGTTGTGTTGGTATCTTGTTCAACTAATACAGAAACATTTATTGAATTCATCATGAGTAACTAATAAATTAATGTAGGTGAAAGGAGTAATTAATTAGCTCTAATCTTCATAGTAAAGGTCATTAGCATTAAATGAGAATTAATAATTTCATAAGACATGGAAATATATTGCCCCAAGCCAAAAAGTTTAAAACCATAGTATTACAAATTGCTATTTAAAATTAATGTGTGACATTTTCACATATTGTTAGATGAACTGTGATATTTTTATGTTATCCCTCTAGGTCCAATGAAATGAACACTAAGGTCATGTAACTTCAGTATAATTATTACAGTTAACCTGACTTGAGACTCTGTCTTACTGTGAAGTGCTGATCCTCTTTTCCTGGTTAACTCCTACTCAGTTTATTTACTGCTACCTCTGAAATGTTTTCTCTGACCCCCTGCATCCATCCATCCCCAGAGTCTCTCTCATGGTATCCAGTTCTTACCTTATCAGAAAACTTACTGTGATTAGTAAAAATGGACTTACTTGTATGTTTCTATGTGGTTAATATTTCTCTTTCTATTTGATTACAATACCATGAAAGGCAACGAACAAAAGTCTATTATTTAATGAATGAAGACTGCAAATGCGAAGGGCACAAAATGAACCCAAAGTGTCATTTTTCTCTATTAGCGATAACTATATCAAGGATTAGTTGGATACATCAGGTCTGAGCAACTTGGAAGTTTCTACAGCCAACATTGGAGTCCTCTTAAATGTCTTAGGCTGTGTTTCCTAATGTGACTTTAGACTTTGACTAAAAAAAAATAGTTGAAAAAACCAAATACCTGTCCAGTTAGCATCATTTACTATGGATTATGATATTGAATAATGATTAGTTTTTCTCTCTTAGTTACCATTCCCTTTTTTTTTTTTTAAGTGAAAGAGACAGAGACAGAAAGGGAGAAAGATGAGCATCAACTTATAGTTGCAGCATTTTAATTGTTCATTGATTGCTTCTTATACGTGCCTTGACTGGGGGGCTCCAGCAGAGCCAGTGACCCCTTGCTCAAACCAGTGGCTTTGGACTTTAAGCCAGTGACCTTTGGGCTCAACCCAGCGACCATGGGGTCATGTTCATGCTCCCACGTTCAATCTGGTGACCTTGTGCTCAAGCCAGCAACCTTGGGGCTCAGCATCCCAGGTTGGTGTTCTAACCACTGTGCAACCTGATCAGGCTCTTAGTTACCGTTCTTATGAACAGAGCAGTAAAACTTAAAAATAAATGCTAATGTCACCTTAATTGTGACATTAGATCAAGAGAATCTCTGAAAGGTCAAAAGTTATTATCTGCACTCATTGATAGCAGGTAACACTGCCCTGTGTGATTCTTCCACAGTGTCCTGTTTTAGCAGTTATTCCATGAAGATTATTTATTTTCAAAAGTAAGTTAACTTTTTAAAATATCCTTAGACTAAAATCCATACTAAGGCAGAGAAAATTGCTCCTCATCCTACTGTGGGAACATCAGCAATTTAAATAGGGCTAGTTGCATTATGAAATGTGGACACGAATACTCTATCAGGACATAGAATCCCTGCACTCGAAATGACAGAGCGTCATTTCTGCTCAACCTCAGGCTCTCCTCCTCACATTTTACACAGGGTGACATAGCATCTTCCTGAAATACAGCTACAATCATACCATGCCTCCTCCTACACACTGGACCTTCAGAGTCTCCTGACTTCAGAATCGAGTCCAAATCCTTTGAGATCATCATGACATGACCTCAGCCAACATTTCCAATCTTAAGACCTACTACTCCTTTCAATAAATCCTGCTGTTGGCTGAATCAAACATTTGTTTTCTCTTACCTATTAGCTGCACTTTCCCTGCTACAGGCCATTTCATTGCTCTTCTTGTTGGTGATAGCCATCTACTTCATCCCTCACTCCAAATCCTACTACACTTCAAGGACTACTTTAGTTGTCTTGTCCTTTATGGAGCCTTCCTAAGCACCTGAGACTTGCTGCTGCTGTCCCCCACCACCAGCTGGAATAGCATTTTGTGTTCTGTCTTATGATGTGGCTTTCTACTCTGCCTTATACTTATTAATATTCATTGCTTATAAGTAGATCTAATTTTCCTTATTTTGAAAATCACTGAGAAGTGGATTTCTGTTTCATTTTCTTATTTCCCAACATGCTTATTATAGTTCTAGTTTGGCAGGATGTTGTAATGCTAAAGAAATTAACTATAAAATAAATACTGTAATATAGTAATGAAATACTTGCAGTTTCAGTATATGTCTGTTTTACATTGTGAGGTACTTTATACAAGTGTGCTAAAATCTCATTGTCTTTATGTTGCAGTTCACAGAATTTGCTGAGTCAAGAATGGCAAATAAAAGGGTCAGGACATGTCACCTCACAATATGCCACTTTGTGGCCTGAGTGATTTTCAGCTGAAGGCACTTGAGAAATAGCAGATATAGAAAAGGTTCTCTGCCCTCCTTTCTACATAAAAGGAAGGCATAAATTTCCTGCCATGAAGGTGCCCACCCTGTAGCAGAAAGAGAAGAATATTCTTAACACCCAAGATGTGGAATCAATGCTGAGATGAATCTGTACCACAAAAATCTTACAAAAATAATTCTTGTCTTCCATTAGTTTCTCTCATTTACATTCTAGTCACTTTCCTACAATTTACTGCCCCTAACCCCAACCTTTTCCTTTGTCTTGTCATATCCCTACAATTTCTCACCTTTTTTACAGTGGTGTATAACCTCTCTGGCCTTTGCACTTCTTTTCATCTTTATTTCTTTTATATGAGGGCCTCTCTGTACACAGAGAAATAGTAGCATCAAATAAAATGTGTACTCTTTTTTCTATTAACCTGTCTTTTGTCAGTTTAATTCTCAGGCCCAGCCACAGAACCTAAGAGAATCGGAGAAAAGTCTTTCCTACCCTCCACAAACATTTTATAACAAAGACATCTATTCTTCTTTCCTTAAAGCCTTAAGAACCCTAGAATGAGTGAATGAGAGAGAGAGAGAGAGACAGAGAGAGAGAGAGAGAGAGAGAGAGTGTGTGTGTGTGTGTGTGTGTGTGTGTGTGTGTGTGGTTTGTGAAGGAGTCCAAAGATGATAAAGCCTCTAAGCATGTTGGGGGAGAGGGTGCTGCTGGTACCTGTGCAGTTGTTTTAATTTGCTGAGAGACTGAGATCAGGTATTTACCCTTCAGATCTACCTGGTATCTGCCATGGCCTCAGGGAGTACAAGACCATGACCTGCTATCACCTTAGTTAAGTTGTAATGTTACCTTCCAGAGTAAAAGTTCGGCATTTCCCATTATGTGCTGAAATTGGATGTCCTGTTGATAAGTTAAATTTAGCATCATCTTAAAAATTATTTTAAGGTTTTATTTATTCATTTTTAGAGAGAGAGAGAGAGAAAGATAGAGAAGGAGGAGGAGCAGGAAGTATCAACTCTCATATGTGCCTTGACTGGGAAAGCCCAGGGTTTCAAACTGGCAACCTTAGCATTCCAGGTCAATGCTTCATCCACTGAGCCACCACAGGTCAGGCTAAATTCAGCATCTTTAATATTGAACTCATAATTTCCTGTTTCCTACCTTGTAACCTATTTATCTAGACTTGCCAAACTCAAGATCCCATTATTCTCACTTATGTGTCCCTACTGCTGTCCATTCTACACTCTGCTGTCAGACTAGCTATCCTTCAAATCATCAGTCACATTATCTTTGTTCAAAAACTTTCTTTTGTATTGATTTATGGTCACACTTACAGCCCAGACTCTAAGGTCCTTGACCAGGAGAGAACCACTATGACATTAGCAGTACATAGCTGAGTCTACAGGACCAGAATGAAGCAGATCACAGGTGATCATTTTGTAATTTCTAGAAGATTTGAGACAACTTGATGAGGTAGGCCAGACACAGCTATCATGCTAGGTTTTGTCTCTCTGTGGGTAAGCTGACCATGATCAAAACAAAAGCAAGAGTGTTCGGACTTCTGTAATGCCTGATAATTTAGTGTGCTGGTAAATATTTAAGTTTCACACCATGTCAACTCAGCACACTATTAGCAAACTTTTTTTTAAAGTCTTGCATATGTATAAAAAGAGTAAAATGGAAATCCAAGACAAATTTTTGCTCAACAATAAACTGATGGTGTGTGGGGGGAGGGGGTGGGGACAGCTTGGAAGGGAGGAAGGCAGACTATCAAAACGCTGTTTCTGAGAGTTCTTCTGCTTCCTGTGGTTTAGTTTAGCTTTCTGTACTGATTAAATTCACACAAAAATATTGAGCTCCACTTTACTTTGCTTGAGGCATCATGGCTTTAGTCAGATACTGACCAATTATTAGGAGAAAATTTTAAATATGGTCTGAAGAAGAAAAATAATTCTTATAAGGCTTACACTTAGTTATTACCTCTGCTTCCCCCCAAACCCCAAGAACATAAACAAAGGGTGTGAAAATGTTGAAATACTTTTTTTATGTTCTTGTGCATGGTAAGCCTCACATATTATAAATTATTTCAAGATCCTATTCATTTGAAATTCATTTAATAAAAGTCAGACTTATCTGTTATAGGTCATGACCTAAAATTTAACTTCTTAATTGGATAGCTCTCCTATTACTAAATTGTGTTAACTATTGATGTGAAAATTAATTATCTAGCATTTGCAAATTTTCAGTTAACAATGACAGGAAGATTTCACAAATTAATAGCAGATTTTGGTTTGTTGATTTTATTCTATTAATCTATTATATTTAGGAATGGATATTTTTTACATTTGTTCTCTACAAATAAAAAAAGAGAAATACAGGAGGGCAAAAGTAGGTTTATAGTTGTTCGTGTGAAAATTAATACAATAAGTAATAATACAGGAATGAACTCTGTTTTGTGTACTCACAACTGTAAACCTTCTTTTCCCCAATTGTATACACATATGCATTTTATCTGAAATTCTTCAGCTTGAATCCTCTCTTAGCATACAATAAGGCCTTGACTTGGTACCTACCTGAGTACAGTAGATTACAGAGTCACCCTCCACCCTCTTCCTGTTGCAAAGGAGGGGGAGCTTTTAGACCAGGAGCTCATACTCCTGGTGACAATAGCTGTTCTCTTTTGCACAAGCAGTCTAGATCTCTGGACGAGGCTCAGAAATTTTCATTCTAGTTCTTTTTTTTTTTTTGTATTTTTCTGAAGCTGGAAACGGGGAGAGACAGTCAGACTCCCGCATGCGCCCGACTGGGATCCACCCGGCACACCCACCAGGGGCGATGCTCTGCCCACCAAGGGGTGATGCTCTGCCCCTCCGGGGCATCGCTCTGTTGCGACCAGAGCCACTCTAGCGCCTGAGGCAGAGGCCAAGGAGCCATCCCCAGCGCCCAGGCCATCTTTGCTCCAATGGAGCCTTGGCTGCGGGAGGGGAAGAGAGAGACAGAGAGGAAGGAGGGAAGGGGGGTGGAGAAGCAAATGGGCGCTTCTCCTATGTGCCCTGGCCGGGAATTGAACCCGGGTCCCCCGCACGCCAGGCCGACACTCTAACGCTGAGCCAACCGGCCAGGGCTTTATTCTAGTTCTAACTCTGCTTCCAATTAAGTGTGCTCACTTGGGCATTTATTATGTTTTCCATATTGTAACAAACATCCTAAAACCCATCATGAAAGACAAAACCTTGACAGATAACCCCAATCTTAACCATATGGCTTCTTCCCCATCACATATCTAACCTTACCTGACCTCACAGAGCTCTTCCCTCACTTCACGTCACCCTGACATTCCCTGACCTCTTTTAACCCTTGACTTGAATCTTGTGTTCATATTTTCCTTTTTCCTCCCTTTTAATATGGTTTCATTGCTTGAGAATTTAAAAAAAAAGTTTTTATGTTTCAGTTGTTTTTAACCTTAAAAAGGCATCTATCTCCAGATTTACCTTTTGTGCACAGATGAGTTGTGATTGTTTAAACCCGTTTGAGGCAGGTTTTCCTGGCAGTAGTAACATAAAAACTCCTAACTGTTTCAATGACCAGGCTCAACTGGAAGTTAAGGACATGGATGGACTCCTTTCACATTTGCTCAAACGTGCTGAGAGCGTTTGCAGATGGCCTGCAGCAACACACTTAGGCACCCACGCTTCTCATACGGAAATGATGGGAGGGAGTGCTCTGTTATCTTCTAGACAGGGTTTTAACTAGACTGTCTCAGTGTCAACCTTGCCTTAATTTATGGACTTTTCTCACTGTTCTTAAATTTAAGGGTTAGATTTAAAGATGATGGGAGTGAAAGAGAGCAAGCTAATTCTCTTACTGCGACTGAAACTTTCCCCTTGCTTTTTTCCGTTTATATTCAAGGACAATGGGGAACAGTATGAAATTTCTTTCTCTTTTTCATTAAAAAGATTTTTGTTTTGCTTTATTTGTTTTGTTTTGTTTTGAAGATATTGCCTAGCTATTGATGTCAAGAAGGACAATTGTATTCTTCTATGATGGATTCACTGATGTCAGACTATAGGGCTAGGTGAACTAGCAAACTAACTCAAGGTGGCAAGTTTTTATAATCTTACCAATAATAAACTACTTAATTAACTTATTTACTCAACAGACAATTATTGAATATCCTCCATGTGACAGTGTTTTAAAATGTACCTGGGATTTGTTTTTATCAGGTGTGGTAAGCCACAGAGACACAAAAATAATTGTCATGAAGGAAAATATTCATAGAGATCCTTAGAATCAGGAGGCACAGCACACCATGCAGGGGAACATGGGGAAGCAGCAGGGCCAGTCTAGAGGCAGGAGTGAAGGGAAAACATGGGCTAGAGCCTTTATAGTGTTTTCTGAAGAAGGAACTAATGAGGTAGGATAAGCAAGTTTAGGACTGGCTATTTTGAATAATTTCAGTGGGCTCTGGAGTATTGGAACTATCTCCAGTTTTCTGTTACCTGGCCCTGGGATAACTAAGGCAGGGGAATAATGGTGTGGAGTGTAAGGGCCCTATACGAACCTCATAAAGAAGGTGGTTGAGTGTATGAGTTATGGATTGGTTGGTCTGCACATGAAAGGTATGCTTGCAAGTGAGTACTTTACTATCTCCTAAAATTGATTAGCTCTGGGAAGGACAGTCACTCTATGGTCAGGAAGGTTCCAGATGTCAAAACATCAGAATAAAAGGACATATTTAATATAGACAAGTACTATATTAGATGGTGAAAATGTGTAAGATATGGTTCCTGCTTTCAAGGAACTCACAATCTGGAAGAGAAATAAGCATGAACATATGTAGGGGGCCCCACTAATGTAGTCATCCTGACCTTAGCTGTCCTATCACACCAAACTTGTAACTTGGAAAGGGTTTGGTGGGGTGAGGCCAGTCTGTGTCCACTATACAGTCTCTCTACAGAAGACTCTGTGGAAAGACCAGGCAGCTAGAAGAGGACGTGGAGCTGCTGAAAAGTGGAGGCAAATCTTAAGGAACTTGGACCCTTTTACTGAACTGCTGCCAGCTCTAAGCAGGAGTAAGTCAATCCTTATACACAGGTTGGCCCCTCCCATACATACCCAGACACTGAAAACACAGACACAAACAGTGAAAAGAGAGGTAGCTCCAGACAGATAGCCCATGGTGGGTTACAAACAACACCTGACATCAACCCATCCTTGAACTCAGCCAAAGGGACCCAGAATCAACACAACCAGTAGTGGGTGGCAGACCACACCAATGCTAGACTCATCTAGCTACACAAGCAGCACACCCAAAAGAGGAGTGCAGCAGGCACCAGACCTTGCTGAGAATAACTATGCCCTGTAGGACAGACACTACACAGGGTCTAATACATGTGATCAAGGTTGACACTTAGAGTCAGGAAGCCTGAAAGGTTAACTCTGCCTGTGAAAGAGCCGACAGCATTTAAGACTCACATAAAACAGAATGGTAAATATAACCCTCAAGAAACATTCTTAGAGCAAGGAGATCAAGTGCTGGAGATTAGTACCACTAGTCCATCTTCCTTGTAAAGATGTCACAATAAATTTGGGAGTCAGAGAAGAGCTACCTAATATACAGAAAAAATGGTCAGACAAAAAAATACAAACCAAATGAATCAACAAGAGAAATCTCCAGGAAAAGAATTAAATAGAAGTAACCAAACTCCCAGATGCCATTTAAAATAATAGTTATTAGCATAATCAAGAATCTTAGAGTAAGAATGAATGATTAAATAAAAACATTGTGAGCATTAGCCTGACCAGGTGGTAGTGCAGTAGATAGAGCATTGGATTGGGATACAGAAGACCCAGGTTTGAAACCCCAAGGTCGCTGCTTGAGCATGGGCTCACCAGCTTGAGCATGGGGTTGCTGGCTTGAGTGTGAGATCATAGACATGACCCCAAGGTTGCTCACTAGAGCAAGGGGTCACTCACTCTGCTGTAGCCTCACAGTCAAGGCACATATGAGAAAGCAATCAATGAACAACTAAGGAACCGCAACAAAAAAATTGATGCTTCTCATCTCTCTTTCTTCCTGTCTGTATGTTCCTGTCTGTCCCTCTCTCTGACTATCTCACTGTCTCTGTCAAGAAAAACAACAACAACATAGTGAGCATTAAAAAGGACATTGAAACAATAAAATAACCATTCAGAAAAAGCAAATACAGTATCTAAAATGAACACTGCACTAGAAGGAATCAACAGCAGGTTGGGTGAAGTGGAGGAAAGAATTAGAGGACAAGATAAATGTAAGTACAGAAGCAGAGCAGCAAAAAGAAAAGAGGCTCATGAAGGCTGAGGAAATGCTAAAAGACTTTAGTGACAACATGAAGAGAATTAACATCTGTATCATAAGGGTTACTGAAGGAGAAGAGAACAAACATGAAGTAAAGAACTTGTCTGAAGAAATCATAGCTGAAAATTTTCCTAAATTGATGAAGAAAAAAGTCACACAAGTTTAAGAAGCACAGAGAATTTCATTAAAGATGAACCAAAAAAACCCACACCAAAACCCATCATAATTAGAATGCCAAAGATAAGAGACAAAGAAAATATGAAAAGCTGCAAGAGAAAATCAATTAATTACTTACAAGGAGATCCCATAAGGCTGACATTTGACTTCTCAATAGAAACACTTCAAGCCAGAATGGATTGACAAGAAATATTCAAAATTATGCAAAACAAAAACTTACAACCAAGACTACTCTAACTAGCAAAGCTATCATTTAAAATTGAAAGAGAAATAAAGAGGTTCCCAGACCAAAAATAAACAAAACAAAGCAAAAAAAACAAGACAAAACAAAACAAAAAAAACGCTCAAGGAGTTCATTACCACCAAACCAGTACTGTAAGACATGTTAAAGGGCCTGCTATAAAAAGAGGAAAGGAAAAAGAAATGGAGAGAAAGAAGACCATAGGTTTAAAGAATAAAATGACAATCAATAAGTACATATCAATAATAACCTAAATTTAACTGAATTAAATAAACCAAACAAAAGACATAAGGTAACAACATGGATAAGAAAACAAGACCCAGCTGGACCAAGCAGTAGCACAATGGAAATAGCATCAAACTGGGACATGGAGAACCCAGGTTCAAAGCCCTGAGGTTGCTAGCTTGAGTGTGGGCTCATCTGGCTTGAGCATGGGCTCACAAACTTGAGCATGGGCTCACCAGCTTGAGCATGGGGTTGCTGGCTTGAGCGTGGGATTATAGACATGACCCCATGGTCTCTGA
The DNA here is from genome assembly GCF_036850995.1 of Saccopteryx leptura. Lineage (NCBI taxonomy): Eukaryota > Metazoa > Chordata > Mammalia > Chiroptera > Emballonuridae > Saccopteryx > Saccopteryx leptura. The sequence continues at coordinate 126,025,245 of NC_089507.1, forward strand.
CTTCAGCCCAGGGTCATTGGCTGTGCAAGGGGTCACTTGCTCTGCTGTAGCCCCCTGGTCAAGGCACATATGAAAAGCAATCAATAGACAACTAAAGTGCTGCAACAAAGAATTGATACTTCTTATCTCTCTTCCTTCTTGTCTGTCTGTCCCTATCTGTCCCTCTTTCTGTCTTTCTCTCTCTGTCTCTGTCATAAAAGAAAAGAAAACAACACCCATATATATGCTGTCTATAAGAGACCCACCTCAAAACAAAAGATACATATAGATTGAAAGTAAAGGGATATAAAAAATATTTCATGCAAATAGAATGATAAAAAACTTGGTGTAACAATACTTATATCTGACAAAATAATCTTTAAAACAAAGGCTATAGTAAGGGACAAAGAAGGTCACTACATAATAATAAAGGGAGCAATCCAACAAGAGGATATAACCATTGTAAACATTTATGCAACCAATATAAGAGCACCTAATTACATAGGGCAGATTTTGATGGAAATAAAGGGTGAGATAGACAGCAATACTATAATAGTAGGTGATTTTAAGACCCTCATTATCATCAATGGATAGATCCTCCAGACAGAAAATTCACAAAGAAAGAGTGGTTATAAATGACACACTAGATCAACTGGATTTAACTGATATCATCAGAAAATTTCACCCCAAAGCTGCAGAATATACATTCTTTTCAAATGTTCGGGGTATATTTTCTAGGATAGACCACATGTTAGGACACAAAACAAGCCTCAATAAATTTAAGCAGATTTAAATTATATCAACTATTTTCTCTGACCAACAATGGCAAGAAACTAAATCAACTACATTAAGAAAACTAAAAAACATTTAAATACTTAGAGGCCAAATAGCATGTTATGAAATAACAAGTGGGTTAATAATGAGATCAAGGAAGAAATAAAAAATTTCCTTGAAACAAATGAAAATGAACATACAACAACCCAAAATTTATGGGACACAGCAAAAGCTGTCCTGAGAGGGAAGTTCATAGTATTATAGGCATACCTTAAGAAGCAAGAAAAAGCTCACACAATCTAAGCCTGAAACTAAAAGAACTAAAAAAAGAACATCAAACAAAGCCCAGAGGAAGCAGAATGAAGGAAATAATAAAGATCAGAGTGGAAATAAATGACATAGAAACTAAAAAAAACAACAACAAAGTTCAAATAAACCAAGCACTAGTTTTTCAAAAAGGTAAAAAATATTGGCAAACTTTTAACCAGACTCATCAAGAAAACAAAAGAGAGGACCAACATAAATAAAATTAAAAATGAAAGAGGTTAAGTAACAGTTGACATCACAGAAATACAAAGATTGTAAGAAAATACTATGAACTATGTGCCAAAAAGTTGGCAACTTGGGCAAAATGGATTAATTCCTAGATACATACAATCTTCCAAAACTGAATTGGGAAGAATCAGAAAACCTGAGCAGACTGATTACAACAAATGAAACTGAAAGAGTTATCAAAAAACTCCCAGTAAATAAAAATCCTGGACTGGATGACTTCACAAGATAATTTTACCAAACATTCATAAAAGAACTAACACCTATTCCTCTCAAGCTATTCCAAAAATTCAAGAAAAGGCAAGTCTTCCAAGCTAATTTTACAAGATATGCATTATCCTAATTCCCAAACCAGGTAAAGACACTTCAAAGATAGAAAACTATAGACCAATATCCCTGATGAACATACATGCTAAAATTCTCAAAAAAATATTAGCAAACTGGACCCAGCAATATATTAAAAAGATTGTAAATCATGTTCAATTGGGATCTATTCCAGGGGGGGCAAGTCTGGTATAATATTAGCAAATCAATAAATGTGATTCATCACATAAAATAATAAAGGATAAAAACCACATGATCGTATGAATAGATGCAGAAAAAGCATTAGATTAAATCCAGCAACCATTTATAATCAAAACTCTCAGCAAAGTGGGATTACAGGGAACATACCTCAACATAATAAAGGTGATATATGACAGAACAACAGCCAACATCTTACTCAATGAGGGAAAAAAAGCAATCCCCCCAAGATCAGGAACAAGGCAGGGCTGTACCCTTTCACCACTCTTATTTGACATAATACTAGAAATCCTAGCCACAGAAATCAGACAAGAAGAAGAAATAAAAAGCACAAAACCAGAAAAGAAATAAAATTGTCATTGTTTACTGACAACATGATACTATACATAGAAAACTCTCAAGTCACAGCCAAAAAACTACTAGACCTGATAAATGAATTCAGAAGGTGGCAGAATATAAAATTAATATTCAGAAATCAATGGCATATTTATACACCAATAATAAACTAACAGAAAGAGAAATTAAGGAAACAATCCCATTCACTATTGCAACAACAATAAAAAATAAAGTACCTAGAAATAAATTTAACCAAGGAGGTAAAAGAACTGTACTTGGAAAATTATAAGTCATTGAAAAAAAAATCGCCCTGGCTGGTTGGCTCAGTGGTAGAGCATCGGCCTGGCTTGCAGGAATCCTGGGTTCGATTCCCAGCCAAGGCACACAGGAGAATCACCCATCTGCTTCTCCACCTCTCCCGCTCTCCTTCCTCTCTGTCTCTCTCTTCCCCTCCTGCAGCCAAGGCTCCATTGGAGCAAAGTTTGCCCAGGCACAGAGGATGGCTCCATGGCCTCTGCCTCAGGCACTAGAATGGCCCTGGTTGCAATAGAGCAATGCCTCAGATGGGCAGAGCATCGCCCCCTGGTGGGCATGCTGGGTGGATCCCGGTCGGGCGCATGCGGGAGTCTGTCTGACTGCCTCCCTGTTTCCAACTTCAGAAAAATACAAAAAAAGAAAAGAAAAGAAATCAAGAAAGATACAAACAAGTGGAAGCATAAACCATGTTCATGGATAGGAAGAATTAACATCATTAAAATATCCATACTATCCAAACTAATCTATAGATTTAATGCAGTTCCTATTAAAATACAAATGGCATACCTCAAAGATCTAGAACAAATATTTCAAAAATTTATAAGGAACCAAAAAAGAACCAGAATAGCCTCTGCGATCTTGAAAATGAACAAAGTGGGAGGTATCACACTTCTTGATATCAAGCTATACTACAAGGTCATTGTAATCAAAACAGCCTGATATTGGCATAAGAACAGGCATACAGACCAATGGAACATAACAGAGAAATCAGAAATAAACCCAAATCTTTATGGTCAATTAATATTTGACAAAGGAGGCAAGAGCATACAATGGAGTAAATACAATATCTTTAATAAATGGTGTTGGGGACAGAATAAGTGCTGGCAAGGATGTGGAGAAAAGGGAACCCTCCTGCACTGCTGGTAGGAATGCAGACTGGTGCAGCCACTGTGGAAAACAGTATGGAGATTCCTCAAAAAATTGAAAATCGAACTGCCTTTTGACCCAGCTATCCCACTTTTAGGAATACCCCAAGAACACCATAGACCTGCTCCAAAAGGAGAAATGCACCCCCATGTTTGTGGCAGCATTGTTCACAATAGCAAAGATCTGGAAACAGCTCAAGTGTCCATCAGAGGACGAGTGGATTAAAAACCTTTGGTACATATATACTATGGAATACTACTCAGCCATAAGAAATGATGACATCGGATCATTTACAATAACATGGATGGACCTTGATAACATTAGACTGAGTGAAATAAGTAAATCAGAAAAAACTAAGAACTATATGAATCCATACATAGATGAGACATAAAAATGAGACTCAAAGACATAGACAAGAATGTGATGGGTATGAGGCGGGGAGGGGGGAGGATGGGGCGAGGAAGGATAGAGAGGGGGTAGGGAGAGGGTTGGGGCACAAAGAAAACCAGATAGAAGGTGACGGAAGACAAATTGACTTTGGGTGAGGGGTATACAGCATAATCAAATGTCAAAATAATCTGAGATGTTTTCTCTCAACATATGTACCCTGATTTATCAATGTCACTGCATTAAATTTAATAATAAAATTAAATAAATAAATAAATAAATGGTGTTGGGGAAATTGGGCAGGTACAAGCAAAAAAATGAAACTAGACCACCAACTTTAACCATTCACAAAAATAAACTCAAAATGGATAAAAGACTAAATATAAGTCACAAAACCATAAAAATTCTAGAAGAAAAACATAGTAAACTCCCAGACATCTCTCGTAGCAATATTTAGCAATATCACCATGTGCATGTGAAATAAGGAACAAAATAAACAAATTGGACTATATCAAACTAAAAAGTTTTGCACTGCAAAAGACACCAGCAACAAAGTAGAAAGATAACCCACTCAATGGGAGAACATATTCATCAATACATCTGATAAGGGGTTAATAACAAAAATTTATAAAAATCTTCTAAAACTCAATACCTGTACCAGGAAGGTAAACAAGGCAATGAAAAAAATGGACAAAGGACCTGAATAGACATTTCTCCAAAGAGGACATACAGATGACCAGTAGGCATATGAAAAAATGCTGGACATCATTAATCATTAGAGAAATGCAAATTAAAACCACAATGAGATATCACCTCACACCAGTCAGAATGGCGCTCATCAACAAATCAACACACAGCAAGTGCTGGTGAGGGTGTAGAGAAAAGAGAACCCTCCTGCACATGCAGCCTCATGTAGTCACTGTGGAAAACAGTATGGCGTTTCCTCAAAACATTAAGAATGGAATTGCCTTATGACCCAGTTATCCCACTTCTAGGAATTTATCTTAACAATCACAAAATACTAATTCAAAAGAAGAAATGCACCCCCATGTTTATGGCAGCATTGTTTACCATAGCCAAGATCTGGAAACAGCCCAAGTGTCCATCAGTAGACAAGTGGATAAAAAAGTTGTGGTACCTTTGCACAAAGGAGTATTTTGTGGCCATGGAAAAGAAGAAAATTCTTACTTTTTGTGATTGCATGGATGGACCTGAAGATTATTATGCTAAGTGAAATAAACCTGACAGAGAAAGATAAATGCCATATAGTCTCACTTCTATGTAGAATCTAATGAACACAATAAACTGAGGAATAAAATAGAAACAGGCAGGGTCACAGGGAATAGATGGACAGCTGTCAGAGAGAACGAGCAATAGGGGATGGGATCAAACAGGGTAAAGGGATTAGTCAAATTATATATACATAATACACATATATAGCTAATAGGGTAATAATGGCCAGAGGGAAAGGGTGGGTGGAGGTAGGAATAAGGGGTGAAACAGGGGTGGAAAGAGACTTTGCATTGTGTATGGGTTTATGATGCAATGTGTAGAGGTTGTTATACAGAGTGGGATACTTGAAACCATATCAACACAATAAATTAAAAATAAAAATTTTAATTAAAAAAACAACAACAAAGGGCCCTGGCCAGTTTGCTCAGTGGATAGAGCATCAGTCGGGCTTGCAAATGGTCGAGGTTCAATCCCTGGTCAAGGCACAAAGGAGAAATGACCATCTGCTTCTCTTCTCCTCTTTCTCCCACTTCTCTCTCTCTTCCCCTCCTGCAGCCAGTGGTTTGATTGGTTTGAGCACTGGTCCCAGGAGTTGAGGATAACTCACTTGGTCCAAGCCTGTCAGCCTCAGGTGCTGAGGATAGATCAGTTGATTGGAACATCACTGGCCCCAGACAAGGGTTGCAGGGTCAGGGCATGTGCAGGAGTCTGTCTCACTATCTCTTCTTCTCTCACTTAAAAATTTTTTAAATTAATTAAATAATTTTTAAAAAGGAATATGAAATCATGGATGTTATCTAGCTCCTTATTGCCATTTGTAATTGAGGTAAGGAAAACGAATCATTGAGACCAAAAAAAAAAAAAGATTTGTGTATTTTCTGAGCCAGGAATGTATCTTTTTAATCTTTATATTCTTGTTATCCATTTATTCATTTAATAAATATTTACTAAGAGCACACTATTTTCCGGGCAAAATTCCATAGGTTAAGAATGTGGGGATAAACACACAGAGCTTTTAGTATAATGAGACATATTAAGTAGCCACACAAATAAATAATTACAAAAGGTACATGCTCTGAAAGAAAAATGGAGAGTTATATGAAGAATGAGCTTCCTAAGTTTCTGGATTCAGGGGGCTTCTCTGGGAGAGTTCTGAGACCTGAAGGATGAGCAGGAGTTCCACAGGCAAAAAGCATTCTAGGAAAAAGGAACAGCCATTCAGGACTTGAGGCAGAAAAGCTTTGTCATCTTTAGGAAATAAAAGAAAATAGTATGAGAAAATCTAGTGAGAAAAGAAGGGTTTGGAGAGGTAGATTCTTATATTTTATTTATTAATTTTTTTGACAGAGACAGAGGAAGTCAGAGAAAGGGACAGATGAGGACAGACAGAGAGTAATGGAGAGAGATGAGAAGCATCAATTCTTTGTTGGGCACCGTGGTTGTTCAGTGATTGCCTTCTCATATGTGCCTTGCCTGAGGAGCTACAGCAGAGCTAGTGACCCCTTACCCTAGCCAATGACCCTGGGCTTAAGCCAGCAACCTTGGGCTCAAGCTAGCAACAATGGGGTCATGTCTACGATCCCATGCTCAAGCTATTGACCCCGTGGTCAAGTTAGTGAGTCCACATTCAAACTGGCGACTATGGGGTTTCGAACCTGGGTCCTCCACGATGCTCTATCCACTGCACCACCACCTCATCAGACTGAAGAGGTAGATTCTGTTAAAATTTTAGGATTTGATTCTAGGTGCAAGTATAAACCAGTGAAAGGTTTAATGCAAGGCAATGACATAACCTAGATTGCATTTTTAAGAGATTATTCTGGCTGTTAAGTGAGGAAGAAATGGAGCAGAACAGAGTATAACTGGGACATCCCCTTTAGAGCCTAGGTTAGTGAATCAAGTGGAAAGATAATGATGGTTTACACTACAGAGTTGCCTTGGAGATTGAGAGAAGGCCACTGTTTGATTAGATTTTCAGAGAAACTTCACTATTGCATCACATTTCTTCATTATTTTATTGTTTGTCTTAGACAAAACAATAAGAAAAATAAATTAAGTGCACAAGAAATCAAAAATAAAGAACTTAAATTTTTTTCACTATTTGCAGATGACACTTAGAGACACCAAAAAACCTACAGAAAAATTAGAAATAATGTGAGAATTTATCCAGGTATCTAATCTCAATACTTAATTTTAAAGTGAATAACAAAGGAAATGAATAGAGTAGAGATGATGGCTAGAAAGGGGAAGAATATCAGTTAAGAAGATAAAAAGGAAAAAAGGAGAGAAAGAAAGAAAAAAGGGAGAAAAAGAACAAAGAAAAGGAAAGAAGGCAAAGACAAAAGCTGTTGTGCGTTAAGTATTTGAATTAGAAGGATGTAAAGTTGTTGGAAGGGAAAAAACATTAATTAGTATTATTGATATAATGCAGTTCCTGATCTAGGGGTTACTTGGAAGTGGCTCACTGAAATTGAAAAGGGGAAGTCACCAAAGAGGAGACATTCAAGGAGTTTAGTAAGTGGTTGATGAGTAACCTAAACTTGTGTTGAAATGACTCAAGATAGTGACAGCCTGAGTCAACCACTGAGTTGTTCAAGGATGAGGGGCAGTAGATGATTGCTTATGGAAGGGGAAAGGGAGATAAATGCAGATGGTTGATTCTCCAAGGAGCAGGAGTTTTACAAAAAGGAGAGGAAGTAATGTGCTGGGAGTGGCAATACAGAGGAAGAGGATGTTTAGGTGGGTCCTCTGTTTGAGAGGACTGCACAGACATGATATCCCCTTGGGACATTTATGGCTCAGTCATGGCAAGAAATTGAAATGGGTATTTGGAGAAGATAATAAAAATAGAGAAGAATTAGTTCATTTTAGATCAGAATTTTGAAGAGTACCTGGCAAAGTATCAGTGTGCAGTAGATGTTAAATACGTATTTATTGATTGAATTAATAAGTCAACCAACTAATGATAAACGTGGTAGAGAAACCTGTATTATCTCTAACATATAACCCAATTTGATTTGCATGTTACTGTAAAACAGGCTATTTGATTCAGATTGCTTCGGCCTCTGCTTTATTCATTTTAAAACTCCATTCAGGCATCAAGAATATCCTCAACTCTCAGTCGGAGGAACACTCTTTCTTGGAGTTCTTTGTTCCTGCATAAAGGGGGATTGTAAAAAAAAAAAAAAGATGCATTTCTTCCATATTATCTTGTAATTATTATCCTTAGAATGAGGTTCAATCTGAGTCTTATATTTCTGCCAAAATAAAAGTATCACATGCCTTTAATAAGTGCCTCATCTCAGAGCCTCCGTACTTACCATTTCTTCTTTTTAATTTTTTCTACTGATACCCTTAAACACATTTTAAAACTCATTTTAAACACATTTTAAGGTTGTATCTTAGTTTTCAGACTTAGTAATATACTTTGTTTTCCCAAATGTGACAGTATTTAGCATTTCTAAAGTCCTCTATAATAGCTGTAAATAGTTTAAAATTCACCAGTACAAGGTATTTTCCTGAGGGGGAAAATGACTACATGAGGTTAATGAATTCTGGCTTTAACTTGAGGTAACATCTCATCAAAATACTAATTAACTTAAACCAAACAAACAAACAAAGAACACCTCAGTTTATGTTAAGCCTTAATCAGAATCTTCTAAAGCCTAAATTTTATTTTTGCTACATACTGCCTTAACACTGTATTTTTAAAGCAAAGTGTGCATAGTTTCTAATGAAGACATTTATAATTTACCTTAATAAGTTTTAAACAGATTTATTGAGGTATAAATGACATACAATAAACTATACATATAAGCAGTTCCCAAGTTATGAACAAGATAGGTTCTGTAGGTTTGTTCTTAAATTAAATTTGTATGTAAGTTGGAACAGATACATTTACTTATTAAATGCAACTTAGATGTTTGTCTTAACACAGTATTTATGTTACCTTTCTGTGCACATAAATACTTAAATATTTTCAAATAGAACCTTAAACAATCTTGGATGATGCAGAAGATGAAGGACTTGTTGGAGAGAACGGGACTGGTGTTAGAAAGTCAGGGTTTGATTCTGCGACTGGAGTCAGTTTTTTTTTTTTTAATTTATTCATTTTAGAGAGGAGAGAGAGAGACAGAGAGAGAGTAAGGAGAGACAGAGAGAGAGAGAAGAGGGGGAGGAGCTGAAAGCATCAACTCCCATATGTGCCTTGACCAGGCAAGCCCAGGGTTTCGAACCGGCGACCTCAGCATTTCCAGGTCGACGCTTTATCCACTGCGCCACCACAGGTCAGGCCTGGAGTCAGTTTTTTGAAGTAGGCACCAAGGGAGGTTTGTACAGAGCTTTTCTTTGTCTCATAAATGGCCCTGTAGCATCTTGGACCTTTAGTAACTGTACGGTAAACTTTGGTGAACCTTTCTATGTCAGGATCTGGCTCCTCTAATCTTGCTATTCCTGCTTTAATGAGATGAAAAGCATCGACTAACTCCTTTGTAGAAAACTTTTTCAGTTCTGGAGTTTCTAGGTCCCTATTTTCTTCCCTAAATGCTGTTATTTGCTGCTCTAGTTCCATAAGGTTTTCACTGGTTAGTTCTTTGACATGGGAGAAACTCTATGATATTGTTTTCACTGATATTCAACTGCAATTGATTATCAACAACCCTTATGGTGCGCTGTTCATAAGTATGAATTTTATGTAAGTTAAATGTTTGTAACTTGGGGACTTATTATATTTAAAGTATACAATTAACAAGCAAATTTAACCTGAAGGAACCGCTGAGCTAAAGCCAGCCGTAATGTGTACAATTAGATACACAAGAAATTATCAAGATGAACTTAGCCATCACCTCAAAAAGTTTCTTTCTGTCTCTTTCTAACTTATCCTCTCCTCCCTGCATTCCAATCTTAGAAAACCATTGATCTGCTTTTTGTCATTACGGGTTAATTTTGCATTTCCTAGGATTTTATATAAATAGAATCATACAGTAGTAGAATCATACAGTAGGTACTCTTCTGTGGCTATTTTCAGTCAGCAAAATTATTTTGAGATTCATTCATGGTGCTGGATGTATCAATAGTTCATTCCGTTCCGTGCTGGGTGGTATTCCATTGTATGGATAGACTACAATTTATTTATCCATTTATTTGTTAATGGACATGTGAGTTGTTTCCAGTTTGGGTTATGACAAATAAAGCTGCTGTTAACATTCATGTACAAGTCTTTGTGTGAACATTTTCTTTCATTTATCTTGGGTAAATACCTAGGAAAAGAATTGCAGAATCTTATGGTATATAGTTCAACTTTTTAAGAAACTTTGAAACCATTTTCAAAAGTGATGGTAACATTCCCATCAGTATTAAGTAAATGTCTTTGGCAGAATTTAGTACTGTTAGTCTTTTTATTTTTAGCAATTCTGGGTGCACAGTGTTCTTTCCTGGAGATTTTATTTTGCATTTCCCTATTCACTAGTAATGTTGAGTATCTGGTCATGTGACTGTTTGTCACCCACATGTCTTCTTTGGTGAAGTGTCTATTTAAATCATTTTCATTTTTTATTAGGTTAACAACTTACTAAAAGTATTGTGCTTTGAAATATCTTTATGCATTCAGGATGTGATTTGTTCAACAGATACATAATTTACAAAATAATCTGTGGATTGTCTACAGAGTCTACAGATTAAAAGAGCAAGTTTCTTAATTTTAATGATGCCTAATTTCTCAATTTTTTATTTTATGAATTGTGCTTTTGGCATTATATCCAAGTAACTCTGCCTAACCTAAGGTCATAAAAATTTTCTCTTAGAATTTTTTTGAGGGGAGTTACATTATCAAGTCTATGATCCATTTGGAGATCATTTTTGTAGAGGTGTGAGGAACAGGTAAAAATTTTTGTTCATTTTTGATTTGCACATGGATAGCCAAATGTTGCAGCACAATTTATTCAAAAGATTATACTTTATTCAATGAAATGCTTTTGCACCTTTGTAAAAAATCATGGCTATATGTGTAGATTTATTTCTGGAGATTCTATTCTGCTGTATTGATCTACTTGCTTATTTGATGCCAATAACACTGTTTTGATCACCATAGCCTTATAATGAATATCTTTAAGATTTTAAAAATTAAATTTATTGATGACATTGATTAATGAAGTTATATAGGTTTCAAGTGTACAATTCTATATACTGCATCATTTGTACGTTGCATTGTGTTTAACACCCAAAGTCAAATCTCCTTCCATTATCACATATTTGACTCCCTTTACCCTTCACTATCGTTCCTCCACACCCCTTTTGTTTGTTTTTTGTCTTGTCTCTTCATTTGTTGTTTTCATTTTTATATTCTATATATGATTGAAACAATTTGGGTTTTGACTTTTTCCATCTAACTTATTTCATTTAGCATTCTAAAGTCCATTCACGTTGTCTCAAATGGTTGTGTTTTCTTATGACTGAGTAGTATTCCACTTTATATGTGTACCACATCTTTTTCAGAAGTGTGTTCTTTAATTTTTTTTAAAGATTTTATTTATTCATTTTAGAGAGGAAAGAGAGGGAGATAAAGGAAGGAGGAGTAGGAAGTATCAACTCCCATATATGCCTTCAACAGGCAAGCCCAGGGTTTTGAACCAGTGACCTCAGCATTCCAGGTTGATGCTTTATCCACTGCACCATCATGGGTCAGACGTTCTTTAATTTTAAAATATTTGGGGATTTTTCAGATATAGGTCTATATTGCTATTTTTAAAACAGCTTTATTGATATGTAATTTATATATAAATCATACCTATTTAAAATGTAAAATTAAATGTCTTTAACATATTCATAAAGTTGTATAACCATCCTCACAACCTAATTTTAGAACATTTTTATCACTCCTCAAAGAAACCTTGTATCATTAGCAGTCACCCCCTTTCCTCCCCTACCTCCTTTCCTACATCCTTAACCTAGAACAACCATTAATCTACATTCTTTCTCTCTAGATTTGCATATTTTGTATACTTCATATAAATGAAATATATGTGACCTTTGTGACTGGCTTCCTTCTCATAGCATAAAAAGAAAAAGTAAAGTAATGAAAGCAACACAGAATGTAAAGGGAATTGACCACTAGTGTCCTACCCATGTCTCCTTGGCCTTGCTCTCTCTACATCTCTCCTCTATGAACCTGTGATTTCTGTGAATACCTGTGACACTACTCGCAGTCTTTTTTTTTTTTTTTTTTTTTTAACCAAAGTAGTATGCTCAGCCCACAATCAGACCGAGTGAGAAGTGTTAGGGTGTATGTGTTAATGTTCCTAAGAAACAGCTTACAACCAGTGACAGACATGAGCTTGTGGATAAATACCCTCACTTCTTTGCCTGAGACACATTCTACAATGTCTCAAAGATTTCCCCAGTAGGTTTTAGCTCCCTGCCCACAGTGGTGACTTGCTAATAATGTTATTAGATTCTTTTTCTTTCATATCTTACTCCCCCACTCCTCTAATAGTGTTTCCTGGAATAGTCTCTCAAATAAATTACTTATACTTCTGAGTCTGCTTCTGTGGAATGCAAATCATGCCTCATAGTTTAGGAATAAATTGAAAGCCAAAACAACTCTACTACAAATCATTAAAAAATCAGAGTTTAGAAATTAAAAAAAGAAAGAGACAAATAAAGCACTTTAAAAAGAAGATATTTGGAGAACAAAGGCTAATTAGAATAAAGGTCATTGATGTCCTGGAATTAGAGACATCATCAAATGGATTAAAAATTATATTTATAAACCAATCAAAGAAAATTTTTCTGCTTAGAAGAAACTAATCTAGAAAATTTTGTTTCTAGGTAAAAAAAAAATTAATGTAGGAATAGTTACACTGAGATATATCTTGGTGGTTTTTGAATTTCACAGACAAAATTCTTTACCCACCTAGGTAAATATTAATTATTTACCAGAAAAGAAACATGGATAGCCTCAGACTTCTCTGAGAATTATTTAGTGTCTGCAAAGTGCTGAGTAAAAAAAAAAGGTGAGATCCAAAAATGTTTTTCTCAGTCAAGCTGACATTCAAATATAAAGGCAATCTCAATCATAAATGAACCCAGAACCCATGAACATTTTTGAAAAAATAAAAAAAATCACCCTGGCCGGTTGACTCAGTAATAGAGCATCAGCTGGTGTCTGTGGATATGTAGGGTTCAATTCCCGGTCAGGGCACACAGGAGAAGCGCCCATCTGCTTCTCCACCCCTTCCCCTCTTGCTTCTCTCTCTTGTTCTCTCTCTCTTCTCCTCCCTTCCTGCAGCCATGGCTCAATTAGAGAGAGTTGGCCCCAAGCACTTAGGATGGCTCCATGGCCTCCACCTTAAGTGCTAAAAATGGTTCCAGTTGCAACAGAGCAGTGGCCCCAGATGGGCAGAGCATCACCGCCTAGTGGTCTTACTAGTGGATCCCAGTCCAGGCGCATGCAGGAGTCTGACTCCGCCTCCCTCCTCTCACTAAAAAAAAAGAAAAGAAATACCAAAACCAATAAACCAAGAAGTAAAGAGAGAAACCAATGGTGAAAAGAACTCAATTAATTTAAATATAGATTAAGACTATGTAATTATGGAAAATGTGGTCACAGAATGTAAATATTATAAACCTTGACAATGTAAAAAATAGTAATAGGACCATAGAAACCAAGCATGAAGGGAAAAGAAGCAAGTGGGAAGGGAGTTTTTTTTGTGATCATTGCTTTAATATTCCTTTATAACTGAGACTCAACAGATGTCTGAAGTTGCTAAATCAAGAAATGGAGAGTTAATGATAGTAAATAAAACTATAATGATTGCACAGGAACAAGGCAGGGGTGCCCTCTTTCACCATTCTTATTCAACATAGTTCTGGAAATCCTAGCCACATAATCAGACAAGAAGAAGAAATAAAAGGCATCCAAATTAGAAAAGAAGAAGTAAAACTATCATTATTTGCTGATGACAGGATACTGTGCGTAGAAAACCCTAAAGTCTCAGTCAAAAACTACTAGACCTGATAAATGAATTCAGCAAGGTGGCAAGATATAAAGTTAATGTGCAGAAATCAGTGGCATTTTTATACACCAACAATAAACTTTAATAAAGAGAAATTAAGGAAACAATGCCCTTCACTATTGCAACAAAAAAATAGAGTACCTAGAAATAAATTTAACCAAGGAGGTAAAAGACTGGTGGTACTCAAAAAATTATAAGACATTAAAAAAAGAAATTAAAGAAAATACAAACAAGTGGAAGCATAAACCATGTTCATGGATAGAAAGAATTAACATCATTAAAATGTCTATACTACCCAAAGCAATCTATAAATTCAATGCAATGTGTATTAAAAGACCAATGGTATACTTCAAAGATATAGAACAAATGTTCCAAAACTTTGTATGGAAACAAAAAAGAACACGAATAGCCTCAGCAATCTTGAAAATGAAGAAAAAAGTGGAAGATATCATACTTTCTGATATCAAGTTATACTACAAGGCATTGTAATCAAAATAGCTTGGTACTGGCATAAGAACAGGCACATAGATCAATGGAATAGAACAGAGAAACCAGAAATAAACCCACACCTTTATGTCAATTAATATTTGACAAAGGAGGTAGAGCATATAATGTAAGAGTATACAATGGAGTAAAGACAGTCTCCTTAATAAAAGGTGTTGGGAAAATTAGACAAGTACTTGCAAAAAAAATGAAACTAGATCCAAAACTTACACCATTCACAAAAATAAACTCAAAATGGATAAAAGACTTAAATATAAGTCTTGAAACCATAAACATCTTGGAAGAAAACATAGGCAGTAAACTCTCCAATATCTCTCATAGTAATATTTTTGTCGATATATCTCCATGGGCAAGTGAAATACAGGACAAAATAAACAAATAGGACTATATCAAACTAAAAAGTTTTTGCACAGTGAAAGATACCATTAAAAATATAAAAAAACAACCCACATAATGGGAGAACATATTTGCCAACACATGTTATAAGGGGTTAGTAACCAAAATTTATAAAGAACTTAAACTCAACACCAGGAAGGTAAACAATCCAATTTAAAAATGGGCAAAGCAACTGAATAGAAACTTCTCCAAAGAGGACATACAGATGGCTAATAGGCATATGAAAACATGCTTAACATCACTAATCATCAGAGAAATGCAAATTAAAACCACAATGAGTTATCAACTCACACCTGTCAGAATGGTGCTCATTAACAAATCAACATACAATAAGTGCTGGCAAGGATGTGGAGAAAAGGGAACCCTCCTGCACTGCTGGTGGGAATGCAGACTGGTGCAGCCATTGCGGATATCAGCATGGAGATTCCTCAAAAAATTAAAAATGGAACTGCCTTTTGACCCAGCTATCCCACTTTTAGGAATATATCCTAAGAATACCAAATCACTAATTCACAAAAAAGATATGCACTTTCATGTTTATTGCAGCATTGTTTACAATAGCCAAGATCTGGAAACAGCGCAAGTGTCTGTCAGTGGATGAGTGGATTAAAAAGCTGTGGTACATATACACAATGGAATACTATGTGCCCATGAAAAAGAAGGAAATTTTACCTTTTGCGATGGCATGGATGGACCTGGAGACTATTATTCTAAGTGAAATAAGCCAGGCAAAAAAAGACAAATATCATATGATCTCACTTATATGTGGAATTTAATGAACCAAGTGAACTGAGGAATGGAAAAGAGGCAGAGGTGGGGTCACAGGGAGCAGAGCGAAAGCTGTCAGAGGGAAGGGGGATGACGGGATGGGATCACAGAAGGTGAAGGGATTAGTGAAATTATATACACATAACACAGAGATACAGATAACAGGACAGCAAATCCCAGAGGGAAGGGGGAATGGAGTTAAGGGGAGGGGGCAAAGGAGGTGTAATGGATGGCATGAAAATGGGGGATGAGGGTGTTATACTGATTGGGACACTTGAATCCATGTTAACACAATAAATTAAAATTAATAAAGAAAAACTAAAATGATTGCTTCAAACAAAACAAAACACAAAAAACAAATAATAAGCCTTCAAAATTATACAAAGAAACACATACACATACACACACCCTTGTAAAACCAAATATAGAAAAGACCATGTATATAATAATTGGTAGTAATATAAAACTTATAAAATATAATAATAAATATTAAACATATCTGTTGTGTGTGTGTGTGTGTATATATATATATATATATGTATAAATGAGAGTAAATTCACCTATTACAAAAAGCCACAGTATAGACAAGAAACTCAAAATCTAGTCATGCATTTAGAAGCTTGAAATACAGTAAATTGCAAAAAGGAGGTGATTCTTTGCTGGCTAGTGTGATAATTAAATTAAGAGAAAAAGTAAAAAAAGGACAAATACACAAAATTAGAAATAAAATAGGAAAATAACTATTAATATAAAAGAAATTAAAAGATCCTAACAAATACATTTGAAAATATGAGTGAAAAATATTGGCTAGAAACAAAGATATAACGTAATACACCATATCAACAAAACAAAGAACAAAACCCACATGATCTTATCAATAGACGCAGAAAAGGCTTTCGATAAAATACAACACAATTTTATGTTTAAGACTCTCAACAAAATGGGTATAGAAGGAAAATATCTCAACATGATAAAGGCCATATATGATAAACCATCAGCTAACATCATATTAAATGGCACTAAACTGAAGGCTTTCCCCCTTAAATCAGGAACAAGACAGGGTTGTCCACTCTCTCCACTCTTATTTAATGTGGTACTAGAGGTTCTAGCCAGAGCCATCAGACAAGACAAAGAAATAAAAGGCATCCATATTGGAAAAGAAGTAAAGGTATCACTTTTTGCAGATTATATGATCCTATACATCGAAAACCCCAAAGAATCCACAAAAAGACTACTAGAAACAATAAGCCAATACAGTAAGGTCGCAGGATACAAAATTAACATACAGAAGTCAATAGCCTTTCTATATGCCAACAATGAAACAATTGAGAACGAACTCAAAAGAATAATCCCCTTCACGAATGCAACAAAAAAAATAAAATACTTAGGAATAAACATAACAAAGAATGTAAAAGACTTATATAATGAAAACTATAAACCATTGTTAAGGGAAATTGAAAAAGATATCATGAGATGGAAGAATATACCTTGTTCTTGGCTAGGAAGAATAAATATAATCAAGATGGCTATATTACCCAAAGCAATATACAAATTTAATGCAATTCCCATCAAACTTCCAATGACGTTTTTTAAAGAAATAGAGCAAAAAATCAGATTTATATGGAACTATAAAAAACCCCGAATAGCCAAAGCAATCCTAAAGAAAAAGAATGAAGCTGGGGGCATTACAATACCTGACTTCAAACTCTATTATAGGGCCACAATAATCAAAACAGCGTGGTATTGGCAGAAAAATAGACACTCAGACCAATGGAACAGAATAGAAAGTCCAGAAATAAAACCACATATATATAGTCAAATAATTTTTGATAAAGGGGCCAACAACACACAATGGAGAAAAGAAAGCCTCTTCAATAAATGATGCTGGGAAAACTGGAAAGCCACATGCAAAAGAATGAAACTGGACTACAGTTTGTCCCCCTGTACAAAAATTAACTCAAAATGGATCAAAGATCTAAACATAAGACCTGAAACAATTAAGTACATAGAAGAAGACATAGGTACTCAACTCATGGACTTGGGTTTTAAAGAGCATTTCATGAATTTGACTCCACAGGCAAGAGAAGTGAAGGCAAAAATTAATGAATGGGACTACATCAGACGAAGAAGTTTTTGCTCAGCAAGAGAAACTGATAACAAAATAAACAGAAAGTCAACTAAATGGGAAATGATATTTTCAAACAACAGCTCAGATAAGGGCCTAATATCCAAAATATACAAAGAACTCATAAAACTCAACAACAAACAAACAAACAATCCAATAAAAAAATGGGAAGAGGATATGAACAGACACTTCTCCCAGGAAGAAATACAAATGGCCAACAGATATATGAAAAGATGCTCATCTTCTTTAGCTATTAGAGAAATGCAAATCAAAACTGCAATGAGATACCACCTCACACCTGTTCGATTAGCTATTATTAGCAAGACAGATAATAGCAAATGTTGGAGAGGCTGTGGAGAAAAAGGAACCCACATACACTGTTGGTGGGAATGTAAAGTAGTACAACCATTATGGAAGAAAGTATGGTGGTTCCTCAAAAAACTGAAAATAGAACTACCTTATGACCCAGCAATCCCTCTACTGGGTATATACCCCAAAAATTCAGAAACATTGATACGTAAAGACGCATGCAGCCCTATGTTTATTGCAGCATTGTTCACAGTGGCCAGGACATGGAAACAACCAAAAAGCCCGTCAATAGATGGCTGGATAAAGAAGATGTGGCACATATACACTATGGAATACTACTCAGCCATAAGAAATGATGACATCGGAACATTTACAGCAAAATGGTGGGATCTTGATAACATGATACGAAGCAAAATAAGTAAATCAGAAAAAACCAGGAACTGCATTATTCCATACATAGGTGGGACATAAAAGTGAAACTAAGAGACATTGATAAGAGTGTGGTGGTTATAGGGGGGAGGGGAGAATGGGAGAGGGAAAGGGGGAGGGGGAGGGGCACAAAGAAAACTAGATAGAAGGTGACAGAGGACAATCTGACTTTGGGTGATGGGTATGCAACATAATTGAACGACAAGATAACCTGGACTTGTTATCTTTGAATATATGTATCCTGATTTATTGATGTCACCCCATTAAAAAAATAAAATTATTATAAAAAAAAAAGAAACAAAGATAGTTAAATCTAAACAGACAAGTAACAGTGGAAGCAATTGAAAAAGTTATTGAAGAGCTTCCTTCTTAAAATCTCTAGGCCCACATGATTTACTATTAATTCTTTACAATATTTAAGTTGGTTAGAATTTAAATGGTGGCAAAACCCCAAAAAGGAAAATCTTTCAATTTGTATTTATGAAGAAAGTCTAACACTGACATAAAAACTGACAAGATAGGGCCACTCCATTTATCAATTTTTATGTAAAAATCCTAATAAAACAATGGCAGTTGTAGCTTAGCTCAGCAGTACTTTAAAAAATATACCAGTTGGATTCCTCCTTGGGCTTATTTTTAATTTGTACATATTTGTGAGTTTTCCAGTTTTCCTTTTGATATTGATTTCTAGTTTCATTTCACTGAAAAGAGACATTGCATGTTTTCTTTTTGAAAATATAACTTTATTTAGAAAATTAAATTTAATGGGGTAACATTAATTAATAAAGTATATAGGTCTAAGGTAAACCTCTCTATAGCATTTGAACCATTGAGTATGTTGTATACCCATCACACAAAGTCAAATTATTTTCCATTACTGTGTGTTTGTTCCTCTTTACTCTCCTCTCCCCCATCCTCTCCCCACAAAAGGTGCATTGCATGTTTTCAATCTTTTTAAATTTACTAAGACATTATGGCCTAACATATGGTCTGTCCTGGAGAGTGTTCCATGTCCCTTGAGAAAAACATGTATTCTGCTATTGTTGGGTAGAGTATATAGATAAATTATGTATCTATTCATCCATTCATTCACTTCTGCCCCATATCTTTTTATCTAGTTTACAATGGGACCTTTACATCTATTAAGCCCTTGGCCTGGAAAACTGCACCCCTAGATAATTATATGGCTGGTTTCACTTCACCACTCTGAGCTATGCTCAAATATAACCTCAGAGAAGTTTTCTCTGACCACAATATCTAAAACTGTACCATACCTCACCACATCCCCAGCTACTCTCTATCTTGTTTCCTGGTTTATTTTCTGCAGAGCACTTATCACAATCTGAAATTATATTATTTACTTAATACTTATTTATTCTCTGTTCTCTCCCAGTAGGATATAAGCTCAGTAAAAGCAGAGACTTCATCTTGTTCACAGTAAGAGCTTAATATTTGATTAGTGTATTTGTTAACATTTAGTAAGTATCGCCTGCTCTTCAAATTAGAACACTATTTTTACTTAAATAAATTTGTTTATATGGTGTTTCATGCCAGGAGTTTGGAGAGACTATTATCATGCCCTGTGTAATTTTTTTGTACTTTTTCCTTTTCTTTAGTTATTACTTTTTTTTTTTATTTTTTTTAAGTGAGAGAAGGGGAGATAGTGAGGCAGACTCCCACATGCACCCAGACTGGGATCTACCTCGCAAACCCCATCTAGGGCCAATGCTCAAATCAACTGAGCCTCAGTGCCTGGGACCAATGTGCAAACCACTCGAGCCACTGGCTGCCAGAGGGGAAGAAAGAGAAAATGAGAAGAGAATGGGGGGAGAAGCAGATGGTTGCTTCTCCTGTGTGCCCTGACTGGGAATCGAACCTGAGATGTCCATAGGCCAGGCTGATGCTCTATCCACTGAGCCACCAGCCAGAGCCAAGTTACTACTTCTTAACCTCATAAAAACTCTTTGTCCTTGGTTGTGTTGGGAATAGAAAGCTGGATCATCTAGATCAGTTTACATTATCTCCTTTACAATTTTACATGTTCTATGCAAATAATTTCACTGCTTGGAAATGACAACTCTTTCTCCCCAATTGTGTGCTTTTTAAATGTCATCTTTTAATAACCTATAAAGAAAACAAAATTATTTGCTGTTTTTAGTGTCTCCAACTCTCTTCAACATTTCTTTTCTTTCTTATATCAGTGTCTCTTTCTCTTTATCTTATTGTCCCTGAGTTGCTCATATTCTCTTGTGCTTTGAGTCTCAGATACAACAAAACATTGCTCTTCCTTCACTATCTTGTACTTCTTGTCTGTCTCTATTAACAACTTTATCTTTATACAATATTTTTTAAATCTATTTTAAAGTTAGATTAGTTTTTAAGAAGCACAAAAGTGAAAGAGGTTGTTTAATAGAATCTGTGGTCAAACCACTGTCTTCTTGTTCCTGTTTTCTGCCTGGGCACTTTGCTTTTTGTTGGTAATGGGAAAGTAATGGCTGTAAGGAGCAGATATGGTCCTTAAGTCCTGGAAAGAATAGAAAGAAACCTCTCCCATTTAAAATTGGGTGGGATTGTGCTCCACCCAATTTTTATCAAAATTTTTATGCCCCTTTTTTTTTTCTCTCTCTCTCTCTTTTTTAAAGTTTTTATTTATTGGTTTTAGTGAAAGAGGAAGGGATAGAAAGAAAGACAGGAACAGCGATCTGTTCCTGTATGTGCCCTGACTGGGAATCAAACCAGCAATGTCTGTGGTTCAGGACAACACTCTAACTGACCAAGATATCTGGCCAGGGCAAATCCTGCCCTTTTTGAAGCTCAGCTTTTTATTCTAGGAAACCTTCTCTTTTGCCTGCATCCTTTAAGAAGTTGTCATTCATATCACAAGCTCTAGTACATTCTAGTTTTTTAATTGTTTCATATTGTAGTGCTGTTTCCCCCTCCACTCTGAATAATGTAAGCTTCTTGAAGGCAAGATCGTGATTTATTTAGAAAACAAATACACAAGCAACTATTTAAATAGCACTGTGACTCTAGATTATATACCCTGTAGGATCAGACTTTAAAATGAGCTAGTATGCCCTGGCCAAATTGCGCAGAAGTTGCTTTTTCAATTCCCCATCAGGGCACATATAGGAACAGATTGATGTTAGTGTCTCTCTCTCTCTCTCTCCCTTCTTCTTTATTGCTAAAATCAATTAAAAATTTTTAAATAATAAAAAAATAAAATTATCTAGTGTGTGACTAGGGTGTTTAATCATTTAGGTACAATTTTAGTTTCCTGTATTTTATAAAAGATGAAAAAGGATCATTCTTTAAGAGACATTGTCATTTTATCCTTGTACATTTTAAGTTACCATTTTCTATTTACTTATTGATTGAATCTGTTTAATTAATGATTTTTAATAATGTGATAAGCGCCTAAGATCCCACTACCCAAAACAAAACCCAGAACCATACCCTACATCTAATGTCGGCTCTTCATCAGCCTGTTCCCTGCCTCTTCTCATCTTAGGACATAGAGAAGTAGGTATTGTTATCCATTGCAGATGAGGAATCTGAGACTTCCGGAGATTGAGTTTTTTAGATCGCCCGTAAATGTACCATCTAGGATCCAGACTTAGGTGTGTTAACTTTGACGCCTAGCCTCTCAATTGCTCATGTAGTCTCTCAATTGTTTATTTGCAGGATGGCAGAGAAGTGTTGTTCAATGAAATAAAGGAGAATAATCACCGAAGAAGGTAATGGTTCATCTCTAACTGTAACCTTGAGTTTTGCTTTGTTTTGTTTGTCTGTTTTTTTTTACCTAGCCCTTTCTAGGTTAGTTCATAGTTCAATTGTCCCAAGGCTGGACATACTACAGCTGGCTCAGGTTTCAAAAGCCACACCAAAAGGTGATATAATAAGGGCAGAATTATGTAAATTGATTTGGTTTGGAAGAGACACTTTTTCAAAATGATAATGTCAATAGAAAGGCTTTATTTGTATATTGTAGATTAAACTCTCTTTTGATCTTTAATTAATGGTCCTCTATGCCTTTTTCAAGAATGGTTTCTCCTCTAATCTACATAACACATTCTCAACTCTTCCAAGGGTAATACATACCAGTACCATTTTAGATGCTTAGGAGGAAACTTATTTCATTAATTACAATGGAGGTTTTAGGGTATTAGGAACTAATTCTACATCTAACACCAGTTAAGAAAGGCTGGTGTATTTGGGGGGAGATAAATATTAAATAAATATGTACACAAGTATTAAATTAAAATTGTGAAAAGACATCGTGAGAGACTTTGACCATAGGTAGATCCTTGCCAACTCTATGGTTAGAAAACAGAGCCTTTTATTCAAACAATTTTCCTGGTTAAAGTCTTTAACTTTTAAAATTTAATAGCAATTTTATGACTATACAAGTAATACTTTTTGTAGAAAACTTAAAAAAAAAAACTAGAAGATATAATGGAGAAAACCTATCACCTTAATCCCACACAGAAAATAAAGTCCTCCAGTATGTTTTCTATGCATCTACATACATTTAATATTTTGTAGTCAGTACTGTCATTCTCTCTTTTTATTATTTATTTAATTTATTAGGGTGAATTTAATAAAATTACATAGTTTTAAGATATACAATTCTATAGTACATCATCTGTATATTATATTGTGTGTTCATCGTGCCAAGTCAAGTCTCCTCTATCACCATTTATCCCCCCTTAACCGTCTTCTATTTTCCCCCAACTTCTTTCCCATGGTAATAACCATTCTGTTGTCTGTATCTATAAAGTTTTTTTTTCTTAATTCCTTCACTTTTTTCACCAAGGCTTTCTACACCTTCTGCTTGAAAAAGAAGAAGGAGAAGGAGAAGAAACAAACAGAAAAACGTAGTTATAAAAAAAAGGCAATAAATACATACCTTTCAATAATTACTTTAAATGTAAATGGCTTAAATGCCCCAATCAAAAGACCAAGGGTAGCCCTGACCAGTTACTCAGCAGTAGAACATCAGCCTGGCGTGTGGAAGTCCCGCGTTGAATTCCTGACCAGGTCACACAGGAGAAGCGCCCATCTGCTTTTCCACCTTTCCCCCTCTCCTTTCTCTCTGTCTTTCTCTTCCTCTCCTGCAGCCAAGGCTCCATTGGAGCAAAGTTGGCCCCAGGCACTGAGGATGGCTCTGTGGCCTCTGCCTCAGGCGCTATAATGGCTCTGGTTGCAATGGAGGAACAGCCCAGATGGGTAGAGCATCGCCCTCTAGTGGGCATGCTGGGTGGATCCCGGTCTGGTGCAGGTGGGAGTCTGTCTCTCTGCCTCCTTGCTTCTCACTTCAGAAATATACCAAAAGAAAAAAAACAGACAAAGGGTAGGTGAATGGATAAGAAATCAAGACCCATATATATGCTGTCTATAAAAGACTCATCTCAGAACAAAAGATACACACAGAATAAAAGTAAAGGAATAGGAAGAGATATTCCAAGCAAAAGGAAATGAAAGGAAAGAAAAACTGGAGTAGCAATATTTATATCTGCCAAAATAGATTAAAAAAAAAAGAAGACTATAATTAAAGACAAAGAAGGACACTACATATTGATTAAGGAATCAATTCAACAAGAGGATATAACCCT
Source organism: Saccopteryx leptura (assembly GCF_036850995.1). Lineage (NCBI taxonomy): Eukaryota > Metazoa > Chordata > Mammalia > Chiroptera > Emballonuridae > Saccopteryx > Saccopteryx leptura. The sequence continues at coordinate 126,049,367 of NC_089507.1, forward strand.
TGTTAATATTTATGCACATAACATAGGAGCATCTAAATATATAAATCAAATGCTGATGGACATTAAGGAGAAATCAAAAGTAATATGGTTGTAGGGTTGTAGTAGGGGACTTTAACACCCCATTGATATCAATGAGTAGATCTGCCAGACAAAATATCAACAAGGAAATGGCAGCCTTAAATGATGCATTAGATGAGATGGATTTAATTGATATCTTCCGAGCATTTCATCCCAAAGCAACAGTATATACATTCTTTTCAAGTGCACATGGAACATTTTCTAGGATAGATCACATGTTAGAACATTAAACAAGTCTCAATAAATTTAAGAAGATTGAAATTATATCACACCAAGTTATGCAGGTTAACTAACCTGTTACTAAACAATGAGTGGGTTAACAATGGGATCAAGGAAGAAATCAAAAGGTACTTCAAAACAAATTAGAATGACAGCACATCCACCCAAAATCTAAGGGACATAGTGAAAGCAGTCTTAAGAGTCAGATTCATAACATTACACATTTATCTCAAGAATAAGAAAAATCTCAAATAAATAATCTAACCTTACACTAATAGGAATTTAAAAAATAACAACAAAGAAAAACCCTCAAAGTGAGTAGAAGAAGAAATAGTAATGCTCAGAGTGGAAATAAACTACATAGAGTCTAAAAAAAAATACAAAAGATCAATGAAACCAGGAGCTGATTTTTTGAAAAGATAAACAAAATTGATAAATCTTTAACCAGACTCATCAAGAATAAAGAGGACCCAAGTAAATAAAATCAGAAATGAAAGAGAACTGACAGCTGACCTCACAGAAAAACAAAGGATTATGTGAAAATACCAAGAACAATTATATACCAACAAATTGAATGTAGGTAGACCGCAGAGCACATTCCTAGCAGCTGTGGCTAATGCAATGCTGCGAGAACACTCCAGCACCTGAAACCCTCCTAAGCACACCCAGGAGCTCGCTCGCCCACTGTACGGAAGTAACTCAGAGCCAACCAGGCAGCTCCCTGACCTTTTCAGCCATTGTGTATATGTCTAGTTTGATTTTGTTCATCAGCATTTTGTAGTTTGCCTCATATAGATGTTGTACATATTTTGTTAGATTTATACCAAAATATTTCACGTTTTTGTTGTGAATATAAATGGTATTGGATTTTTAATGTCAAATTACAATTGTTCATTGCTGGTATATATATAGAGATTTACATTTGTATATAAACCTTGTATCCTACAACTTTGCTACAATCACTTATTTGTTCTATGAAATTTTTGTTGTTGTTGAATCAGGGGTTTTCTACATAGATAATCATATCATCTGCAAACAAACATAGTGTTCAATCTTCTTTCCCAATATGCATATCTTTTATTTTCTTTCCATGTCTTACTACATTCACTAGAACTTCCAGTACAATTTTGAAAGGGAGTGGTAAAACGGGATATTCTTATTTTTGTTGTTAGTGGAAAACCTTCTAGTTTTTATATCATTACGTATGATGTTCCTTGGCAGTTTTTTATACATCTTCTTTATCAATTTGGGAAATCCTCTATTCTTATTTTACTCAGAGTTTTTATCATGAATGGATGTTAGAGTTCAACAGATGCTTTCTCTGCATCTATAAATATGATAGTGTGAATTTTAGTTGATGTGATGGATTACATTCATTGATTTTCAAACACTGAAGCAGCTTTGCATACCTGTGATAAATCCTACTTGGTTGTAATACGTAAAAAAATTTTTTACACATGGTTATAATTTTTTTTTTTTTTTTTTTTAGAGTTCCACCTATTCCTTTTATTTATATACCATTATATTGTGGTCATTTCTTTCCATTGTTATGTATATATATATATTTTTTTTAATGAATTTTTATTAATGGTAATGGGATGACATTAATAAATCAGGGTACATATATTCAAAGAAAACATGTCTAGGTTATTTTGTCATTAGATTATGTTGCATACCCCTCGCCCAAAGTCAGATTGTCCTTCGCCATCCTCTATCTAGTTCTCTGTGCCCCTCCCCCTCCTCCTAACTCTCCCCCTGTCCTCCCTCCCCCCACCCCTGGTAACCACCACACTCTTGTCCATGTCTCTTAGTCTCATTTTTATGTTCCACCAATGTATGGAATCATGTAGTTCTTGTTTTTTTCTGATTTACTTATTTCACTCCTTATAATGTTATCAAGATCCCACCATTTTGCTGTAAATGATCTGATGTCATCATTTCTTATGGCTGAGTAGTATTCCATAGTGTATATGTGCCACATCTTCTTTATCCAGTCTTCTATTGAAGGGCGTTTTGGTTGTTTCCATGTCTTGGCCACTGTGAACAGTGCTGCAATGAACATGGGGCTACATGTGTCTTCACGTATCAATGTTTCTGAGGTTTTGGGGTATATACCCAGTAGAGGAATTGCTGGGTCATAAGGTAGTTCTATTTGCAGTTTTTTGAGGAACCACCATACTTTCCTCCATAATGGTTGTACTACTTTACAGTCCCACCAACAGTGAATGAGGGTTCCTTTTTCTCCACAGCCTCTCCAACATTTGCTATTACCCGTCTTGTTGATCATAGCTAATCTAACAGGGGTGAGGTGGTATCTCATTGTAGTTTTGATTTGCATTTCCCTAATAACTAATGAAGCTGAGCATCTTTTCATATATCTGTTGGCCATTTGTATCTCTTCCTGGGAGAAGTGTCTATTCATGTCCTCTTCCCATTTTTTTATTGGATTGTTTGTTTGTTTGTTGTTGAGTTTTATGAGTTCTTTGTAAATTTTGGATATTAGGCCCTTATCTGAGCTGTTGTTTGAAAATATCATTTCCCATTTAGTTGGCTGTCTGTTTATTTTGATATCAGTTTCTCTTGCTGAGCAAAAACTTTTTATTCTGATGTAGTCCCATTCATTTATCTTTGCCTTCACTTCTCTTGCTATTGGAGTCAAGTTCATAAAATGTTCTTTAAAACCCAGGTCCATGAGTTTAGTACCTATGTCTTCTTCTATGTACTTTATTGATTCAGGTCTTATATTTAGGTCTTTGATCCATTTTGAATTAATTTTAGTACACGGGGACAGGCTGTAGTCGAGTTTCATTCTTTTGCATGTGGCTTTCCAGTTTTCCCAACACCATTTGTTGAAGAGGCTTTCTTTTCTCCATTGTGTGTTGTTGGCCCCTTTATCAAAGATTATTTGACCATATATATGTGGTTTTATTTCTGGGCTTTCTATTCTGTTCCATTGGTCTGAGTGTCAATTGTTCTGCCAATACCATGCTGTTTTGATTATCGTGGCCCTATAATATAGTTTAAAGTCAGGTATTGTAATGCCCCCAGCTTCATTCTTTTTCCTTAGGATTGTTTTGGCTATTCGGGGTTTTTTATAGTTCCATATAAATCTGATGATTTTTTGTTCCATTTCTTTAAAAAATCTCATAGGGATTTTGATGGGAATTGCATTAAATTTGTATATTGCTTTGGGTAATATGGCCATTTTGATTATATTTATTCTTCCTATCCAAGAACAAGGAATATTTTTCCATCTCATTGTATCTTTTTCGATTTCCCTTAACAATGCTTTGTAATTTTCATTATATAGGTCCTTTACATTCTTTGTTATGTTTATTCCTAGGTATTTTATTTTTTTGGTTGCAATCGTGAAGGGGATTATTTTTTTGAGTTCGTTTTCTAATATTTCATTGTTGGCATAGAGAAAGGCTATGGACTTTTGTATGTTAATTTTGTATCCTGCGACCTTACTGTATTGGTTTATTGTTTCTAATAATCTTTTTGTGGAGTCCTTCGGGTTTTCGATGTATAGGATCATATCATCAGCAAAAAGTGATACCTTTACTTCTTCTTTTCCGATATGGATGCCTTTTATTTCTTTGTCTTGTCTGATTGCTCTAGCCAGAACTTCTAGCACCACGTTAAATAAGAGTGGAGAGAGTGGACAACCCTGTCTTGTTCCTGATTTAAGGTAGAAAGTCCTCAGTTTTATGCCATTTAAAATGATGTTGGCTGATGGTTTATCATATATGGCCTTTATCATGTTGAGATATTTTCCTTCTATACCCATTTTGTTGAGAGTCTTAAACATAAAATTGTGTTGTATTTTATCAAAAGCCTTTTCTGCATCTATTGATAAGATCATGTGGTTTTTGTTCTTTGTTTTGTTGATATGGTGTATTACGTTAACCGTTTTGCGTATGTTGAACCATCCTTGAGATTCTGGGATGAATCCCACTTGATCATGATGTATTATTTTTTTAATATGTTGTTGTATTCGGTTTGCCAGTATTTTGTTTAGAATTTTAGCATCTGTATTCATTAGAGATATTGGTCTGTAGTTTTCTTTCTTTGTGCCATCCTTGCCAGGTTTTGGTATGAGGGTTATGTTGGCCTCATAAAATGTGTTTGGAAGTATTGCTTCTTCTTCAACTTTTTGGAAGACTTTGAGTAGAATAGGAACCAAGTCTTCTTTGAATGTTTGATAGAATTCACTAGTATAACCGTCTGGGCCTGGACTTTTATTTTGGGGGAGGTTTTTAATAGTTTTTTCTATTTCCTCCTTGCTGATTGGTCTGTTTAGGCTTTCTGCTTCTTCATGACTCAGTCTAGGAAGGTTGTATTGTTCTAGGAATTTATCCATTTCTTCTAGATTGTTGTATTTGGTGGCATATAATTTTTCATAGTATTCTACAATAATTCTTTGTATATCTATGATGTCTGTGGTGATCTCTCCTCTTTCATTTTGGATTTTATTTATTTGAGTCCTGTGCCTTTTTTCCTTGGTGAGTCTTGCCAAGGGTTTGTCAATTTTGTTGATCTTTTCAAAGAACCAGCTCCTTGTTTTATTGATTTTTTCTATAGTTTTTCTGTTCTCTATTTCATTTATTTCTGCTCTGATTTTTATTATCTCCTTTCTTCGGCTGGTTTTGGGTTGTCTTTGTTCTTCTTTTTCTAGTTCCTTAAGGTGTGAAGTTAAGTGGTTTACTTCGGCTCTCTCTTGTTTGTTCATATAGGCCTGAAGTGATATGAACTTTCCTCTTATTACTGCTTTTGCTGCATCCCAGAGATTCTGATATGTCGTATTTTCATTTTCATTTGTCTGTATATATCTTTTGATCTCTGCGCTTATTTCTTCTTTGACCCATTCATTTTTTAGAAGTATGTTGTTTAGTTTCCACATTTTTGTGGGTTTTTCCCCCTCTTTTTTGCAGTTGAATTCTAGTTTCAAGGCTTTATGATCAGAAAATATGCTTGGTACAATTTCAATTTTTCTAAATTTGCTGATATTGTCTTTGTGGCCCAACATATGGTCAATTCTTGAGAATGTTCACATGGTTATAATTAATTTGATATTTTGTTGAGGATTTTTGCATTGGTATTCATGAAAGATATTAGTCTCCAATTTTCTTTTCTTGTTATGTCTTTGTTTGGTTTTGGTATTAGAGTAATATTGGTCTCATAGAAAGAGTTAGGAAGTATTCCTCCTGCTTCAGTTTTCGGTAAGAGATTATGGAGAACTGGAATAATTCATTCCCGAATGTTTTGAGAAATTCACCAGTGAACTCATCCGGACCTGGAACTTTCTGTTTTGGCATGTAATTAATTATTAATTCAATTTCTTAGCTAATAAATATTAGCCTATTCAGCTTATCTATTCCTCTATGTATGAGTTTTGGTAGGTTGCATCATTTAAGGGCCCATTTCATCTATGTTATCAAATCTGTGGCCATATAATTGTTCATAATATTTTAATTATATATACATATTTTAGTACACGATTTGTAAATTTGGAAATAGTAATAGCTGTCATGATTTCTCTCTGTTAAAAGTGGCTCTAAAAACAGCCTGATAATTCACATAAGTAGGTAACAAGTTAAGCTTTATAAACATATGACAAATATTAAGTTGATGGCATTGAAACACTAGATTTGGATATAGGTAAGCATGCTGTTTGCTTTAAATCTTTGGTATCTTTGGCTTTTAATATTTTATTCTGATATTCAAGCAGAAAGTGTGTGACTCATTTTATACAATAAACTGATCAAAAAGTGGAAAATTTTTAAGGGTGAAAGAATTTCCAAGTTTGTGTGTGTGTGTTTTTTTGTGTGTGTGTGGTTTTTTTTGTATTTTTCTGAAGCTGGAAACCAGGAGAGACAGTCAGACAGACTCCCGCATGCACCCCACCGGGATCCACCCAGCACGCCGACCAGGGGCGATGCTCTGCCCACCAGGGGTGATGCTCTGCCCCTCCGGGGTGTCACTCTTTGGTGACCAGAGCCACTCTAGTGCCTGGGGCAGAGGCCAAGGAGCCATCCCCAGTGCCCGGGCCATCTTTGCTCCAATGGAGCCTTGGCTGCAGGAGGGGAAGAGAGAGACAGAGAGGAAGGAGAGGGGGAGGGGTGGAGAGGCAGATGGGCGCCTCTCCTGTGTGCCCTGTCTGGGAATCGAACCCGGGACTTCTGCACGCCAGGCTGACGCTCTACCACTGAGCCAACCGGCCAGGGCCTTTCCAAGTTTTTTGTATGTACCTAAATGGCTTTTTATATAAAAAGTATACAGTCATTAGAAAGGTAAATAGGGACAAAACAATTCAGAACTTTGGCTTCTGATTATAGATCGCCAAATCTAATCCTTTTCATCATTATCAGTGGTGACATAATTTATTTGCTTAAAGGTAAACTATAACTTCTTGATAATATACACTATATTAAGAATGACATACTCATTTCAATTAAGAAGGTGAAATAAGCAAATAATAAATATTAAAGTCAGCTTGACCAGGCGGTGGTGCAGTGGATAGAGCGTTGGATTGGGACACAGAGGACCCAGGTTCAAAACCCCAAGGTCGCCAGCTTGAGCATGGGCTCATCTGGTTCGAACAAGGTTCACCAGGTTGCTGGCTTGTGCAAGGGGTCACTTGCTCTGCTGTAGGCCCCCTGGTCAAGGCACAAATGAGAAAGCAATCAATGAACAACTAAGGCGCTGCAACAAAAAATTGATGCTTCTCATCTCTCTCCCTTCTTGTCTGTCTGTCCCTAACTATCCCTCTGTCTCTTGTCACACATACACACACACACACACACAAAATAAATAAATAAATAAATAAATAAATAAATAAATAAATAAATAAACATTCTAGTCAGAGGGAATAAAATCAGTTGTGTGAAATGTTGTTTTATGTTTGCTGACAAATTTTTGCTTATACTTAAGATCATTTTTAGTTCAACATGTATGCAACACTATCTAGAATCTAATTTATGAGTGTTATTTTTATTGAGTTTTCAAATTTGAAATACTTTTGATCCAAAATAGGTACCAATGCCTTTGAAAAAAAGAGTTGATATCAATATAATCAGCCTGGGCTTTTTCTACTAGTTTTATTTTCTAATCCTTTTTTCCTCCAGTATTCATTGTTATCCTTCATAATTTCATAACAAAGTATCCAGATTATGTATTTTAGACTAATCAAGGACTTAAATCTCAAACGCTATTTTTTTAAAGAATTCCTGCTACAATTTTCTTTTTATTTATTTTTTATTTATTCATTTTTAGAGAGGAGAGGGAGAGACAGAGAGAGAGAGAGAGAGAGAGAGAGGAGAGATAGAGAGAGAGAAGGGGGGAGGAGCTGGAAGCATCAACTCCCATATGTGCCTTGACCAGGCAAGCCCAGGGTTTCGAACCAGCAACCTCAGCATTTCCAGGTCGACGCTTTATCCACTGTGCCACCACAGGTCAGGCTCAAACGCTATTTTGAAGAGGTATAGAGTAAATAATTTTGGTATCTATAAATCAGCTGCATGCAGTGTGTATTATTACACAGCACTAAACCCTTTATAAAAACCAAGCATTTTTTTCTCCTGCTTTATGATGTGAATACAGTCTCTCATTCTCTCATGCTGCATATTAATTGGAAGCATTTCACAGCCAAGGTTTGTATTGTCAGTTATTGTGCATGTCCATTAAATGTGAAGGTGATGCAAAACTGTTTGCCAAACATAAAGTGTAACATCAGAGCCAAGACTGGCAGCAAAGTTATGAATAAGTTCTGGAAAATAAGCATCCAACATACTCTGCACTGGGGTAGTGCTCTCAGACTTATAATAATAAGTCTCTGTCTTTAGAATTAGTGGGACAATGTCTGGATGATTGAGGTGATGATATAATGAAGAACCCAGGCAGCGCTGTAGGGAAGACCAAGGAGAAAAGAGGAAGTAGTCATTTGCTGTGAGGCACTCCCATGCCTATCACTCTTCCAACGCCTTCTTTAACACATTTCAAAATTCTAGCATTATCTCAAATTTCCCCACTCTATAATGTTTCAATTAGACTTGCTGCATAAAAAGGTATTGCCACCAAATAAATTAAGCTACCTTATGGGCCAGGTCCTGCCAAGTAGTGGTTTTCACGGTGAATGGGACATTACTAAGTAATAATGTCCTGAAATGCCCCCACAGTGGGTGCCAGCACATTGGGGGATTTCCAATTCACAATGATTTCAGTAAAAGGTGTTCTCTTTGTTTAGGATTCCACTTATGTAAAAACTCTCTTGGTCAAGCTGTAAATTCACTGATCATCACTGTTCCAAGTGTGACTTCCTGGACAGTAAATGTCCTTCCCATTCCTTTCCAAAGGTCCCTTGGTCCCTGAGTTTTGTTGAAGTTGTACATAATATTGATAATTGTAAATGGAGTGAGATGATAACGCCAAGCATGGTCATTAACCTGACATTGTGGTGTAGAACAATGCAAGGCTGAGCCAGTTCATTTTCTGTCCAGAGATTTACAAGTCCAATACCAAATCCAACAAATCTGCTCAACTGTTCACACAGCACATAGCTAAGATGAGTGTCTTTTTTGGAGGTGATCCTGGAGAAAACATTTGTGTAAGGAAGGGGAAGGAGGGCCACTACAAGTGCAGAGGATCCAGGGTTTAATTATCTTTTTTTTTTTTTTTTCCTGAAGCTGGAAACGGGGAGAGACAGTCAGACAGACTCCCGCATGCACCCGACCGGGATCCACCTGGCACGCCCACCAGGGGCGATGCTCTGCCCACCAGGGGGCGATGCTCTGCCCCTCCAGGGCGTTGCTCTGCCGCAACCAGACCCACTCTAGCGCCTGGGGCAGAGGCCAAGGAGCCATCCCCAGCGCCCGGGCCATCTTTGCTCCAATGGAGCCTTGGCTGCGGGAGGGGAAGAGAGAGACAGAGAGGAAGGGGGGGGGGGGTGGAGAAGCAAATGGGCGCCTCTCCTATGTGCCCTGACCGGGAATCAAACCCGGGTCCCCCGCACGCCAGGCCGACGCTCTACCGCTGAGCCAACCGGCCAGGGCCTTTAATTATCTTTTTAATGTCCCTAGGATCAGTAGAAATGGCTCATTTCTGACAATACTAACTTGTGTCTTCTATCTTATTTTCCTAGTTAGACTGGCTAGAAGTGAAAATAGACTGAAGTTAGGTTAGTACTTAATTTCTCCTTACATTAACTATCTGTTCTTTTCAGCTTTTCCATTAAAACTTTTAGCATATTATTCCCAGTTGTTTTAAATTCACAATCTGAAACATCTGCCATACCTGAGTTTGGTTCTGATGCTTTCTCTGTCTCTTCAAACTGTTTTTAATTTTTTTTCTTTTTTGTATTTCTCTGAAGTTGGAAATTTAGTAAAAGGCGAAAGATTTATACCATCTGAAGAGAAACCAGAGCAGTTGTTGTTGCTGAAAGCCAGACATGATGTACTGTGTAGAAGGGATTGAGGTAAATACACCTTTATAGTGAGATTTTATATTTATCTGCCTAGGGGTTAGGCTCTGTTTCCTGCTTGCGGTAGCTGTAGGAATCAAAGGAAAGAAAATTCCTCTGGTGTCTTTGTTTTTGTCTCTGCTGTTTCCTTAGGTTTTCCTAAAGATTTCTTTTTTAAAAATGTCTGAGATGTGCAGTTATTGTTGTTGTATTTCTCTGTTATTGTACAGGAGCTCTATTGATGAGGCAGTAAGGTAGTGGGGGAGGAAAAACATTTTATAATTCTATGATTAGGTCTCAGCTTTTTAGTGAGACTATCTTGGGGATGTAATCCTTATTCAGTTTTGTTTTGCTTCCCCTGAAAGTGAGATAGAAAAGCTAGAGTGAGCAGGAATTGAGTATTTCCCTTCCCTATATTGGTTAAACTCAGGTAAAACTGCCCTGGAAAAATAGTTTCTCTTGAGGGCAGGTCTTGTTAGAAGAAGAATTGAGAATTATCTGAGCCTATTTCACAAGGGCTACTTTTGCCAGAAGCAGGAGATCCCCCCCCCCCCCCCGCCATGTTCCTGAGAGAGTCAGGTAAAGCTCTTAGATGTAAAATTCACAACAGTGTAGAGGCCTCCCCAAAACTGGATTCTCCTGGAATTTTTATCTCTCAAACTTGTCCACACTGAGCCTCTAGCAATTAATTAATTACAGATTAAATTTTCCTACCCTCCTACTGGTTTTTGTGGAAGCTTCCGCTCCTGGGCTTTTGCTGCGATATGTTGCAGTCTCTCTATTTGCCTATCTCTTGCTCCAATTTTGGAAAGTGTACTTTGCCTTGTGATCTCAATTCTCTGGTGGATCTGAGATGAGTTGTTGATTTTTAATATGTTCAGGGTTTTTTTTTATTGTGAGGTCAGGAGCGATGATTTCAAGCTCCTTATATGCTGGATGGAAAACTAAAAATTATTTGCTTCCATTTCTCTGTGTTACACAACTTTAATTGTGCCTTATTCATATATATATATTTTTTTGAATTTTTCTGAAGCTGGAAACAGAGAGAGACAGTCAGACAGACTCCCACATGCGCCCGACCGGGATCCACCCGGCAACCCACCAGGGGCGATGCTCTGCCCACCAGGGGGCGTCGCTCTGCTGCAACCAGAGCCATTCTAGCGCCTGGGGCAGAGGCCAAGGAGCCATCCCCAGCGCCTGGGCCATCTTTGCTCCAATGGAGCCTTGGCTGCGGGAGGGGAAGAGAGAGACAGAGAAGAAGGAGGGGGGGGGGTGGAGAAGCAAATGGGCGCTTCTCCTATGTGCCCTGGCCGGGAATCGAACCCGGGTCCCCCGCACGCCAGGCTGACGCTCTACTGCTGAGCCAACCAGCCAGGGCCCCTTATTCATATTTTAAAGAGTTTAGAATGGCCTACAAAACTGATTGTGTGCATATTATTTAAATGGAAACTAGATATTAAAGCTATGAAAAGAATGAAGCAAAAATAATGTTCATGTAGGCTATTGTAGTCATTGTGCTTGAGCATTACACTGGACCAGGAATTCCCTGAATGAAATCCCAAGAGAAAAATATTACAGCTTACACAGTTTTCTTTACCTTGCTGAATAAACATGACAATTTTTAAAAAATATATATATCTTATTGATTGATTTTACAGAGGCAGGTAGCGAGAAGTATCAGCTCATAGTTGTTTCACTCTAGTTGTTCATTATTGCTTGTCATATGTGCCTTCACCAGGCCAGCCCAGGGATTTGAACCGGCAACCTCAGCATACCAAGTCACTGCTCTATCCACTGCACCACCACAGGCAGGGCTAACCCTGACAATTTTTTTTTCCCTTTTTTTGTATTTTTCTGAAGCTAGAAACGGGGAGAGACAGCCAGACAGACTCCCGCATGCGCCCGACCAGGATCCACCTGGCACACCCACCAGGGGCGACGCTCTGCCCACCAGGGGGCAATGCTCTGCCCCTCCAGGGCGTCGCTCCGCTACGACCAGAGCCACTCTAGCACCTGGGGCAGAGGCCAAGGAGCCATCCCCAGCGCCCGGGCCATCTTTGCTCCAATGGAGCCTTGGCTGCGGGAGGGGAAGAGAGAGACAGAGAGGAAGGAGGGGGGCGGGGTGGAGAAGCAAATGGGCGCCTCTCCTATGTGCCCTGGCCAGGAATCGAACCCAGGTCCCCCGCACGCCAGGCCGACGCTCTACCGCTGAGCCAACTGGCCAGGGCCAACAATTTTTGAATAAAGACAATATTCTCCTGCTTCTAAATTCTAAAATAAATTTACCACATGGAATAAACAAGTGGAGCATTGAGCAACAGGCATATTACAGATAATGGGTTTATCAACAGTCGACAGATACAGATGCCATTTTACATAGCCCGTTCTCATAGTAACTTTCAGTAAAAACCAATGTTAAATGTTTGGCTCAATGAAGGCAATTCCGAGAGGGTCTACATTAATATGCTCTAGATATGTACTCATACAGCATGACTCTAAGCCCAAACCTTTCAACCTTAAGGAATGAGTGGATGGTTTGGGAGTCTGTCTTTATTAAATATAACTTTTCTTAGTTAGGCTTTAGTAGTCAGTAGGTATTAGATGTCCAATAAATGACACCATTTTTTACCAACCATATTCAGAATTGACTGAAACATAAAATGTATCAGTCAGCAGATGAAGGTCACAGATGTCACCTTCATTACTCACAGGCTGATTTTGAAAATTGTGGCCTCTAAGTATAAACAAGTGGACCTCCCACTATTGAATCCCAGAAATAGATTGACAAATCCACATGGTGTCAGGCAACAGCAGATCAGGAAAGACCCGCCTCAAAGGGCTTAGGAAAAACAGAAAAGAATATTTGCTTTTTTCCCAAATGAAAGTAAAGGAACCTACTCATATTCAGTTTCTCCTTCCAAACTCCCCAGAAATATTGCACAATAAGGGCAGAGAGAAGCCAAGATGTTTAGTAATTAGGATTCTTTCACTAAAAAGGAAACAAAGAAAGTAGGGAAGAAGCATCCATAAGAGTCATATCTGGATAGGTGATTCAAGTATGCACTCGCTGGCAAAAGATTTAAAGCAATGACTGCTGATTAAAGACAATGATAATATCACTCTGTATGTCATATAAATGTATGTCATATATGATACTTCTGGATGTCATATCTGCATTTCTGTTATGAAAGTTGAGAGGCTTAAGCTATTGGTCACTCAGATAGAGTGCCACCCCACCTTGGCTACTGCTGGGAGATGGGCATCTGTGAACCAAATCAAAATCCTCCACACACACACAAAAAACTAGGCCCTGGCCAGTTGGCTCAGCGGCAGAGCGTCGGCCCGGCGTGTGGAAGTCCCAGGTTTGATTCCCGGCCAGGGCACACAGGAGACATGCCCATCTGCTTCTCTACCCTTCCCCCTCTCTTTTCTCTCCATCTCTCTCTTCCCTCCTGCAGCCAAGGCTCCATTGAAACAAAGTTGGCCTGGGCACTGAGGATGGCTCCATGGCCTCCGCCTCAAGCTCTAAAAAAAAATGGCTCCAGTTGCAATGGAGCAACGCCCCAGATTGGCTGAGCATTGCCCTCTGGTGGGCATGCTGGGTGGATCCCGGTCAGGTACATGCGGGAGTCTGTCTGACTGCCTCTCTGCTTCTCATTTTGGAAAAATACAAAAACAAACAAACAAACAAAACTTAGGCAAGTGTCTGATTGAGAGGGCATACTTCTATGCCCTGGTGCATGAATAAAGTAATTTTGACCTAGAAAACAATGCATTGTTTGCTTTTAGGGCTGTAACAAAAGGTCAGTAACACCCTGCAAAATGCCACATTTTAAGCAGTGAAAGTTTTTGGTATCAACACTGGGCTGCATTAGCTGAAAAATGAGCTAACCCACCCACCCAGGTAACAATCACAGGGACTTCCTGAATCAAACAAAGAGGGATCTAAAATTCTACAGAAAAATACATTTTGGGGGATAGTAAGAGGTTTTGTGGAAAAATATTTTTTAATTTTAAAGGGAAAGATGAGAAATCAAGAAAATAGATATATAAGAAATACTTTTTGATTTGCCAAAATATCCACCAAATTGATATATTAAAGAGTTCAGTAATTTTATGGGTTAGGCTGATTAACCACAAATAATTTAGTTTAGTGACACAGCTATCCCACAAACAAGGGTTGAAAACTGTGCCCGGGATGTGGTTTAAGCCGTTTCAGAGTTGAACTTTAGCAGAGTTGCCCAGGGAAGAATTTCCACCTTTCACAGTTTCCTTCAGGAAGTTCCACTGGGAGCTCAATATGAGCAGCTAAAGAGTGTAACTGCTAACTCTTCCATTTGTCTTAGCAAAGGGACTTAATTAAGTTCAGTTATACACATAATTCACACATCTTTGATTGTTCTTTCTAAGCTCCTTTTATTATTGCTTTGGCTGCTAACTGCAGGTTGCCTGGAGTGGAAGGGAACTGAAATATGCAAAGAAAATATATTCAGTATTTCTTTATTTAATAAAACTGCACCTGATAAACATATCCAGTAATTAGAGGAGACTGTATATGAATGCCATGGAAGAAGGAGATTTGGATAATAATAATTTCATAAAGTTAGCAAAAGTCACTATTATCCAGTTATCCCTCAATACCCATAAGGGATTGGTTCCAGAACCCCCCACAGATAGCAAAATACATGCATGTTCAAGTCCCTTGTATAAAAGGTTGTATAAAATGTCACACTGTGCATATAACCTGCACACATCCTCCTGTGTACTTTAAAGCAGTGGTCCCCAACCTTTTTTGGGCCACCTACCGATTTAATGTCAGAAAATATTTTCACGAACCGGCCTTTAGGGTGGGATGGATAAATGTATCACATGACCGAGATAAGCGTCAAGAGTGAGTCTTAGATGGATGTAACAGAGGGAATCTGGTCATTTTTAAAAAGTAAAACATCGTTCAGACTTAAATATAAATAAAACAGAAATAATGTAAGTTATTTATTCTTTCTCTGTGGACCGGTACCAAATGGCCCACGGACCAGTACTGGTCCACGGCCGGGGGTTGGGGACCAGTGCTTTAAAGCATCTAGATTACTTATAATACCTAATACAATGTAAGTGATATGTAAATACTTGTAATACTTATTGCTTAGGGAATAATGACAAGAAAAAAAGTCCTTACATGTTCAGTATAAACACAACCATCTTAGGCCTACTTACATAGTAAACATCAGCAACAATGTTACATTTTAAAAAATATATTTTAATCTGCAGTTGGTTGACTCTGCTGATGCAAAACCCACAGATATGGAAGGATGACTGTATGTACTCATCCATGGTTAGTTGAATTCTTATTTCTTCAAGTTTGTTGGGGGCGCCATGGTTAATATTGTTTCAAAGTCTGCATTTGATTCAAATGAAACTACATGCTAACTTCTTCACTTGGTAAATACATTGTAAAGGAAAGAAGAGAATTAACAACTTCTGGAGAGGAGACAAGATGGCCACAGAGTAGGTGGATGCCCCAATTCCCATTTCCCAGAACCAAGGTGGATTACAACTTAATTCGGAGAACAATCATCTTGAAAGACCAAATTTGGACTAAACTAAGAAGATTCTATAGCCGAGGACCACCAAAGAAGCCACACTGAGACTGGTAGGAAAGGCAGAGATGCAGAAAGGGCTGTCCCATTCCTGGGAGTGAGTGGCAACCGGGAGGTACTTTTGTGATGGGGAGGGTTGCCTGGCAAGTTGTGGGGTCTTCAGCCCCCAAACCAGAATCCTAGCCTAGAGCTCTGGAGCCTGGAAGGGGCTTACAGACTATATTTGGCTGAGAAAAGAGCCTAGACACTGTTTGAGAGAAGGAGGCAGAACTCTTGGACCCAGGCTCTGCATTAAAGGGACTGCACAGAGAGGCTCGCTCACAGCCACTTTCCCGGGGCTCCAGGAGCTGGGAGCACAGAGGGGAATGGAGTTGCCAGGGGAGTGGTATCGGAGGCACAGGGGGAGACACTTGGAGAGATGATCACCCTAACCCCTGGGCTGAGTCACTCCCCAAATCTAAAGTGAACATTTTTCCTTGGAGCAGCAACAGAAGCAAAGGGAAGAAACATCCACTGGAGGCTCTCCTGCCCCACTTAGAACAAAGGCGCTTAGAGGCAGGCAGCACCTTAGGGACACAAATAGTGAGTGCAGAGGTCTAATCTACACCACACCCCGCACTGCTGAGAGCTCCCGGAAGTGGGCTAGCTGGCTGGAAGTGGCAGGGTGTGGCTGTGGAGGCCAGGGCAGTCCCGAGCGAGTACATAAGAGCCGGCCCAGGGAGGCGGAAACCACGGCAGCCACGGTAGAGTTCTGGGCAAAGCACACAGTCCTGCCTGTGGCATGGGTCCACTCTTGGCAGGGTCGGGGGTCCGCGCAAGCGCAGGCAAGCCCGTCAGCAAGAGTGGAAGCTGTGGCAGCCAGTGTGGAGGTCAGGGCCCGCGCGCAAATCCACCCATGGTGCGGCACGCCCTCAGCGGCAGCGGAAGCCCGGCGACCTTGGGGGTGGTCCGAGTGGGCTTGCACAAATCTGGCCATGGAATTGGGAGCCATGGTGGCTGCTGAGGAGGTCTAAGCTGACGCGGAACACCCCTGGCGATGTGGACCCACCCTCTGCAGCCGCAGAGGCCAAAGCGGTCCAAGCGGGTGGAAGCGGTCTGAGTGGGCCTGCACGAGCCCACCCACAGAAGCAGAAGCTGCGGAGGCCCAAGACCATGAGCAAACTTGCCTGTGGTGCAGGCCTGCCCTCAGTGGCAGCGGAGGCCTGGCGGCCTTGGAAGCTGTCCAAGCGGGCGGCGCAGCTGAGGCTGGGCGGCTGTGGAGGTGAGCTGGCTTTGGCAGCACCTGACCCCAAATGCCCCAGGCAGCAACAGCAGCAGTGGGCGGGTGGACAGACCACACCACGGGAGCACAGGGGCCACGCCCGCTGGACCCCTGTGACTCAACACACTACTGAGTGCTGAAAAAGAAGAAAAAAACAAAATAAAAAAAAGTCTGGATAGAATGACACCTGAGGCTAAGGAGCAGACCACATCCAATACCAAACCTAATCACTGAGTTACAGCAATAAGAGGCAACAGAAAGCGGATCTCAGGGGAACTTGAACTCTTTTTAAATTTATTTTTATTAATGAAAAATTTTTTATTAATGTTAATGGGGTGACGTCAATAAATCAGGGTACATATATTCAAAGAAAACATGTCCAGGTTATCTTGTCATTCACTTATGTTGCATACCCAATCACCCAAAGTCAGATTGTCCTCAGTCACCCTCTATCTAGTTTTCTTTGTGCCTCTCCCCCTCCCCCTTCCCCTCTCCCTCCTTCCCCCCCCCCCCCAAACCAACCACCACACTCTTGTCCATGTCTCTTACTCTCGTTTTTTATGTCCCACCAATGTATGGAATCATGTAGTTCTTGGTTTTTTCTGATTTACTTATTTCAGTTCCTATAATGTTATCAAGATCCCACCATTTTGTTGTAAATGATCCGATGTCATCATTTCTTATGGCTGAGTAGTATTCCATAGTGTATATGTGCCACATCTTCTTTATCCAGTCTTCTATTGAAGGGCTTTTTGGTTGTTTCCATGTCTTGGCCACTGTGAACAATGCTGCAATGAACATGGGGCTACATGTGTCTTTACGTATCAATGTTTCTGAGGTTTTGGGGTATATACCCAGTAGAGGGATTGCTGGGTCATAAGGTAGTTCTATTTTCAGTTTTTTGAGGAACCACCATACTTTCTTCCATAATGGTTGTACTACTTTACATTCCCACCAACAGTGTATGCGGGTTCCTTTTTCTCCACAGCCTCTCCAACATTTGCTATTACCTGTCTTGTTGATAATAGCTAACCTAACAGGTGTGAGGTGGTATCTCATTGTATTAATAGTTTTGATTTGCATTTCTCTAATAACTAATGAAGATGAGCATCTTTTCATATATCTGTTGGCCATTTGTATTTCTTCCTGGGAGAAGTGTCTGTTCATGTCCTCTTCCCATTTTTTTTATTGGATTGTTTGTTGTTGAATTTTATGAGTTCTTTGTATATTTTGGATATTAGGCCCTTATCTGAGCTGTTGTTTGAAAATATCATTTCCCATTTAGTTGGCTCTCTGTTTATTTTGTTGTCAGTTTCTCTTGCTGAGCAAAAACTTCTTATTCTGATGTAGTCCCATTCATTTATCTTTGCCTTCACTTCTCTTGCCTTTGGAGTCAAATTCATAAAATGCTCTTTAAAACCCAGGTCTATGAGTTTAGTACTTATGTCTTCTTCTATGTACTTTATTGTTTCAGGTCTTATATTTAGGTCTTTGATCCATTTTGAATTAATTTTAGTACAAGGGAACAAGCTGTAGTTGAGTTTCATTCTTTTGCATGTGACTTTCTTTTTTTCCCAGCACCATTTGTTGAAGAGGCTTTCTTTTCTCCATTGTATGTTCTTGGCCCCTTTATCAAAAATTATTTGACCATATATATGTGGTTTTATTTCTGGGTTTTCTATTCTGTTCCATTGGTCTGAGTGTCTATTTTTCTGCCAATACCATGCTGTTTTGATTGTCATGGCCCTATAATATAGTTTGAAGTCAGGTATTGTAATGCCCCCAGCTTCATTCTTTTTCTTTAGGATTGCTTTAGCTATTCGGGTTTTTTTACAGTTCCATATAAATCTGATGATTTTTTGTTCCATTTCTTTAAAAAATGTCATAGGAATTTTGATGGGAATTGCAATAAATTTATAAATTGCTTTGGGTAATATGGCCATTTTGATTATATTTATTCTTCCTATCCAAGAACAAGGAATATTTTTCCATTTCATTGTATCTTTTTCGATTTCCTTTAACAATGCTTTGTAGTTTTTGTTATATAGGTCCTTTACATTCTTTGTTATGTTTATTCCTAGGTATTTTTTTGTTGTTGTTGCAATCGTGAAGGGGATTATTTTTTATTAGTTCATTTTCTAATATTTCATTGTTGGCATATAGAAAGGCTATGGACTTTTGTATGTTAATTTTGTATCCTGCGACCTTACTTTATTGCTTTATTGTTTCTCGTAATCTTTTTGTGGAGTCTTTGGGGTTTTCAATGTATAGGATCATATCATCTGCAAAAAGTGATACCTTTACTTCTCTTCCGATATGGATGCCTTTTATTTCTTTGTCTTGTCTGATTTCTCTGGCTAGAACTTCTAGCACCACGTTAAATAAGAGTGGAGAGAGTGGACAACCCTGTCTTGTTCCTGATTTAAGGGGGAAAGTCCTCAGTTTTATGCCATTTAATATGATGTTGGCTGATGGTTTATCATATATGGCCTTTATCATGTTGAGATATTTTCCTTCTATACCCATTTTGTTGAGTGTCTTAAACATAAAGTTGTGTTGTATTTTATCAAATGCCTTTTCTGCATCTATTGATAAGATCATGTGGTTTTTGTTCTTTGTTTTGTTGATATGGTGTATTATGTTAACCGTTTTACGTATGTTGAACCATCCTTGAGATTCTGGGATGAATCCCACTTGATCATGATGTATTATTTTTTTAATATGTTGTTGTATTCGATTGGCCAGTATTTTGTTTAGTATTTTAGCATCTGTATTCATTAGAGATATTGGTCTGGAGTTTTCTTTTTTTGTGCCGTCCTTGCCAGGTTTTGGTAAGAGGGTTATGTTGGCCTCATAAAATGTGTTTGGAAGTATTGCTTCTTCTTCAACTTTTTGGAAGACTTTGAGTAGAATAGGAACCAAGTCTTCTTTGAATGTTTGATAGAATTCACTAGTATAACTGTCTGGGTCTGGCCTTTTATTTTGGGGGAGGTTTTAATAGTTTTTTCTATATTCTCTGTACTAATTGGTCTGTTTAGGCTTTCTGTTTATTCATGACTCAGTCTAGGAAAATTATATTGTTCTAGGAATTTATCCATTTCTTCTAGATTGTTGAATTTGGTGGCATATAGTTTTTCGTAGTATTCTACAATAATTCTTTGTATATCTATGATGTCTGTGGTGACTTCTCCTCTTTCATTTTGGATTTTGTTTATATGAGTCCTTTCTCTTTTTTCCTTGGTGAGTCTTGCCAAGGGTTTGTCAATTTTGTTGATCTTTTCAAAGAACCAGCTCCTTGTTTTATTGATTTTTTCTATAGTTTTTCTGTTCTCTATTTCATTTATTTCTGCTCTGATTTTTATTATTTCCTTTCTTCTGCTGGATTTGGGTTGTCTTTGTTCTTATTTTTCTAGTTCCTTAAGGTGTGAAGTTAAGTGGTTCACTTGGGCTCTCTCTTGTTTGTTCATATACGCCTGAAGTGATATGAACTTCCCCTTATTACTGCTTTTGCTGCATCCCAGAGATTCTGATATGTCGTATTGTCATTTTCATTTGTCTGTATATATCTTTTGATCTCTGCGCTTATTTCTTCTTTGACCCATTCATTTTTTAAAAGTATGTTGTTTAGTTTCTACATTTTTGTGGGATTTTTTCCCTCCTTTTTGCAGTGGAATTCTAGTTTCAAGGCTTTATGATCAGAAAATATGCTTGGTACAATTTCAATTTTTCTGAATTTGCTGATGTTATTTTTGTGGCCCAACATATGGTCAATTCTTGAGATGTTTCATGTACATTAGAGAAAAATGTATACTCTGTTGCTTTGGGATGAAGTGTCCTGTAGCTGTCTTATCATATCTGGGTGCTCTACTGTTTTGTTTAAGGCCAATATATCTTTATTGATTCTCTGTTTGGATGACTGATATAGAGCCGTCAACGGTGTATTGAGGTCTCCAAGTATGATTGTATTTTTGGCAGTTATTGTTTTTAGGTCAATAAGTAACTGTCTTATATATTTTGGTGCTCCTTGGTTTGGTGCATATATATTAAGGATTGTTATGTCTTCTTGATTCAGTGTCCCCTTTATCATTATGAAATGACCATTTTGTCTCTGAGTACTTTTTTTGTCTTGTAGTCAGCATTATTATATATGAGTATTGCTACACCTGCTTTTTTTTGGATGTTATTTGCTTGGAGTATTGTTTTCCAACCTTTCACTTTGAATTTATTTTTATCCTTGTTGCTTAAATGTGTTTCTTGTAGGCAGAATACAGTTGTATTTTCTTTTTTAATCCATTCTGCTACTCTGTGCCTTTTTATTGGTGAGTTTCATCCATTTACATTTAGTGTAATTATTGACACTTGTGGGTTCCCTATTGCCATTTTATAAATTTCTTTCTGTTAGTTTTGTATCTTGTTTGATTCTTCTCTTTCATTTTTCTATCTTTTGTTTTTGTTTGGTTGTATTCCATACATCTTTCCTCTGTTGCTATCTTTTTTAAATCATGTGCTTCTGTGGTGGTTTTTTTCAATGGTGGTTACCATTAAGTAATGAAAAGAGTTCCTACTCAGTTCATTGTAGTGCACTATCTTGTCAGTACTTTTGCACTCCATCATCCTTTGCTACTGTTAATCTCTGTCCTCTCCCCCCCCCCTTTTTTTTGTTGTCACAGTTTAAATTTTGTTTTATTGTGTTCTTGGTGGAGCTTTTACTTGTGGTTTTGTTTTGTTTTGTTCTTTTTATCTGGTTGGAAAGCCCCCTTTAGTAATTCCTGGAGTGGGGGTTTTCTGATGATAAATTCCCTCATCTTTTCTGTATCTGTGAATGTTTTAATTTCTCCTTCATATTTGGAGGATAGCTTTGATGGGTATTGTATTCTTGGCTGAAAGTTCCTCTCTTTCAGGGTTTTAAATATTGGGGTCCACTCTCTTCTAGCTTGTAGTTTCTGCTGAGAAATCTGACAATAATCTAATAGGCCTTCCTTTATATGTTGTATTCTTCTTTTCCCTGGCTGCCTTGAGAATTTTTTCTTTGTCATTGGTTTGTGCCATTTTCATTATGATGTGTCTTGGAGTAGGTTTGTTGTGGTTAAGAAAACTCGGTGTTCTGTTTGCTTCTTGAATTTGAGGCTTTAGTTCTTTCCACAGACTTGGGAAGTTCTCGTCTATTATTTGTTTGAATATATTCTCCATTCCATTTTCTCTCTCTTCTCCCTCTGATATACCTATTATTCTTATGTTATTCTTTTTGATGGAGTCAGACAATTCCTGTAGGGCTTTCTCATTTTTTTTTTGAGTCTCTCTCTTTTTCTCTCTGTTGTGCCTCAAGTTGCTTGTCTTCTATGTCACTAATCCTACTTTCTATCTGGCCTGTTCTACTAGCTAAGTTTGTTACCTCGTTTTTCAGTTCATGAATTGAGTTTTTCATCTCTGATTTGTTTTTATAATTTCAATTTCCTTGGTAATATATTCTTTGTGTTCATTGAGTTGTTTTCTGAGCTCCCTAAATTGCCTTTCTGTGTTTTCTTGTATATCTCTGAGTATTTTTAGGATTTCTATTTTAAATTCTCTGTCATTTAGCTCCAAGGTTTCCATATATTAAATTTTTTCTCCATAGATTTTTCCACATCTATCTGTGCTACTTCTCTATCTTTTGTATCTATGATATTCAATTTCCTTTTTCTTAATGGCATCTGAGGGTGGTCTTGTTGATAGCACTAATGAGAATTAATAAAGAATAAAAAGTTTAAAAAAAGTTAAAAAAAATGGAAAAAATTTTGGAAAAATATCCCCCAAAATATCAATAATAATTTATTATTTCCTCCCCCTTTTTTTTCTTCTCTTCCCCTTCTCTCCCCTCCTCCTTAGGAAAATGTTGTGATGAACTGTGAATTATATTATGGTAAATGGGGCAAAAACTTCCTATAATGGAGGGCCTGAGTTGGGGGGGAAGTGTTCAAGGGGCAAAAAATGGAACTAGGGACCCACAAAATGCAAAAAAGGAAAAAATTTGGGTCAAGTATAAAATGATTTGCTTGTAAGTGATGTAATGAGAGGGGTAAGAGGGAAACAGGAAAAAGGAAAAAAAAAACTATTGTATTAAGTGGAGCAAAAACTAAATAGAATGGAGATCCTGGGTTGGGAGGAATGCTAATGAGTTTAAAAGTGAAGTAAAAAGAACCCAAAATGCCACAAAAAAAAAACTTGAGTCCCAAATTAAATTATTTGTTCGTGATTGAGGATTGAATGAGAGGAAAAGTAAAAGGAGAAATGAAGAAACTAATAGAGAGGGAGAAATAAGGAAAAGAAGAAAAAAGAAAAAAAACAAAGAGAGAGTTAAGGGTTTTGGAGTATAACCCTCATGGAGAGTAAGGAAGAAGAAAAAAATAAAATGTAACACTTATGGGTAGTGTAGTTCAAGAAGAGGAAAGAATAAGATGGGCAGAGAATAAAAGGACCAAGGTGGAGGATACAGAAATAATAGTAAAGGCAAGAAGATAGAAGAAACAAAAAATAATGGAACAAGTTATAAAGTCTGTGGATTTTTCTTGATTTTGAGAGGTTAACTTCTTCCTTTTTCTTTCCTCTCCCTCTTCCTGGTCGGTGACCCTGTACCCAGGCTCTGCCCCTGTGGCACGCTTAGGTAAAGATTTGCAGTTGATGAGACTCTACGGCGATGTCATATATTTGGCTTCAGTCTCGTTGGTAGTCAAGGCTTGTTAGTGTTTGCAGGCTCCAACAACGAAAGAGTCCATTTTTCCGGAGCCTCTCTCCTAGTCTCTCCTTCCTGAATTAGCAGCCTGATGATCCAGTTATGAGGCTGCCGCTGCCTCTGCCTGGGGAGTAAGAGGCTCAAAGAGCTGGCAAATCCCCACTCTATCCCCACTCAATGCAGGGCTCTGGTTAAGGCTCTGGCAGTCAGAGCTGCCAGTGTAATCAGGCAGGGCTGGGAGCCAATTGCTCTCAAGGTGACTTTTTATGAGCCTCTAGGCCTGTTCAGCATGCCTAGCACTCTGTGGGACCACTCTCCCCAGGCTTTCTGCACTTTGTAACCTGTTTTGGCTGGGAAGGAGATGCCCTAGTCGCTGCCTGCAGTACAGGAGGTCTTAATATCTGCCAAGTCCCTCTTTTTAGTGTATATCCCTGCGTATGAAAGCTCTGCCAATCAGAAGTTGCCCCCACCCCTTTAGCAAGAGGCACTAAAAAATATCACACCTCTTGTCTTAGATAGCTGAACTGAGAGAGATCTTGTCAATTAGAGCTGCATACGTCAGTTGGGAGGTGAGCAGACTGTGGGTTAAGCTAATTTCAGCGATTGGATCCGCCTATCTGCTCCAGAAAGGACTGCAAGCTGCCCGTGCACCCCTCCCCTGATGCTTGATTGTTAGCTTGAATGGCTGGGTGAGACACACCACCCACCTAGAAAAGCTCCGGCATAGGGAAGTTCACTTTAGCACACTCCCCACACGCCGCTGGCAGCTGCTGCTTGTGGCGCCGGTGTTTGCTCGCAGCGCGCACGGGCGTTTGCTTGTGTGGGCTGATTCACCACAGGCACACTCTTTCCTCAGCTTGAATGAATGTCTGTGCCACAGCCTAGCTTCCTCCACACCCTTAGCCCCCCAGACTCTCAGTTCCAAGTGAAAGCAGCCTTTGCTTAGGTTAGTGAGGAAGGCAGAGTGTTCCTTTGTCCGAATTATTTGATTCAGGGTTGATTATATATTTAGTCAATTTTTCGCTTTATCCTACCTTCGCCTTCAGTGTATGGAACTCCCTGACACTCCAAGGATAGACTTTTCTGTCTCTGGTTGATGAACTTGTTGAAATTTTGGGGAGATTTGTCAGTCGCGCTCCTCATGGCGCCATTTCTCGACATCACTCCTCGGAACTTGAACTTTTAAAGGAACTTCTCCCAGGCCAAGAGTAGATAAAAGCAAGCCTATGAATGCAGCTGATATTTACAACAGCACTTGGGCCCAGCAGAGGCAGCTACAAGATCTGAATCACCAGTAGCTTCAAAAGGGTTGATTAGAGGCCCTGGCTGGTTGGCTCAGTGGTAGAGTGTCGGCCTGGCGTGCAGAGGTCCCGGGTTCGATTCCCAGACAGGGCACACAGGAGAGGCACCCATCTGCCTCTCCACCCCTCCCCCTCTCCTTCCTCTCTGTCTCTCTCTTCCCCTCCTGCAGCGAGGCTCCATTGGAGCAAAGATGGCCCGGGCGCTGGGGATGGCTCCTTGGCCTCTGCCCCAGGCGCTAGAGTGGCTCTGGTTGCAAAAGAGCGACGCCCCGGAGGGGCAGAGCATAGCCCCCTGGTGGGCAGAGTGTCGCCCCCTGGTGGGCATGCTGGGTGGATCCCGGTGGGGAACATGTGGGAGTCTGTCTGTCTCTCCCCGTTTCCAGCTTCAGAAAAATACAAAATAAAAAATAAATAAATAAATAATAAAAAAGGTTGATAAGAGCCAGTCATAAGCAGTGATCCCCCACTGATCTGCACCAGGCCCCAGACAGAGAGGTCCAGGGCAAGCACATTCAGTGGCCAGATACGGAAAGCACCAGTTCAAAACCTAACAACCCTTGTTAGAGTGGAAGCATAAGGAAGGAATCCTCACACCTGACCCAGCTCAGACATAGAAAATGCCAACACAAACAGCAAAAAGAACAGTGATAGCAGATAAGTAGCCCATGGCAGATTACAAACAACAGCTGATGACAACCCAAGAAGACCTAGAAATAACACAACTGAAAATTGGAGGCAGACAATACCAACTCTATACCTAGCTAGCTTTACAAACAACACACCCAAATGAGGAGTGTATTCACAGACAAAATGGGAAGACAGAGAAATGCAACCCAAATGAATCAGCAAGAGAAATATCCAGAAAAAAGAACTGAGTGAGCTAGAAATACAAACTACCGGATGCAGAGTTTAAAATAATAATTATTAGAATCCTCAAAAATCTTAGAGCAACAATGGATGGACACAATGAGCACCTAAATAAAGAGATAACAACCAATAAAAAGGACTTGAAATAATAAAGAAGAACCAGTCAGAAATGACAAATACAATATCAGAAATGAAGACTACACTAGAAGGAATTAAAAGCAGGCTGGATGAAGGAGAGGATTGAATCAGAGATTTAGAAGACAAGATAAACAAAAGCACGGAAATGGAGCAGCAAAAAGAAAAGAGGCTCAAAAAGTCTGAGGAAACTCTAAGACAGCTCTGTGACAACATAAAGAGAAACAACATCCACATCATAGGGGTTCCTGAAGAAGATAAAAAAGATCAAGGGATAGAGAGCCTGTTTGAAGAAACCATAGCTGAAAACTTTCCTAAATTGATGCAGGAAAAAGTCACACGAGTTCAAGAAGCACAGAGAATTCCATTCAAGAGAAACTTAAAGAAATCCACACCAAGACACATCATAATTAAAATACCAAAGCTAAGAGATAAAGAGAAAATATTAAAAGCTGCAAGGAGAAAAAAAGTCAATCACTTACAAAGGAGCCCCCATAAGGATGATATCTGACTTCTCAACAAAAACACTTGAGGCCAGAAGGAATGGCAAGAAATATTCAAAATAATGCAGAACAAGAGCCTACAACCAAGACTTCTTTATCCAGTAAGGCTATCGTTTAAAATTGAAGGAGAAATAAAAAGCTTCCCAGACAAAAAAAAACCTCAAGGAATTCATTACAGCCAAACCAATGCTGCAAGAAATGTTAAGAGGACTGTTGTAAACAGAACAAAGGGGGGGGGGAAATATGGTAAAAGAGGAATGTAGGTTTAAAGAATAAAATGGCAATAAACAAATACATATCAATAGTAACCTTAAACACAAATGAATTAAATGATCCATTCAAAAGACATAGGGTAGCTGTATGGATAAGAAAACAAGACCCATACATATGCTGTCTACAAGAGACACACCTCAAAAAGATACACATAGACTGAAAGTAAAAGGTTGGGAAAAAATATTTCATGCAAATGGAAATAAAAAGAAAAGCTGGAGTAGCAATACTTATATCTGACAAAATAGACTTTAAAACAAAGGCTGTTATAAAGGATAAAGAAGGGCACTACATAATGATACAGGGAGCAATCCAACAGGAAGATATAACCATTATAAGTATCTATGCACCTAATATAGGAGCACCTAAATATATAAAGCAGACTTTGATGGACATAAAGGACAAGATCAATAGCAATACTATAATAGTAGGGGATTTCAATATCCCCCTAACATTACTAGATAGATCCTCAAGAAAGAAAATTAACAAAGAAACAACAGCCTTAAAGGATACACTCAAATGGATTTAATAGATATCTTCAGAACCTTTCACCCTGAAGCAGCAGAATATACATTCTTTTCAAGTGTTCATGGTACATTCTCTAGGATAGACCGCATGTTAGGGCACAAAATGGGTCTCAACAAATTTAAGAAGATTGAAATAATATCAAGCATCTTCTCTGATCACAATAGCATGAAACTAGAAATCAACTGCAACAGAAAAACTGAAAAATACTCAAACACTTGGAAACTAAACAGCATGTTATTATATAATGAATAGGTTAACAATGAGAGATGAAAGAAGAAATAAAAAAAATTCTAGAAACAAATTAAAATGAGGATACAACAACTCAAAATATATGGGACACAGCAAAAGCAGTCCTGAGAGGGAACTTCATAGTATTACATGAATAGAAAGCTAAAAAAAAAAAAAGCTCAAATAAACAACTTAACTGTGCATCTAAAAGAACTAGATAAAGAACAGCAAGTAAAGCCCAGAGGAAGTAGAAGGAAGGAAATAATAAAGATCAGAGTGAAAATAAATGACATAGAAGCTAAAAAAAACAATACAGAGGATCAATGAAACCAAGAGTTGGTTCTTTGAAAAGGTAAACAAGAACGATGAACCTTTGACCAGAGTCACCAAGAAAAAAAGATAGAGGACTCAAATAAATAAAATGAGAGTAGAGTAATAACAACTGACACAACAGAAATACAAAGGATTGTAAGAAAATACTATGAAGAACTGTATGCCAAAAAACTAGACAACCTAGGTGAAATGGACAAATTCCTTGAAACATATAATATTTCAAAAATTAAACTGGAAGAATCAGAAAACCTAAACAGACCGATTACAACAAATGAGATCAAAACAGTTATCAAAAAACTCTCAACAAAGAAAAACCGTGGGCCAGATGGCTTCACAGGAGAATTCTACCAAATATTCAAAGAAAAACTGACTCCTGTCCTTCTCAAGCTATTTCAAAAAATTCAAGAGGAGGGAAGACTTCCAAGCTCCTTTTATGAGGTGAGCAAAATTCTGATTCCAAAACCAGGCAAAGACAACACAAAGAAAGAAAATTATAGACCAATATCCCTGATGAATTTAGATGCTAAAATTCTCAATAAAATATTAGCAAGCCGGATCCAGCAATATGTGAAAAAAATTATACAGCATAATCAAGTGGGATTTATTCTGTGGAGGCAAGGCTAGTACAATATTTACAAATCAATCAATGTGATTCATCACATAAACAGAAGGAAGGAGAAAAACCACATGATAATTTCAATAGATGCAGAAAAAGCATTGTTAAAATCCAGCACCCATTCATGATCAAAACTCTCAGCAAAGTGGGAATACAGGGAACATATCTCAACATGATAAAGGCCATCTATGACAAACCCACAGCCAACATCATACTCAATGGGAAAAAATTAAAAGCAATCCCCTTAAGATCAGGACCAAGGCAGGGGTGCCCCCTTTCACCACTCTTATTTAGCATAGTTCTGGAAGTCCTAGCCATAGCAATCAGACAAGAAGAAGTAAAAGGCATCCAAATTGGAAAAGAAGAAGTAAAACTATCATTATTTGCAGATGATATGATGCTGTATATAGAAAACCCTAAAGTCTCAGTGAAAAAAACTACTGTATCTGATAAATGAATCCAGCAACATGGCTCAATATAAAATTAATACTCAGAAATCAGAGGCATTTTTATACACCAACAATGAACTGTCAAAAAGAGAAATTAAGGAAACAATCCCCTTCACTATTGCAACAACAACAAAAAATAAAGTACCTAGGAGTAAAGGAGGTTAAAGACCTGTACTTGGAAAATTATAAAACAATGATAAAAGAAATCAAGGAAGATACAAACAAGTGGAAGCATATACCGTGTTCATGGATAGGAAGAATAAACATCATTAACATGTCTATATTACCCAAAGCAATTTATAAATTTAATGCAATACCAATTAAAATACCAATGACATACTTCAAAGATATAGAACACATATTCCAAAAATGTATATGGAACCAAAAAAATCACTAATAACCTCAGCAATCTTGAAAAAGAAGAGTAAAGTGGATGGTATTACACTTCCTGATAGTATATCAAGTTATACTATAAGGCCATTGTATTCAAAACAGCTTGGTACTGGCATGAGAACAGGCATATAGATCAATGGAACAGGCTTATAGAACAAAGAACCCAGAAATAAACCCACACTGTTATGGACAACTAATATTTGACAAAGGAGGTAAAAGCATACAATAGAGTAAAGACAGTCTCTTTAACAAATGGTGCTGGGAAAATTGGACAGCTACCTGCAAAACAATGAAACTAGACCACCAACTTACACCATTCACACAAAAATATAAACTCAAAATTGATAAAAGACTTAAATGTAAGTCGTGAAACCAAAAACATCTTAGAAGAAAACATAGCAGTAAGCTCTTGGACATCTCTTGCAGCAATATATTTGCTGATTTATCTCCACAGGCAAGTGAAATAAAAGACAGGATAAACAAATGGGACTATATCAAACTAAAAAGGTTTTGCACAGCTAAAAACAATATGAAGAGAATAAAAAGACAAACTACACAATGGGAGAACATATTCGACAATATGTCTGATAAGGGGTTAATAGCCAAAATTTATAAAGAACTTGTAAAACTCAACACCAGGAAGGTAAACAATCCAATCCAAAAACGGGCAAAAGAAATGAATAGACACTTCTCCAAAGAAGACATACAGATGGCCAATAGGCACATGAAAAAATGTTCAACATCACTAATCATTAGAGAAATGCAAATTAAAACAACAAGGAGATATCACTTCACACCAGTCAGAATGGTGCTCATTAACAAAACAACACATAAGTGCTGGAGAGGATGTGGAGAAAAGGGAACCCTCCTGCACTGCTGGTGGGAATGCAGACTGGTACAGACACTATGGATATCAGTATGGAGATTTCTCAAAAAAATTAAAAATGGAACTGCCTTTTGACCCAGCCATCTCACTTTTAGAAATATATCCCAAGAACACCACATCACACATTCAAAAGAAGAAATGCACCCCCATGTTTATGGCAGCATTGTTTACAATAGCCAAGATCTGGGAATAGCCCAAGCATCCATCAATGGACGAGTGGATAAAAAAGCAGTGGTACATATACCCAATGGAATACTATGGGGCCATGAAAAAGAAGGAAATCTTACCTTTTGCAACAACATGGATGGACCTGGAAACTATTATGTTAAGTGAAATAAGCCAGGCAGAGAAAGAAAAATATCATATGACCTCACTCATTTGAGGAATCCAATGAACAATGTGAACTGAGGAACGGAATTGACACAGAGGAGGGATCAAAGGGACCAGAGGAAAAGAGGACAGATGGAAAGGGGATGATAGGACGGGATAATCCTGAAGGGGAGGGGGGAGAGAGATGTTGAGAAGGGGGTAAGAGAGATGTTGAGGGGAATACGGGAGAAGGGGGATGCATTCAGGCAACATTAGAATCTATGTAAACACAAATTAAAATCAATAAAAAAAAAAACTTCTGAATTTCAGTTATCTGTAAATTCTACTTACTATTTCCAAACTTACTTACATAAAGCCAATTTTATACCATTTACCTGTTTAAAAAACTTTTGATAGTTCTCTTTTATCCATGAAATAATAAACTTTACTTTAAAGCAGTGGTCCCCAACCTTTTTTGGGCCACGGACTGGTTTAATGTCAGAAAATATTTTCATGGACTGGCCTTTAGGGTGGGACGGATAAATGCACAAAATAAAATTATGCAACTGGCGTAAAAACTGTGGTATTTTTAAATATAATTGTCAAACTTACAAGACAAGCATCAAGAGTGAGTCTTAGACAGATGTAACAGAGGGAATCTGGTCATTTTTTAAAAATAAAACATCGTTCAGACTTAAATATAAATAAAAAGGAAATAATGTAAGTTATTTATTCTTTCTCTACGGATCAGTACCAAATGGCCCACGGACTGGTACCAGGTGTCCACGGCCCGGGGGTTGGGGACCACTGCTTTAAAGCATATTTGGGGAAAGAATTCAAGACCTTCCATAATTTGGGCTGAGTTTATTTCTCCAGAGACTAAACACTATTATTGATTAATGCCTATCATAATAATCTATGGTATTTCTTCAAACCCTGCATGTTTCTTTTTATCTGATATTGCTTTTTCAGTCAATTCTTTATGCTGTATCATAGTTGCTATAAGCAGAGACTCTGTCTTTCAAACATTATTTTACTGCTTAATAGTTGAGTAATCTTGGACAAGTTTCTCAATCTGTCAGTGCCTCAGTGTATGCATCAATAAAATGGAACTAATATTAATATTTATCTCATATTATGGCCATTACAGTTAAGTGAAATGCTGCATAGAGACTGCTTAGAAAAGTGGTTGGCTCATAGTAAGCATGCAGGAAATATTGACTCTGATGAGAATGATGATGATGAGGGTCATGGTAGTGGTGATGGTGGTGATGACTGGAATGTCCTTCTCCAATAACTATTTATTAAAAATTTAACTCAATTCAGCCCTGGCTGGTTGGCTCAGTGGTAGAGCATCGGCCTGGTGTGTGGATGTCCTGGGTTTGATTCCCAGTCAGTGCACACAGGAGAAGCGCCCATCTGCTTCTCCACCTTTCTCCCTTCTTTCTCTCTATCTCTCTCTTCTCCTCCAGCAGCCGAGGCTCCATTGGAGCAAAGTTGGCCCGTGCGCTGAGGATGGCTCCATGGCCTCCACTTCAGGCACTAGAATGGCTCCGGTTGCAATGGAGCAATGCCCCAGATGGGCAGAGCATCACCACCTAGTGAGCATACCAGGTGGATCTCGATCAAGCACATGCAGGAGTCTGTCTCTCTGCCTCCCCGCTTCTCACTTCAGAAATATTAAAAAAAAAAAAAATTAATTAATTCAATTCAAATTTCACCTTCTCTAAAAAGCCATTTTCCTTACCATTTTGTTCTAATTTAATTTTTTTTATTTTATTTTTCAACTACAGTTGACATTCAATATTATTTTATATTAGTTTTAGGTGTACAACATAATGGTTAGACAATTATAGAATTTACAAAGTGATCTCCCCAATAATTTAAGTACTCACCTGACACTATGCATAGTTATTGGCTATATTCCTTATGCTACTAATTGTACTTCTTAATCCTTTCACCTTTTCCAACCTGTAAACCTCCTCTCTTCAGACAGCCATCACAGTTTGTTCTCTGCTTTTATGACTCTGTTTCTGTTTTGTTTATTTTGTTCTTTAGATTGCACATATAAGTGAAATCATATGGAATTTCTTTTTCTGTTTCTGATTTATTTCCCTTTTAATACCCTCTAGGTTCATCCATACTGTTGCAAATGTTAAGATTTTATTCCTTTGTTTTAACGACTTTCTTTATTGATTTTACAGAGGGCGAGGAGTGAGAAGTATCAACTCATAGTTGTTTAACGTTAATTGTTCTTTGATTGCTTGTTGCTTCTCGTATGTGCCTACACCAGGCAAGCCCAGGGTCTTGAACCGGCAACATCAGCATTCCAGGTTGATGCTTTATCATCTGTGCCACCAAATAATATTTCATTGTACATATGTACCACTTCTTTACCCACTTGTCTATTGATGGGCACTTGGGCTGCTTCCAAATCTTGACTATTGTAAATAATGCTGCAGTGAAAATATCTTCTTGAATTAGTGTTTTTGGTTTCTTAAGATATATTCCCAGAAGTGGAATTGCTGGGTCCTAAGGTAGTTTCATTTTTAGTATTTTTTTAAGAACCTCCATATCGTTTTCCACAGTGGCTGCACCAATCTGCATTCCAACCAACAGTGCATGAGAGTTCCCTTTTCTCCACACCCTCATCAACGGGTTGATTGTTGATTTATTGGTGACAGCATTTCCGATAGGTGTGAGGTGGCCTCTCATTGTGGTTTTAATTTACATTTCTCTGATTATTAGTGATGTTAAGCATTTTTTCATATGTCTATTGGCCATCTCTATAACCTCTTTGGAGAAGTGTCTATTCAGTTTTCTAACCATTTTTATTGGATTGTTTGTTTGTTCGCTTGCTTGTTTTTGGAATTGAGTTATTTGAGTTCTTTATAAATTCTGGATATTAACCTCTAATGAGATGCATAATTGGCCACTGCCTTCTCCCATTCTGTGAATTGTCTTTTTGTTTTGTTAATGGTTTTCTTTGCTGTGCAAAAACTTTTTTTTTTTTTTTTTGTATTTTTCTGAAGCTGGAAACGGGGAGAGACAGTCAGACAGACTCCCGCATGCGCCCCACCGGGATCCACCCGGCACGCCCACTAGGGGGCAATGCTCTGCCCACCAGGGGGCGATGCTCTGCCACTCCGGGGCATCGCTCTGCCGCGACCAGAGCCACTCTAGCGCCTGGGGCAGAGGCCAAGGAGCCACCCCCAGCACCCGGGCCATCTTTGCTCCAATGGAGCCTCGCTGCGGGAGGGGAAGAGAGAGACAGAGAGGAAGGAGAGGGGGAGGGGTGGAGAGGCAGATGGGCGCCTCTCCTGTGTGCCCTGGCCGGGAATCGAACCCGGGACTTCTGCACGCCAGGCCGACGCTCTACCACTGAGCCAACCAGCCAGGGCCTGCAAAAACTTTTTACTTTGATGTAGAATCATTTGTTTATTTTTTCTTTTGTTTCCCTTGCCTGAGAAGATATATATAAAAAAAAAATTATTGCTAAGAGCAGTGTCAGATAGTTTACTGCTTATGTCTTCTTCTAAGAGTTTTATGGTTTCAGGTCTTACATTTAAGTCTTAAATCCATTTTGAGTTTATTTTTGTATGTGGTATAAGAAGGTGGTTTAGTTTCATTTTTTGCATGTATCGGTTCAATTTTTCCAACATTGTTGAATAGACTGTATTTACCCCATTGTATATTCTTGCCTCCTTTGTTGTATATTAATTCCCCATATAGGTGTGGTTTTATTTCTAGGATCTCTATTCTGTTCCATTGATCTTTCTTTTTTTATGCCAGTACCATGCTGTTTGATTACTATAACCTTGTAATATAGTTTGATATCTGGTAATGTGATATCTCTAACTTTGTTCTTCTTTCTTAAGGAGTATTTGTGGTTCCATATAATTTTTTGGACAATATTTTCTAGTTCTATGAAAAACACCATGGGTATTTTTATAGGGATTGTGCTGAATTTATGGATTGCTCAGCTTTGGTTAGGAGAATAAGTAAACCAAACAACATGGTAGAAGATATTCATTCAACATTAGAGAGAACTGTGTAAAAGTTTGCTGTGATCTAGAGACCAAACAGGGTGCTGTGCCCCTCAGCCTGCACTTTCCAGGTCTGCTCTCTACAGACCTGGAAAGAGCAGTCAGCAGTTACACAAGAGTGAAAGACAATGTACACATCTTGTCTAAGAACTTGCCTTGATTGGGGCAGAATAAACCTGGATGTATTTATTGAGCTAAACTTATGGAGTGCTGTCAATGCTAGACACAGTGCTAAGTGCTTTAAACACAGCAGCACATTTCTTCATAGGAGCTCTGCTGTCCTTTTTATAGATGAGGAAACTGAAGTGTAGGGGGAACATACAGTATCAGGCTTTATTAGCTACTAAGCAGAAGAGCTGAGCTTTGAAAAATTTTCATTCAGAATAAAAAAGAAAAGAAAAAATGAACATCATTTGGGAGAGTCAGAGAAATCTCTGAAAATAACCTGAGTTTCTTTTGTAGGAATTAAAAGAAAATTCCAGAAAACTGCTTCTTCAGAAGATATGGCCTTGATAAACTGAGAGGAGAAGCCATAAAGATAGTTAAGATAAAATTCTAATAGAATAAAAGGAAAATATAACAAAATAAAGCAAAGGGAATCAGAATAACTCATCCAAGTTCTTATTTACATTTGCATCTGTTTCTAGACTATTAACCAGCCATTGTTCTATCTGTCCTAGTGCTAGTATCACACTCTTTGTTGTAACTTTGTAGTATATTAGTATCTGGTAGGACAAGACTGCCTTCATTTTCTTCAATATGCATTTATAACTTGAAAATACCTCTCAGAAAAATACAAGATGGAACTTACCCAGTCTGATGAAGGGTACCTGGCAAAAACCTGCCACAAACATCACATCTGATAATAAATTATTGAAAGCATGCCCTTGAAAGTTAAGAACAAGACAAGGATGCCAGTTATCACTGTGTCTATTCAATATTGGTCTAGAGGTCCCACCCAGTTAGATGAAAAGAGAACTAAAAGATATAAGGATTTGAAAAGAAAAACCCGTCACCAGACGATATTACTGAAAGCATAAGAATTGGAGAGAATCTACAGATTAACTGTGAGAGCTGATGTGAGTGCACAGCATCCTTCCTGGGCACCAGATCAAAATATCAAAACAAACTCTATTACTATGCAATTAGGAAACATAACTTTTTTAAAGCTTCCATTTACAATAGCAATAGAAACTATAAGATACCTTTAATGTTTGAGGGGTCAGATAATAACACCCTAACCTCTCCCTACATCTGAGCTTAGAAATAATTGAAAGATAGACAGGGAAGTCAAGAAGGGGCCTTTAAAACATCAGCCTAGCTTTAATAAAAGCCAGGGGTTGAGACTTGGGAATATCTAGGGAAAGAGATTTCGAGTAGAGGGAATAGAAATTGCCAAGATTCCTAAGCAGGAGCCTGTCTGGCGAGCTGGAGTAGCATGATAGTGAGGAGGCTGGAGCAGGGGGATGGAGCCACAAAGAGGTCAAGGTCAGGGAAGGCGAGTCAGTAGCTACATTTGATGGTGGACGTGGAGATGGTAAGAAGTGTCAAACAAACATTAAACAATGATTTATACAAATAATTATTTTATTTGTATGAGTTATTTTCTTTTTTTAGCATAAGTGCTAAAAAAGAAAAAAGTTAAAATGCTACAAAATAAATATAGTAATAGGACACATTACATTAAAGAATAAATAGCTCAGGACATAAAGAACTCATCATTACATGTGATAGAAAAACACAAAGTTTATAATAGTTGGACTGTCTACCCTATTTGCCTTTGTGAATTGATTGATATTCATTCACAAACTTCAAAACAACTTCTGGTCAAGTACATTAACTTAAAAATCTAGTGACATCCAACAAGAAAGATAAACTTCAAGTAGATCGAATTCACGCACTGGACCAAAGGGCGCGCTTCATTTCTAAGTATCAGAACAATTCTAAATATTTATGAGCTAGAAAACATAAATAGCATATTTTAATCTAGATGATCTAAAACAAAATTTCCATCTAGTTTTTATTATTGTCATTAAAAAACACTCCCAATGGCATATTTCATGTGTGAAGAATCTAAGGAGCTGAGAAGAAAAGCAAGCCGGTGTTGCCAGGGCCCAGCCAGCAACAGCAGGTCCTGCGGGCAGGACTGGCAGACACAGTCTGCCCAAGGGAAGAGGGCAGGGGTAGGAGACAAGGACGAAGGAGAAAGAAAAATGACAGACTTCACAAGGTACTAACCAGACGTGGGTATAAGCTCCTGGGAAACACCTCTAGGGACTCCCAGAAATCTTTTTCAGAGACATTAACTGGAGAACGAAGTTGATACTTTCATAAATTTTCCACCCATAGTGTTATTATATTTTGAAAAGTAGAGAAAATACACCTGGAAATAAAGGCCATTTTTAGACATGCTTGAACCTGAATTGAAAACTGAACAAAGCAATTGGTCACTCACCTCTACAGACAGCTCAAGGGTATAATTCATACTGATACCATTTGCGCCTGCCTGGTGGCAAAAGGCATTCTCCACCTTTAAAAAAAGCTGCATGAGATGCATTCAGTGCGGAACACACGTGTGGGCAGGTAGCGACCACAATTAAATCGTTGTTGACCTGGCTCTTTCACTCACTAAGTGTTATGAGCAAGCACCTCAGCAACCTAACCCCTTTATTCTCAGCTTTTTGTTTTTACATTTTAAAATATATATTGCTTTGAGCACAGCTTCAAAAAGTTTTTATTTTAATTACAATTAACTATTGAGAAAAGAGGTGGCAGCTTGAAGAGTTACCCTTTAAAAAAAAGTGGTAATACTAAAGCAATATTAGTGAGGAAGTCAAAGGAAATAAAATCACATAGCTTAGTATCTAAAACCCACTTCTTGCTCTGGCCGGGTAGCTGTTGGTTAGAGCATCACCCTGATACGCTGAGGTTGTGGGTTCAATCTCTGGTCAGGGCACATACAAGAATCAGTCAATCAATGCATAAATAATAAGTGGAACAACAAATCGATGTTTTTCTCTCTCTCTCTCTCAAACCATTTTTTTTTAAAAAGGAAAAAAAAAATAAAAGAATCCATTTTTTAAGTACCTCTGCAAATCTGTTCTCACAATTTTGAATGAAATGAGAACTAGCTATGAAAATTGATGTTTCTTTTTACTTTGTCCCATTTGAATGGTGTTTTTTATTTGGTCCGCCATCAGAAAGAATGAAGATAAGAATCAAGCTGCCATTTAAGATAAGAGCACAATGCTGGTGATAAAGAGAAGACCTGGGCGAAGGTAGGGCCCTGTGGTCCCCCTTAGTGTTTATGCCAAAGCATGCTTCCTCAGAAGACTCAGATCTTGACTGCTGCCCTGTGTGGAGTGCTCTTTCTCTTTCCTGGCCTGTGAGGAGCAACAGAAACTGGCCCTGGATGATGATTTTTAAAATGTGTTGAAATTATGATAGAAAGCCCAAATGATTGCTGGGGATGCTGGAGCACTAGCTTTGGGAAATGTGCCAGAAGCAGGATGATATGTAACAGTAGGGACTATACTTTTGTATTGCCAGGGGACCGCCTGTGGGGCCAGTGGTGTCCCTGCAGCATGCCCTATACTTTTCAGTGCTCCACACCCAATACTGCCAGGCCCAAGCTGCTGCCACCCAGCACCCAATGCTGGATGGGCTGCCCTCCCTATATCTCTTAGCACTAATTCATGTCTGGGGTGATGGTGTTAGTCAAGTTTAGGCTGGCTGTCTGCACCCAATGGCAAAGAAGACTAAGAACAGGAGTTCTGGACTTTTCAGCAATATTTCCCATACAATACTCACAAGATAGGGAGTTCTTCACGCAGAGGGGTTCCAATGCTAGACTGTAAGAAACAAAACACAAAAATATGCTCCAACAAATGTCCACAGCACACCAGGTTTAAGATGCAGAATGCAGCTAACTGCTGCCAAACCCAAAACTCAAAATATGGCAAAAGTGGCCATCAAGCAGTGTTCAAACTCCATGACTGCTAGAAAAAAACTACAAAAAGTCCAGTTAGAAATGAGGAGCCTGTTCTCCTTAACTCTGCAATGGTGTTCAAGAAGCTGTTGTGACATCATGCCAACAAGTGACACTTGAAGAGCTATTTTTGGCCACTTCCTTTGAGAGTGGTTTTGTGGATACAGGTCCACGGACAGCAGGGCCCCATTTCGACTGCTGTTGCAGTATGTGAAGGAACACAGTGTCACACTTGACAATCAGCCTCTGAACAAGTTCCACTTAGATTTTGGAGGTCAGTGGTGGGAACATTGAACACGGGATTAGGGGAGAATAATATGGAGTCAATATGCTTGAAATGGCACCATGTGTTGAGAAACGAATTAAAAGGCCAAACTGAAAGACCAAAGATACTTCATTCATTCCTTACCTTTTGTAAAACAGACACGGGTGTTTATAGTATTTGCAAGAGAAAGAAGTCCCTTAACAGAGCTACTTGCTAAGCACTGACCCCATGTGAACCAGCCATGTACAATGCAGAAAACAAAGACACTCTAATAAATCTGGATTGTTCCAAACAGCATCTATGCATATCTCATAAAGATTAAAATGGAAGGAGAAAAGGAAAATAAAGAAAAAGCATGACTCTGGAAAAAAGTAAACTGTTTAAGCTATCTGGCATTTGATACCATGGTCAATATCTAGCCAAGGGAATCTGTTTTAGAGATTGTGTGCATGTGTTTCCTTTCTTTCTTTTTTTTAATGAAAGTGCATGCCTGGCAACTGTCCTATGATTTGTGGAATGCATCTAGAGCCCTGTCTCTGTGCTGGGTGGTCAGCCAACTCTCCTAAAGTTTCACTTGGCAGCTCCTTTTTAACAAAATTTAAGTCCCAGAAAGGCCTCTGGACCCTTCACGTGTTTTCCCTTTGCTGGTGCTCACAGCTGACTCATGTCAGTGGTCACTTAAAGTCTGTTTTTCTTGTTGTTTACTGACATGTTAGAGATGTGTCTTGCAGATGGCAGATTGTTTTAATGTTGGCTTATAACACGTCATGTCAATCAGTTTGTACTTCAAATAGACTGAGTGCCAGTTGAGCTAGAGAAGGGACTCCTCTTGGGCTGAGGAGTCTTTATGATATTTTAGGGGAAAATAAGTTGGCCTTAACAAAACCTATGCTTTCAAAAAAGAGGAAGTATTTTTTCAAAACCCGGCAGCAGAGAGATAAAACTAGAATAATTCAGTTTAGCTACTTAGGCCTGGGGTTCCTCAACAGATGTGATAACAGAATGTAAATATTGATACCCAGCTGTCAGCCTATTGGCCTTCCTCACAGAGGTTAGGAGAACTTGGCTTCTCTTGCTGAGAGCTGGCTCAGGGCAGGGAGGAAATTCAGAAGGGAATATATTTATCAGATTTTTTTCTTCTAAGTTTGAAGCTTAAAGGAAAAAAGAACACAGAGGAAGTGCAGGGCTTTCTCTCCAACCTGTCTTGTTTGCTGAACTCCCACCTTCTCCAGCTGTCACAGCTGGCTCCTTTGTGCACGTTTCTAATAGTTTAAATTAGACCTTGATGGGGAGTAGCCAACCTGACTTAGAAGGCACAGAGCTCGACCTCAAGAGTGTGGCTCACTACTGGCCTCCTTGGCGCTCCCTGGTCGTGTTTGCTTGCACCCCACTGGGGTTTGCCTTCCCCTTTACACATGAGTGAGTCTTCCAACGCGCCAGCCCCATCATAGCCTGTATTTAAAGCTTTCTGAGTGGGGCCCATGGCTTTTGGTTTGGTGTACACTCTGACAATATAGGAACAAGAAAATACTAGGTAGCAAGGAGTGCTATGATGGGCTGAAACAGGACCGAGGGAGAAAAGGCTAGGCTACTTTACACAGGGCTAGGGAAAGCCCTACTGAAAAGACAATGTTCTCACTGAGATCTGAATGAAAAGAAGCAGCCAGCTATGTGAAGATCTGAGAGGAGATAAATTTAAGCAGATGAAATAGCAAAGGGCCCTAAAGCAGCTGCGTGGAGAACATTGGAGCGACAGGCAAAGGAAAAAGAACTGAAGTTCAACCTGTATTGGTGGGACTGAGCATTGTGTCTATGGCCAGGGACGTAGATCTTATTTAATTAGTGATGGAAGAGTTTTAAGAAGGGGAGTTATATAATTCAGTGTACAGTTTTTTTGAAAATCTGCTTGGCTGTTATGTACAGAATGAATGATGTGTGTTTGGGAGGCAAGGGATGGAAGCAATGATCCCAGGGACAAGTCTGTCACCGCAGTTCAGGGAAGAGATGCTGCTGGCTGAGGTTCAGGTGGTAGTAGCAGCAGTGGGGACCATGGATGGATTTAGGATGTGGTTTGAAGGGAGAATTGAATGACCTTGTGATAATTAGATGTTGGAAATGAGGGAAAAGGAAAACAACACAATAATGGATGGGTTTTTAGCTTGAGCAACCGGGGAAATGGCAGTGCCATCTACTAATGCCAGGAAGACTGGTGACAGAGCAGATCTTAGAAGGGGCATTGTGAGATAATCATCAGAAACAAAGTGGAGATGTCAAGTAGGCAAGTAGATGTGCTAGAGTTTATGTCAGAAACCCAGGTCAGGTTGGGGCTAACTTAAAAAGTAAAAAGTAAAAGTTCTAACAGAAAGGTAAGATGACTATTTTTATAATCTTGGAGTATTATA
Source organism: Saccopteryx leptura (assembly GCF_036850995.1). Lineage (NCBI taxonomy): Eukaryota > Metazoa > Chordata > Mammalia > Chiroptera > Emballonuridae > Saccopteryx > Saccopteryx leptura. The sequence continues at coordinate 126,090,207 of NC_089507.1, forward strand.
AAAATATTTTATGTAATATATAAATATATTATATAAAATGTTTTTAATTCATCAATAAAAGGACTGACAGATTTGACTACACAATTTTTTATTGAGGTATAATTGACATATAACATCATAATAGTTTTAAGTATATGGCATCATGATTTGATATTCATCTACTATATATTGCAAAGGGATCACCACAATAAATCTAGTTACCATTCATCACCAGACATAGTTACAAAATATTTTTCTTGTGATGAGAACTTTTAAGATCTAGTCTGTTAGCAACTTTAAATTTGCAACACAGTATTATTAACTTTAGTCACCATGTTGTACATTATGTCCCCATGAGTTATTTATTTATAACTGTAAGTTTGTACTTTTTGACTCCTTTTATCCATTTCCCCTACCCTCACCCACTCCCACTCCACCTCTGGCAACCACCAATCTACTTTCTAACCTGTGAGCTCAGTTTGTTGTTGTTAGTTTGGTTTTGTGGTCGTTATTGTTATTTAGATTCCACATATACTGTAAGGGATATAATACAGCATTTGTTTATCTCTATCTGATTCATTTCATTAGGATAATGCCCTTAAGGTCACCCATGTTGTCACAAATGCCAAGGTTTCATTCATTTTTATGGATGAATAATATTCCATTACAGATATATTCCCACATTCATTGATAGACATTTAGATTGTTTCTGTATCTTGACTATTGTAAATGATGCTACACTGACCATGGGGGTGCTTAGGTCTTCTTGAACTAATGTTTTTCTTTCAGATAAATACCCAGAAGTGGAATTGCTAGATCATATGGTATTTCTATTTTTAATGTGGCTGCACATATTGTAATGTGGCTGTACCAAATTACATTCCCACCAACATTGCATAAAGTTTTCTTTTTCTCGTTTCCAGCACTTGTTATTTTTTGTCTTTTGATAATAACCATTCTAACAGGTGTGAAGTGGTATCTCACTGTGGTTTTGATTGGTGTTTCCCTGATGATTAGTGATGTTGAGCACCTTTTTATGTCTCCGTTGGCCATCTGTATGCCTTCTTTGGAAAAGAGTCTATTTATATCCTCTGCCGATTTTTTAATAGGATTGTTTATTGGTTGTTTGGTTAGTATTGTAGCTAATAGTTTGTTGCAGATTTCTGCCTTTATGTTTATCAAGGATAATGGTGTGTAACTTTATTTTTCTTGTGGTATCCTTGTCTGGTTTGGTATCAGGGTAATTCTAGCCTCATAAAATGAGTTTGGAAGTATTCTCTCCTCTTCTATTTTTTGGAAATATTTTAAAAGGATTAGTATTAATTGCTTTCTGAATATTTGGTAGAAACCACCAGTGAAGCCATCTGGTTCTGGACTTCCGTTTTTTGAGAGGTTTTGATTACTGATTCAATCTCCTTATTAGTAATTGGGCTGTTTAGATTTTCTGTTTCTTCATGTTTCAGCCTGGATAAGTTGTATGTTTCTAGGAATTTATTCGTTTCTTCAACTTTGTCCTATTTGCTGGCCTATAATTGTTCAGAGTTGTCTTTTATGATTCTTTGTATTTCAGGTTGTATCAGTAATATTGGTTGTAATATCTCTTTTTACTTTCTGATTTTACTTATTTGAGTTCTCTATTTTTTTCCTTGGTGACTCTAGCTAAAGGTTTGTCCCTTTGTTTTTCTTTCCAAAGAACCAGTTCTTAGTTTCATTAATCTTTTCTATTGTATTTTTAGTTTCTATTTCATTTATTTATGTCCAGATGGTTATTTTCTTATTTCTACTAACTTTGTTCCTTGTTCTTCTTTTCCTAGTGATTTGAGGATTTTTCTTGTTTCTTGATGTAGGAATTTATCGCTATGAAGTTCCCTCTTAGGACTGCTTTTGCTGCATCATACAAGTTTTAATATATTTCCATTTTCATTTGTCTCAAGGTATTACTTTATTCCTCTTTTGATTTCTTCTTTACCTCATTAGTTGTTCAGAAGTATGCTTTTTAATCTCCACATATTTGTAGACTTTCTAGTTTTCTTCTTATAATTGATTTCAGTTTCATACTTTTGTGGTTGGAAAAGATACCTGATATGACTGCAGTTTTCTTAAATATCTTGAGATTTGTCTTGTGGCCTAACATGTGATCTATACTGGAGAATGTTCCATGTGCACTTAAGAAGATTGTGTATTCTATTGCTTTTGGATGTTATGTTTTTCCTACATCTGTAAGTGCATCTGTTAAGTTTGTGTGTCAAACTAGAGGCTTTACCCTCAGGTCAAAGCTCTAGGACACTCAAGTGAGAGAGGAAAAACCAGAAGAATTCAGGAAACCTCAGCATTTCGGACTGAGAAAGTTTGTAAAGTAACAAACCACGGCTGTGGTCTTTGTTATCAGTTCCCTGAAATAAACTTGCAGTACTAGCAAGAAGGATAGATTATGTGAATAGTCAAGGACAGACGGTTAAAACCTCCTCTCTTACCCCCTCCTCTCCTGGAGACACCAAAGTCATGTAGGGTTGCAGACAAAGAAGTCAAAGAAATCAAGCACTTGTCATGTGAAAACTAAAGCTGTAAAGGTATATTAGACTCAGAAAAACTAACTTTGGGTAGCTCATGTTTTTGGTGCTACTAGCCCATGTGCTCTGCCAGCTACTAATAAATCCTTCTTCCTCGATCAAGTTGTCTGGGTGTCTATTATCCTGTTTGTGGCTAATTCCTGCTACCGATTTTTGATGCGTTGGCCAGGAAGCGTGGAGGAAGGATACCCGCATTTGGTGGACTACAGGTACCCCACTGGGAGGCCCCCAAGCCTCCCTGTAGATGCTCCTGCTGAATACACACCAGGGACTTCTTTGTGTGGACACCTCACAGGACGGAAGGGAAAATTCCCTTGACCAGTCCCAGCAAGGACCAGACAATGAAGGAACAAAAAAAAGTAGGAAAACACATCAGAGCCACACACAATATGAAAAACCAGGCAAGGTTACCTGGCTGAAGTCCTGCCATACTGGACAGAAGGGAGGCCTGATCATCCTCTGGAGAGTCACTAATCGCCCTCCATAGGTTACAAGTGGCAACTGTGTACTTTCCACAGGTGTGGGGAGTGGTTACCAAAGGAGTAGTGACTTGTCACCCTCCACAGGTTGTGGGGAATGGTCCTCACAGGAGTGATGACTGTGTCACTGTAAGGCCAGTAGCCACGGCCACCATCAGAGCCTCCTGGCCCATGCAGGTTCACATTAGATTCGAACAGACAGTAATGAAACAATAGAGCCAAGAACTAGTGGGCCATTACCTTTAATCCTAGCTTGTACCCGGCGGGCAAGTAAAAACACACTGGGCTCCAAAACCCACTCATTCAGTGCCCACAAAGCTACTGACTTATCTGAGTTTCCTAGAATCAAAGGTTTCTAGCTCACTAGCCTTATTCACCTCTGTTCTCCTTCTCCTTCTATCTGCATAAACTCTGCATAAACTGGCTTCTCCTTCAGTACTCCACCATCTTGGCTGCTTCTCCTGTCTTCCTCCACGTGGCCTTTCTCTGCTCTCTCACAGCATGGGCTTCTCCTAAAATGTAATCACTCTTCCCCAAAACAACGTGATCTCTCTTGCTTTTAAAACCTTTTGGCGGCCCTGGCCGGTTGGCTCAGCGGTAGAGCGTCGGCCTGGCGTGCGGGGGACCCAGGTTAGATTCCCGGCCAGGGCACATAGGAGAAGCACCCATTTGCTTCTCTACCCCCATCCCCTCCTTCCTCTCTGTCTCTCTCTTCCCCTCCCGCAGCCGGGGCTCCATTGGAGCGGGGATGGCCCGGGCGCTGGGGATGGCTCCTTGGCCTCTGCCCCAGGCGCTAGAGTGGCTCTGGTCACAGCAGAACGACGCCCCGGAGGGGCAGAGTGTCGCCCCTGGTGGGCCTGCTGGGTGGATCCCGGTCGGGCGCATGCGGGAGTCTGTCTGTCTCTCCCCGTTTCCAGCTTCAGAATTAAAAAAAAAAACAAAAAACCTTTTGGCGTGAAAGCCCTCCCCCAACACATATTAACATAATCATGCCCATCCCAAGCAAGAAGAGCAACTAATATTATCACCTGGGCGACAGGCTTCCACGTGGGCAGTGCCATCTTTAACAAAGTGAGCATAATATATTTTATCTGCCCAACAATCCACCCCTATGCTCACTTTACTACCCACAATCTATACCACCGGCATCCCTGTGCAAGGAAATTAGGCACATTACACAAATTACAACATGACAAATCATACAATTTCAACAATTACAAAGGTACATTTCACCAGTCTCTGAGCACTTTGCCAAAAGCACAAAATGTCCTCGGCCTTCTTTCTAGCCATGAGAAAAGCTTCCCGGGGCAGGGGAGTGCTTCCAGCAAAGCTGCTCCCCACCCCCATCAGGGTATTTCACATTGTCCAAAATCCGTAAGTCCATCTAACAAAGGAGCCAATGCCCACTCCAGTCATAGTCCAGGAAATCAGTCCATGCACATGGGGCCTCAGCCACCCTCCCCTCATCTCTGCCATCCTGGCAGGTCTTACACTGTCCCAAAGAGGAGCATGTGGCAATGGCAGTCAGTATTTCCATCTCTGCTCCAGAGAGCATGATGGCGTCCACCCCTATGTCCCAAAATCACAGACCTACCAGGGCATAGTAAGTACTACTTGCTGCTGGGCTCTCACCTTCTGGAGACTGCGGATCACAACTCCAGCCTGATTCTCCTCATTCTCCAAAGAGGAACTGAAAACACCAGCTCCCGCCACCGGGCTTGAATCCCGGGCTGCTGCCACCTTCAGCTCTGCAGGCCTTGCAGCTCTGGCCCCAGCCTCTTGCCGCTGCTGGCTCTCCATAACGTCCAGGGAAATCTGCAACTCATGAACCTGTGAATCCTCCTCCAGCAGCTGCTCCATTTCCAAGCAAATCTCACAAACCTGGTCGGCCTCTTTCTCCAGTGCTTGCTCCAGCTCCAGGGTTGTCATCTCTTTCTCCCACATTTGCTCCAGCTCCTTCCACTGCTCGGTTTGCAGGTCCTGGGCAGCCTCTTCCACAGAGCTCTTGGTTTTCTCATGCATGGCTGTAAAAGTCAGCCAGCCTACAGCCCCCAAAAGGACAGCCATGGGGAACCATAACAGCAACCAGTCCTCTACCATGCACATCAAAGGTGGTGACTTCATACCAATCTCCGAATCCTGCCACAGACTACGCCAAATGTAAAGCCAGTAGCCACAGCCACCATCACAGCCGCCTGACCCATGCAGGTTCACATTAGATTCGAACAGATGGTAATGAAACAATGGAGCCAAGAACTGGTGGGTCATCAGCTTTAATCCTAGCTTGCACCCAGTGGGCAAGTAAAAACACACACTGGGCTCCAAAACCCACTCATTCAGTGCCCACAAAGCTACTGACTTATCCAAGTTTCCTAGAATCAAAGGTTTCTAGCTCACCAGCCTTATTCACCTCTGTTCCCATCACCTTCCTTCTCTCGGCACAAACTGGCTTCTCCTTCAGCCCTCCACCATCTTGGCTGCTTCTGCTGGCCTCTTCCACGAGGCCTCTCTCTGCTCTCCTCCAGCATGAGCTTCTCCTAGAATGTAATCACTCTTCCCCGGAACAACATGATCTCTCTTCCTTTTAAAACCTTTTGGCGTGAAAGCCCTCCCCCAACACATATTAACATAATCGCGCCCATCCCAAGCAAGAAGAGCAACTAATATTATCACCTGGGCGACAGGCTTCCATGTGGGCAGCGCCATCTTTAACAAAATGAGCATAATATATTTTATCTGCCCAATAGTCACCCTCTACAGGTGGGGAATGGGCCCCACAGGTTAGGAGTGGTGACTCGTCACCCTCCACAGGTGTGTGGGAGGTTGTGTAAAGTGGGTGAATATGGAATGAACAAGATGGACACCAGGAGGAGTTTCGACTTCTTCCCACAGGGCTGAAGCAAGTGTTGGGTCCTGAACCATGGTTCCATAAGGCGTCTTGTATGGCTAAGAGGCAGAATTGCATGCTGACAGTTTATATCAGCCTGCCATAAGCCAAAAGGACCTGAGATCTCAGTGAGGGGAGCAACTGGTGATGGACTGAAATGAGTAACATCCCCTCCAAGTTTCCCTTAACCTTCCCCAATCCTTCTTGAGGCTGACTGGTGTTTGTTTTGAGAGGCATGGGAGTTTTCACAGGGAAAACCTACTCCCCTGGCCATGATGATTAAGAACTTTAAGGGTTCTCAGGGGATTATGGAGTTACTATGTCCCCAGGGAAATTGATGACCTTGTGTGAACTAGAATGGCCTGTTTTGGGCTTGGGGTGGCCAGCAGAAGGAAGCTTGGACAGGTCCATTATGTGGAAGGTGTGGCAACTAGTCACTAGAAATCAGGCTACCCTGACCAGTTTTCCTACATAAACACCTGGCTCACACTGGTATTGCACCCTCCCCCTTGGCTTAGAGGTCTGGCTTCCACTGTCTTTGTAGCAAAGGCTGGGAAGCATTCCCCCAATACTGAAGAGCCACTGCCGCCACGGGTATCAGAAATTTTAACCCCTAATGAGCCAGAAGAAGCAGAAACTTTGGCTCCCCCACCATGTATAAGCAAAGCTTTATCCTTTTACACCTGGCTCCCCGTCCACCCCAGAGAATGCTACTGGCTCAGGCTCATCATCGCCAGGTCTATCAAGCCCCAGCATAAGCTCGCCAGAGTGGGAGGTGCCTCTCACTGCTATAGTAGAACTAAGTCCAGGCTCTCCTCCAAGGCCTCTGGAAGGGAAGCCAAAAGGATACTAATTTCAACAAAGTGGCAGAGGTGTTGCAAAAGAAGGATGAAAGTCCAGGTGACTTTTATGAAAGGTTATGTGAGGCCTATAGGATCTATACTCCTTTTGATCCAGAAAGTCCAGAAAACCAGAGAATAGATCATATAGCCTTTGTCAGCGAGAGTGCAAGAGATATAAAAAGGAAGCTCCAGAAATTAGAAGGCTTCACAATGATGAACATTTCCTATCTCCTGAAAGTAGCCAATGAGGTCTATGTCATCAGAGAGCTTGCAAGCAGGTAGGAGGCTGAGCTCCAAATGAAGAAGAAAGCTGAGCTCATAGCTGCTGCCCTTCAGCACAAGGGCAAAGGATAGCCTCTGCCATTTGAAAATGGGAAAAAGGCAGGCAAGAGAAAAAAAGGACAGTCAGGTAGGGCCCCCTTGCAGTGTGATCAGTGTGCCATCTGCTGGGAAACCGGTCATTGGAAAAATCACTGTCCCAGATGGGACAAGAGGAAGGTGTGCTTGCCAGCTGCCTCCAAAGGGAAAGACACACTGTTCAATGTAGCTGGGGAATCCTTCTTGGACTGAGGGTGACTGGACTCAGGGGCTCCGGATGAATCAATGGTCTGTATGATGGTAGTAATGGGCCAACAGATGGACTTCCTGATTGATACAGGGGCTGAACACTTGGTGGTGACTCAACCAGTAATGCCACTCTCATTGTAGGAGCTACAGGAAAATAGGCAGACCAGGCATTCTGTCTGCCCTGTCAGTGTATAATATGAGGTTATGAGGTTATGCATCAGTTTTGTACATGCCTAACTGTCCAGAGCTCCTGCTGGGGCAGGATCTGCTAAGCAAACAGAGGGTTACTATATCTTTTGCTGACAATGGTTGGCTAGATTTGCAGGTGTCAAAGCCTAGGCTTGATTTAACTCTAACTGTCCCCAGAGAGGAGGAATGGAGAATTTTGCTACTGAGCCTGGGAAGCCACCCAGTCAGAGGCTCACCCAGAAATGGCTTGGAGTATGGGCTGAGGATAATCCTTCCTGGCTGGCAATAAATCAAGTGCCAGTGCAGATAGAGGTAAAGCCTGGAGCACGGCCTGTTAGCCAGAAATAATACCGGATACCTAGAGAAGCCTTGGAAGGAATCCAGGTGCATTTACAGAGACTCAAGGAACATGTCATTATTATCCCGTGCCATTTACCCTGGAATACTCCTTTACTCCCTGTCAGAAAACCAGGAACCAATGATTATCGGCTAGTATAGAACTTGACAGTAGCAAATGAGGCAGTAGTGACTTTGCACCAAATAATATCAAACCCCTACACTCTCCTAAGCCTCCTCCCTGCCCAAGTCTCCTGGTTCACTTGCTTGGATTTGAAAGATGCCTTTTTTAGTATAAGACTGGCCCCTGGAAGCCAGGAGCTGTTTGCCTTCCAATGGGAGGACCCGGCTACAGATGCAATGGTGCAGTACACCTGGACTAGGCTCCTGCAAGGGTTCAAGAACTTCCCTACTAGCTCCGGGGAGGCCCTTGCTTGAGACCTCCAGTGGCTTCTTGCATAAGACATTGGATGTGTCCTCTTCCAGTACTTGGATGACATGTTGTTAGGTCACCAGACTCTCCAAGGAAGTTCTTGAGGAACAGATGAGCTTCTACGCCAGTGATGGGCAATCTTTTGAGCTTGGTGTGTCAAAATTTGCCAAAAAACCAAGCATAACTCAGGTGGTATGTCACGTGGAGAAAAAAACCCATAATTTTGCAATATTTATAGTTTAAATAACAAAAATGTATAATTGTAATATATAACTGTATTTAATAAGCCAAAAACTAATTATTTAACTTACCTGCTTAGTGACTTTTATGTTCATCTGTCAGTCGGTTTCTTTTGTTGGTCTTGATATTATTTAACTTGTGTGGGGTGCCATGAACTAAGATAATTGAGGGGGAGGGGGAATTCTTTAACTAACCTGCCTATTAGTGACTTTTTTGTTGCTGAATTTCATTGGCTAAATCTTTAATTGAAGGTTGGTATTTTGTACACTTCAAGCCTAAGCAAGCGCTATTAACTTCATCTGTCAATCTGTTTCTTTTGTTGGTTTTGATATTATTTAATGCTGAGAATAAGGTCTCACAAAAGTATGAAGAGGGAAAAATTGTGAGTGAAGCCATTGCTATATTTTTCAGGGTGCTAAAAGTGTCTGGTAATCAGTTCCAGGCACTCCAAATTTTCTGTTCATAGTGGCACTCCTCTTGATTCTCCAAGCGGTACCTTTCTAGATTCTCAAGCTTTGACCTCAAGTCGACAAACACCTGAGCCCAGATGCTGTCTTGAAATTCTGCAAGTTGCATCTTATGTAAATTAAGATGGCTGCCGCTATTTCTAATGGTGGGAAATGGCACCCATAGCACAGGCCCTCGCCTCTCCCAGCCTCCCCCTCACTCATCTCAGTAATGGTGGTCAATTAGAAATCCACAACACCCCAGAACAGTAGATTGGATGAGGGTTGCTGTGATTATGTGGTTGCTGGTAATGGCGATCACTGGGCCCCCAGAGATGTGTCCCCCATGGTATTTCGCTGCTCCCTGCTCCACCGGCTGGAAGTGAGGTCAAGGATCCCCTAATGGCCTAACCGGAAGTCCCAGAACTAGACGCTTTGTGCCGGAGTGTCTGCACCACAGCAAATGTTTTATCCTCAGCTACTGCACCTGGCCGTGCAGAAGCCAAGGATGAAACGTGCTTCTAGGTATGCAGCCCCATACTTTTCTGGTATGCGGCCGCATGCTGCCACGTGTCATCGAAAATAGCTATGTGTGTCAGTGCTGACATGCGTGTTATAGGTTCACCATCACAGTCTATGCCATCTAGAGAAGAATGGATACAAGATCTCAAAGAAGAAAACCCAGACTGCCAAAGGCAAGTAAAATACTTGGGATTTATTTTCCAGAAGGGGGAGAGAAGACTAGGAGTAGAACGGAAACAAGTTATTCAGAACATCTTGGTCCCCATGATGAGGAGACAAGTTAGAGCAGTGGTCCCCAACCTTTTTTGGGCCACGGACCGGTTTAATGTCAGAAAATATTTTCACGCACCGGCCTTTAGGGTAGGACTGATAAATGTATCACGTGACCGAGACAAGTATCAAGAGTGAGTCTTAGACGGATGTAACAGAGGGAATCCGATCATTTTTAAAAAATAAAACATCATGGCCAACAGATATATGAAAAGATGCTCAGCTTCATTAGTTATTAGAGAAATGCAAATCAAAACTACAATGAGATACCACCTCACCCCTGTTAGATTAGCTATTATCAACAAGACGGGTAATAGCAAATGTTGGAGAGGCTGCGGAGAAAAGGGAACTCTCATCCACTGTTGGTGGGACTGTAAAGTAGTACAACCATTATGGAGGAAAGTATGGTGGTTCCTCAAAAAACTGAAAATAGAACTACCTTATGACCCAGCAATCCCCCTACTGGGTATATACCCCAAAACTTCAGAAACATTGATACGTAAAGACACATGTAGCCCCATGTTCATTGCAGCACTGTTCACAGTGGCCAAGACATGGAAACAACCAAAAAGTCCTTCAATAGAAGACTGGATAAAGAAGATGTGGCACATATACACTATGGAATACTACTCAGCCATAAGAAATGATGACATCGGATCATTTACAGCAAGATGGTGGGATCTTGATAACATTATACGGAGTGAAATAAGTAAATCAGAAAAAAACAAGAACTACATGATTCCATACATTGGTGGAACATAAAAATGAAACTAAGAGACATGGACAAAAGTGTGGTGGTTACCAGGGGTGGGGGGAGGGAGGACGCATGAGGGAAGGAGGGAGAGAGTTAGGGGGAGGGGGAGGGGCACAGAGAAAACTAAATAGAGGGTGACGGAGGACAATCTGACTCTGGGCAAGGGGTATGCAACATAATTTAATGACAAGATAACCTAGACATGTTTTCTTTGAATATATGTACCCTGATTTATTAATGTCATCCCATTAACATTAATAAAAATTTATTTAAAAAAAATAAAATAAAACATCATTCAGACTTAAATATAAATAAAACAGAAATAGTGTAAGTTACTTATTCTTTCTCTGAGGACCAGTACCAAATGGCCCACGGACCAGTGCCGTTCCGCGGCCCGGGGTTTGGGGACCACTGAATTAGAGAGTTCCTGAGTGCAGTAGAATTTTGTCGTTTGTGAATCTGAACTTTGCAGTACTAGCCAAATCCCTCTATAAAGTCACAAAGGGGGGAGAAAAAGAGCTCATGGACTGGGGCCAGAACATGACTGTGCTTTTCAGGCTCTTAAAAAGGAATTACAAGTTGCCTTAGCACTAGGTCTTCTTAACCTAGCATAACCTTTTGTGTTGTACATCTCAGAGAGGAGCAAGACAGTAGTGGGTATTAACCCAGGACTTGAGGTCATGGCCTAGACCAGTAGCCTACCTCTCCAAACAATTAGGTAGATTTGCTAAAGGCTGGCCACCATGCCTAAGAGCCTTAGCAGCCACAGCAATATTAGTACAAGAGGCAGACTTTGGGACAAAACTTGAAGGTGCAGGTACCTCATGAATGCAAAATGGCATCATTGGCTCACCAATGCCTGTCTCACCAAATACCAGAGTTTACTCTGTGAAAACCCAAGGCTAGCAATAGAGGTGTGTACCACTTTAAATCTAGCAACACTCCTCCCAGTGGAGGAGGAAAGCATCAGCACAACTGCTTAGAAGTGCTTGACTCCATGTACTCCAGCCAGCAAAACCTGTTAGATCAGGGTCCCCAAACTGAGGCCATTTATCCGGCCCCCACCGCACTTCTGGAAGGGGCACCTCTTTCATTGGTGGTCAGTGAGAGGAGCAGAGTTCCCATTGAAATACTAGTCAGTTTGTTGATTTACATTTACTTGTTCTTTATTTTAAATATTGTATTTGTTCCTGTTTTGTTTTTTTACTTTACAATAAGATATGTGCAGTGTGCTTAAGGATTTTATTCATAGTTTTTTTATAGTCTCGCCCTCCAACGGTCTGAGGGACACTGAACTGGCCCCCTGTGTAAAAAGTTTGGGGACCCCTGTGTTAGATCAACCTATAAGACACCCAGATTGGTAGCTGTATGTAGATAGAAGCAGCTCTGTCAACTCATGAGGGGAAAGGCAAGCAGGGTATGCAGTAGTGACTCTAAAAGTGACTGTGGAGGCGTGGCCTCTGCCCCAAGGCACTTCTGCTCAGCGGCAGAACTGATAGTTCTGACTCAGGTGGAGAGCTCAATGAAGGAAAAAGAGTAAAAATTTTTACTGATTTCTGCTTTGCCGTTCTCACTCTGCAAGTCCATGGAGCCATATATAAGGAAAGAGGGCTCCTTCCTGGCAGCTGGGGCAAGGACCTCAAATATCCAGGAGAAATTCTCCAGCTGCTGGAAGCAGTCTGGAAGCCAAAACAAATAGCAGTGATCCACTGCCGAGGACACCAGAAGGGAGGAATGGTAGAAGCCCAGGGGAATGCCAGAGAAGATGCAGAGGCAAAGAAAGCTTCTACCCTGCCCTACCACAAGGCTACTATAACCCCTCTCATCCCGTGGGCTCCGGATCTTGCACCCAAACATTCTGAGGAAGAGAAAAAGTGGATAGAAAAGAAGGGTAAAAGAACTAAAGGATGGCTGGATGCAACTGCCAGATGGTAGAGTTGTCGTCCCCCACCTGTTGGGACTGGCAGTGGTCCGGGCTTTACACACTGCCACCCATATGGGACAAGAAAAGACAGAAAAATTTCTAGGAAGGTATTTTTACATTCCTCTACTAGCAACTTTAGCTAAAGGAGTCAGCTTGCGCTGCCCAACCTGCTGCCAGAACAATGCCAAACAAGGCCCCTCGATGCCTCCAGGTGTCCAGACCTTTGAGACAACCCCTTTGAGGACGTACAAGTAGACTTCACTGAAATGCCCCGAAGCCAAGGCTGCTGGAACTTGTTAGTGCTAGTGTGCACCTACTCAGGATGGGTAGAAGACTATCCCACCCGGACTGAAAAGGCCAGAGAAATAACAAAGGCACTGCTCAGAGAAGTCATTCCAAGGTTTGGACTGCCACTTCAAATAGGCTCTGACAACAGCCCTGTTTTTGTGGCTAAGATGCTACAAGAACCAGCACAAGCCTTAGGCATCTCCTGGGAGCTTCATGTGGCATACAGACCACAGAGTTCTGGGAAAGTGGAAAGCATGAATAGGACTCTTGATAGTTTTCAGTGTTTTTTCTGAAGAAACTGTTCCGTGTGTAGCTATAGATTCAGTGTCTATAGGAGAAGGTGAATTCAGGATCTTCCTATGTCGTCTCATTGAACCAAAAAAAGGTTTCTTTTTGATTTTACATGAAGGATAAGTTGGAGGAAGGTGCCAAAGACATCCTTTAAGGCTTCAATCCTAAGAAACTAAGAACAGAATGGTGCCAATCAGAGAAATGAGAGGCCAAGGGAAAGTATGTTGACCTAGGAAAAGGATGAGTTTGGTTTTCAAACAAGTTGAATTTCAGGTGACAACATTTATCCAAGTGACATATGGCTCTCAGGCAAGCAGAAATGTGAGTCTGCAGCTTAGAGACATCAGAGGCAGACGGGTTTGGGACTCTGCCATCAAAGCAGCCATCAAAGCAGATGAAACTGCTGAGGGGGACCACAGAGCAGAGCCAGGTGAGAACAACTGAGCCTGAGCATTGGTCACACTACGGGACTGAAGGAGAAACTAGGTCACAAAAGAAAAGAGAAGAAAAAAAAAGAGTAGAAGGAGAAACAAGGCAGAATAGTTGTAAGTTGTGAGAGGACACAGTTTTAATGTGAGAGTAAACGACTAAGACAGGTGCTTCAGAAGGCCATCAGAAGGAGCACTGAGGCCCTGGCCAGTTCGTTCAGTGGTAAATCATCAGCCCAGCATGTGGAAGTCCCGGGTTTGATTCCCAGTCAGGACACACAGGAGAAGTGACTATCTGCTTCCCCCCCATCTCTCTTTCCCTCCCACAGCCATGGCTCAAATGGTTGGCCCCAGTCACTAAGGATGGCTCCGTGGCCTCACCTCAAGTGCTAAAATAGCTTGGTTGCAGAGCAACGGAGCAGTGGCCCGTACAGGCATATCATCTCCTAGTAGGAGCTTGCCAGGTGCATCCCGGTAGGGGCTCATGTGGGAGTCTGTCTCTGCCTCCCTTCCTCTAACTAAATTTAAAAAATTTAAAAAGGAACACTGAGAGAAGTTGACATGTGGCTAAAATAAGCAGAATGTCTTGGTCCAAAAGGACTTCCCAAAATCACATTGTTCAAGCCCTCATTTTATAGATGAGGCTAATGGGTCTCAAAGAAGCTAATTACCTTCCAAGGATAGCACATATACAGAGGTACATTGACGGAATATTATCTCTTCCTCCTAGTTTGGCCTCCTAGTTTCCGCCAAACCAAACCCAGTCATCCTGTCACTTTTCTAACTGTGACATGTAACGGAATATACTTTTCACCATATTTTTTTTAAATGAATTTTTATTAATGGTAATGGGATGACATTAATAAATCAGGGTACATATATTCAAAGAAAACATGTCTAGGTTATTTTGTCATTAGATTATGTTGCATACCCCTCGCCCAAAGTCAGATTGTCCTTCGCCATCCTCTATCTAGTTCTCTGTGCCCCTCCCCCTCCCCCTAACTCTCCCCCTGTCCTCCTCCCCCAACCCCTGGTAACCACCACACTCTTGTCCATGTCTCTTAGTCTCATTTTTATGTTCCACCAATGTATGGAATCATGTAGTTCTTGTTTTTTTCTGATTTACTTATTTGACTCCTTATAATGTTATCAAGATCCCACCATTTTGCTGTAAATGATCTGATGTCATCATTTCTTATGGCTGAGTAGTATTCCATAGTGTATGTGTGCCACATCTTCTTTATCCAGTCTTCTATTGAAGGGCTTTTTAGTTGTTTCCATGTCTTGGCCACTGTGAACAGTGCTGCAATGAACATGGGGCTACATGTGTCTTCACGTATCAATGTTTCTGAGGTTTTGGGGTATATACCCAGTAGAGGGATTGCTGGGTCATAAGGTAGTTCTATTTGCAGTTTTCTGAGGAACCACCATACTTTCCTCCATAATGGTTGTACTACTTTACAGTCCCACCAACAGTGGATGAGAGTTCCTTTTTCTCCACAGCCTCTCCAACATTTGCTATTACCCGTCTTGTTGATAATAGCTAATCTAACAGGGGTGAGGTGGTATCTCATTGTAGTTTTGATTTGCATTTCCCTAATAACTAATGAAGCTGAGCATCTTTTCATATATCTGTTGGCCATTTGTATCTCTTCCTGGGAGAAGTGTCTATTCATGTCTTCTTCCCATTTTTTTATTGGATTGTTTGTTTGTTTGTTGTTGAGTTTTATGAATTCTTTGTAAATTTTGGATATTAGGCCCTTATCTGAGCTGTTGTTTGAAAATATCATTTCCCATTTAGTTGGCTGTCTGTTTATTTTGATATCAGTTTCTCTTGCTGAGCAAAAACTTTTTATTCTGATGTAGTCCCATTCATTTATCTTTGCCTTCACTTCTCTTGCCATTGGAGTCAAGTTCATAAAATGTTCTTTAAAACCCAGGTCCATGATTTTAGTACCTATGTCTTCTTCTATGTACTTTATTGTTTCAGGTCTTATATTTAGGTCTTTGATCCATTTTGAATTAATTTTAGTACACGGGGACAGGCTGTAGTCGAGTTTCATTCTTTTGCATGTGGCTTTCCAGTTTTCCCAACACCATTTGTTGAAGAGGCTTTCTTTTCTCCATTGTGTGTTGTTGGCCCATTTATCAAAGATTATTTGACCATATATATGTGGTTTTATTTCTGGGCTTTCTATTCTGTTCCATTGGTCTGAGTGTCTATTTTTCTGCCAATACCATGCTGTTTTGATTATCGTGGCCCTATAATATAGTTTAAAGTCAGGTATTGTAATGCCCCCAGCTTCATTCTTTTTCCTTAGGATTGTTTTGGCTATTCGGGGGTTTTTTTTGTTGTTTTTTTTGTTTGTTTGTTTGTTTTTCATTTTTCTGAAGCTGGAAACAGGGAGAGACAGTCAGACAGACTCCCGCATGTGCCCGACCGGGATCCACCCGGCACGCCCACCATGGGGCGACGCTCTGCCCACCAGGGGGCGATGCTCTGCCCATCCTGGGCGTCGCCATATTGCGACCAGAGCCACTCTAGCGCCTGAGGCAGAGGCCACAGAGCCATCCCCAGCGCCCGGGCCATCTTTGCTCCAATGGAGCCTCGGCTGCGGGAGGGGAAGAGAGAGACAGAGAGGAAGGCGCGGCGGAGGGGTGGAGAAGCAAATGGGCGCTTCTCCTATGTGCCCTGGCCGGGAATCGAACCCGGGTCCTCCGCACGCTAGGCCGACGCTCTACCGCTGAGCCAACCGGCCAGGGCCTATTCGGGGTTTTTTATAGTTCCATATAAATCTGATGATTTTTTGTTCCATTTCTTTAAAAAATCTCATAGGGATTTTGATGGGAATTGCATTAAATTTGTATATTGCTTTGGGTAATATGGCCATTTTGATTATATTTATTCTTCCTATCCAAGAACAAGGAATATTTTTCCATCTCATTGTATCTTTTTCGATTTCCCTTAACAATGCTTTGTAATTTCCATTAATAGGTCCTTTGCATTCTTTGTTATGTTTATTCCTAGGTATTTTATTTTTTTTGTTGCAATCGTGAAGGGGATTATTTTTTTGAGTTCGTTTTCTAATATTTCATTGTTGGCATAGAGAAAGGATATGGACTTCTGTATGTTAATTTTTTATCCTGCGACCTTACTGTATTGGTTTATTGTTTCTAATAATCTTTTTGTGGAGTCCTTCGGGTTTTCGATGTATAGGATCATATCATCAGCAAAAAGTGATACCTTTACTTCTTATTTTCCGATATGGATGCCTTTTATTTCTTTGTCTTGTCTGATTGCTCTGGCCAGAACTTCTAGCACCACGTTAAATAAGAGTGGAGAGAGTGGACAACCCTGTCTTGTTCCTGATTTAAGGTAGAAAGTCCTCAGTTTTATGCCGTTTAAAATGATGTTGGCTGATGGTTTATCATATATGGCCTTTATCATATTGAGATATTTTCCTTCTATACCCATTTTGTTGGGAGTTTTAAACATAAAATTGTGTTGTATTTTATCAAAAGCCTTTTCTGCATCTATTGATAAGATCATGTGGTTTTTGTTCTTTGTTTTGTTGATATGGTGTATTACGTTAACCGTTTTGCGTATGTTGAACCATCCTTGAGATTCTGGGATGAATCCCACTTGATCATGTTGTATTATTTTTTTAATATGTTGTTGTATTCGGTTTGCCAGTATTTTGTTTAGAATTTTAGCATCTCTATTCATTAGAGATATTGGTCTGTAGTTTTCTTTCTTTGTGCCATCCTTGCCAGGTTTTGGTATGAGGGTTATGTTGGCCTCATAAAATGTGTTTGGAAGTATTGCTTCTTCTTCAATTTTTTGGAAGACTTTGAGTAGAATAGGAACCAAGTCTTCTTTGAATGTTTGATAGAATTCACTAGTATAACCGTCTGGACCTGGACTTTTATTTTTGGGGAGGTTTTTAATAGTTTTTTCTATTTCCTCCCTGCTGATTGGTCTGTTTAGGTTTTCTGCTTCTTCATGACTCAGTCTAGGAAGGTTGTATTGTTCTAGGAATTTATCCATTTCTTCTAGATTGTTGTATTTGGTGGCATATAATTTTTCATAGTATTCTACAATAATTCTTTGTATATCTATGATGTCTGTGGTGATCTCTCCTCTTTCATTTTGGATTTTATTTATTTGAGTCCTGTGCCTTTTTTCCTTGGTGAGTCTTGCCAAGGGTTTGTCAATTTTGTTGATCTTTTCAAAGAACCAGCTCCTTGTTTTATTGATTTTTTCTATAGTTTTTCTGTTCTCTATTTCATTTATTTCTGCTCTGATTTTTATTATCTCCTTTCTTCGGCTGGTTTTGGGTTGTCTTTGTTCTTCTTTTTCTAGTTCCTTAAGGTGTGAAGTTAAGTGGTTTACTTCGGCTCTCTCTTGTTTGTTCATATAGGCCTGAAGTGATATGAACTTTCCTCTTATTACTGCTTTTGCTGCATCCCAGAGATTCTGATATGTCGTATTTTCATTTTCATTTGTCTGTATAAATCTTTTGATCTCTGCACTTATTTCTTCTTTGACCCATTCATTTTTTAGAAGTATGTTGTTTAGTTTCCACATTTTTGTGGGTTTTTCCCCCTCTTTTTTGCAGTTGAATTCTAGTTTCAAGGCTTTATGATCAGAAAATATGCTTGGTACAATTTCAATTTTTCTAAATTTGCTGATATTGTCTTTGTGGCCCAACATATGGTCAATTCTTGAGAATGTTCCATGTACACTAGAGAAAAATGTATACTCTGTCGCTTTGGGATGAAGTGTCCTGTAGATGTCTATCATATCCAGGTGCTCTAGTATTTCGTTTAAGGCCACTATCTCTTTATTGATTCTCTGTTTGGATGACCGATCTAGAGCCGTCAGCGGAGTATTGAGGTCTCTAAGTATGATTGTATTTTTGCTAGTTTTTGTTTTAAGGTCAATAAGTAGCTGTCTTATATATTTTGGTGCTCCTTGGTTTGGTGCATATATATTAAGGATTGTTATGTCTTCTTGATTCAGTGTCCCCTTAATCATTATGAAATGACCATTTTTGTCTCTGAGTACTTTTTCTGTCTTGTAGTCAGCATTATCAGATATGAGTATTGCTACACCTGCTTTTTTTTGGGAGTTGTTTGCTTGGAGTATTGTTTTCCAGCCTTTCACTTTGAATTTGTTTTATCCTTGTTGCTTAGATGTGTTTCTTGTAGGCAGCATATAGTTGGATTTTCTTTTTTAATCCATTCTGCTACTCTGTGTCTTTTTATTGGTAAGTTTAATCCACTTACATTTAGTGTAATTATTGACACTTGTGGGTTCCCTACTGCCATTTTATAAATTGCTTTCTGTTAGTTTTGTATCTAGTTTGATTCTTCTCTTTTGTTTTTCTATCATTTGTTTTTGTTTGTTTGTGTTCCATACTTCTTTCCTCTGTTGCTACCTTTTTTAAGTCAAGTGTTTTTGTGGTGGTTTTTTCTAGGGTGGTTACCATTAAGTAATGAAAAGAGTACCTACCATATTCATTGTAGTACCCTATCTTATGAGTATTTCTGCACTTCATCGTCCTTTGCTACTGTTAATCTCCATCCTCTCCCCCCTTTTTTTCCTTTGTTGTCACAGTTTAAGTTTGGTTTTATTGTGTTCTTGGTGGAGCTGTTACTTGTGGTGTTGTTTTCTTTTGTTCTTTGAATCTGGTTGGAAAACCCCCTTTAGTATTTCCTGGAGTGGGGGCTTTCTGCTGATAAATTCTCTCATCTTTTCTGAATTTGTGAATGTTTTTATATCTCCTTCATACTTGAAGGATAGCTTTGATGGGTATAGTATTCGTGGCTGAAAGTTCCTCTCTTTCAGGGCTTTAAATATTGGGGTCCACTCTCTTCTAGCTTGTAGAGTTTCTGCTGAGAAATCTGATGATAATCTAATAGGCCTTCCTTTATATGTTGTACTCTTCTTTTCCCTGGCTGCCTTGAGAATTTTTTCTTTGTCATTGGTTTGTGTCATCTTTATTATGATGTGCCTTGGAGTGGGTTTGTTGGGGTTAAGAAAACTCGGTGTTCTGTTTGCTTCTTGAATTTGAGGCTTTAGTTCTTTCCACAGACTTGGGAAGTTCTCGTCTATTATTTGTTTGAGTATATTCTCCATTCCATTTTCTTTCTCTTCTCCCTCTGATATACCTATTATTCTTATGTTATTCTTTCTGATGGAGTCAGACAATTCCTGTAGGGCTTTCTCGTTTTTTATTATTTTTGAGTCTCTTTCTTCTTCTCTCTGTTGTGCCTCAAGTTGTTTGTCTTCTATTTCACTAATCCTATCTTCAATCTGGGCTGTTCTGTTAGCTAAGCTTGTTACCTCGTTTTTCAGCTCATGAATTGAGTTTTTCATTTCTGTTTGATTTGTTTTTATAGTTTCAATTTCCTTGGTAATATATTCTTTGTGTTCATTGAGTTGTTTTCTGATCTCCCTATATTGACTTTCTGTGTTTTCTTGTATATCTCTGAGTATTTTTAAGATTTCTGTTTTAAATTCTCTGTCATTTAGCTCCAAGGCTTCCAATATTTTAAGTCTTTTCTCCATAGATTTTTCCACATCTATTTGTGTTACCTCTCTTTCTTTTGTATCCATAATATTCGATTTCCTCTTTCTTATTGGCATCTGAGGGTGGTCTTGTTGATAGCACTAATTAGAATTAATAAAGAGTAAAAAGTAAAAAAAAAAAAAAAGGTAAAACACCCCACAAAAAAAAAAAACAGTAATAATTTATTATTTCCCCCTTTTTTTCTTTCTTCTCTTTCCCTCCTCTCCCCTCCTCAGGGAAATATCGTGCCTATAATGGAGGGCCTGATTTGGGGTGAAGAGTTCAAGGGGCAAAAAAAGGGGAGTAGGGACCTACTAAATGCAAAAAAAAAAAAAAAAAAAGGAAGAAAATCTTAGACAAGCATAAGATGATTTGCTTGTGAGTGATGGTCAACTAAGAGATATAATGAGAGGGATAAGAGGGAACCAGAAAAAAGGACAAAAAAAGGAATAATAAAGAAGAAAAAATAAAAATGATAAGTAAAAATCTGTTGTATTAAGTGGAGCGAAGACTAAATACAATGGAGACCTTGGGTTGGGAGGACCCAAAATGCCACAAAAATAAACAAACAAGAAAAAAACAAAAACAAAAGCAAAAAAGAAAAATAAAGCCAAAAAAAGCCTTGAGTCCCAAATTAACTAATTTGTTCGTGATTAAGGATTAAATGGGATGAAAGTAAAACGAGAAAAGAAAAAACGAATAGAAAGGAAAAAATAAGAAAAAGAGAAAAACGAAGGAAGAAATAAAAAAGGAAGAGAAAAAAACAAGATAAAGCAAAACAAAATAAAACAAAAGAGGAGAGAGTGAGAGTTAAGTGTTTTGGAGTATAACCTTAAAGGAGGGTGAGGATGAAGAAGAGAAATAAAATGTAACACTTATGGGTAGTGTAGTTCAAGTAAAGGGAAGCATAAGATGGGCAGAGAATAGAAGGACCGAGGTGGAGGAAATAAAGGCAATAAGATAGAAGAAACAAACAACAACAACAAAAAAAAAAAAAATTAGTGGAACAAGTTGTAAAGTCTGTGGATTTTTCTTGATTTTGAGAGGTTAACTTCTTCCTTTTTCTTTTCTCTCCCTCTTCCTGGTCGGTGACTCTACCCCAGGCTCTGCCCCTGTGTCTCACTTAGGTAGGGATTTGCAGTTGATGGGATTCTATGGCAATGTCATATAATTGGCTTTAGTCTTGCTGGTAGTCAAGGCTTGTTGGCGTTTGCAGGGTCCAACGATGAGAGAGTTTGCTTTCCTGGATTCTCTCTCCTAGTCCCCCCTTCCTGAATTAGCAGCCTGGTGATCCAGCTATAAGGCTGCAACTGCTTCTGCCTGGGGAGTAAGAGGCTCAAAGAGCTGGGAAATCCCCACTCTATCCCCACTCAGTGCAAGGCTTTGGGAAAGGCTCTGGCAGTCCGGGCCTCCAGTGTAATCAGGCGGGGGTGGGAGTCAATTGTTGTCAAGGTGACTGTTCAGCGCCTAGCATTCAGTTGGACCTCTCAACCCAGGCTTTCCACACTTTTTAGCCTGTTTCGGCTGGGAAGAAGAGGCACTAGTCTCTGCTTGCGACTAGTGTAGTATAGATCTTATTATCTGCCAAGTCCTTCTTGTTAGCGTTTATCCCTGAATATGGAGGCTCTATCAATCAGAAGTTGCCCCCGCCCCTTTAGCGAGAGGCACTAAAAAATATCACGCCTCTTGTCTTGGGTCGCTGAACTGAGAGAGATCTTATCAATTAGAACCGAGGGTGCGCAGATTTCACGGGTTAAGCTAATTTCATTGATTGGGTCGCAGCTGTGCTCCCGAAGGTATTTCAGGCTGCCTGCGTGCGCCCCTCCCCCAACGCTTGATTGTTAGCTTGAATGGCTGGGTGAGGTGCCCCGCCCACGGAGAGAATCTCCCAAGTAGGGAATACCGCCCTGGGGCCTCTCCCGCTCCCCCCGCTGCTGGCGGCTGGGGCGCACCGGGTGCAGGATGATGGGGCACCCTGGGTGTGCGGGCCAGCAGGGCGCTCTGGGCGCGTGGAATGCCCAGGGTACACGCGCGAATGGGGTGCTCCGGGCACCGGTGGCTGGCGACTCTCACTCGCAGTGCGCGGGCCGCTGGGAATGTTAGCGGTGCTCGCTCTGCAACCAGACCGGGCGCGCCAGCGGCTGCTCGCCGCTCCGGAGTGTGGGTGGTGCTTGCTCTGCAACCGAACCGGGCGCGCGCCTGCGGCTGCTCGCGGTGGCTGCTCGCGGCTGCTGCTCGCGGCTCCTGAGTGTGGGCTGACTCACCACAGGCGCACTTCCTCGCGGCTTGAATGAACGTCCCTGCGGTAGCTTCCTCCACACCCTCGTCTCTCAGATTCAAATGATAACAGTCCTTTCGCTTTCAGTTTGTGTGGAACTCCGGAATGCTCCGAGGATAAATTTTCCTGTTTCTAGTTGATAAATTTGTTGTGATTTTGGGGAGATCTGTCGGACGCGCTGCTCACGGCGCCATTTCCGTGACGTCACTCCATTACTCTCCGGGACAAGGTGACCCGGTAATGCGTTCAGGCGACGGTCCGCCCGTCTCCCGCGCGAGCGAGCGTGTGGACTTTTCACCATATCGAAGCTCTGAAAGGCAAGGGCCATATTTTTAAAAAACTAGATGACAAAGACCATGCAACAAATTTGCCTTCATAAAAAGTGGTTCATGATATTATTATATCATGTTCAAGATGATGCTGTAAATGACCAATCGGAAAGTCCAGCAATAAGATAAATGAAAGCAGAAAATACTTTTTATTTTGTAAATACACATTTGTTTCACTATAAACTAGCAGGCATTTATTTTAATAAAAGAAAGTATACAAAAGTATATATAAGAGAATAAATATCACTGACAATTCCATCACCCATACACGCAATTACTCTGAATCTTTTGGTGATTTTTCTCATTCCATGTCTATTGGTTTATACAGCTAAAGTCACACACAAGACACAATTTGTTTTTATTTCTTCCATCAATGTTATATTACAAACTTTTTCTATTTAGAAATTAAATTTAATGGGATGACATTGATCAATAAGAGTACATAGGTCCCAGGTAAACATCTCTATAGCATTTGAATTGTTGATTGAGTTGTGTGTCCTTCACTGAAAGTCAAATCATTTTCTGTCACTGTATATTTGTCCCTCTTTCCCCCCTACTTAACCTCCCTTCACTTTTATCTATGTTCATGAATGTCAGTTTTATATCCCAACTATGTGTGAAATCATACAGTTCTTAGCTTTCTCTGATTTACTTATTTCACTGAGTATAACGTTATCAAGGTACATCCATGTTGTTGTAAATGACCCGATGTCATCATTCCTTATGGCTGAGTAGTATTCCATTGTATATATTACCACATCTTCTTTATCTAGTCCTCTATTGAGGGTGACTTTGGTTGTTTCCATGTCTTAGCCACTGTGAATATTGCAGCAATGAACACAGGGGTGCATGTGTCTTTGCATACCAATGTTTTTGAGTTTGGGGGGGTAGATACCCAGTAGAGGACTTGCTGGGTCAAATGGTAGTTCTATTCTTAATTTTTTGAGGAACCATCATACTTTCTTCCATAATGGTTGTACCGGTTTACATTCCCACGAGCAGTGAATGAGGGTTCTTTTTTCTCCACAGTTCCTCCAGCACTTGTTATTACCTGTCTTGTTGATAACAGTCAATCTAACAGATGTGAGGTGATATCTTATTGTAGTTTTTATTCACATTTTTCTGATAGCTAGCAATGAGCATCTTTTCATATATCTATTTGTTGTTTGTATGTCTTCATAGGAGAAGTGTCTGTTCAGATACTCCTCCCATTTTTTAAATTAGATTGTTTGCTTGTTTGTTGCTGAGCTTTGTGAGTTCTTTATATATTTTGGATATTAACCCCTTATCAAAGCCATTGTTTATGAATATCATCTTTCATTTGGTTGGCTGTATTTTTGTTTTGCTGGTTTCTTTTTGCTGTGCAGAAGCTTTTTAGTTTGATATAATCTCATTCATTTATTTTTGTCTTTATTTCTCTTGACTTTGGGGTTAAATTTATAAAATGTTCTTTACAGCCAATGTCCATAAGTTTAGTATCTATGTTTTCTTCTATGCAATTTGTTGTTTCAGATCTTCTATTTAGGTCTTTGATCCATTTTGAATTAATGCTTGTGTATGGAGACAAGGTGTAGTCAAGCTTCATTCTTTGCATGTGGCTTTCCAATTTTCCCTGCAGCATTTATTGAAGAAACTTTCTTTTCTTCATTGTGTGTTTTTGGCTTCTTTGTGGAAGATTATTTGTCTATATATGTGTGTGTGTGTGTGTGTGTGTGTGTGTGTGTGTGTGTGTGTGTGTGGTTTTGTTTTGGGGCTCTTGATTCTGTTACATTGCTTTGTATGTCTGTTTTTCTGCCAATACCATGCTGTTTTGATTATCGTGGCTCTAACATAATTTGAAGTCAGGTAGTGTGATACGTCCAGCTTCATTCTTTTTTCTCAGGATTGCTTTGGTTATTCAGGGATTTTTATGGTTCAATACAAATCTAGTAGTTTTTTGTTCTATTTTTTAAAATGATATTAGGATTTTTTTTTTCTTTTTCTTTATTTTTCTGAAGCTGGAAACGGGGAGAGACAGTCAGACAGACTCCCGCATGCGCCCGACCAGGATCCACCCGGCACGCCCACCAGGGGTGATGCTCTGCCCACCAGGGGGCGATGCTCTGCCCCTCCGGGGCATCGCTCTGCCGCGACCAGAGCCACTCTAGCGCCTGGGGCAGCGGCCAAGGAGCCATCCCCAGTGCCCGGGCCATCTTTGCTCCAATGGAGCCTTGGCTGCGGGAGGGGAAGAGAGAGACAGAGAGGAAGGAGGGGGTGGTGGAGAAGCAAATGGGTGCTTCTCCTATGTGCTATGGCCGGGAATCGAACCCAGGTCCCCCGCACGCCAGGCCGACGCTCTACCACTGAGCCAACGGCCAGGGCCAATATTAGGATTTTTAATGGTAATTGCATTAAATTTGTATATTACTTTGGATAATATGGCCATTTTACCTATGTTGGTTCTTTCAATCCGTGGAATATTTTCCCATTTCATTGTGTCTTTTTCAATTTTTTCCAATAAGCTTTGTAGTTTGTAGTACATGGGCATTCACATCCTTTGTTAAGTTTTTTTCCTAAGTATATTTTTTTATTGTTGTTGCAATTGCAAAAGGAATTGGGTTTTTTTAGTTCGTTTTCTGAAGTTTCATTGTTGGTGTATAGGAAAGCAGTAGACTTTTGTTAATTGATTTTGTATCTTGTGACTTTACTGTATTTTTTTATTGTTTCTAATAGTTTTTTGGTGGAGTCTTTAGGGTTTTCTATATACAGTATCATGACACCAGCAAAAAGTGATACGTTCACTTCTTTTTTCCCTATATGGATATCTTCTATTTCCTTCTCTTGCTATATTGCTCTGGCTAGGACTTCTAGTACTATGTTGAATAAGAATGGAAAGACTGGACAGCCTTGTCTTTTCCCTCATTTTAGAGAAAAAGCCTTCAGTTTTTCACCATTTAGCATGATATTGACTGATGATTTGTCATATATGGCTTTTATTATGTTGAAGTACTTTTCTTCTATACCCATTTTATTGAGTGTTTTAAACATAAATGGATGTGGTATCTTACTGAATGCTTTTTCTGGATCTATTGATAGAATCATATGGTTTTTGTCCTTTGTTTTGTTGATGTGGTATATTATGTTGATTGATTTATGTATGTTGAACCATCCTTGTGCTCCTGGAATGAATCCCACTTGACCATGATGTATTACTTTTTTAATGTATTGTTGTATTTGATTCGCCAGTATTTAGTTTAAGTTTTTTACATCTGCATTCATTAGAGATATTGGTCTGTAGTTTTCTTTTTTCATGGTATCCTTGCCAGGTTTTGGTATCAAGGTTATTTTGGTCTCATAAAATGTGTTGGGGAGTATTGCTTCTCTTAAGTTTTCTGGAAGACTTTGAGAAGGATAGGTACCAAGTCTTCTTTGACTGTTTGGTAGAATTAACTAGTGTAGCCATCTGGTTTTGGACTTTTAGTTTGGGGGAGGTCTTTTGATAGTTGTTTCTATTTTTTTCCTATTTATGAGTCTATTTAGGTTTCCACTTCTTCATCACTCAGTCTAGAAACATTGTATAGTTCTAGGAATGTATCCATTTCTTCTGGATGGTTGAATTTGGTGGCATATAATATTCTATAGTATTGAAGTATGATCGTTCATATATTTATGATATCTGTGGTAATTTCTTCTATTTCATTTTAGATTTTGTTTATATGGGTCATTTTTTTTCCTTAGTGAGTCTAGCCAGACATTTGTCAATTTTATTGCTTTTTTCAAAGAACCAGCTCTTTGTTGTATTCATTTTTTCTATAGTTTTTTTGTTCTCTATTTCATTTAGTTCTGCTCTAATTTTTACTATTTTCTTTTTTCTGCTGACTTTGGGTTGCCTTTCTTCTTCTCTTTGTGTGTGTGTGTGGGGGGGGCAGACAGGAAAGGAGAGAGATCAAAAGCATCAATTCATTGTAGCACCTTAGTCATTCATTGGTTGTTTTTTTATATATGCCTAGACCAGAGGCTTCAGCCAAGCCAATGACCCCCTGCTCAAGGCAGAAACCTTAGGCTTGAAACCAGTGGCCTTTGGCCTCAGTCAGTGACATGGGGTCATTTCAAGGATCCCACACTCAAGCCAGAGATCCCAGACTCAAGCTGGTGATACCGCACTCAAGCTGGTGACCTCGGGATTTCGAACCTAGGTCCTCTGTGTCCTAGATTGATGCTCTATCCACTGTGCCACCTCTTGGTCGGGCAGCTTTGTTCTTCTTTTTATAGTTCTCTTTGATGTAATGTTAGGTTGTTTACTTAAGATCTCTTTTGTTTATTTATATAAGCCTGTAATAATATAAACTTCCCTCTTATTACTGCTTTCATTGCGTCCCGGAAGTTTTGATATGTCATGTTGTCATTTTCATTTGTCTATCTTTTGATCTCTGTTTTTATTTCTTCTTTGACCCAGTCATTTTTTAGAAGTGTGTTGTTTAATTTCCACATTTGAGGGTTTCTTTACTTCTTCATTGCAGTTGAATTCTACTTTCAAAATCTTATGGTCAGATAATATGCTTGGTATAGTTTCAATATTCTTGAATTTGTTGAGGTTAGTTTTGTGGCTTACCATATGTTCTATTCTTGAGAATGTCTCATGCACACTGGAAAAAAATGTATAATCTGATGTTCTGGGGTAAAAGGTCCTGTAAATGTCTATTATGTCCATTTGATCTAGTGTATCATTTAAGGTAAATATTTCTTTATTGGTTTTCTGTTAGGAAGATTGATATAAAGCTGTCAATAGTGTGTTGATCCAAGTATGATTATGTGTATGTCTGTTTCTTTTATTTTTTAATTTTTTGGTCTGTTAGAAGGTGTAGTGTCCCTTTTATCATTATGACATGTCGATCTTTGTCTCTTATTACTTTTGTTGTCTTGAAGTCAGCATTGTCAGATATTAGTATCTCTATACCTGCTTTTCTTTGGGTATTATTTGCTTATAGAATCATTTCCTAATCTTTTACTTTGAGTTTACTTTTGTCCTTGCAGCTTAGATGTGTCTCTTAAAGGCAGTATGTGGTTGATTTTTGCTTTTTGATTCAATCAGTTACTCTGTGCCTCTTTATTGGTGAGTTCAGTCCATTTATATTTAGGGTAACTATTGACGCTTGAAGATTTCCTACAGTCATTTTGTTTTGTTTTCTGGTAGATTCATGTCTCCTTTGGTTCTTCTCCTTTGTGTTTCTGTCAGTTTTTGTTTGCTGGTATTCCATACTTGTTTCCCCTGTTTCCTCTTTTCTTAAGCTTTGTATTTCAGTAGTGGTTTTTCATGGGTGGTTACCATTAGGTTATTAAGA
Organism: Saccopteryx leptura; assembly: GCF_036850995.1. Classification (NCBI taxonomy): domain Eukaryota; kingdom Metazoa; phylum Chordata; class Mammalia; order Chiroptera; family Emballonuridae; genus Saccopteryx; species Saccopteryx leptura. The sequence goes on from NC_089507.1 coordinate 126,118,155, forward strand.
GACAATTTATCATATATACAAGAGTCCTTTGTCTTATGAGTGCTTCTGCACTCCATCCTTCTTTGCTACTTCAGATTTTTATCCTCTCCCCTTTTATGTTATTGTTGTCACAGATTATCCTTGTTAATATTGTAAACTAGTTGAAGTTTTTACTTATAGTTTTCTTTTTTGTATCTAGTAGAATAACCCCCTTGAGTATTTCCTTCAGTGACAGTTTTCTGGTGATAAGTTCCCTCTGTTTCTGTATGCCTATAAAAGTTTTTATTTCTCCTTCATATTTGAAGGATAACTTGATGGATATAGTATTCTTGCCTGGTAATTCATCTTTTTCAGTACTTTGAATGTCTGAGTCCACTCTCTTCTGACTTGTAGAGTTTCTGCTGAGAAGTCTGATAACCTAATGGGTCTTCATTGTATGTTATGTTATTTTTTCTCTAGCTACCTTGAGAATTCTCTCTTTGATATTGATCTTTGACAGTTTTATTACAATGTGTCTTGGAGAAGGTCTCTTTAGGTTGAGGTAACTTGGCATTCTGATGACTTTATAGATTTGAGGATCTAACTCTTTCTATAGGCTTGGAAAATTTTCATCAATTACTTGTTTGAATAGGCTCTCCATTCCCTTCTTCCTCTCATCTTCTGATATATCCATTTTTTAAATATTACTCTTTCTGATGGATTCAGATAATTCTCATAGATCTCTATCACTCTTTTTAATCTGTGAATCTCTCTCTTCTTCTCTCTGTAGTAGCTTTAGGTTCCTGTCTTTGATGTTACTGATTCTCTCCTCTATCTGGCCTGTTCTATTAGCTAAACTTTCTCAATCATTTCTCAGTCCATGTATTGAGTTCTTCATCTCTGTTTTTAAAGTTTCAGTCTCCTTGGTGAAGTACTCTTTTTTGTTTATTAATGTGTTTTCTGAGCTCATTAAATTAAATTGCTATTCAGAGTTTTCTTGACTCTCACTGAATATTTTTAGAACTAAAATTTTGAATTTTCTATTGCTTAACTCCAAGTTTTCCATGCAATTGAGATTGTTCTCTGAATATTTTTTCTTTCTGAATTGCATCTCTTTCTTGGATAGCCATGGTGTTGCTTTTCCTCTGCTTTGATGGCATTTGAAAGTGGTATTGTTAAAAATTAAACAAAAAACAACTACAAAAAATAAAAATACAATAAAAATAAAATAAGAAAAAAATTTAAATGACAAAGAAATAAAAGAGAAAAAAACAAGCCATGGCTGGTTGTCTCAGTGGTAAAGTGTCAGCCCAGCATGTGATGTCCTGGGTCTGATACCCAATCAGGTCATACAAGAGAAGCAGCCATCTGCTTCTCCCTTCCCCCCTTCTGCTTCCCCTTCTTTTTCTCTCTCTTTTCCTCTTGCAGCCATGGCTTGATTGGTTCAAATGAGTTGGCATTGGATGCTGATGATGGCTCCAAGTCCTCCACCTCAGGAGCTAAAAAAAAAGGAAGTTTGGTTGTTGAGCAACAGAGCAACAGCCCCAGATGGGCAGTGCATCCCCCATAGGGAGCTTGGTGGGTGGATCCAAGTTGGGGAGCTTACAGAAATTTGTCTCTCTGCCTCCCTTTTTCTCACAATAAAAATACTTTAAAAATAAAAAGAAAGAAAAATAAAAGGAAAAACAAAGTGGGAGGTATCACACTTCCTGATATCAAGCTGCTACCAAGCCATTGTAATCAAAACAGCCTGGTACTGGCATAAGAACAGGCATACAAATCAATGGAACAGAAGAGCGAACCCATCAATAAACCTACACCTTATGGTCAATTAATATTTGACAAAGGAGGCAAGAGTATACAATGGAGTAAAGACAGTCTCTTTAATAAAAGATATTGGGAAAATTGGACAGGTACATGCAAAAAAAATGAAACTAGACTACCAACTTACACCATTCACAAAAACAAACTCAAAATGGATAAGAGACTTAAATATAAGTAGCAAACCCACAATAATCTTGGAGAAAACATAGACAGTAAAATCTCAGATATCTCTTTGTAACAATATTTTTGTCAATATATCTCCTTAGGCAAGTAAAATAAATAACTGAAACTATATCCAACTAAAATGCTTTTGCAAAAGACACCATTAACAAAATAAAAAGACAACCCACACTATGGGTTAACATATTCACTGATATGTCTGATAAGGAGTTAACACCCCAAATTTATAAAGAACTTCTAAAACTCAACACCAGAAAGGTAAACAAGGCAATACAAAATGGGCAAAGAAATGAATAGACACTTCTCCAAAGAGGACATACAGATGGCCAATAGGCATATGAAATAATGCTCAACATCACTAATCATTAGAGAAATGCAAATTAAAACCACACTGAATATCTCATACCTGTCAGAATGGCTTTTATTAACAAATTAACAAACAAGTACTGGTGAAGGTGAGGAGAAAAGGGAACCTTCCTGCACTGCTGGTGGGAATGCAGACTCCTGCAGCCACTGTAGAAAACAGTATGGTTTTTCCTCAAAAAATTAAAAATGGAACTGCCTTATGATCTGCTCTCTCACTTCTAGGAATTTATCCTAAGAATCCCAAAACACTAATTTAAAAGAAGATATGCACCTGTAGGTTCATTGCAACATTGTTTACAATAGCCAAGATCTAGAAACAGCCCAATTGTCCATCAGTGGATGAATGGATAAAAAAGCAGTTGTACAGTTAGACAGTGGAATACTACACAGCCGTTATCACTGTGACAGCATGGATGGACCTAGAGATTATTATGGTAAGTGAAATAAGCCAGACAGAGAAAGACAAATACTTTATGATCTCACTTATATGTGAAATCTAATGAACACAATAAACTGAGAAACAAATAGAATTAGAATCAAGGTCATAGGGAACAGATGGACAGCTGTCAGAGAGAAGGGGAAGAGGAGATAGGATCAAAGTAGGTGAAGGGATTAGTCAAATTATATATACATAACACATATATACAGACAACACGGTAGCAATAACCAGAGTGAACAAGGGAGTAAAGATAGGGGAAGGGAAGGCAAAGGGGATGAAATAGAAATGGAAAGAGACTTTTTATGAGATACGGGGGGCACGATGTGGGAGGTTAAAGGTGACCTTTATTGAGTGAGACACTTGTAACCATGTCAACACAATAAATTAAAAATAAAAATTTTAGTTAAAAAAAACCACAAAAAATTATAATAAAATTTTAAAAATAAAATTCAAAAAAAAAAATTGCACTTCACACTTCCAAGAGGTTTTTATGGGTTTTTTCAGTAGATGATGCTGTATTACAAGTTTTAGCTCTATACAATTCCTGAGCTGACCTCTGATGAAATGTTGCTGTTGTGATGATGGAGATAGGGCTGCAGTCCCAATAATGGGTGGGGTATGCAGTGAGGTCTTTACAGCTTTAACAATGGTGATCTCAGGCCTCGGTTCACTCCTCCCTGTGTCTCAACAGACCAGGGGACCAGACACAGAGCACCTCTGTTCTTCAGGGGAAAGAGTGGTTCTGGAGAACTAGTTGTGGCATATGTCTCTGCCACTCTAGGAGAAGGAGGCGGAGACTTGGAGACTGGGAAACTGCACTTTGTTTTTCTATGCCTCTGTCCCATGTGTGAGCTTCCAGCAGACTACAGGAAACACTGGCTGTGACCCCTCATTCTACTGCCATTTTGGTTTAGTATCTTTCAAACTGCAACCCAATTTCTCCTCTACTCCTGGGAGAATAAGAGCCAGCCACTCTGGGTTTCTCTCCTCCCTGGAGCTGACCCCAACATCTTATCTTCCATCCTCTCCTCAACCCTTCTCACCTTTAGTCCAATCTGTGCACAGGTCTTTCAGGCATGCCTGCGAGTTCTTTCACTGCATGATAGCTATTCAATTTGTTGAAATTTCAAGGGGAAATATCAAGGGTATCTCGCATACTGTCATTTATTACAAACTCTTACTGTCATTGACACCTTTAAGTACTTACATTATATTCACTTTTACTGTTTTTGTTTACAGAACCATGAGTTGTTTTAGGAGCAATCTTTTCAACTAAAATATTCACCTTCCAGGAGCATTTTACAGCTGAAGGTGGTGATGTGACCCAGTTCTAAGCAGTGACACATAGGGGAGGCTGCTGGCAGTAAAGGTAAGGACTTCTGAGAAAGTTTTTCAAAGAAACAGACTCCATTTTTGGCTTTTTTTGGGGGGGGGGGAGTCCCTTTCCTCTTCTTCCTGTCTGGTCTGTGTACCTGTGAGGAGTGCAGTAGCCACACACATAGATGATGGAAGAGAGGATGAAAAAACCCTGAATCCTTGATTATATCATTACGCATTCATATCAGCCTTGGACTGTTTTTCTCTAGACTTCTTAATGTGTAAGAGAAAAACTTTAAGCTACAGTTTTGTCAGATTCTGTGTTACTCCCCGCCAAAAACAATATTGATAAATACATTTAGTAAATAAATTTTAAATGTCTCCCTTTGCATCATAAAATGCTGTTGTGCGTTTAATTTTAAACTCATGCTTCATCTTCTTTTCTAAAAAGTTCCTCGTAGCTTATAATAAATGATGCAAATAGTACAGAACTGTTTAAACCATGGTCACAGAAGAAAATCAAAGTAAGACGAAAGGATAGTTATTCTATAAAACTTAGGTGAGAGAAAGATACTGATGTCAATTCTAAAATTCACTTCTGAGTTTCTGGCACCACTCTTGTTATCTGATGCCTGAAAGCATTATCAGTTTATCAATTTTTTTCCTCACACAGAGTCCTAAAAAATGTATCATGTAAATCTAGCAGGTTATTGAAAACTGTGAATGTCCTTAAAAGTACTCTTTGAATTGTAGCAATTTTATCATATATTATATAATACCAAATCATCCAAAAGGACAAAATATTAAACTGTAATATAGTCTGGCCCTTCTGCAAAAATATAATTTCAAATTGCTGCTATCTTTTGTTTGTTTGTTTCCTTGCTTACTTTTCGCCAAAACAGTCCAGAGAAACTGTATAACATGGAGAGAGTTTGAAGGACATGTAGCTACCTTCTTAATCTTTTTTTTTTTTTTTTCTGAAGCTGGAAACGGGAGAGACAGACAGACTCCCGCATGCGCCCGACCGGGATCCACCTGGCATGCCCACCAGGGGGCGACGCTCTGCCCACCAGAGGGCGATGCTCTGCCCCTCCGGGACGTCGCTCTGTTGCGACCAGAGCAACTCCAGCACCTGGGGCAGAGGCCAAGGAGCCATCCCCAGCGCCCGGGCCATCTTTGCTCCAATGGAGCCTCGCTGCGGGAGGGGAAGAGAGAGACAGAGAGGAAGGAGAGGGGGAGGGGTGGAGAAGCAGATGGGCGCCTCTACTGTGTGCCCTGGCCAGGAATCGAACCCGGGACCTCTACACGCCAGGCCGACGCTCTACCACTGAGCCAACCGGCCAGGGCTACCTTCTTAATCTTTAGTCTATATTTTCCCCTACAGGAAGCCAGATCAAAAAGAGAGTCTTGAACTGGAACACCTTCTACAGTCACCTTCACCATGTTCGGCTTTATTAATACATTGAAGGATGTTTTAATAATCTCATCTGAATCAGCTACAACGTTCACCATCCAGATGTAGTGAGGACATTAGCCATATCAAGTCTCAGTGTTTCCATATAAAAAACCAGGCAATTTTTTAAAATATTGAAGTATTAGGAAAAGCTTTTTATGTACTTGTTTATTTGTTTTTTTTTCCCCCAGAAGAACTGGTATGCTTTCTTCTTTTGGACAACACAGATAATGTAGCTAATCACACTTCTCTTTTTTCTTTGGTTTCCAAAAAACTTAGGAGCAAATTTGTATCCAAACTTTATTTTTATATACATTGTTTCTATGTATTATATATATATATTAACTCAATTTTATTTATAAGTTAAATAAATTATATAATTTAAATACATTTTACTCCCCCTCTATCTAGACTTTCTTGGATATGAAGTTTTAAAACATATTTCATCATATATGTGTGGTTTCAAATTCTTGGTAGAATGAGATAGAGTAGAAATAATTAAATAGGCAGTCCAAGTATATGGTTTTCTGGTTATCTGGTAATAAAGAGTTGGGAAAACCAAGGCATGATTGGTTAACAAATGTCTCACAAACTTTGATAATGAAGCTTGTGGCCAGATTTAGCTAGGACACACTTCATGACTTCTGTCACTTGCAAATGCTGTATAAAAGAGCAAGAATAGTAAGTACTATAAACAGCCAGCTGTGCCTGAGGCAGCTCTAAATAGTCTTCAGGTGTCATAGCATCTGCTCCTAACAGCAGCAGCAGCCCCCAAGGAGCTCATTACTACTATTATACCATTGCTCCCTGGGTACAGGGAGTCACTGCACCTGAAGGGATAGCCATAGGTTACTTAGAGCCCAGCCAGGTGAATGACAATGTTGATATTTGCTATTTCCGTTAAAGAACCTGGCGATTGTACTGTCAGCACCATCTTCAGAAACATCTTTTTGTTGTTCTTTTTTGTTTTCTTTGTTTTCATTTTTTCGATTATACAATACAGTATTGTCAACTATAGTCACCAGGTTTTGCATGAGAGCCTCAGACCTTATTCATCTTATAGCTGAAAGTTTGTACGCTTTTACCAACCTCTCCTTATTTCCTCACCACCCCTCACTTTTCAATCTGTTTCTATGAATGTAGCCTTTTTTTTTTAGATACTACATATGAGTGATACCATGCAGTGTTTGTCTTTCTCTCTCTGACCTACTTAATTAACATAATGCCTTCAAGGTTAATTCATGTTGCCACATATGGCAAGTTTTTTTCATGGCCGACTAATATTCCATATATATATATCATATCTTTATTAATTCATCTGTTGACAGGCACTTGGTTGTTTCCATATCTTGGCTATGGTGAATAACGCTGCAATAAGCATGGGAGTATAGAAAACTGTTTGAGATAGAGTGGTTTCATCTCCTTTAGGTATATACCCAGAAGTGGAATTGCTGGATCATATGGTAGTTCTATTTTTAATGTTTTGAGGAACCACCACACCGTTTTTTATAGGGGCTGCACCAGTTTGGGAAGTATCTCTGACTTTACTCTACTTAGATGCTCATTGGTACTATGTGGAAAACCCTGAATTCTGCATCCTAAGCACAGGAGAGATCATCTTGGTCCATAAGAACTTTGGGGGTAAGAGGTAACAGTCACCACCTTCCACTTAAATAGCACCTCTTCCTAATGCCTACATAATGTTTGGCTTGGAACAGGTCTGTGGTCAGACCATGATGATTTAATTCCAAAACCCATCATTAAAATCAGTATAAACCAGAAGGGTAACAGGGGCTCTGAGAAGTGATCTCACTAACCCTCAGCTCCCCAGAATGTGACACCTAAACTATGTCTGCACTGAAAGTCCCCAGGTTCCCCAGAGTAAGCTTTCAGTGTAGGGTCTTTGGAAAAATCATACTATCTCTGATCTGTGAGGTGCTGCCATTTTTGTGCAAGTTCTGTATGTACACAGTTGCCTCTTTCACTGCTACACATGTCTAAAAACATTGTCCAGAGCCACTCACCAGACAGGCCATGCCCAAAAGCTACAGAGTGTGGGCACAGATTCAAGAAATAAGAGCAGGCCTCTTAGAGTGGAGCCAGGAACTATAACTTCAAACCAAACGCTCTTAATTAGCCAGCATGGAAAAACACCAAAGATGTTTGTATTTCATGTGCAAGACTCTCACCAGCAGCCTGGGCTCTCTATCTCTAAGCCCTCTTTCAGGGGTAAGGAGGGTCGCTGGATCCTGCAGACCTCTACCTCCTAGGTTCTAGTTGTGGATCCTGCTCTCTGCCTTGTTCTTTACGCCGAAGGGTACAATTAAGTGAATCTCTCTTCGTGTTATTGCAAAACAGTTGAGTCCCTTCACTTTCCCAATAGGGAGAGAAATACTTAAGTGCAAGTGATCTGATTGGACAGGAAATAATGCCATTTATTCAATTCTTCCATGGCCAAGTTCTGTATTTTAAAATAAATGTTTATGGTTTAAAATAAATGTCAAGGTGCTGATGAATAGGCAACTTTTAATCAGAGGACTAGAAGGATAACGGCAAGCAATCTGCCTTCCAAGAGTAGAGAGGGTAGTGGGCAATGTTATTTTCCAGGGGCTGGACCACCTCTTGCCTCTACTCCCAAATCTGTATCATAAGATAGGACTTTAAAGATTTCCTTGGTTCTTTGCCAACTGCATTTATTAGACATTGCATTTATTAGTCCTCAGCAAGCTGTAGAGAACATGTAGGAAGAAGTCCAAGCCACACAGGGGAATGGGGAAGGAGAGGGAGGTGACCCGGGGTACACACCCTGGGGGTTCTGTGCTCTCTTGTGGTAAGTTGGCCATAGGGAAGTGCATAGGCTCTCCATCTTCAAGGATGTCAGGAGAGTTGAGCAAGAGAGGGGGGGGGTTATGGATGGGGCTTTTGGGCTTCACCTGAGGACTTGGTGCTCCCTCAAGGAGCTGTCCTGGTAGGGGACAAGTGGCCAGAGAAGGCAGTGTTGACCTTATGAAAGCTCCATTTTTGAACACTTGGAGCAAGGTCTGCCCCCAAACAAACCACCATGATCCCAGAGTGCACTGAGAAGTGCTTCTGGGTTGCCTCTTCTCTCCCCATCCAGGAGTGCCCTGAGCACAGGGACAAGCCACTAGCTCAACAGACACCACACCTTCCTTCTAGTATGTGCACTATACTAGGAATATCAGTCTCAGGAGGGCTGGGAGGGGAGGGGAGGCACTTGCCAGCATGGCACCTGTCCCCAGTCTACTACCCCTCTCTGCCCCTAAGACCAGCCCTGGAACACAACAGGATGCAGAAATGGGAGAGGGGGTTGCAGTGGGGTGTCAGAGTTTGGGGATTCCAGAGGTAGACACTGAATTTGGGGCACAAGATATTTATTAGGTGTTGACATCTATGGAAGGGAAGGAAAGGAAGAATTGGGCAGAAGGAGAAGTCAAACAAATGCAAGCTGAAAAAGCTTTGGCTAACCACAGCAGAGTTCTGGAGAGGAACTTGCCCATCAGAGTGGTCCTGTGTTGGGCTTTTATTCCCCTGTTGGGACCAGAAACTTTATTACTTTCTGTGACATTAACGTAACTTGAAACAAGGTTACCCTCACAACACCTGTAACATCTTATTTGGTAGAGCTTCAATAAACTGGGTGGTGACAGGGATCTTCATCTTTTACCCCTTGTTGAAACCTGAGATGGTCATGTCTTGGGCAGCTGCGCTTGTGACCAGCAATAATGGATGCGCAATGGGAAAGAACCATGATAGGAAAACTTGCTTCTATTGTAGAATATTTTAGTCAGCTATGAACTTCAAAGGTTTCATATTCATTACGAATCAAACTATTTGCTAGCCATGAAGTACCTATTGACTCTTAAAATTTTTAAATCAGATATTTGAACAAGCACAAGTATTTGAAAGCTTGCTATAAAACATTAAGCAAAGTTTTATTCTATTTCTCATCTACAAGTTAGTACATGCTATTTTCCTGCTTTGTGTGGTGATATTGTCTTGTGACAATAAGATGAGGCTTAGGTACCACTTGGTGGCAGATATTCAGAGAAAACACAGGTGTTGCTAGAATTTGAAATGGCATTGCCCTTTCTGTGAATCAGCTGATGAGCCCACGTTTATCACACTGCAGAGAGACTGTCTTCTGCGAATGCTACATTTTGAAATCTCGGAGTAATTTTATACCTAAGAGGAAAACACAGAGTGAGGACTAAACTAGGAGTGCCCAATAAAAATATAATGCGAGCCACATATGTAATTTAAACTTTTCTAGTAACTACATTTTTATGTTTAGGTTGTGGGATTAAAGGTTAATTTGTTTTCATCTTTATACTGTTCTGTGTCTTCCTTTTATAAAGTTAAATTTATTGGGTAACACTGGTTAATAACATGTTTCAGGTGCACAATTCTATAATACCTTATTTGTGTATTACCATATTTCCCATGTATAAGATGCACCTTAATTTTGGGACCTGAAATTTTTTAAAAATGTATTACATAAAGTTATTGAACTGAAGTTTTACTCATCATAAAACTCATACAACTCCTCATCACTGTCAAACTTCCCATCCATTAGCTTGTCCTCATCTGTGTCTGATGACAAATCACTGTCTTAATATATTGCCTCATCCTCAACTCCATCTATGGAAATACAAACAAAAAAAATCTACAACCACTGTATAAGGCACACCCAGCTTTTAGACCCCAAACTTTTTGGAAAAGGGTGCGTCTTATACATGGGGACATATGGTACATTGTGTGCTCACCACCCCAAGTCTAGTCTCCTTCTGTCACCGTATATTTGACCCCCTTTACCCTCTTCTTCCTCCCCTATCCTCCTCCCATCTAATAACCACCAGACTGTTGCCTGTGTCTATGAGTTTGTTTGTTCACTTGTTACTTTCTGCTTTATATCCCACATTTGAGTAAAACCATATGGTTCTTGTCTTTTTTGGTCTGACTTATGTCACTTAACATAATACTCTTAAGATCAATCCATATTGTTACAAATGGTAATATTTAATAATTTTATGGCTACATAGTATTTCCTTGTATGTATGTACCACATCTTCTTTATCCAATCATTCATTGAAGAATATTTAAGTTGTCTCCATGTCTTGGCAATTGTGAATAATGCTGCAATGAATAAAGAGTACATATATCTTTATGAATAAGTATTTTCAATTTTGGGGGATAGATGCCTAGAAGAGGAGTTGCTGGGTGATATGGAAGCTCTATTCTTAATTTGTTAGAAACCTCTATACTATTTTCCATATTTGCTGCACCAACTTACATTCTCACCAACAGTATGTGAAGGTTCTCTTTTCTCCACATCTTCTCCAACCTTTGTTATTTCTTGTCTTATTGATAACAGCCATTCTAACAGGTATGAGGTGGTATCTCATTCTGGTTTTAACTTGCATTTCCTTATGGCTAGGGAAGTTGAGCATTTTTTCATTTATCTGTTGGCTATCTGTACATCTTCTTGGGAGAAATGTCTGTTCAGTTCCTCTGCCCATTTTCCGATTGGAATGCTTGTTGTTTTTTGCTGCTGTTGTTGTTGAGTTGTATAAGTTTTTTATAAATATACTGCTCATAAAAATTAGGGGATATTTCAAAATGAATATGAAGCAATAAAATATCCCCTAATTTTTGTGAGCAGTATGTTTTGGGTGTTAGTCCCTTATTAGCAGTATCATTTTAAAATATCTTCTCCCATTCACTTAGTTAACTCTTTTTGTTGTTGATGGTTCCCTTTGCTGTGCAGAAGTTTCTTTAGTTTGATGTAATCCCATTCATTTATTTTTGCTTTTACTTCCCTTACCTTTGGGGTCAAGTTCACAAAAACCCCTCTGAGACCAAGGTCCAAAAGATTAGTACCCATATTTTCATCTATGTATTTTATTGTGTCAGGTCTTATATTCAAGCCTTTAATTCATTTGAGTTAATTTTTGTGTATGGTGTCAGGCAGTAGTCTAGTTTCATTCTTTTGTATGTCATAGCCACATTATTTAAAAAGTAAAATATAGCAATATGTTACAATTTTAACATGTAATCAGTATACATGGCAATACAATCAACACTGTGACATTGATTTACAACAACAAAAAAAAAACAATAACAGTGAAACACTTTTAAATTCTCTTTTTTCATACTAAGTTCTTAATTTTAATTTTTTTTAATTTTATTTATTCATTTTAGAGAGGAGAGAAAGAGACAGAGAGAGAGGAGAGAGAGAGAGAGAGAAGGGGGGAGGAGCTGGAAGCATCAACTCCCATATGTGCTTTGACCAGGCAAGCCCAGGGTTTCGAACCGGTGACCTCAGCATTTCCAGGTCGACGCTTTATCCACTGTGCCACCACAGGTCAGAAGTTCTTAAAATCCAGTGTGTAATTTACACTTAGAGTGCATCTCAACTTGGACAAGCTGCATCGCCAGGGCTCACTGGTCAGAAATGTGGGTGCCATACTGGGCAGTGCCAATTTAAACAGTACTTTGAAACATTTTTCAGGCCAAGAAAGAGACTTTTTTTCACCATGCCACCTACTCAATTTCTCCTTCTCTTTTCCCACAGAGAGCTGCTACTTCACTCTCAGCTAGGGGTCCCATGGTTTGGAGATTAAGGAAAGGAAGAAAGGAAAGGGGTAGTATTGTCCTCATCTGACTGGGTGGCCTTGAGCTCTGAGGCCTGGGGTTTGCCCAGGCCAGTGTTCAAAGATGGCTCTGGCTTTCACAGAGGTTTCCAGTGCCCTTTGAGTAGGTTTCTTAGGGCGCCTTTCATGTCCTCACTTGGCATCTCCTCACTTTTTGGGCAGAACTATTGTGTAAGAGTCAGCTCTCTCGTGCAGGAACCACCATTTAGTCCACCCAGAACTTTCCATTATGCCTGGCCCCAACAACCCATAGGAGTACAGACCTATCCAAACCCAGAAGCCCTCTCCTGGCTCTGCCATCGGAGTGACAAGCCGTTCAGCAAGTCCTGCTCTGGGCTTTGCTGCCAAGTCACACCTCAGTCCACTTTAGACAACGGGCTGCTCCAGTTCTCTGTTTCACAACTGCAGGAAACAGTTCAGTGTTCTCCATGGGCTTCCATCAAAACCTGCCCCCCACAAACTTGGCACTAGAAAGTAGCACCTTTACCCCTCTATGCAAAGAGATAGGGTGAAACCTCAAGCTCAGCAGCTGCCCTCTCCAAGAAATTTCTGCAACACTATTCCTGCAAAATTCTCTTCAGCACTTTAGCCCTTGTTCTCCGGGTGGGTGAGGATGTTTAAGTCATTGATAAATAACTTCTGTGTCCCCACCGTACATTTTGGACTTGGTAGGGGTAGGAAGGTATCTTGTCTGTAACGCTCATTGGTATTTGGATTTCCACTGTATAGTTCCTCAGTTGATCGCAAGGCTAGAAGAGTCTAACATCCCATTCCACCTGAACCACCTTGCTTAATTCTACAGTCCTAATGGAGCAGACATATTATCTTCCTGTCACATGCAAGGACACTGAAGCAGGTAGAAGTGACCTGGGTTGTAAAGCTAGACATCAGATTCAGGTCTTTCTGATTCCAGTCTGTGTTCTTAACTGCCAGATTAGTTCCTTAGTTTAAACTTAATGTAAATTGGCCTGAATGAAATAAAATTAAATTGTTTGGGTTTATTTTGAATTACATTAAATGAAAAGAAATATAACTTCAACGGAGAGCCAACTGTTTTTGTTTTAATGTGATTTTGTTTACATAAATGCATTGCTATAAATCATATTTGCAAACTTTATGTTTCAGGAACTCAATGGAAGAGACAGTGTTATATAAATGAGTCAGAGATGGTCTCTGTATGTTGGACCCTATGTTGCTTACTCCCTCACTGTGGACTGAGACTCCTGAGCTCAGAAGCTCAGGGATGCCAAATTCTCACTATTACAATCTTAATTTTAAAAAAGTAGCCCAAGTAAGCAGATTGTAAACCACTGAGCCTGCTTTGCATCACCTTGACTCACACCTGCTGTCCTTGGGAAGACAAAGTCTTGTGATTATGAGGCCCCAAGCTTCTTTGGCTGGCCCTTTATAGCTCTCTGACCAGAGACACTCCGCCATTCTGCTAACCATCACCACCTAGACACACAAGCTACTCTCTGGCCTCCCTGTCCCAGAGAACTTCCCTTATCTTCCTCTTCTTCTGAATGGTAACCTCCTGCTCCCATGCGGTAACCTCTGGACAGACTCCTTCTGTAAGGGACTCCCACATGTAACTATGTCTAAGTCCCCACCCAGTAAAACTCTAGTTGTATGTTACTGCCCTTTGGGTTCGGATGTTTTCATTGACTAGCTCCAAATTCCTCAAACCCTAACAAATATACAATAAGTGAGAAATGAATTTCAGAGTAGAAAGAGAGATTAGCCATACAACTTTTTTTTTCTCATTTCAAGCTCCTTAATATTACTAGAGGGCTCTTTTTTCCTAGTCTCACTAAGTTTGGTGGTCACGAAAGGCTTGGAACATCTGTGAGCATATCTGGGGACTTACCTATACGTAGGATGGCTTAAGGTGGATTCCAGCCACATTATCTACTAGCCTTGCCCCAAGTTCTCCTTTGCAAAATTATGGATTTGATGTGTCAATTTATGTTTCTAACACACATAAAAAACTCAAAACTATTTTTCAGAATGCCCATTCATGAACTAAAATAATATTTGTACCATACTTTTGGAAACATTGGCCATGATCTGAGTCATTAGGGTAAGTCACAAGGCCTTTCAAGGCCTCTTGCTCCCACCTTTCCCCCTAAACTTTGAGCTCTGGAAATGCAGAACTTCCTCAATTTTGCTATGTTGTCTCATGGCTCTGCCTTTGTGTGGGTTATATTATATGAAATGTCCTTTCTATCTTTGCCTAGGACAATCTTCTTGGGTTTTGGAGACTGAGTTGGTACATGACCTAATGGGGAAACCTTTACTCTCCACCCTCTCAGGGCATCTCTGTCCCACTCACCCTCCTTGGTCAGAGCCACCTCCACCCACCCCCAAGTCTCACCTTGAAAGAGAACATAAAGCGAAGTTTAAACTTACCCTGTGCCATATTGTTAGTTAGCCTGCATCTCTCTATGGTCTTTCTATCCAGAGGAAATTAGGGACTTACAGGTTTTTGTATTCCTGGTGCCCACAGTAATTCCAAACACTGAGAACATGTTTTAATAACTGCTATTCTGTTTTTCATTTAATTAAATAGCGCTGACCTACAGTTTGCCTTTGGGCTGAGCATGTGGAGGTAGAGAGGGGGGGAGAGGGAAGCTGAAGGGGAGGAGAGGAAAGGGAGGTTATGGTGCTTTTTTTGTGATGCTGTGTCCTCAAAAAATTCAAGGCAGAATTGAGAGTTCAATTCAAAATATCCAGCCAAGTCCTCCATTGGCCAATTAACATCTATCCCTATTTTGGTATCTTGGTTTGAGATGGGGCAGCTTGCCTCTTATACAAACCTAAAGGAAAGCCTGTAAGTGAACACAACCTGCCGTGTCCATGGGATGCTGACCAGGCCAAGCATTCAGAGGACAGTTCTGTTGGGAAACATACCTGCTCACCTGCACCTAACCATACTAACCAGTTCGGTCCTTCAGTAGCAAACATGAGTGAACCACCCAGAATCACAGGATATTTTAGGAGAGCCAACAGCATAAGACAAAAAGACCAAGGTGAATTTACTGACCCACTGTCTCCAAAGAGAGTAGATAATTTTGAAAAAATAGGAAAACACTTAAAATTCTTATTTAATAACTACTGAGAGATTCAAGATATTTTATCTGTAAAGCATTAGACTATTAAAAAGGAGCAATCAAAAGATAAAAAAAGTTCTGAAAAATTAAAAATATAATTTCTCAAGTGAGAAAAAGAAAGAGTGCATAATAAGGGTAAAAATTAAACAGGTCATTTGGAAAGTGAGATTTAGGAAAAATTATTTATAGAAAAAATAATAGGAGATGTGAGAGAAAAGTTTAAGGAGTTGGATAATATATCCCAAAGGCCAATATCTGTTTAGTAGGAGTTCCAAATAATACAAAAAAAAAAAAAAAAAAAGGTAACTGAAAACATTAAAGAGAATGTTATCAAACAAATATCTGAAAAATATATATTTGAGCTAAAGAAAGATATGAATTTTTAGATTGAAGAGTTTCACTGCTTTCTGGGCAAGTGAATGAATAAAGATTCACACTTAGACATAACCTGGTAAATATTTAGAACTCCAAAGATCTTAATAGTTTATAGAGAAGGAAAATCTAGACCATTTACAATGAATGGAATTAGAATCATATTAGCAATAGATATTGACCAATAATATTGGGCTCTAGACACAGTAGAGTAATGCCTTTAAAAACCTCAAGGAAATTATTTTAAATCTAAAATTCTATAACAAGCCAAAATATTGGTCAAGTGTTAAGGTAAAATAAAGACACATATATATCATAAGAAAATTTTTTCCAACAGGTACTCCATAAATATGAATCATCAGTATAAATAATAGCACAATATGATATAAGAAATAGTGTCAGTTGAGTATGAATTATGAAGAATTGAATCCTGACCAGATGATGGTGCAGTGGATAGAGTGTTGACCTGGGATGCTGAAGACTTAGGTTCAAAACCCTGAGGTTGCCAGCTTGAGTGTGGGCTCACCAGCTTGAGCGCAGGGTCACCAGCTTGAGTGTGGGATCACGGACATGACCCCATGGTCACTGGCCTGAGCCCAAAGGTCACTGGCTTGAAGCCCAATGTCTCTGGCTTGAGTAAGGGGTCAATGGCTCAGCTGGAGCCCCCAGTCAAGGCATCTATGAAAAAGCAATCAATGAACAACTAAAGTGACCAGTGGTTCAACTACAAGTTAATACTTCTTATCTCTCTCCCTTCCTGTCTATCTGTTCTTGTCTGTCCCTCTCACCCTAAATAAAAGAAAGAAAGAAAGAAAGAAAGAAAGAAAGAAAGAAAGAAAGAAAGAAAGAAAGAAAGAGTTGAAGAAACAGCAAAAATAGTACAGTAGTTATCCCTATAACTTGGACATCCTCCTACAAGTAGATTTATGAACCCAGGATTACAAATCTTTCTCCATCCATTCCACCACATTTCTTAATTCTGCAACAATACTGTAAATGCTGTTTATAGTGGATTTAAAGTTTTTAATTTTATTTATATTTAAAATTTTTATTGAATTTATTGGGGTGACATTGGTTAATAAAATTACATAGGTTTCAGGTGTATAATTCTATAATACATCATCTGTATATTGTATTGTGTGTTCACCAAACCAATAATTTTTATTTAAATGACATACATTACTTATTCATTGTTGCTGAAGACAATGCAAATACTATTAACTATACCAATGTAAAATTAATGATATAGCTAACAATAAATAGTCAGAAGCATGTAGATGGGTACAAGTAATTTTAAAAAGTCACTCTGCTAAATTGATGTGATGTTAACCGGAAAAGAGGCATTCCACTTAAATTTGTTCACACCTTGTTGACCAAACCACGCACTTCTGCAGGTTGTGGTTGAAAATCACTGTTAGGGTCAGGCTCCAGTTGATGATCAGTTTATTATCTTAAAATGTTGCTTATCCAAGCACATTACCTACTTTCATGACAGATGGACTTCCCTATTCATAGATTTGTCATTAATTGATATTAATTAAATAGCTTTTAGTAATTTAATGAAAAAAATCAAAATACAAAAAGAAAAAAACAAGAGGTTATCATGGAAATGTAGAAACTACAAAGGCAAAATTTGTTAATAAGAGAAACATCGGCACTAATCAAAAAGAAATTGTTGCTACAATCTGAAGACTTTATCTCGTCTAAGAAAAAGTATACAGTCAATATATATTTTTTATATATACAAATTTAGAGAAGACTGCTATAAAAGCTGAGAATAGCAAGTGGCTCAAAGGGCCCAAATGTTGATTTAGGCTTCTCTGGTCTCCCTGGGGCCCCAGCTCATGTTTCAGTCAGAGAGCACTGAACGTCCTTGGCTGGTGGCCACTGTTTGTAGCACACTGAGGCAAGCCTGGATCAGAATGTGGCCTGACAAACATTTTGTTAACTTGTAATTTAGAGACATTAATTGAACCAGTATAATTAAAATTTTTGAATTAGTAGAGTTTAGGATGGTTAATTCAACATCTCTGCAATTTTCTAATAGGTCAATATGTCTAGTTAAACATAATATATCTAATATGTCTATTAGATGTTCAAACATCTGATTTCTTACATTTACAACCTCAATTATGGTTTATTGATGGAGTTAGTTAAATTTCAGTAAAAATTATTCAAAAAACCGACACGGAATTTCTCTCATGTGATAAATTTAAACTACAAAGCCTAACCTGGATTTTAATCATACACCCTAATACATAAGGGGACATTTAAATATGTGTGGTATTTCATGGCAAAGTTATTGCTTGAAATTTTTTTTAAATCCCTGGCCAATTGGCTGAGTGGTAGAGCATCAGCCCAGCATGTGGATGTCTCAGGTTTGATTCCTCATCAGGGCACACAGGTGAAGTGATCATCTGCTTCTCTACCTCTCTCCTTTCTCTCTCTCTCTCTCTCTGCTCCTCTCCCATAACCATGGCTCGATTGACTCAAGCAAGGTGGCCTTAAGCACTGAGGATGGTTCCATGGCCTTTGCCTCAGGCGCTAAAAAAAATGGTTTCAGTTGCAACAGGCAGAGCATCGCCCCCTAGTGGGCTTGCCGGGGAGGTCCTGGTCAGGGTGCATGCAGGAGTCTGTCTCTGCCTCCCCTTCTTTGACTAAAATTTAAAAAGAAAAAAATGTATCTAGGATTCAACTTACTTTAAAACATAATTTGCTCTCATTATGACTCCAACTAACTATACATCTCAATTAATTATATATACTTAACAGCTATACCAACAATTATATGTATGTACCTTTATATTACAACACAATGTGTATATTTAATGTGCCAACATTTTATTCTGGTGCTCTGAAACAAAGTTACAGACTTAAAAATCAAATCAAATCAATCCAAATCAGATCAGATCAGCCTGACCAGGCAGTGGCACAGCGGACAGAGCATCAGACTAGACGCAGAGCACCCAGGTTCAAAACCCCAAGGTTACCGGCTCAAGCATGTGCTCATCTGGCTTGAGTGCAAGCTCACCAGCTTGAGCACGGGGTCACTGGCTTGAGCATGGGATCATAGACATTACCCCATGATCGCTGGCTCGTGCCGAAAAGTTGCTGACTTGAATCCCAAGGTCGCTGGCTTGAGCCCAAGGTCACTGACTTGAGCAAGGGGTCACTCACTCTGCTGTAACTCCCTGGTCAAGGCATATATGGGAAAGCAATCAATGAACAACTAAGGTGCCACAATGAAGAATTGATGCTTCTCATCTCTCTCCCTTCCTGTCTGTCTGTCCCTGTCTGTACCTCTAACTCTCTCTCTCTCTGTCTCTGTCAAAAAATAAATTAAAAAATTACAAATTTTATAAGCCCCAGAAGGAAAAGATATGGGTGTTTGGATTGGTCAAATTGTCCAGTTATAGGCCAGAATAATGAAAAGTCATGTCTTTGTGAAACTCCTGTATCCCAAGGATGAAGTCTTGAAAGTTTTCAGTGAAAGAGAATAAGTATCAGTCTTCTCATCTTCAATACTGGAAGTTGGAGAATAGTAACATCACATTTAGAGGACAGTGAGAAATCCAAGAATCCACTACATAGCCAAATGATGGCAAAATAAAAACATTTTTACACACAAAGAGCTCAGAAAAATATACAACCATGTAGTATATATATGTGCATGGTCACGTGAAATTTATTCCAGGAATACAAGGATGGCTCAACATAGAAAATGAATACAATATACCACATTAACAAAGTAAAGGTAAAAAATCACACAATCACCTCAATTGATGCAGACAATCATTTGATAAATTCAACACCTTTTCATGATAAAAAACAACAACAACACAACACTCATCAAACTAGAAAAGGAAGAAAATTATTTCAATGCAATAAACACCATCTATGATAATCTCAGAGCCATCATGCTTAATGGTGAAAAACTAAAATATTTTCCTCTAAGATCAGAAACAAGGGAAAGATGTCCACTCTTTCCACTTCTATTTAACACAGCATTGGAATTCAGGCAAGTTAAAAACAAATAAAAGGAGTCTAAATTGGAAAGAAAAAGGTAAAATTACATCTGTTCACAAATAACATAATCTTGTATGTAGAAAACTCTAAGCTTCCACAAAGAAGTCTTTTAGACCCAATAAAAGAGTTTAGCAAATTTGTAGGATAACAAATCAACAAACAAAAATCAGTTGTGTTTCTGCATGCTAACAATGAACAATTAGAAAAGGAAATTAAGAAGACAACCCCATTTGCAACTGCATCAAAAAGAATAAAATATAAGGTCTACCAGAAAGTTCTGTTTGTTTTTGGAATAAAACAAAATACAAATTTTTCTTACCATCAATAAACTTTATTAAATAATATAATTGCCATTATTATTAATGATTTCTTGCCAGCGTGAGGGCAATTTGTATATCCCATTTTTGAAAAATGTTTTATCTTTTGATGAGAAAAATTGAACCAGTGCTTGTTTGATATCTTCTTCATTTTTGAATTTTTTGTCCTTCAAAAAATTTTGTAAGGACAAAAACAAGTGATAGTCGGAGGGTGCTAAGTCCAGGGAATATGGTGAATGCGACAGACATGCTTCTGTAGCATTTCTTCCTTGTTGAAATTCGTAAAAATTACAGTGGCGTAAATGAACTTTATCAGTAGCCATGGGTACACTATCGCTTCACACATAAGACTAATGTGAATCAACTTTTAGTTAATTTGCTACGTCAGTATGTATACATTAAGTGATAAAAATAGAGAGGCACACATGCACCAAATAAACATGTGCTTATGTGTCGAAACTTGTTGTGATAGAAATGAACAGAACTTTCCGGTAGACCTTATACTTAAGAATAAACTTCGCCCTTTTCTCCACATCCTCACCAGCACTTATTCTGTGTTGATTTGTTGATGAGCGCCATTCTGACTGGTGTGAGGTGATATCTCATTGTGGTTTTAATTTGCATTTCTCTAATGATTAGTGATGTTGAGCATTTTTTCATATGCCTATTGGCCATCTGTATGTCCTCTTTGGAGAAGTGTTTATTCATTTCTTTTGCCCATTTTTTGATTGGATTGTTTGTCTTCCTGGTGTTGAGATTTACAAGTTCTTTATAAATTTTGGTTATTAATCCCTTATCAGATGTATTGTCAAATATGTTCTCCCATGGTGTAGTTTATCTTTTTATTCTGTTCTTATTGTCTTTAGCTGTGCAATAGCTTTTTAGTTTGACATAGTCCCATTTGTTTATCCTGTCTTTTATTTCACTTGCCCGTGGAGATAAATCAGCAAATATATTGCTGCGAGAGATGTCGGAGAGCTTATTGCCTATGTTTTCTTCTAAGATGCTTATGGTTTCACGGCTTACCTGCACTGCTGATGGGAATGTAGACTGGTGCAGCCATTGTGGAAAACAGTATGGAGACTCCTCAAAAAATTAAAAATCGAACTGCCATTTGATATCCCACTTTTAGGAATATACCCTAAGAACACCATAGAACTGTTCCAAAAGGAGAAATGCACCCCCATGTTTGTGGCAGCATTGTTCACAATAGTGAAGATCTGGAAACAGCCCAAGTGTCCGTCAGTGGATGAGTGGATTAAAAAGCTTTGGTACATATATACTATGGAATACTACTCAGCCATAAGAAATGATGACATTGGATCATTTACAATAACATGGATGGACCTTGATACATTATATGGAATGAAATAAGTAAATCAGAAAAAACTAAGAACTATATGAATCCATACATAGATGGGACATAAAAATGAGACTCAGAGACATGAACAAAAATGTGATGGTAACGGGGTCGGGGGGAGGGAATGAGGAAGGAGAGAGAGAGGGTGGGGGGAGGGGAGGGGCACAAAGAAAACCAGATAGAAGGTGATGGAAGACAATTTGACTTTGGGTGAGGAGTATGCAACATAATCAAATGTCAAAATAATCTGGAGATGTTTTCTCTGAACATATGTACCTTGATTAATCAATATTAATGCATTAAAATTAATAAAAATAAGATAAAAAAAGAATAAACTTCACCAAGAGGACAAAAGACGTGTTCAGTGGAAAACTTTGCTGAAAGGAATTAAAGAAGATACAAATAAACAGAAAGACATTGTGTGTTGATGAACTGGAAGAATTAATATTGTTAAAATGTCCATACTATCCAAAGTAATCTACAGATCAATACAACCTTTATTAAAATTCCAATGGCTTTTTTTTTTTTCAGAAATATTAAAAAATCCTAAAATTCATCTGGAATCTGAAAGAACCAAAATAGCCAAAAACAATATTTTTAAAAAAAACCCAAATCTGGAAGCCTCACACTTTTTGGTTTTAAAACATATTACAAAGCTGCAGAGATTAAAACATATGGTATTGGTATAGACACAGCCATATTAACCAATAGAATAGAATAAATAACCCTGAAATAAACTCTCATCTATATTTTACCATATGGGACCAAGGTTACACAATAGGAAAAGGATTGTCTCTTCAAACAATAGTGTTGGGTAAACTGGATATCCTTATGCAATAAAAAGAAGAAGAGGTTATATAGCCTTACTTTACACTATATGCAAAAAAGAATTCAAAATGTATTGAATACCTAAATGCAAAACTTGAAGCCATTAAATTTCCAGAAGAAAATAGTGGGAAAGTTCATAGTATTGGCTTTGACAGTGATTTCTTGGTTATGATACCAAAAACATAAGCAACAAAAGCAAAAACATACAAATAATACTACCTCAAACTTAAAAACATCTGCACAGCAAAGGAAACAATCAACAGCATTAATAGGTAGCATATGGAATGAAAGAAAATATTTGCAAACCATATATCTAATAAGAGGTTAATATCTAAACTACATAAAGAACACTTGCAACCCAACAATAAAAAACCAAATAACCCAATTAAAAAATGGACAAAGGACTTGAATGTACATTTTTCCAAAGGAGCTATACAAATTGCCTAAAGCAGTGATCCCCAACCTTTTTTGGGCCACAGACCGGTTTAATGTCAGAAAATATTTTCACCGACCGGCCTTTAGGGTGGAACGGATAAATGTATCACGTGAC